>NC_079321.1:5812777-6443888 GCF_029931775.1 Euleptes europaea
TACTGTTCTGATGAATCCTAATGAACTTGGAATATTCTTTTAAAGAATCATAGAGTTGGAAGGTATTACCAGGGTCATCTAGTCCAACCTTCTGCACAATGCAGGAAATTCACAACTATCTCTCCCCCACACTTCAAGTGACCCCTACTCCATGCCCAGAAGATGGCAACAAAAACCCTCCAGGATCCCTGGCCAATCTGGCCTGGAGGAAGATTGCTGCCTGACCCCAAAGTGGTGACTGGCATTACCCTGGGCATGTAAGAAAGGGCCTCGAGAGCCAAACAGTGATGCAGCCTTTCCTGCCCTCCCTCTCGTGATCTGCCTAAGTTCACAGAATCAGCCTTGCTGACAGATGGCCATCTAGCCTCTGCTTAAAAACCTCCAGGGAAGGAGAGCTCACCACCTCCCGAGGAATCCTGTTCCACCGAGGAACTGCTCTAATTGTCAGGGAGTTCTTCCTAACATTTAGCCAGAAATGCTTTTGATTTAATTTCAATGCATTGGTTCTGGTCCAGGCTTCTGGGGCAACAGAAAATGACTCCCCGCAATCTTCTATATGACAGTGTGGATGGATGGATGGATGGATGGATGGATGGATGGATGGATGGATAGATGGATAGATGGATAGATGGATAGATGGATAGATGGATAGATGGATAGATGGATGGATAGATAGATAGATAGATAGATAGATAGATAGATAGATAGATAGATAGATAGATAGATACAGAGAGAGAGAGAGAGAGAGAGAGAGAGAGAGAGAGAGAGAGAGAGAGAGAGATGGACAAACGGATGGACAAACGGATGGATGGATGGATGGATGGATGGATGGATGGATGGATGGATGGATGGATAGATGGATAGATGGATAGATGGATGGATAGATAGATAGATAGATAGATAGATAGATAGATAGATAGATAGATAGATAGATAGATAGATAGATAGATAGATAGATAGATAGATAGATACAGAGAGAGAGAGAGAGAGAGAGAGAGATGGACAAACGGATGGATGGATGGATGGATGGATGGATGGATGGACGGACGGATGGTCAGACAGATGGACGGACAGACGGACGGTCAGACAGACAGACAGACAGAGGGGTCAATAGGATTTTTTCAAGTGTGTTCAGTATTTTTGTTGAAAACCATCTGGCACCATCCACACAAGAATATGTGAAATGCACTGAAAATAAACAGCAAACACCAATTCAGCATCAACCAGTGATGAGAGTCAAAACAAAGATCTGAGGAAGGGAACTTTGACTCTCAGAAACTTATACCCCCCCCCCCCAAGTCTGGTTGGTCTCAAAGGAGCTACCGGACTTGAGTCTAGTGATTTGGCTGCCGAACAACACAGCTACCCTCTGAAACTATCCTAAGAGCGACACTTTTCTAAGTCCACTGAAGTCAATGAGCTTTGAAAGGTGTAACTCCACTTAGGATGGCACTAGGAATCTCTTGCGCACTTCGAAGTACCCTGATCTTGATGTACCGTGGGGGGAAATGCCGTGCCTACCACCTGATGGAAATTAAATATTATTATTAAACAATACTGGCAGTCTTAGGTGTGGTGCAAAAGTGCGCCTTTAAGCAGGGAAGCTGTGAAGAGTGAACAGGGTCAGGCGCTTTGTACGCGCCGCACATGGATTAGAAGAGGACCGCTTACCAGCCAGCAATATCCCTTTTCCCGTCGCTCAAGAGCAGGGAGAAAAACGACAAGGCTTTTTTGGGGAGCCGACTTCATTATCTCCCACTCACGGCAGCAAAAGATTCTCTGACAGAAACAAACCGGGCCTTCTTATTACTTATCAAGGCTCAATTAGCTTTATCTTGTTGATCCGAGCTCCAGCTGGGGCGAAGAGTTCAATAGTGCATGGATTGGTTGCCGCGTTCTAATCACAGGGTTTATACGAGGCAGGGGGTAGGAAACTATCCACGGATCCCCCTCTTACGGATTCTAGTTGAAGATGGTAAATGTGTTAGGGATGTGGAAGGGGAAGGCTGATTTTGATTTAGGTTGCATTATTTTAAAAAGCACAACAGAGTCAGGTTCTTTAATATAGAAATGAAAGCTGGTTGCATTAGGAAATCGATCTGGCGGCAGCTGTTTCTGTAAGTTGCCAGGGGAAGCTCATGTTCATGTGTAACTCCCCTAGGGTTGCCAACCTCCAGGTACCGAAGAAAAACGAGGCTCTGTGCTGTATAGCAATGTTAAGAAACAAAGCCAGCACACAAATCTCAGTGCAATACAACTCTATTAAAAGTGCAAAGTGACAAGTGAATACTTAGCTCTGATGAACAATATCGTGATTTTGACTTCATTGGGAGCCGTTCTGGCCATTGGAATTTTGCGGCTATGAGGAATTTGTCCTAGTTTTTATTTTCCTGGGATGATTATGATCAGCTGATGAAGCCTTTGGCGAAACGTGAATATTGATCTAGACGACACGCCCTTACTTTTCACCTCTTCTTCGGCTGTCTTCATTGTGGACTTCCGTTGTCTACCTTCTGTACTGACAATTCTGCAGTACAATATGATCTAAAGCGTACTTGCCTTGGAAAGAAGAATCCATCAGTCCATTTTGTATATTTGTGTATATATTGTATATATATTGTTCGTCGTTATCTTAGAGCTAAGTTTTCACTTGTCACCTTGCACTTTTAATATGATTGTATTGCATTGAGATTTGTGTGCTGGTTTTGTTTCTTAACCTCCAGGTACCAGCTGGAGGTCCTCTGCTATTGCAACTGATCTCCAGACAACAGAGATCAGTTCCCCTAGAGCAAATGGCCGCTTTGGCAACTGGACTCTATGTTGGATTTAACGCTGGGCCTAGTTTGATTGGCAGGGGGCTCTGTGCTCCTGTGGAGCCGGCCCCTCCCTTCAGGTGGCAGTTGGTTCTAACGGACGCTTCCAACTGTCATTCACTCAGCACTCAGCCTCAGATCCTGTCAGAAGAAGGAAGTCTCTAAGTAACTCTCTATTTGCTCTCTGCCTCACACTCATGAAGAAGCAACAATGTTTCAGTTAATATAAAGTAGTACAAACCACTTAAGGAGAAAATGTTTATTTACAGAACCTTATAATCTTTTATTAAATACAGGGGGGGTTTTTTAGGTTTTATTTTATTGCTGACAGATAATCTCTGGTTCTGAGTAACAGTTTTCTTTATCTTACATACGTATGCAGTTTACATTCCCCCACAAAGCTTTTGGCTATCTTTTTATTTTTTTTATTTTTCTTCATTTAATATATCAAGAAAAACAATATAATAATAATAATAAAAAGAAAAACAAATAGTATTTCTAATTTAACAATCAAATGACTCCCCCCTCCCCCCCTTCCATCTAAAATTAAAATGTATAATCTTTTGCTAACGGAACTAATCCCAATATTATTTTAATTAACCTGTTCTTGTTGTATCCAACATTATTAAATCAATACCCAATTATAAAAATTAATACAAAATATGAGTAAGGGATTAGATCAATGAGTATCCTTTAAATGGTCCCGTAAAAAAATTCTCTCTTTTGGCTATTTTTAACTCTGCTGATTTACAAAGGTGGTATATCCTGCAACAAGTGAGTGCCGGGATACTGCCCCACATAAGGGAGTGAATTAACTTCCATTTCCCCCCCTACACTCTATGGCACAGACGTCCGTCCCGTCCCCAAACCCCACCCTCATGAGAAACCACAGGGAAAAGCGGCCGGGGAAAAAAGCTGCCTGAGAAACCTGGGACACCGGGCAGAGCACAGCAAAGAAAGCTCACATGCTGGGGTGCCAGGGAAGCCACGGAGATGCAGCAAAGTAAAAAAGAAAGCCTGCACCCCCGCCAAACAGCTGAGTGGTGGTAGGGGGGGTAGAGCAAAACTGGCTGGTTGGAAACTTAAGATAGGAACAGGAGGAGGCAGGGAAAGCCTCACGCCGGCAGTTCCAGTTACACCGTAAGTGATGTCATCGCGTAGATTACGCTGGTCACTCCCCCTCTCTTCCCCCACCTACTTCCACCCACTGAAAGTCGGCAGGCAACAGCAGTAATGGGCGGTAGACTGCACGCCATAAGCGGGCAGTTGGCAACCTGAGCCTGATTTAGGGTTGCCAGGTCCCTCTTTGCCACCGGAGGGAGGTTTTTGGGGTGGAGTCTGAGGGAGGGGTTTGGGGATGGGAGGGACTTTAATGCCATAGAGTCCAATTGCCAAAGTTGCCATTTTCTCCAGGGGAACTAATCTCTATCGGCTGGAAATCAGTTGTAATAGCACGAGATCTCCAGCTAGTACCTGGAGTACCTACTGGCAACCCTAGTCTGACTCAGTATAATGCAGCTGCAAGTGCATTTTGCGTGAGGATCTTCCCAACCTTTTTGTTAAGCTAAACTGCCACCACTCAGAGCCCCAGTTCAAACTGCCCCATACAGGAAGAGGGGGTAATCTCCCTCTCACCAAATACCCCATAAAGATGCCTGCATTCTGAGCTTTTAATATCTGGAGTCACAAACTTAGTGCGAAATTCCAGCACCGCAGCTCGCTGGAAGAAGCCCAGTCAGTTTCTTCCCATCACAGAACCATTCATTTGCAACATCGTCAAAGGCCCGTAAACACACGCATGAAACTTTATGACAAACTGTCCATGACAGATTTACTTCCCTAATATGCAGCGAGTCTCCGCATGCTTGCGATTGCTTCTCGATGGCCCTTTTTTATGCCCTCCCGAGAAGCCTTTCCTTAATAGCCACATTTGGTCTGGGCATTTCTTGGGGATTCAGTCCATAGCTCAGTGTGGCTTAAACATCATTGCCCTCTGGCCAATGACCTTCAGGTGCCGTAGGAGTGAAGCCGTAATGGCTCTGCATGCACAGCCCATTGGGCCTTATGGCTTAATTTTTTTTTTTTTTGAAAAGCCCAACTAGGAATGTTCAAATAGTGATTCTAGACACTCGCTGCCTCATAAAGTATTGAATGTGCCAGCAAAAGGAGGACAGGAAGGGAGAGGAGGTAAAGGAAAGCCCTTCTGTACAGCTGAGAGAACATTATGCGCTCTACAACATGATTGGGTCTACAACAGCAACCCAGAAGAGCACGACTCTGTCTGTGTTATATGTCATTAAGAAACAGCTGGAGATTGCGCATAACAAAGAAGAAGAAGAAAAAGAAGGAGGAGAAGAAGAAGAAGAAGAGTTGTTCTATATGCCCACTTTCTCTACCACTTAAGGAAGAATCAAACTAGCTTACAATCACCTTCCCTTCCCCTCCACTCCCCACAACACAGATCCTGTGAGGTAGGTGGGACTGAGAGAGTGTGACTAGCCCAAGGTCACCCAGCTGGCTTCATGTGTAGGAGTGGGGAAACAAATCCAGTTCATCAGATTAGCCTCCACCACTCATGTATAGGAGTGGGGAATCAAATTCGGTTCTCCAGATTAGAGTCCACCGCTCCAAACCACTGTTCTTAACCTCTACACCACGCTGGTTCACAAACTTCTTGGCATGGGTGTAGCATCAATGCTGTACTGCCCTTACACTAACAAATTTACAGCATGTACCACCAATCATGGTTGGCCTCACAAGTTCTACCGTACTACCTTTAGTTCGTAGCTGGCCCCATGCAGCAAGCAAAGAGGGTGTCTTTCACAATCGAACTCGAGACCAAGGAGCGTGTGTTCCTCTAGTATTTGTTTCAGTATTCTCGAACTCATCCTCTGTGTTCAAACCCTGCTCTGCACCTCAAAGCCATCTTTCATGGGTAGCTGCCAAGTCGGTAAGTGTGGACACTGCCCCCTCCTCAGAATCTCTGTGTGTAAAAGGCTGTCAAGTCGCCACCGACTTATGGTGACCCCGTAGGCTTTTCAAGGCAAGAGATGTTCAGAGATAGTTTGCCTTTGCCTGCCTCCTCAGGGGCTGAGAGAGTTCTGAAGAAGAAGTAGAAGAGATGTTTTTATATCCCACTTTTTTCTACCAAAAGGAGTATCAAAGCGGCTTACAATCACCTTCCCTTCCCCCGGCACAACTGGCATCTTGTGAGGTAGGAGAGGCTGAGAGAGAAAAATCAAAAGAATTTCCGTCTAGACATTAGGAAGAACTTTCTAACAGTTAGAGCGGTTCCTCAGTGGAACAGGCTTTCTCGGGAGGTGGTAAGCTCTCCTTCCCTGGAGGCTTTTAAGAAGTAGTTAGATGGCCACCTGTCAGCAATGCTGATTCTATGACCTTAAGCAGATGATGAGAGGGAGGGCATCTCAGCCATCTTCTGGGCATGGAGTAGAGGTCACTGAAGGTGTGTGGGGGCAGAGGCGGATCTACTGTGAAACTAATGAAGCTTAAGCTTCAGGGCCCCTAATCCCGGAGAGGGGCCCCTAAAGCAACTTTTTTAAAATGAGTGACTTTCTCAACAAAATCAATGGAGTTTTTTAATGATAAAATCATAAGCCAAAGGGTTGAAGTACTTAATATTGACTTTAGAATATGCTCTAATACCCATTTCGTATGTCCTCAAAATGTCCCTGTAATTGGTCAAATTTCAAAATTTTATCGGTGGCTTGCAGTGCTCGAACCCCCAGCTGTAAGGGCTCTCTGAGCTTACCAGAATCTTTTCATAGCCTATATTTTGGCAGCTGGATCCTCAAATCCTTCATTGGTGCACGGCTTAATAGTTCTATAGTTCTATTTCATCACCGTATGGCCCATTTTCAAGGACTCCACCCCACCACCCTATTCTCCACTATTTGGGCCTCAAGGTCCTTGCAAGGGCAGCAAGGCCCTTTGGACCTTGGTGGATGTTGCCCTATTGTTGCTGGTTGCGAAGGGGGCCAGGGGCCCCCATAACCGTTCAAGCTTCAGGGCCCCAAAAATGTAGGTCTGCCACTGTGTGGGGGTGGTAGTTGTGAGTTTCCTGCACTGTGCTGGGAGTTGGACTAGATGACCCTGGTGGTCCCTTCCAACTCTATGATTCTATGAGAGTTCTGAGAGAACTGTGACTAGCCTAAGGCAGCATGTGGAGGAGTGGAAAATCAAACCCAGTTCTCCAGATTAGAGTCCACCGCTCTTAGCCACTACATCATGACCAAGGTCACTCAGTAGGGTCAAAATTTACCAGGAGGCAGCAGGTAATCTACCATCACTGCCCCCAATCCTCCACCCTTTTTAATTTTAGAGGTGGGAGAAAAAATGGGTGGGGAACAGCATCAATGGTGATTCTCTAGGAATTTTTTCCATCCTCCATGGTAAAGACCACAGATATTGGGGAAATTCCTATGCATCACCCTGCACATCAAAGCAAGCAGTCCCACCACTCAGAAATGACATCACTTCTGAGTGACACCCTAGGAACATCCCTAATTGCTATGGTAAAGACCATATAGATTTGAAGAATTCCTAGAGGGGCACAGAGGAAGTGATGTTGCCCCCCCCAAACTTCATCCTCCCCAGAAACCGCCTTTAAAATCTCTCAGCCTTTGTAGGAGTAGGGCTGGCAACCCTATCTCTGAAGGAACGACCCACCCCTCTTTTTGCTCCTGTTTTTTAACCCAAATAAAGCCGCAAGCTTGCTAATGCATACCCAAATTAAGCAGCTGCATTATATCTATGGCTACAGTCTCAGCCCCACCTACCTCACAAGGTGCCTGTAGTGGGAAGAGGATCGACCCCCAAATCTCCAGGAATTTCCCCAGCCAGAGTTGGCAATCCTAGACAGCAGTTATAAAAGGCAGACTTACAAGGAGTGGGAAGGGACATAGCTACATACCTCCAAACGTTCTCATTTGCAACTACGGGAGCAAAACAAAGATCACCCCAGTCCCATTATCTGGTATCTCAGGAAGTTTTGTGGTCAAGGGCTACAGCCCTTTCAGAGGACCAAATGCCCCTACCCATCCAATAAGGGCCTTGAACAGACTCATCATCAGAAATGCAGGAATCTGTTTAAGTACCTTACTAAATTTAAATTCATATGAATAAAACAATAACCTTTCTGGTGTGTTATAACTAGGTCGGAACATCGAGTGCCTTCCAAAGTAAATCTATGTTCACGAATAGAGAAAAGGAGACCTTTTTGAAGAAATCAGTTCATTGGCCTGGTCCAAGTGAAGTAAGTTCTTACCCGGGTTTCAGCAGGTAGCCATGTTGATCTGCAGTAGAACAGTTAGATTCGAGTCCAGTAGCACCTTAGAAACCAAAAAGGTTTGGTGGGGAGGTCTTTTCAATTATGTCCCCCCCCCAATTAATCCTAGCCAGGTTTTTAAAGCTGTCAGACCAAGCTGTTTATCAATGTAACAACCAACCGAGAAATCATCCACCAAAGATAAAGGTGGGAAAGCAAAACAATGTCATCCCCCCCACTCATATTTTAGGCCAAAACCTTTCTTCTCTGATAACCTGTCAGTCGTGAAAAGGGGTTTTAAAAAATCCTTTTTTCCGCATCTGACTTGTCCTGGTTTCTTAAATTCCGTGAATGAAGGATGGAGGTATAGAAATATCATTTCTTCTGCGGTATAAAAACTTCGCAATTAATAATTGAGGATTCTTTCTTTCATGCTCTCCCCCCCTCCCCAATCTCTCTCAGAACTAAAGTGCTCTCTTCTGCTTGTTAAGCTGAGTTCACTCCCACTGATAATTCACTAGAGATCATAATTTATGGACAATTGGAGCTGCAGAAACATCTCTTAGAAGGAGCAGAGCAGATCCATAGCAACAATTCTTCAGGGGAATATTAATCCCCGGTTTTATGTAGTGCTAAGTGTACAATAGCAATCAGGGTTTGAGTAGACGCTGCTAATCATTGAAGGAAAAAGGCTGTATAAAGAATTCATAATGGAATTAGCCGGCGGCAAACAAAGAAAGACAAAATTAAATCAGCCATCAAATTGCACCAAGGAATTTTAATTTACAGGTTAATGTAGGATTATGTAACTAATCACAGCTAACATTTTCGGCGAACAACCAATAAAAATTCTGTTCTTTCTTCCTTCCCGCCCCCACCCCCCTTAATGGTATTCCAATAACACATTTTTATCACCATATAATGTGTAAGGAATGATTTTTTAAAAATTCTCAAAAAATCTTCCAAAACGCATTACAGGGCCGAGCAATTGATGCAAAATGCCATCTTTCAAGGGAATTAGCATACATATACATCCTGATGATCTACCATTAGATTCCAACCGGCACAATCAAATTCCTTCCTGTCTGTGCGGGACGCTTTTTACATAACCAAATGTCCATATTGGTAAGCCTTTCAGCATAACTGTGTTCCTCTCAGGGGGAGCTATCCTGACATACTCACACAACCTGCCCACACCACCCCAGGATAAAATAAGAAAAACAACTCTGAAGTACCCAAATGGCTCTGCTTAGTTCTAAGTAAAACCTCTATTATAGACATTAATATCACCCTAGCTACCCCAACCTATGACATAGGCACAAAAGGATTGATCTAATACAGTTTGGACTGTTTCGAAATGCGAGCATCATAAAAAGCAATAAGGTTGCTAGCTTTAAAAAGTTGATTAGCTTCCTCTCAAGAGAGAGAAAGGAAGATCTTTTAGTCCACTGAGCGCATTATGGTAGCAGGCTGAGAGTGAATAAGGAAGCCCACAATGTAGTTTTATCGCTTATACCTAGGGGTTGGATCCAGCTAGCCTTTTCTGCTTGTGAAAAGGGATGGAGGCATGCCCTTTGACCACCCAAAAAAAATTATGCTGGGGATGATGGGAATGTCTTGGACAATAAGAATGAGAACTAGATGAGATTGAGTGAAAAGCTGGCTGGATCCCACTATGAAGATCAGGGTTGCCAACCTCCAAGTGGTTAGCAAACCCAAAATAGCAGCAAAAATCAAGCATACAATACTAGTGCAAAGTTAAACTTGTTCAAAATATTGTCGAAGGCTTTCACGGTCAGAGTTCATTGGTTCTTGTAGGTTATCCGGGCTGTGTAACCGTGGTCTTGGTATTTTCTTTCCTGACGTTTCGCCAGCAGCTGTGGCAGGCATCTTCAGAGGAGTAACACTGAAGGACAGTGTCCTTCAGTGTTACTCCTCTGAAGATGCCTGCCACAGCTGGTGGCGAAACGTCAGGAAAGAAAATACCAAGACCACGGTTACACAGCCTGGATAACCTACAAGAACCAATTAAACTTGTTCAGTTTAGGCTTATGTAACCATACAATTGTATATTCATTATTTGTACAATGATATTGAAATAAATCATAAACAACTTGTTAAACGCACTGTTGAATCACAAGTGTTTGAAAATAGAACCAAAAAAGTCTTTCGTAAATATATCGCCAACTTGCGCCAAGGACACTTGATCCCATCCAATGGAGGAGCGTGTTATTATACAACCCGTGTTGGCAGCTGATGAAGACCCCTAGTGGTCGAAACAGGGAATATCCGCCCCCCTGTTACGTTATGATCAACTATTGCCACTCATGAGAGTTATTATACTCCACAAAACAGCAACAGTAGACAACTGCTATTTACATCAACAAAGCTTAGACGCTATTGTGACTGCACTGAAACGTCTCCTTGGCGCAAGTTGGCGATATATTTGCGAAATACTTTTTTGGTTCTATTTTCAAACATTTGTGATTCAACAGCGCATTTAACAAGTCGTTTATGATTTATTTCGATATCATTGTACAAATAATGAATATACAATTGTATGGTTACATAAGCCTAAATTGAACAAGTTTAACTTTGCACTAGTATTGTCTGCTTGATTTTTGCTGCTATTTTGGGTTTGCTAACTAACTATATAGCAGGCTGACTTATATTTATCCAACCTCCAGGTGGTGGCAGGAGATCTCCCACTATTACAACTGATCTCCAGGTGACAGAAATCAGTTCTCCTAGAGAAAATGGCTGCTTTGGCAATTGGCCTCTATGGCATTGAAGTCCCTCCTTCTTCAAACCTCGCCCTCCTCAGGCTCCACCCCCCAAAATTCCAGGTATTTCCCAACCCAGAACTGGCAACCCTAATAAAGATATAATAATAAAATTTATTTGCAGCTAGTCTGCTAGACCAACAGATTTAAAAAATATAGATATAGATATACAGACACACACAAGCTAAATTCAAGCCCAGAAGCACTAGGGTTGCCAACTTGCAGCAACTAGCTGGAGATCTCCTAATATCACAACTGATCTCCAGCCGATAGAGATCAGTTCACCTGGAGAAAACGGCCACTTTGGCCATTGGACTCTATGGCATTGAAGTCCCTCCCCTCCCCAAACCCTGCCCTCCTCCAGCTCTGCCCAAAAACCCTCCCACCGGTGGCAAAGAGGGACCTGGAAACCCTAAGTAGCACCTTAGAGACCAACATGACTGTTGGGGTATAAGCTTTTGGGAGGCTGATAGAGGGAGCTTTGACTCTTGAAAGCTCATGCCCCGAAAATCTTGTCGGTCTCTAAGGTGCTACTGGACTCAAATGGGGCTCTTCCACTACAGACCAACAAAGATACCCTCTGAAATTAGACATGCACAAGGACACACTCGTGAGGAACAAAATTCAAAATTACACTGTGTCAAAACACTGGTTTCAATAAAGAACGAGAACGAGAACACTGGTTTCAATAAAGAACTGTTTCCCTCCACATATGGTGCCATGATCATTGTTACAAATGGAGCGAAAACTATTATCATAAGCTTCGCTTCGCTTGACGGGAATCCAGAAACACGAGAGTTCGTCTCAGGTGTGCTTTTCGCATTCGGCACAAGGCGGGCAAAGCCACGCTTTCCTTCCCTCTCCGTGTCCCTTTGCTACCGGCAGCACCGTCCTGCCAACTGTCTAGATGCCCCAGTTCCTTTCCCCTCGGTTACTTTCCCCTCTTCCCCGCACCCCGCTTTCGGCAGTCTAATTTTAAGATGCGCGCTCCCCCCCTCCACCGCCACCAAAAAAATTACAGTGTCAATTGCACTACCCTTCAGCAATCCTGTAATAACTTTATTCAACCATTTCTAATTATAATTATATTTTCAATTCCTTTTAGCTATAGAAACTCTTTATCAATCAGAGCACAAGACAGAAAATTACTTTATTACAGCTACAGCTCGTTAGTCTGAGTGCTCTTAATGAAGCAGCCTCATAATCAGATGAAAATCATGCTGGAAAAAACTTGCATCATTAGTCTGGGCCTTAATTACCAAGAAATATAGTCACTAACAATGATACTCCATTTCACGATACGGTGAATGCACTTTCCACATTCGCTGCAATTAATAATTCCACCGACTGCTACCGAATCTTTCTATTTATTCATAACAATGAAGGGGGAGAGGAATTTCTAAATTTAATTGAGCAGCTCGGATTTGTGCTTCCCTGCTCTCTCCAGTTCAGATTAAGATGTCAAAAGGCTAATATTCCATCAGATAATAATTCATTGTTTTAATTACGGATTTTTATGGATACCAAATATATTTTTCCTTTGGCATTGAGGGCGATGGTCGAGCGTGTGCGCGTGCACACTAAAGCTTGGATCGCAACCACCAGAGGAAGGTCTTTTACCTACTTTCCCCAGTGTGGTGTAATGGTTAAGAGCGGTGGTTTGGAGCTGTGGACTCGGATCCCTCTTCACCACTGGTGGGAGGTTTTTGGGGGTGGAGGCTGAGTGTGTGGTGTGGGGAGGGGAGGGGAGGGATTTCAATGCCATAGAGTCCAATGGTCAAAGCGGCCATTTTCTCCAGGGGAACTGATCTCCATTGGCTGGAGATCAGTTGTAATAGCAGGAGATCTCCATATAATACCTGGAGGTTGGCAACCCTAGTTGCCAGGTCCCTCTTCACCACTGGTGGGAGGTTTTTGGGGCAGAGCCTGAGGAGGACAGGGATTGGGGAGGGAAGGCCATAAAGTCCAATGGCCAAAGCAACCATTTTGTCCAACTGAACTGATCTCTATTGGCTGGAGATCAGTTGTAATAGCAGGAGATTACGAGCTAGTACCTGGAGGTTGGCAACCCTCCCCAAACCCCACCCTCCCCAGGGTCCTCCCACAAAATCTCCAAGTATTTCCCATCTCAGAGCTGGCAACCCTAACTATGGGTCACAGTCTTGCGTGTATCAAACACTGCAAAAAAAATAATTTGTATTCATGTACACATTGTAACTGAACCCATTTTCTTAACCTAACTTATTCGGGCTTTCTAGAGCATAACAGTATTTCCCACCATTGTGCCTTCTAGAACATTCATCTGGCATTGCCAAACAAGGTGGACCTCAGTGACTTCTGTGCTGCTACTGCATTCCTAAATTACACTTCTTGGCTCTGCATGAGGCAAAAAAAAAAAGCCTTGAGGGGAAAGTCATCAGAGGGTATATTCCGAAATTGCGAAATAACATGAATTTATGAAGAGGCAGTCACAGGCCAAAAACCACACGCCCCTCACAGTAAAGCAAAAATAGCAGCCTACGTTCTTTTTGGAGCTGGGGCTGAAGCGTTTTGAGCCTCTGCCCAACAGATAATGCCTATGTAACCTTTGGCATATGGCCTTGGCAAGAAATCTACCTCATCGTGAACTGACCTAGCCTCATAGGAAACGTACGCTCAGTGACTTAGATGCAAAGCGCTCTGACCGAACCACATGAAATAGCATTTGTGGGCTGTGTCATGAATCAGCGTTGGCGGCCAGTTGCGGAGAGGTGGTCTTGCCAGCTGGAACGCTGGTAACACACGAGAGAGATACATACATCACAGAGGTGATGATTCCCCTATTCACAATTGATTTCTCCATACATGCATTTTTAAAAAAAACATTAAAGACACACTGACATACTTACGGACGGCAGTGGAAAGAATCACCTCCCAATTCATGGGCGAACCTTGAAGACTTCCCAACATAAAACACAGGTTTTTTCACCAAATGTGGTCATTAGATTCTAAAAAAACTTACCGAACTCTAGATGAACACTGACAAGGCGTAAATCGACATGAATTAATTTCATGTTGAACTTGGCTTGGTAAGAAGGAACGGGTTTGCGAAGATTCGGATTAAAGCTGACATAGACATTCCAATATAGTCAGCACTGCATGCACGTCTTGAAAAGGAGGTGTAGGATTTGTTGTTGGTTTTACACCATTGGGGGAAATATAAATATGAATATTAGGGCCATGGTCCAGCTAGCGGGCATTTGCAAATGTATATCTACCAGGAGGAAGGCCCATGCACATTAATGGCTGTGTGCAGACAGCCTTGGTTAGAAAGACAGTGACACAAAGCCCATAGGGTTAAACAAAACAAGATGTTCACTTTTATTTATGGTATTAACACATCACTGAAGAAAGTAAGGTAGAAATTACAACATTTCACTTCCATTGAGATTTGGATCTGTGGTCCTGTTCGTGCAACTGGGATGCTTTGGTTTCCAATTGACTATTTTCAGCCCTCTGTAAGCAGCTCTTCTCCACAGTTTCCCTCAGTCAGACACTCTCCTTTCTCCCCTCAACTCCCCAGATGCCAACTCCCAGCTGCTGTTCTTAACTGCTGTTTTTCAACTGTCTCTCCCAACATTTCCTTAGATCTCATGGGTTGCTCTTAATGAGAGGCATAGGGCTTCCAGTTCTGGGTTGGGAAATACCTGAACATTTTGGGGGTGGCGCCTGGGGAGGGTAGGGTTTGGGGAAGGGAGGGGTCTCATTGATATATAATGGCATAGAGTCCACCCTTCAAAGCAACCATTTTCTCCAGGGGAAATGTTGACTTCACGATGGAGGTTGACATAAGAACATAAGAAAAGCCCTGCTGGATCAGACCAAGGCCCGTCAAGTCCAGCAGTCTGTCCACACAGTGGCCAACCAGGTGCCTCCAGGAAGCCCACAAACAAGACGACGGCAGCAGCACCATCCTGCCTGTGTTCCACAGCACCAAAGATAATAGGCATGCTCCTCTGATCCTGGAGAGAACAGGGGTGCATCATGACCAGTATTCATTTTAACTGTAGCCATGAATACCCCTTTCTTCCATGAACATGTCCACTCCCCTCTTAAAGCCTTCCAAGTTGGCAGCCATCACCACATTTTGGGGCAGGGGGTTCCACAATTTAACTATGCGTTATGTGAAAAAATACTTCCTTTTATCTGTTTTGAAACTCTCACCCTCCAGCTTCAGCAAATGAGGGACTGTGGCTCAGTGGTGGAGCATCTGCCTGGCATGCAGAAGGTCCCAGGTTCAATCCCCGGCATCTCCAGTTAAAGGGACTAGGCAAGTAGGTGAAACCATGGAGAGTTGCTGCCGGTCTGAGTAGACCATACTGACTTTGATGGACCAAGGGTCCAAATCAGTATAAGGCAACTTCATGTGACATTTGAGCAATTTAAATAATTTTCTGAGATCCCGGAACTAGAAGGATATGGATGGGTCCAATGTTTGAAAACTAAGATACCAGACCACATGCTTGGTATGCATTGAAAATTCCAGCAAGGAGTCAGATCTGCCAAGCAGGAAAATATTATCCATTTCCAACTAACACAGACATCTGTGCAGGAAAGTGAGAAGTTTCACTCACTAAGCCCCATTTCAGATGAAGCGGATGGGTGAAGACTTTATTTATTCAAATTATTTATTTATATTAGCGATCATTTTCTTATTTATAGTCCACCTTTCTTGGTGGGGCTCAAGGAAGATTATGCAGAATACGTCAATACAATCAACAGAGTAGAACATTGTGCACAGTGTGGAGAGAACTGACAAAGAGAACTTTTTCTCCCTCCCCCAAAATACTAGAACTCGAGCACATCCAATGAAGCTGACGGGCAGAAGATTAAGGATGGGCAAAGAACTATATCTCTACACGAGTGATTAAAATGTGGAATTTGCTGCCAGAGGATGTAGTGATGACCACAGGCATAGACAGCTTTAAAAGGGGATTAGACAGATAATAATAATAATAATAATAATAATAATAATAATAATAATAATAATAAGAAGAAGAAGAAGAAGAAGAAGAAGAAGAAGAAGTCATCTAGTAGAACCTTAGATAAGAAGAAGAGTTGGTTTTTATGTGCCAACTTTCTCTACCACTTAAGGCAGAATCAAACTGGCTTACAATCACCTTCCCTTCCCCTCTCCACAACAGACACCCTGTGCAGTAGGTGGGGCTGAGAGTGACTAGCCCAAGATCACCCTTCTGGCTTCATGTGTAGGAGTGGGGAAACAAATCCAGTTCACCAGATTAGCGTCCGCCGCTCATGTGGAGGAGTGGGGAATCAAACCCGGTTCTCCAGATCAGAGTCCATAGAGGATAGCTGTATCAGCGGCTACTAGCCATGGGGACTAAAGGGAACCTCCACATTGAGAGGCAGTCAACCTCTAAATACCAGTCTCAGGAGGCAACATCAGGGAAAGGCCTTGGCATGTATGCCCCTTTGTTGGCCCTCCAAAGGAAATGGTTGGCCACTATATGAGACCGGATGTGGGACCAGGTGGAACACTGGTTTGATCCATCAGGGCTCTTCTTATGTTCTTATGACAACCAAACCCAGGAGGCAGCATCAGGGGAAGGCCTTGGCCTCTATGCCCTGATGTTAGACCTCTGGAGGAGCTTGTTGGCCACTCTGTGAGACAGGACGCTGGACCAGATGGGCCACTGGTCCGCTCCAGCAGGGCTTTTCTGATGTTCTTATGTTCCTATGATATCCAATAGACAATGCAATAGGATTTGACTTGTAGACATCTGGAAACCAGTCAGAGGTATAACAAAGCATAAAGTATTGATGTGATGTGTTAAACATTGCAAATTATTACATAGCAGGATCCTATTTCATTGGGAAAGAACCAAAGTGCATCCTTCACACGTCACGGAGACAGGCCAGGTGTCCTCATATAAGCAGCAGATAAGACTAACACAAAACAGCCAAACTAATATGAAGAAGAGTTGATTTTTATGTGCCAACTTTCTCTACCTTTTAAGGAGAATCAAACCGGCTTACAATCTCCTTCCCTACCTCTCCCCACAACAGACACCTTGTGAGGTTGGTACGGCTGAGAGTGTTCGGAGAGAACTGTAACTAGCCCAAGGTCACTCAGCTGGCTTCATATGTAGGAATGGGGAAACCAGCCCAGTTCACCAGATTAGAGTCCGCCGGTCATGTGGAGGAGTGGGGACTCAAACCCAGTTCTCCAGATTAGAGTCCACCGCCCTTAACCACTACACCATGCTGGGCAAGGACCCCATTTTATTGAATGAATCACATTAAGAGTTGTGGGCTGCCTATCCTTGCCTACACACATGCACACACATGGATATTTCTTGTTACTTGTCGGTTCAGAAGATCAGCTCTTTTCCCTCCCCACATCCTGCACACGGGCGCATTATTTTTCACAAGTTTTCTTGCAAGCCATTACAGATACAACTCAGAAATGATAGTTTAATTTAAAAGAGTCCCCTGATGTCTTCCTTCCTCTTTTTGGCTGGCCTAATTCTGCCCAGGGGATGGCCACGGGGCCATTCTGAGGAAGCACTCTTTCCAGATGTTTTCCTGTGTTCTTGAGTAGATGTCATCACACCAGCTATGCCTTCTTTTGGGGAGGGGGGGCTGAAAGAAGATATCAGAGGGTGAATGTGGATATCCAGGTCTCGCGGCTAGCACATCACAACCTTATCACACGCCAGCTTCTCTGCGACCAATGGGGTAGACAAGCCGCCTGGATGAACTAATAAGAGGGCTCCGTTTGTGATGGTAGAAGCCATGGAAGAAGTTACCATGCTGTTGTCTGAAATTATCCTGTACGGAACTTGCCTGATTCTGGACCTCATTTATATTCAAGATTTTCCACAGATGCTTCAATATTGAAAGAAGTGTGAGTCTCTTAATGTAAAAAGGGAGCTTCCCTGTGTGAAATGAGGCTTTTCAGACATTAAATAGTTTGTACTATTCTCTCCAGGATCAGAGTGTGCCTATTATATTAGGAGTTCTCCCACTATTACAACTGACCTCCAGCCGATAGAGATCAGTTCCCCTGGAGAAAATGGCTGCTTTGGCAATTGGCTTCTATGGCATTGAAGTCCCTCCCCACCCTAAACCCCGCCCTCCTCAGGCTCCACCCCCAAAGTCTCCAGGTATTCCCCAACCCAGAGCTGGAAACCCTACCTACAGAACATTAAGGTCATAAGGCAAGTGTTTTAATTCTTGTCCTTCTAACCAAAATATGAAATCCTGATATAGATGTATAGGGGAGGGGCCATGGCTCAGTGGTAGGGCATCTGCTTGGCATGCAGAAGGTCCCAGGTTTAATCCCCGGCATCTCCAGTTAAAGGGACTAGGCAAGTAAGTGATGTGAAAGACTTCTGCCTGAGACCCTGGAAAGCCACTGCCGGTCTGAGTAGACAATACTGACTTTGATGGACCAAGGGTCTGATTCAGTAGAAGGCAGCTTCATGTGTTCATGTGTTCAGTATATGCAAGTCAAACTTTCCTTCACAAAACAAAGCTCGTCGGGTTCCTTTCCTGTACTTTGTTGTATATTTAAGTCTCCTGCCTTTCTAGGTAGTCCTTTGCTCATTCCTTCCACAGTTTCTGCTTCTGCCTTATTATCAAAGGCCCCACTCACTGCATAAAAGATGCATGGCATGAATCAATGGACTTCCACAGAGCTTGAGAACATAATACCCTCTAGTGGCCAACATAGGAGCCAACCAGCTCTCAAAACATTGTTTCTGCCACAGCAATAATGACCAAAAGATGCTTGCAGTTGAAGGCTGGGAGAAGACAAAATTCTGCTTGGTCCGAAAAAGAAAAGCTTTACACTGCTGATTGCCATAATTAGACAAGGAGTAGAGAATAAAACTGCTGCTATCATACTGCCCTTGTACAAATCTATGGTGAGACGACACTTGGACTACTGTGTACAGTTCCGGTCCCCACACCTAAAAAAGGACATTGCAGAGCTTGAGAAGGTGCAGAAAAGAGCAACCAAAATGATCAGGGGACTAGAGCAACGGCCCTATGAGGAGCGGTTAAAACGCTTAGGGCTTGGAAAGAAGGCGGTTAAGGGGAGATATGATAGAGGTCTATAAAATTATGCATGGTAGGGAGTGAGTGGACAGGGAGAAGCTTTTCTCCCTCTCTCATAATATTAGGACGCGGGGTCATCTGCTGAAGCTGGTGGGTGAGAGATTCAAAACAGATAAAAGGAAGTATTTCTTCACAGAACACATAGTTAAACGGTGGAACTCCCTGCTCCAGGATGTGCCGATGGCTGTCAACTTGGAAGGATTTAAGAATGGAGTGGACATATACATGGAGAAGAGGGCTATTCATGGCTACTAGTCAAAATGAATACTAGTCATGATGCATACCTATTCTCTCCAGGATCAGAGGAGCATGTCGAATATGTGAGGTGCTGTGGAACACAGGAAGGGTAATGCTGCTGCAGTCGTCTTGTTCGTGGGCTTCCTGGAGACACCTGGTTGGCCACTGTGTGAACAGACTGCTGGACTTGATGGGCCTTGGTCTGATCCAGAAGAGTTCTTCTTATGTTCTTAGAACCCCTTCTGGATATAGCCCCAAACAATTGTGTTTATAGAAAAAGAACAATGGGGTAGAATTGGAAGAGGATTAAAAGCCAACCTTACCTGATCAGTAAAATATTTTCCAATTTCTGTTCCTCCTCGGGAACGTGGAATGGTGTGGTATAGACCAGGGATCTTCAACCTTTTTGAGCCTGTGGACACATTTGGAAATCTGACACGGCATGGTGGATGCAGCCAGCCACAAAATTATTGCCACATCTTAACTTCAGTGACACAGCGTAGATCCTTGTGCTGTGGTGGCAGCTGCTGCCACAGCAACATTTAAAAAATCTGCACAGCCAACCAAATCTCCAGTAGTCAATCAGAAGCCTTGTTTGGCAAAAGCCCAGACTGGTCCCACCCACTTCCTAAAAACTTTTGGCGCGCACCAGAAAAGGTGTAGGCGAGTGCCATGGAGCCCATGAGCACCAGGTTGGGGGGGGGCTGGTATAGACTGATCTTATCAGATCTCGGAAGCTAATCAGGGTGGGTTCTTGAATGGGAGACCACCAAGGCAGACTCTGAAGAGGACGGCAATGCCGAACCACCTCGGCTTCTCACTTGCCTTGAAAGCCCTTTTCTGGGGTTATCATAATCCATTTGTGACTTGACAGCACATAATACAAGACTGCAATCACATTTGCATCTGTCTTGGAGACAGAGAGTTGAACAAAGAAGACATTTCAGCTACTTTCTAACCCATAAGAACATAAGAAAAGCCCTGCTGGATCAGACCAAGGCCCATCAAGTCCAGACGACTGCAGCAGCACCATCCTGCCTGTGTTCCACAGCACCAAAGATAACAGGCCTGCTCCTCTGATCCTGGAGAGAATAGCTATGCATCATGACTAGTATCCATTTTAACTAGTAGCCATGAATACCCCTTTCCTCCATGAACATGTCCACTCCCCTCTTAAAGCCTTCCAAGATGGCAGCCATCACCACATTTTGGGGCAGGGAGTTCCACAATTTAACTATTCCTGTGCTTTGATGCATAGATGTCCCAAATAAAACAACTGTGATTTCAGTAGCATGGAGTTCTTTGGAATTGTTACTATTACATAGCTAAGTAGCTATATTTAGTGGCTCCATCACAATGAACCCAGAAAACCAAGTTAATCAGAATAACAGCAACATGAACAAGGAGAAGGAGAAGAACAACAACAACAAGAAAAAGAACATGAACATGAACAGGGCCTGATTTAGGTTTGATGAGGCCCTAAGCTATTGAAGGTAATGGGGCCCTTTATATGTCCAGCTGTCCTTTGTCAACAACAAATTGTCACTGTTTTTTGTGTTGAATATATGCTATATGGTAATTTATGGACCTAATAGGTATCTAAAGCCATTTGCACATAACAAAATATGTATTTTATCAAAGTAATTGTTGAACTGAAATACAATTAAGAAGTATATTAATAGTGAAATAATTAATCTCTAACTTAAAATGATAACACTGTTGCTGTATGTAGGTTTTATTTTATTTGTTTTTTATCTTATATTTTGGAAATGTACATCCAGTTTTGTTTTTTTCCTTTAAAAAATTGGGGGGGGGGCCAAGAGAGTGGGGCCCTAAGCTATAGCTTGTTTAGCTTCTAGAAGAACAAGCAGGAGGAGGAATTGGTTGTGCCACTGTGCAAGACAAAATTCTGGACTGGATGGACCACTGGTCCAATCCAGCAGGGCTCTTTTTAGGTTTTTATGAAGGCCTGGGCCTCTTTGCCCTGCTGTTGGACTTTCAGAGGAACTGGTTGGTCAGTGTGAGACACAAGAAGCTGGTCTACATGGACCACTGGTCCGATCCAGCAGGGCTCTTCAGATGTTCTTATGATGGCCTCAGCCTCTATGCCCTGTTGTTGGCCCTCCAGAAGAACTGGTTGGCCCCTGTGTGAGACAAAATTCTGGACTGGATGGACTAATGGTCTCATCCAGCAGGGCTCTTCTTATGTTCTTATGAAGGCCTCGGCCTCTTTGCCCTGTTGTTGGACTTCCAGAGGAACTGGTTGGCCAGTGTGTGAGACAAGAAGCTGGTCTAGATGGACCACTGGTCTAATCCAGCAGGGCTCTTCTTAAATTCTTATGAAGGCCTTGGCCTCTATGTCCTGTTGTTGGCCCTCAAAAGGAACTGGTTGGCCACTGTGTGAGACAGGGTGCTGGACTGGATGGACCCCTGGTCTGATCAAGCAGGGCTCTTCTTAAATTCTTATTAAGGCCTTGGCTGCTGTGCCCTGTTGTTGGCCCTCCAGAGGAACTGTCCAACCACTTTGTGAGACAGGAAGCTAGACTACATCAACCACTGCTCTGATCCAGCAGGCTTTTCTTATGCTTTTATGTTCCTTGGAGAGCCACTACCAGCCACAGTAGGCAATGTGTGAGTTTCCCCAAGGGGCCAAGTCATACCAACATGACCATTTCAAGTAGAGAAAATAGTTTTGGGGTGGTGGTAGTGAGACTGAAGTCCCATCTCCACACGTGCCACTGTTTCCTCTGTTTTTTCTCTCCTGCTGTTGTTGATCAGAATGTTCATTTGATCACCTCTCTCATCCAGCTCACCATTCCCATTCCCAACAATCAGATGTTCACATAGAGAACATGAAAGAGAATTGGTGGTGGTGGAAAATGCTGTCAAGTCACAGCCGGCTTAAGGAAACCCAGTAGGGTTTTCATGGCCAGGAGAGGTTTAGAGGTAGTTTGTCATTGCATTCCTTTGCAGAGTCATCCTAGGTGGTCTTCCATCCAAGTACTAACCAGGGCCAATCTTGCTTAGCTTCCAAGATCTGACAAGATTCAGCTATCCTGGGACATCCACGTAAGGGCAGAGAGGGTTTGCTATTGCCTGCCTCTGTGCAGAAACCCTGGACTTTCTTGGTGGTCTCCTATGAGGAGCGGATAAAATACTTAGGGCTGTTTAGCTTGGAAAGAAGGTGGTTAAGGGGAGACATGATAGAGGTCTATAAAATTATGCTTGGTTTGGAGAGAGTGGACAGGGAGAAGCTTTTCTCCCTCTCTCATAGTACCGGAACACAAGGTCATCTGCTGAAGCTGGAGGGTGAGAGATTCAAAACAAATAAAAGGAAGTATTTCTTCACACAACATATAGTTAAATTGTGGAACTCCCTGCCCCAGGATGTGGTGATGGCTGTCAACTTGGAAGGCTTTAAGAGGGGAGTGGACATGTACATGGAGGAGAGGGCTATTCATGGTTACTAGTCAAAATGGAAACTAGTCATGATGCATACCTATTCTCTCGATGATCAGAGGAGTATGCCTGTTATATGAGGTGCTTTGGATCACAGGCAGGGCAATGCTGCTGCAGTCGTCTTGTTTGTGGGCTTCCTATAGGCACCTGGTTGGCCACTGTGTGAACAGACTGCTGATATTGATGGACCTTGGTCTGATCCAGAATGGTTTTTCTTATGTTCTTATGTACTAACCAGGGCCAACACTGCTTAGCTTCTGAGACCTGATGAGATCAGGATAGCCCGGGCTCTCTAGGCCAGAGTGAAGAAGAGTTAGACGAACGAAAATTATAAAAATCTCCCTTACAAGTCACTGGGAGGGTCAATCTACTATGTTGCTCTGAGAACAATAGGGTGACATTTTGTTTACAACACAGACAAATCCTTCCCCAAAGCTAAGGTGGGAAAATTGACCTGTAGGCCTTTTGCAATTAGCATTCCAGAAGTCTGGATGACTGTAAATCCAGTTTGCCCTGTCCAGCAGAAGATAACTAGTTCTATGGTTTTTAGAACCAAATCGAAGTGGTGCATATCACTCAGTCCCTGGGTTGCAATCAGTAGTATTAATGGTCACAGGAGATACCATACAAAGGAAAACGAGATCTACTAGACTATAAAGGCTGACAGCATCGACTGCCGAGATATATGCGAGATCCATTTTGCCAAGTAGCGACATGTTAAAGCTTCTAATTGCTTGGTGCCTGTGACTGCTATAGAAAGGCAAGTGGAATGTAGAAAGTTAAGGTCAACAAACTGGAATTTCAGACTTTGGGCTTGAGCTGCAAGCAGGTGGGTACTAGTTCAGACTGCAAAAAAAAGGCATGATTAAGCTTAGAATGAGCATACTGAGAAGAACGAAATGCATACAGCTTTCTAAAGCAAACCAATTCTTATGAAACAACTTATGTTTAGCCTGAAGAGGAGGAGACTGAGAGGGGATATGATAACCATCTTCAAGTACATGAAGGGCTGTCATATAGAGGAGGGTGTCGAGTTGTTTTCTGTTGCCCCAGAAGGTCGGACCAGAACCAACAGGTTGAAATTAAATCAAAAGAGTTTCCGTCTAGACATTAGGGAGAGTTTTCTAACAGTTAGAGCAGTTCCTCAGTGGAACAGGCTTCCTCGGGAGGTGGTGAACTGTCCTTCCCTGGAGGTTTTTAAGAAGAGGTTAGATCGCCATCTGTCAGCAATGCTGATTCTATGACTGTAAGCAGATGATGAGAGGGCGGGCATCTTGGCCATCTTCTGGGCATGGAGTAGGGGTCACTGGGGGGGGAGAGGTAGTTTGGAATTTCCTGCATTGTGCAGGGGTTGGACTAGATGACCCTGGTGGTCCCTTTCAGCTCTGTGATTCTATGACTGACACAGGTGTAGAGTGTTACTCACTTTAACACTATCTGGGTACAGGACTACTGACAGCTCCAGACTGACATGGAAGTATGTTTCAGATCCCCTCATGTAAAATTATATAGATATGAACCAGTCAAAGTTTGACTGGTATAGGAAGTGTGCCCTGACCTGGAAAGCCTAGGCTAACCCCATCTCATCAGATCTCAGAAGCTAAGCAGGGCTGGCCCTGGTTAGTACTTGAATAGGAGACCACCAAGGAATTCCAGGCAGGGTTGGGACGCAGAGGCAGTCAATGACACAACACTTCGGAACATCTCTCTGAGAGCCAGAGGGGTGTAGTGAGCCAGCATGGTGTAGTGGTTAAGAGCTGTGGTTTGGAGCGGTGGACTCCTCCACATGAGCGGCAGACACTAATCTGGTGAACTGGATTTGTTTCCCCACTCCTATACACGAAGCAAGCTGGGTGACCTTGAGCAAGTCACTTTCTCTCAGCCTCACCTACCTCACAGGGTGTCTGTTGTGGGGAGGGGAAGGGAAGGTGATTGTAAGCCGGTTTGAGTCTCCCTTAAGTGGTAGAGAAATTTGGCATAGAAAAACCAACTCTTCTTCTTCTTCTTCGGAGCGGTGGGCTCTAATCTGGAGAACCGGGTTTGACTCGAGTGGCGGACTCTAATCTGGAGAACTGGGTTTGATTCCCCACCCCGCCACATGAGCAGCGGACTCTAATCTGGAGAACCAGGTTTGTTTCCCCACTCCTCCACATGAGCAGCAGACTCTAATCTGGAGAACCAAGTTTGACTCCCCACTCCTCCACATGAGCGGCAGACTCTAATCCAGTTTGAGACTCCTTCAAGGTAGAGAACATTGGGGTATAAAAACCAACCCTTCTTCTAGTCTGGATTTCCTCGTCTCTTGCCCTGTGGGTTTGCCGGAAGTCAGCTGTGACTTGACAACAAAAAGAGGAAGCATAACTCTTTAATGGAAGCACGTAACAAAAGTCTTGCTTTAGTAGGTTCTTGGAAGGAAGGCAACATGGTATAGCCTGATTGTGTGAGATCTTGGAAGCTAAGCAGAGTTAATACTTGGAAGCAGATCACCAAGGAAGACTCTGCCGAGGAAGGCAATGGTGAACCACATCTGTTTCTCACTTGCCTTGAAAGCCCCTTGCTGGGGTCGCCATATGGCAGTAGGGCTGGCAACCTCCAGGTGGTGGCTGGAGATCTCCCACTATTGCAACTGATCTCCAGGTGACAAAGGTCAGTTCACCTGGAGAAAATGGCCGCTTTGGAAGGTGAACTCTATGGCATTAGACCCCACTGAAGTCCCTCACCACCCCAAACCCCTCCTTCCTCAGGCTCCACCTCAGGTATTTTGTAACCTGGAACTGGCAACCCTGTGACTTGACAGCACTTTACACACACACTAGGATCTTACTAACAGTTGCATGCAGAGATGGGCAGATCTCCTCCCCACTGCTCCCCCAAAAATCAGCTTTAGAAATAATTCAGATCAACCACATGAATTTACCACACTGCTTCTATCATATTAACCCGGACTTCTGATTGAGGCTAAATCCGCAGGAAATAGCAAGTAGGGTTGTGCCATCAGAAATGCATTC
Source organism: Euleptes europaea (assembly GCF_029931775.1). Lineage (NCBI taxonomy): Eukaryota > Metazoa > Chordata > Lepidosauria > Squamata > Sphaerodactylidae > Euleptes > Euleptes europaea. Next base: position 5,838,483 of record NC_079321.1, read on the forward strand.
GTCAAGATGCAGCCTGATTTGTGCCCATTCATAAATATCATCCGTGCTCTAAACCCAAATCGAATTAATGTGGACACCGAGGAGCAGTTGGAAAACTTCTGACCAGACAGGTATTTCTGGAAATCATGCAGTCTGGTTTCATTTTCCCAGGCAGCGGGGAGAAGGGAGGGACGCAGTGGAGAAAGAATGACTCAGCGTGACAAGGTCATCATCCAGCCAGACTGGTTGGCCCACCTTCCCACCAAATCGTTAATTGCTAAGCACGGCATTTCCACTTTCTAATTCAACATAATCACAGATCTTGTGTCTATGGGAGCTAGGCAGGGCCAAAATCTTCAGTCGCACCTGCAATAAGTAAAGCTGAGCAATGCAGGGAATACAAGCGAAGGCTATATCCTCCCTGTCAGACTTATAAAATCCAGGGGAAAACAAACAAAGGCTTTGATTTCAGACATTGTCAGGTGGGTAGAGCAATAGAGAGTGTGTGGAGGAAGGGGGGAATCGATGCTCAGACAACAGTCAGGCCATCTACTCTGCATGTTAGGGTTGCCAACCTCCGGGTGGTGGCTGGAGATCTCTGTTATTACAGCTGATCTCCAGGCGACAGAGATCAGTTCCCCTGGAGAAAATGGCCACTTTGGAAGGTGGACTCTATGACATTATACCCCTCTGAGGTCCCTCTCCTCCCCAAATCCCACCTCCTCAGGCTCCACCCCCAAAACCTCCACGTATTACCCAACCCATTGCAAACAACCCTATTGCACACTAGGGGAGAGGGATAGAGGCAGAAGGTCACTTTCTCCTAGGGCGCTTTCACACATGCTGAATAATGCACTTTCAATCCACTTCCAATCCACGTTAGTGACATTTATGTCATGTCCGGCCCTTGTAACAAAGGAGTTCGACACCCCTGGTTTAGACTGTCACATGACCTCAACTGGACTTCTTTTACACTCCTGCTGGCAAGTGATGATGTCATTCTTGCCTACAAGGACCAGGAGTCTCCAGTCTGTGTGGCAATGTTTGAGTCTTAAACGCCGATCGCCTCTCCCCTTTGCAATACTTCCTGGGGGCAGGGGCTGTTCCTTCCATGGCAGTGAAGACTCCTGCAAGGATCAAAACCTGGCAGTGTGATCCCTTGATTTTGGTATTAGCTTGCAGTCTTGCGAAGTAGAGTGTGTGTGTGTGTGTGTGTGTTTCAGCTATACACACAACCATGCCTCCCTTGGAATGTTCTACAAGCCCCACCTGTTTGCCTCTCTGTGTAGGATTCTGGTACAGATCCTGGAAATGCTTCAAAGATGTTTGGGCCTTTGTGTCCTGTTCTCCCATCGGAAGCTGATGGGACCAAAGTAATTCCATGTCACCAGACCCAGGAGATGAAGCTAGCATGATGGGGATAGTTAGGAATCAACATTTTCCCCATGGTAGGAATATTTAGAAATCAACATTTTTCCTGTGACGGGTATATTTAGGAATCAACAATTTTTCCTTTGATGGGAATATTTAGTAATCAACATTTTTCCCAACATGGGAATAGTCAGGAATCAACTATTTATTTTTTGTGATGGGATTAGTTAGGAATCATTTTTTTGTAGCTACGAAGGGAAGAGAAATGTGGTGAAATGTGCCTTTGCAGGATGAGTCTTTCTATATTGGGAATAGGGTTGTTGTTTTTAATTATTAGTGAAATTTTAGGCAGTTTTCTTTTCTTTCCCTCTCATATGGCATCATTCATCAGATATATTATAATGTCTTTATTTGATTCTTCTCTAATTGTACAATCCAGTTTATTGGATGTATTATACTGTGGTTACTTCATTGTTCTCTAATTGCCTAATCCAGTTTTATTGCATTGTTCATGGGATGCATAGCACTGTTCCTTATTGCATCATGTTTATAATTCTGTAATCCACCTGGCGTCTCTGCAAGAAAGGCAGGTGATAAATGAAGAACATAAATTAATAAATAGTTGGGTAAACTTTGCTGCTTTTGAGAATGACACGTTTCTTGCATTCTTCACTGCTACCACCACCATGACTGTGCCATACGTGGATGGCCTGGCTTTATTTGTTGAAAACAATGATATCCCCGATCCTGGCTCTTTTATTTATTTATTTAGATTTATATCCCGCCTTTAATTCCCGGCCAAGGCCAGGCTCAAGGCAGCTAACAACATGACATGACACAATAAAATACAATAAAATCACAATATAGAATTTTAAAAAACAACAACAATTAAACAGCCCCATAAATCATAAACAAGAAAAACAAACAATGGTGCTCATAGAAGGAGCATAGGAGCCACTGTAGGGCCCACAAGGGCAGTCAGGACCCCTACATTTTAGATGGTAACAATATCCAACAGAACAAGGGATGGGGGTGGGGAGTAGGGAGGGCAGCATTGATGGATAACCATAGCTGCCCTCAGCTATAGACCTGGTGGAATAACTCCATTTTACAGGCCCTGCAGAATTCTTTAAGGTCCCACAGGGCCCGGGTCTCATTGGAAAGGGAGTTCCGCCAGTCCGGGACCAGAGCCACAAAAGCTCTGGCCCTAGTTGAGGACAGAAGCGATACCCTAGTAGAGGACATCCAGAACTCCTTGGTCTGGGCACCACCAGAATAATATTATTAGCAGAATGTAATGTCCTCTGGGGGGGGTGTTCCAGGATCCCCAAAGCAACTCACAAGGGCGTGGAGGGCCATGTAGGGGTCTGCGGCAGGAGGGGAAATCTAGCTCAACCTCCTTCCACTGGAGTTTACCAGACTCAAGGTGGTGCCAAACCAATTCACAGATGGCAGAGATCAACTCTCCCAAAGGCAGTGGCAGCTTCAGAAAGGATAGACTCTATAGTCTACCATAGAGTCTAGCAGAAACAGGTATCCTAGAGTGACATCACATCCCCACTGAACTCCCTCCCCTCTCCAAATTCCACCCTCCCATGCACTGCCCCAAACCTTCAAAAATGCTCTAGGTCGGAGTTGGCATCTCTACCCCCACTGCAGCCACTTATCCCCAGGATGAATCAAATATCTTCAAGAAAGAAAAGAATTTAGGAGGACACAAAAGTGGAAACCAGAAGTAAAACAGGAAACTAAAGTGAATGGAAAAAAAATACTGAAATGACCCACAGATTATTTGAGTCTCTCTACCATAAGAATATAAGAAAAGCCATGCTGGATCAGACCAAGGTCCATCAAGTCCAGCAGTCTGTCCACACAGTGGCCAACCAGGTGCCCTTAGGAAGCCCACAAACAAGACGACTGCAGCAGCATTGCCCTGCCTGTGATCCAAAGCACCTCATATAACAGGCATGTTCCTCTGATACTAAAGGCATGCATCATGACTAGTATCCATTTTGACTAGCAGCCATGGATAGCCCTATCCTCCATGAACATGTCCACTCCCCTCTTCAAGCCTTCCAAGTTGGCAGCCACCACCACATCCTAGGGCAAGGAGTTCCATAATTTAACTTCCAGTAGAATTACAGAGTTGGAAGGGGCCATACAGGCCATCTATTCATACCCCCCTGCCCCATGCAGGATCAGCCTAGAGCATCCCTGACAAGTGTTCATCCAGCCGCTGCTTAAAGACTGCCAGTGAGGAGGAGCTCACCACCTACCTAGGCAGCTGAACCCACTGCTGAACTATTCTCTCTAAAAAAGAAATCTTCTTAATGTCCAGCCACTACTTTTACACCAGTAATTTATACCCATTATTGCAAGCGGCAATATGCAAAACAAAACAAAAAGTACTATTCAAACTCCACACAAAACTGTCTTCCCTCCAAGGAACCCTTAGTTCAGAACAATCACCTGACATAAAAAAACAAAAAACGTTCAAGACAATACAGTTTACTTTAAATCCTCGGCAGGATATGTCATGATTTCCATTGCCCAAACCATTACAAATATCAACGCAGGTTGGCATTTTAAGAGTTATCTCAAATGTCACCAGTCACAGAATGTTTAATTATTGCAATCATCTTTCCACACACACAAAAAATTCCACAGTGGGTTTCTTTCGCCAAGTGATTTATTTCAACTATAATTTCTGTTTAATTAATGGGGGATTTAGTTCTGACCTGGAGGGTGTGAGAACCTGAAAAGGATCGCCGTAGTTTTGTTTGGTTACTACTGAACTTGCCCGTGCCTGTTTGGCAAACAAATGCCCGCGTTCCCTCCGTCTGAAAGCGTTGTGCTAGAATTTGCAAGGAGACAAAACTCAGAATCTTGAATGTCTTTACAATTTTTTTAAAAAAAAACACCTTTGCTTTACTGTGTATATGAAGGCTAATTATATTCCACCCCGCTTAAAATATAACGAGCAGAAACTATGAAAAATGCATCTGTGTATAAATATTCATGCATTTAATGTATGTTCCCTGCTGCTCTCTCCAAGAAAGGTTGTGGCAATTTCTAGTTCAAAGCAAACAATGCAAACAACGTAAAAATAAAACAATCAGAACAAGATAAAAATCAAACTTCAATACCACTGCATCGTATTGCACAGCTAAAACTAAAACGTAGCCATGGATTTGGAAACATCGAACTTCAACATCATTGACGTTCTGCAGCAAAACACCATCACTTCAGGAACAAGAAATTGGTGTTGTCAAACTGTCTCGCTAATTTATTGAGTTGGCCCTGGTTAGTACTTGGATGGGAGACCACCAAGGAAGACCAGAGTCACCATGCAGAGGAAGGCAATGGCAAACCACCTCTGTTAGTCTCTTGCCTTGAAAACCCTACTGGGTAGCCATATGTTGGCTGCGACTTGACAGCCCTTTCCACACACACACCCATGAGTTCATATTTTAGATGCTACCCTGACCTGGACGGCCCAGACTAGTCTGATCTAGGGTTGTGCATATCGATAAACCCAAACCGAAAATAAACCCAAAATTAGCTGTTTTGGTAAATTTCGGGATTCAGGTTTACTGAATGCCAAAACCTGTGGATAAAGCCGAAGACAAATAGGCGATTCCTGAAAAGCCAAATAGATATTCGTCTTTTCGGGTTCAGCTATTCACCTTTGCTCAGAGGCATGGCTCTGTGCTTTCTCCCCTTTTTCTTTCTTTCTTTTTTTTGACTGGTTTTGTTAGGGCCCCATAGCTGGGGCCCTTTTGAAATAGAGTTATTTAAAAGATGGGGCTCACCAGTCCAGTCCGGAGGAATATACCCTCCAAATAAAAAAAGCTGACACCAGCTTTCAACAGCTGCTGACACCACCAGGCTTCCAAAGGAGATTTCTTCATCCACATGGATGAGCAATCTCCTTCAGACAGCCCTCGAGGTCAAGACTTTGGCTGGCTCCAATCTCACCCCCCCCCCCCGCAAAAAAACCAAAAAAACCTGCTGTCAAACTGAAGGTTGCCCTGTCAAACTGAAAGTCACAAGGACCAGACTGTATTCATCCTAGAGTTCTTCAAGAACTCAAATGGGAAATTGCTGAACTTCTAACAAAGGTATGTAATATGTCCCTTCGATCAGCCTCTGTACCAGACGACTGGAGAATGGCCAATGTAACACCCATTTATAAAAAAAGGTTCCAGGGCGGACCCAGTAAATTACAGGCAAGTTAGCTTACCGTCTGTTCCGGGTAAACTGGTGGAAAGCATTATTAAAGATAGAGTTGCCAAGCATATAGAAGGGACAGGATATAGCATGTGGACAGGAATGAGCCTGTGGATATTGTGTATTTGGATTTCCAAAAAGCTTTTGACAAAGTTCCCCACCAAAGACTGCCAAGCAAACTTCATAGTCATGGGATAAGAGGACAAGTCCTCTTATGGATTGAGAGCTGGCTGAAAAATAGGAAGCAGAGAGTAGGAATCAATGGTCAGTTCTCCCAATGGCAGGATGTGAGCAGTGGGGTGCCTCAGGGATCTGTGTTGGGACCGGTGCTTTTCAGCCTGTTCATCAGTGACCTGGAGTTGGGGTTAAACAGTGAAGTAGCCAAGTTTGCAGATGACACCAAATTATTTAGGGTGGTTAAAACAAAATCGGACTGTGAAGAGCTCCAGAAGGATCTCTGCATACTGGAAGAATGGGCATTAAAATGGCAAATGAGATTCAATGTAAGTGTAAAGTAATGCATATTGGGGCAAAAAATCCCAACTTCACATATACACTGATGGGATCTGTGCTGGCAGCGACAGACCAAGAAAGGGATCTTGGGGTGGTAGTGGATAGCTCAATGAAGATGTCAACCCAGTGTGCGGCTGCTGTAAAAAAGGCAAATTCTATGCTGGCCATAAGTAGACGAGGAATAGAAAACAAAACTGCTGATATCATACTGCCCTTGTACAAACCTATGCTTAGGGCTGTTTAGCTTGGAAAGAAGGCAGCTGAGGGGAGACATGATAGAGGTCTATAAAATTATGCATGGTTTGGAGAGAGTGGACAGGGAGAAGCTTTTCTCCCTCTCTCATAGTACAGGAACGCTGGGTCATCTGCTAAAGCTGGAGGGTGAGAGATTCAAAACAGATAAAATGATTTTTTTCACACAACGCATAGTTAAATTGTGGAACTCCCTGCCCCAGGATGTGGTGAGGGCTGCCAGCTTGGAGGTCTTTAAGAGGGGAGTGGACATATTCATGGAAGAAAGGGGTATTCATGGCTATTAGTTAGAATGGATACTAGTCATACTGCATATCTATTCTCTCTAGTATCAGAGGCGTATGCCTATTATTTTGGGTGCGGATGAACACAGGCAGGATGGTGCTGCTGCAGTCGTCTTGTTTGGGGGCTTCCTAGAGGCACCTGGTTGGCCACTGTGTGACTTGATGGGCCTTGGTCTGATCCAGCAGGGCCTTTCTTATATTCTTATGCCCTGAGTAGCTTTGTTTCCCCGAACTGTGACCGTCATTTGGAATCAGATTTTTGGTGACCATAGTCAAGGACTGTTCACAGGATGTCATTTGCCACCAAAATAAATGTTTCCCATGCCTTATTTCTGTTGCATTCAAGCCTTTTCCCTCCGTCTAGAAGCTAATTTGCATGAACATCCTGCAAAGCAACCTAGAAACAAAGGCAGCCCCCAAAATTTGAGGCCCTAGCCTGGAATCGTCTCTTTCCACCAGTCCCTCGGCAACACTGAACATTTGAACCTGAAAACCGATGGACAATGCCTGGAGGATGGAGGTGACCCCTTTGTGGGCCCATAAAATTGGACCCCCTATCCCAAAGTTCACCAAACTTTGATGACCACTGAGGGAGAGTCCCACACTGCAAATCTGGGGACTCTACCTCCAAAAATGCCCCCCAGGAGCTTCGGAAAAAATCCCTATTGACTATAATGGGCACGAATTTTTCAGGAAACCCAAAAATAAGCCGAATACTGATGTTTACTGGTATGGGTATATGGTTTAATTCGTGTTTACCAAAAAAATTGGGCTTGATAAGCTCAAACCCAAAATTTACCACCTCTCTTAACCACTACACCACGCTGGCCCACGCTAGTACCTGGAGGTTGGCAACCCTAACCATGTTTCCTTTCTGCCTGCTGTGGAAGTATCTTAATGTTTGTGTCCCCATCAAAATTGTCAAGTCAAGAGTGCCCACAAATTGTTCTATATATAATGTGGAGAGTGTAAGATCACCATTGCTTGTTAACAACTGATCAGGCTATATCAGATTCAGTTTTAATATCAGGTTTTTAAAAAATATCTTAAACATGACGCACACAAAGCTGCCCAGTACTACATCTGATAATGTATAAAGTCCTGCATGGAAAAAAAAAATGACAGAGTAAATTTAAAACACCTGGGTTATGTAAAACAATTAATTGAAAATGCAGCTTTTGGCGGTACTTAGAACTGGTTCCCGTTTTTAAAGAACCCCTATTTACAATGCATTATGGGTTTGGTTTAGGATTTTTTTCCCTTCAAAAAAAAAAAACAAGATTAAAGAATTGATGCGCAAATGAACAGAGACTCTTAAGAATCTTAAGTGCATTAAAACCTTCATGGATCCCACATCTGGCTTTTAGTCACATAAAGAGGGGTAGCATTAGCATGCATGATCAGCAGCTATGGAGATGAATTCACATACATAAAGATGCATTAAAGAAACATTAAGGTTTGGCAGCCACCCACATAACCCAGTAAGCAGGGCTTAGCGCTGAAATTTCACCCCTAATGCATCCCTTTTCTGCTTAGAGAAGGAACTGTTCTTTGCACAGTATGGGCAGTGATGTCAGTATACTAACAGTGCAGTCCTAGACAGACCTACGCCTTTCTACGTCCGTTACAGTCAATGGGCTTAGCAGGATGTAACTCTGCTTAGGATAGCACTGTGAATTACTTTCCCCCGGGAAGGTTCTCAGTTGGGGTGGAAGTGGGGGTCAGTTCATACAGGCAAATGTGCATGTTGCATTTTGCGCTTGGGATGTGAGGGGGAAGAAGGTAGTAGCTCAACTGGGCTGTGTGAGAGTGGGTGAAAACTAGTGTTGCCAACGTGGTGTAGTGGTTAACAGCGGTGGATTGGAGTGGTGGAGTCTGACCTGGAGAACCGGGTTGGATCCCCCACTCCTCCACATGAGCGGCGGAGGCTAATCTGGTGAACTGGATTTGTTTCCCCCACTCCTACACACGAAGCCAGCTGGGTTATCATGGGCTAGTCACACTCTCTCAGCCCCACCTACTTCACAGGGTGTCTGGGGGAGGGGAGGGGAAGGGAACGTTGTAAGCCAGTTTTATTCTCCCTTAACTGGTAGAGAAAGTCGGCATATAAAAACCAACTTTTCTTCTTCTTTGAGAGCTGGTGTGGTGTAGTGGTTAAGAGAAATGGACTCTAATCTGGAGAACCAGGTTGGTTTCCCCACTCCTCCACATGAGTGGTGGACGCTAATCTGGAGAACTGGGTTTGATTCCCCAATCCTCCACATGAGCGGTGGACTCTAATCTGGAGAACTGGCAGGAGGTTTTTGGGGAAGAGCCTGTGTAGGGTTACCAACCTCCAGGTAGTAGCTGGAGACCTCCTGCTATTACAACTGATTTCCAGCCCATAGAGATCAGTTCATCTGGAGAAAAGGGCTGCTTTGGTAATTTAGCTCTATGGTATTAAAGCCCATCCCCAAACCCTGCCCTCCTCAGGTTGCATCTCAAAAACCTCCTGCCAGTGGTGAAGAGGGACCTGGCAACCATAAGCCTGAGGAGGGCAGGGTTTGGGGAGGTGAGGGACTTTAATGCCATAGAGTCCAATTGCCAAAGCGACAATTTTCTCTGGATGAACTGATCTCTATGAGCAATTACAATTGCTCTACAGTTGCAGAGCAATTGTAATAGTGGGAGATCTCCAGCTAGTACCTGGAGGTTGGCAACCCTAGGGGAGCAGTAAGCAGATAGGTAGGCTGAGAGCAATATAGCAAGCGAAAAGGGTGAGGGTATTATTCGGGGAGGATGAAGAGTTTAAAGACCCAGAGATGGCAGGACACGATGTCTGCTAAAGAGAGTGAGGCGTGCGATATTTTAATCCATCCTTCCCTTCCCTCACTTTCTCCCAAAGGGTCTAGGCTGCAATGCCCTTGAATAGGGTATCTGAACACCACCCAAGTTATATTTCTGATTCAGCGTTCATGACTACGTGGGGCAAGAGATCACTGGCAGAATTATTCTCATAAATAAAGAGCTGCAGGCTATTTCCGTCCCTTCCCCCCCCCCCAGGTCAACTCAAACAATGTGTTATTCCCTTCTCCCTTCTTCTTTCTGCACTACAACTTCTGTTTGTGAGGTGTTTTTTCTCCTTCATGCTATGGTAGAGGCGATGCATGTCGATGAGCTAACACTTGGTCAGAATTTAGTGAGATGGCATATCGTCTGATAATTCTAGCGTGCAGAACCTCTAGCCTGCGAGAAAAAGGGGCGAGAAAAAAACCCGTTACCCAAATATCTCGAGTTCCTCAAGGACCGGAAGGGCCAAGAACATTTTACAAGTCTCTAAGTAGTCCCTTATGATGGTGATCCATAACATAAGGATGCCAGATTTTTTTTTTTTTTTTTGTGAGCTACTACAGACGGACTAAAGGTAAATTTCAATATATTTGAAAATCTAGCCAAGTGTAGTAAATGAAAGGGCTGTGTTGTTCTTGTGGGAAGGAGTAGTTCGCACACAACTACGATATTCAATTAATACCTCAACTTTTTGCTGAACCATGGATCTGAGGGGTGAGGAGAGATAGTGAAGGGTCTGGAAACCAAGGAAGGAGCTGGGTATGTTTAGCCTGAAGAGGAGAAGACTGAGAGGGGATATGGTAACCATCTTCAAGTACTTGAATGGCTGTCATAGAGAGGAGGGTGCCAAGTCGTTTTCTGTTGCTCCAGAAGGACGGACCAGAACCAATGGGTTGAAATTAAATCAAAAGAGTTTCCGTCTAGACATTAGGAAGAATTTTCTAACTGTTAGAGCGGTTCCTCAGTGGAACAGGCTTCCTTGGGAGGTGGTAAGCTCTCCTTCCCTGGAGGTTTTGAGAAGAGGCTAGATGGCCATCTGTCAGCAATGCTGATTCTGTGACCTTAGGCAGATCATGAGAGGGAGGGCACCTTGGCCATCTTCTGGGCATGGAGTAGGGGTCACTGGGGGTGTGGGGGGGAGGTAGTTTGGAATTTCCAGCATTGTGCAGGGGGTTGGACTAGATGACCCTGATGGTCCCTTCCAACTCTGATTCTATGATTCTATGAAAATGTAGGTGACACCTATCAATTTAATTGCTTTGTCAGGCCACCTTGGAAACAAAACGGTTTTGTCCTAACTGAACTCTCTGCAAATGGAGCTTTCCTTCGTAACTCATCCATGCTGATTGGAAATAATCTGGAAAAAAATCAAAGAAAAAGGAACACCGGGGGGGGGGGGGGCGGAACTGGCATTTGTACAATCTAACCCAAGATGATTTACAAAGATACACAGAATTAAGAATGAAAATATTGTTCCTCTGCTCTTCTAGAATATGTAAACACCACCCCAAAAAATAGAAAGTTAGGAGCTTTCTTGTACTAGGTTGTACTAGAGCCAGCTTGTACTAGAGCTTTTTTGTACTAAAGCCAGAGTGGTGTAGTGGTTCAGAGCGGTGGTTTGGAGCGGTGGACTCTGATCTGGAGAACCAGGTTTGATTCCCCACTCCTCCACATGAGTGGCGGAGGCTAATCTGGTGAACTGGATTTGTTTCCTCACTCCTCCACATAAAGCCAGCTGGGTGACCTTGGGCTAGTCACAGTTCCCTCTGAACTCTCTCAGCCCCACCTACCTCACAGGGTGTCTGTTTTGGGGAAGGGAAGGAGATTGTAAGCCGGTTTGATTCTTCCTTAAGTGGTAGAGAAAGCAAAAAAAAAAAACCAACTCTTCTTCTTCTTCAACACATGAAGCTGCCTTGTACTGAATCAGACCCTTGGTCCATCAAAGTCAGTATTGTGTACTCAGACTGGCAGCAGCTCTCTAGGGTCTCAGGCTGAGGTCTTTCACATCACCTACTTGCCTCGTCCCTTTAGCTGGAGATGCCAGAGATTGAACCTGGGATCTTCTGCATGCCAAGCAGATGCTCTATCATTGTGCTGCAGCCCCTCCCCTCCTCCTCCTCCTCCTCCTCCTCCTTCTTCTTCTTCTTCCCACCTCTATACACTGGCAAGGTGATTGTGAAAATGACTCATTCTGTCTCTACAATGTACTGATACCTGCAATGGGATGTCTTTTATTTGGAATTCATTAAACGAATCCAATGTCTACCACTATGATATTCATCAGCCAAGACAGATGACAAAATAAACATAAAGGGGAGAGAATATAAATGAGTATGGACCGGAAGGATGGGCCCTATTACCAAAAATGAATACAAAATACCTTTAAAAATACATTAACCAACTATTGGCTCACAACGAGGTCAATATTGTGATTTATTTAACCCCAGGGGCCATAAATCTTGATATTGACTGAAACTGTAAGTCAATATGTGCACTGCAGTGTGCGTATTCCATTATAAAAAAATGAGGTGTTGCGTCTAAGTTTTATGGAGACTTCTACAAGAAAGTATCTGTCAGCAAAGGAGGGTTTTGTTCGAGTCCACCTCTCTAGACGACGGGGCTAATAGTATAACTGTGAAGAAGAAGTGCACAAAATTGTTCTTGTAAGTTCAGCTTTGTTGTGGCACCTAGGAGTTTCACATGGATCATATCCCAGAGAAAAGAGTGGCGTCATTTGACATTATCCTTATGGCTTCGTGATGCTGTAAAGTGCTGTCAAATCATAGCTGGCTTATGGCGACCCCATAGGGTTTTCAAGGCGAGAGACGTTCAAAGGTGGTTTGTCATTATCTGCCTCCACATCACAACCCTGGTATTCCTTGGAGGTCTCCCATCCAAATACCAAACTGCAGCCAGTCTGAATAGACAATAGTAACTTAGGCAGACCAAGCGTCATTATAAGGCAATTTCATGTGCTCAGTTTGCAAAATGTTTTGTGTCCCTGCCAGAATGGCCAAATAGTCCCTTCTATCTTACCAAAACCAAGGCCCATCAAGTCCAGCAGTCTGTTCACACAGCAGTCAACCAGCTGCCTTTAGGAAGCCTCAAACAAGACAACTGCAGCAGCATTATCCTGCCTGTGTTCCACAGCACCTAATATTATAGGCATGCTCCTCTGATCCTGGAGAGGTCAGGTATGCATCATGACTAGTATCCATTTTGACAAGTAGCCATGAATACCCCTCTCCTCCATGATCATGTCCACTCCTTTCTTAAAGCCTTCCAAGTTGGCAGCCATCACCACATCCTGGGGCAGGGAGTTCCACAATTTAACTATGCCAACAATGCCAATGTATGCCAATATTGCCTCTCTCTAATGGGGGGGGGGGGTTGGAAAAGCCAAACTAAAAAAATGTGGCCCGGTTTGGAACTTCATGTAGTCCAAATGATGAACTAGGGAGAGGCTAAGGCTCAGCAGTCGAGCATCTGCTTGGCATACAGAAGGTCACAGGTTCAATCCCTGTCATGTCCAGTTGAAAGGACCAGGTAGTAGATGATATGAAAGACTTCTGCCTGAGACCCCAGAGAGCTGCTACCAGATCCTGGCTGAATCGAGGATGAAACGGAATAAAAGAGGCTAAAGCAACCATGCATTTTAGCCCAATAGTAACTTAAATGGACCAAGGGTCAGTAAAAGGCAATTTCATATGCTGAGTTTGCAAAATGTTTTGTGTCACTGCCAGAATGGCCAAATCGTCCTATCTTACAAAAACCTTGTCCAGCCAGACCCAATCTTGTCATTTGACAGGATTATTTTCCCGCATCAAAATAAGGAAATGTGGTGAGTGATTTCCAGTTATTCAGGGTTTTCAGTCAATAAATAAATCCTTCTCTAGCTAGGACAAATGCAGACATGTTGGCGTGGTTGAAAGAGATGTTCTTGGCCTTACACCTAACAGCCTTACTCACTATGAATCTCTCAGTGAGTAAGGTTGTTAGGTGTAAGGCCAAGAACATTTACACGGTGTTCAAACAAGACTCCCCACCACACCTTTGTGCCTGATTTAGGATTGCCAGCTCTGGGTTGGGAAAGACCTGACAATTGGGGGGGGGGCCTGAGGAGGGGGGGTTTGGGGTAGGGTTGCCTACCTTCTGGTACTAGCTGGAGATCTCCTGCTATTACAACTGATCTCCAGCCGATAGAGATCAGGTCACCTGGAGAAAATGGCCGCTTTGGCCATTGGACTCTATGGCATTGAAGTCCCTCCGCTCCCCAAACCCCACCCTCCTCGGGCTCTGCCCCAAAAACCTGCCGCCGGTGGCAAAGAGGGACCCGGCAACCCTAGCAACAAAGCTCCCCCCAGTGGCAAGGGGGACCTGGCAAGTTTATTTCCCCCACATGCCACTTTTACCTTTTGGAAGGTGAACTGAGTGGGTTCACAGTACACTACTCCTGAGCACAGGTGGTTGTGAATTTCCTGCATTGTGCGGGGGGTTGGACTAGATGACCCTGGTGGTCCCTTCCAACTCTATGATTCTATGATTCTAGGCCAAGAGGGTGCAGTTTCTTACCACTGCCTGTGGTTTGTGGTTTGATACGTTTCTCTTTTCACCTTCCTCAGTCAATAACGGGAGCAGTATAAATTATCGTCACCTGCGATGGTACACGTTTTCCCTTTTGCTTCTGGAAAATTTAATTTGACAGATGAAGCACTTCACAAATAATAATATTACACTGTTGTTGGATTTTTTTTTTTTCCAGTTAAACAGGCTACTCTGACAAGGAAAGCTTTTTAAAGTAAGGTAGTGGTTTCCTTTTTCTGGGTCTAAGAACATAAGAACATAAGAAAGGCCCTGCTGGATCAGACCAAGGCCCATCAAGTCCAGCAGTCTGTTCACACAGTGGCCAACCAGGTGCCTCTAGGAAGCCCCCAAACAAGACGACAGCAGCAGCACCATCCTGCCTGTGTTCCTCAGCACCCAAAATTATAGGCATGCGCCTCTGATACTAGAGAGAATAGGTATGCAGCATGACTAGTATCCATTCTAACTAATAGTCATGAATACCCCTGTCCTCCAGGAATATGTCCACTCCCCTTTTAAAGCCCTCCAAGCTGGCAGCCATCACCACATCCTGGGGCAGGGAGTTCCACAATTTAACTATGCGTTGTGTGAAAAAATACTTCCTTTTATCTGTTTTGAATCTCTCGCCCTCCAGCTTCAGCAGATGACCCCGTGTTCTAGTATTATGGGAGAGGGAGAAAAGCCTCTCCCTGTCCACTCTCTCCAAACCATGCATAACTTTATAGACCTCTATCATGTCTCCCCTCAGCCGCCTTCTTTCCAAGCTAAACAGCCCTAAGCGTCCTAACCGCTCCCCATAGGACAGTTGCTCTAGTCCCCTAATCATTTTGGTTGCTCTTTTCTGCACCTTCTCAAGCTCTGTAATATCCTTTTTTTAGGTGTGGTGACCAGAACTGTACACAGTATTCCTAGTGTGGTCTCACCATAGATTTGTACAAGGGCAGTATGATATCAGCAGTTTTATTTTCTATTCCTCGTCTACTTATGGCCAGCATAGAATTTGCCTTTTTTACAGCAGCCGCACACTGGGTTGACATCTTCATTGAGCTATCCACTACCACCCCAAGATCCCTTTCTTGGTCTGTTGCTGCCAGCACAGATCCCATCAGTGTATATGTGAAGTTGGGATTTTTTGCCCCAATATGCATCACTTTACACTTACTCACATTGAATCTCATTTGCCATTTTAATGCCCATTCCTCCAGTATGCAGAGATCCTTCTGGAGCTCTTCACAGTCCGATTTTGTTTTAACCACCCTAAATAATTTGGTGTCATCTGCAAACTTGGCTACTTCACTGTTTAACCCCAACTCCAGGTCATTGATGAACAGGTTGAAAAGCACCGGTCCCAACACAGATCCCTGAGGCACCCCACTGCTCACATCCCCCCATTGTGAGAACTGACCACTGATTCCTACTCTCTGCTTCCTATTTTTCAGCCAGCTCTCAATCCATAAGAGGACTTGTCCTCTTATCCCGTGACTATGAAGTTTGCTTAGCAGTCTTTGGTGGGGGACTTTGTCAAAAGCTTTTTGGAAATCCAAATACACAATATCCACAGGCTCATTCCTGTCCACATGCTTATTGACGCTTTCAAAAAACTCTAAGAGGTTAGTGAGACAAGACCTACCCTTACAGAAGCCATGTTGGGTTTTGCCCAGCAGACCTTGCCCTTCTATATGCTTGACAATTCTATCTTTAATAATGCTTTCCACTAATTTACCCGGAACAGACGTTAAGCTAACTGGCCTGTAATTTCCTGGGTCCCCCCTGGAACCTTTTTTATAAATGGGTGTTACATTGGCCATTCTCCAGTCCTCTGGTACAGAGGCTGATCGAAGGGACATATTACATACCTTTGTTAGAAGTTCAGCAATTTCCCATTTGAGTTCTTGAAGAACTCTAGGATGAATACCGTCTGGTCCCTGTGACTTGTTAGTTTGCAGTTTGTGTAGATGTTTTAGGACTTCCTGCCTTGTTACCACTATTTGCCTCAGTTCCTCATTTTTCCCTCTCCATAATCTCTGTTCAGGAGAAGGAATCTGCCCTGTATCTTCAACAGTGAAGACAGATGAGAAGAATTCATTACGTTTTTCAGCAATCGCTTTATCCTCCCTTAGAGTTCCTTTACTCCCATTGTCATCCAATGGTCCAACCGCTTCCCTAGCTGGTTTCCTACTCCTAATATACTTAAAGAATTTCTTATTGTTTGTTTTGATGTGTTTAGCAATAAGCCCCTCAAAATCTTTTTTTGCATCTCTAATTATCTGCTTGCATTTCCTTTGTGCAAGTTTGTGGTTGCTTCTGTTCACCTCGTTTGGGCAAACCTAAAAGTCTAAAAGGTTCCTCTGCTCAAGACGAATCACATCACCACGACCGTACCCGCAAGCACAAATGGTAGGGTTTCCACCTTCCAAGTGGTGGCTGGAGATCTCCTGGTAGCGTTGCCAACCTCCAGGTACTAGCTGGCAATCTCCTGCTATTACAACAGATCTCCAGCCGATAGAGATCAGTTCACCTAGAGAAAATGGCCGCTTTGGCAATTGGACTCTATGGCATGGAAGTCCCTCCCTTCCCCAAACCCCGCCCTCCTCAGGCTCTGCCCCAAATACCTCCCGCCAGTGATGAAGAGGGACCTGGCAACCCTAACTCAGCCCCACCTACCTAGCAAGGTTTCTGTTGGGGGGGATAAGGTGATTGTATGCCGCTTTGAGACTCCTTTTGGTAGAGAAAAGCAGAGTATAAAAACCAACTCTTCTTCTTCTAATGTACGGTAGGTTATATAAGAGTTATATAAGAAAGGTGTACATTGTAAGCAGATGAAAGCTTCTGAACTTAATAACTCTCTTATTTAACTTGTGTGTGTGTGTGTAAAGTGCCTTCAAGTCACAGCCGACTTCTGGTGACCCCTTTTGGGGTTTTCATGGCAAGAGTCTAACAGAGGTGGTTTGCCAGTGCCTTCTTCTGCACAGCATCCCTGGTATTCCTTGGTGGTCTCCCATCCAAATACTAACCAGGGCCGACCCTGCTTAGCTTCTGAGATCTGACGAGATCAGGCTAGCCTGGGCCATCCAGGTCAGGGCCTTATTTAACTTAGGTGTGTCTATAATTTGTATATACAAATACATAAAAAGTGGCTTATTGAATGGCCACTACTTTTATTTCTTTTGATGGACCACTTGGGTAGATGAGCCAGTGTTGTGTAGTGGTAAGAGTGTCAGAGTAGGACCCTGGTAAATCACTTTTGGGTCCCCAATGGAGACAAAGGCAGGGTATAAATGGTGTGTGTGTATAGGGATGGCTATATCCCTACAAGGAGCGATCAACAGAAATTGTACCCCTTTGCCCACCAGTCACCAGAGAAGCACTGTGGTCTAGTGGTTAGTGTGTCAATCTAAGGCTGGAAAGATTCAGGTTCAAATCTCCACTCAGCTATAAGATCCAATGGATAACCTCAGCTCACTCTCTCTGCACCTTAGCCTACTTACACTGTTGTCCTAAGGATAAAATGAAGGAGGAAAGACCTATCTAGAACTCTGGAGAAAAGGTGGGATAAAATATAACAGAGGTCCTTTATGCATGGGTACTTTCACTCACGTTTGCTCCCAAACTGACTCGGTTGTTCCTTGGAGTTATGCATGAGTTTTCCGTCTCTCAGAGATGACCCCGTACCCAGCCCTCACAAATCCCGGGTCTTCCTGTTCCTGTTAAAATCTGATTCTTCAATCTTCTCTGAGATCAGACAGGGTGAAATCATCCTCATCTCCATGCATAAGCCAAAGCATGGGACAGAGGAGCCGGGGGGGTGATGTTTTTCTCACAGTAAGCATGACAGCCAATTACAAAGCAGCATTTCAAGGGGCAGGGACACAAATGCTTCCTGATTTTTGTCTCCCACCCAGAATTCTTTCTGAGCAGACGGTTGCCTCACATAAGAAAGGGTTTTAAAATGACGCTTGGGTTTCTCCCCCTCCCAAATTCCTTTTAAAGAGCTCCATTTTTTGAAATGGTTTTAAAAATGGCACTTGGGTTTCTGCCAGGAGGAGAGGGGAACTGGACGTTTTTCTCACAGTAAGCACTACAGCCAATTACAAAGCAGTGCTTTCAAAGGGCGGGGACTCAGATGATTCACTTGGTGACTTTGCTGGTGCATAGCAATTTTTGGATTCGCAATGGAAACGTGTGGGTTGAGCAAGCATCGAGCCCCAGGTAAAACTCCTGTGCATAAATGACCAGAGTTTTGTACATGTAAGAGACCCAAGTTATGTAGCGCAAGGAAAGCAAGTATATCCCGAGAGTCATTGAGGAGCTGACCGGTGTGAGGCAAAAAAAAAACCATATCCCCCAAACTCAAATGGGTCAGTCTGTCAGCTCCTGTGAAATATCAAAATTCAGCCATTCACCAAGGACATTTTATTGGGTCCTGGATATCCAGTTTCCAATCTACCTCTTGTGGTTTTCCTGAGTGTCTTTTCAGAGTGCGGTAGGAGAAAATGTTAGAAACCAAGGGGTTTGAGGCAACCCAAGTTGTGTTTATTAAGTGCCGTCAAGTCGCTTCTGACTCATGGTGACCCTATGAATCAATGTCCTCCGAAACGGCCTATCTTTAACAGCCTTGCTCAGGTCTTGCAAACTGTCATGAGTCAGCCTGCAGAGACCTCCTCTGACAAAGGGGAAATAGAAGCCAGAACAGGGGGACATCCTCAGGCAGAAGTCCCACAGGAACAACCACAGGGCCTACAGCCTGCCAGAATAGAGGATCAGCCAAAGTCAGGAGAGGACTCACCATGCCTGCAGCCTGCCAGTTCAAGGACTCCAGTTGGACCTGACCCCTTGCAACATGCAGTGTCTCCAGAGGCCTCGCCAAGGCCACTGGAGCAGAGAAGAAAACAGGTCCGTCTGGCAATGCAGCAGAGACGGCAGAGTGCTAGACTGAAGGCTTTACAGAGGAACCTCCTCAGTAGCAGTGATGAGGAAGAGCAGGGCTGAAGCACCACCTGGGAACTCAGCCGAATCAGCATCAGCTGGCTTTGCTACAGCAGCAGGGGAAGGGATTTAAGCCATCAGTTAAGCTTGGCTGTTGTGCAAGCAACTTGTCACCAACCTCCTTGTGTAGCGGCATTGTTTCCCTGCTATCCTTTGGATTCCTGGTATCCTGACTTCTTGGACTGGCTTTGACTAACGCCTCGGACTTCCCTTGCCGGTATTGAGATCTTGGACTTTGCCTGAACTGTGAATGTCCTTGGACTGTTCCCCGGAGTACGCTTCCAGCTTCCAGCCCTCGCTCCTTGCCTGCACAACACAAACTGAGGGCCATGGCTTCCTTTATAGAGTCAATCCATCCCCTGTTGGGTCTTCCTCTTATCCTGCTGCCTTCAATTTTTCCTAGCATGACTGTCTTTTCCAGTGACTCCTGTCTTCTCATAATGTGACCAAAGTATGACAGCCTCAGTTTAGTCATTTTAGCTTCTAGGGTCAGTTCAGGCTTGATGTGATCCATAACCCCCTGATTTTTTTATTTAATTATTTATTTTGGGCAGCTAACGGTATCCATAACCCTCTCCTCCAACACCACATTTCAAAGGAATCTACTTTCTTCCTATCGCCCAAGTTAAACTCCATCAATTTTGACAGGAAAGAATACGTGAAATAAACGGGATCGTACTTCTAATATTCCCCACCCCCATTTCAGCAGTGAGTTATTAGAGATACTTTGCTGCAACTGGTAAAGAAGGAGCAGACGAACCCTTCCGAGAGACTGAAACGGGGCCTCTTCTCTGGCCTCTCCCCCAACTTTATGCTATAATAGGCTCACGTATTATCCTCTTGACAACCAGGAGAGGTGTTAGAAGGGCACAATGAGCAACGGGTTACAGAGTCACTCTGGAGAGACCCATGGAAAAGGATTAAGTCCTTTAATCTCGGCACTGCTTTTCTTTCACTTGAACCAAACGCTGAAACCCAAATCTAATCTGCCCATGAACTTGGGGGGAAGTTGGTTGCTGAAACTGTAATGTGACACAACCTGTTTTTTCCTTTGCTTTATTTTTACCCCTTTCCTGTTTTGGCAGATTCCTCCAGAGATAGAAAAAATAAACAAAGAGAAGTATCTGGTCTCCAAGAAAGAATGAAAATTACAACCCAATCTACACAGAGAAAGAAACTTCCCCTTGGGGGAAGAACAAGAAAGCTATGGAGGATGAAGGAGAGAGAGAAAACAAAGGGACAAATTATTAGTAATTTTGCACGTGGTTATGGTCTCTGGTGTCAGACTGGAAGGTATACATTCAGATTACGTGTACATGGGTTTCACGGTGGGAAAGAAAAATATATTTATGTTTTTATGGTCCTGCTCAAATAAAGTACTGTCTGGGAAATATAAGAAAGGCCCTGCTGGATCAGACCAAGGTCTATCAAGTCCTGCAGTCTGTTCACACAGTGGCCAACCAGGTGCCTCTAGGAAGCCCCCAAACACGACGACTGCAGCAGCACTGTCCTGCCCATGTTCCACAGCACCTAATATAATAAGGAATGCTCCTCTGATCCTGGAGAGAATAGGTATGCATCATGACCAGTATTCATTTTGACGAGTAGCCATGGATAGCCCTCTCCTCCAGGAACATGTCCACTCCCCTCTTAAAGCCTTCCAAGTTGGCAGCCATCACCACATCCTGGGGCAGGGAGTTCCACAATTTAACTATTTTGCAACATTTAAATGTTGAGCAACATTTGACACATATTTAGGCCTGCCTAATAAGACTTGGGACAAGTGTCAAGTGCAGAACAAAATTAGTCCACAATAACAGGATTCGCAGAGCACCCCAGTGCCTAGATAGCCCCAGATTACACATCCTTAATAGCATCATCTTCCAGAAGGAACACTTTCTGTGTCTCGGCCTTCTTTATCAGTTGTTAAGAAACCTTTTTAAGCAAAACCTCAATGGACAGATAGATAGCAGAGCCAATTTTTGTTTCGCTTATATCCCAAAGTGCTCGCGCAATTCCACAAGACAGCAAGCGGGGGGGGGGGATTATTTAAGAAGTGAATGCAACACATATATCTCTTCTGTACATTTATATCTAATTTCTCTCCTGAGCATGGGGAGGGGTATATGTGGCTCTTTGTTTGTAATGCTTTAAGGACCACGGTAGGGACAGTTCCATTTTCATGCTTCAAAATCGTAACCCTTATTCCCGAAGTCGATTCTCTTTGACTCTAAGCCCATCACCAACGGCAGCAAAGCAGAAATAACAAGCACAATAGCCTGGTTGCCTGTTTGTTCATTCTGCGACGCACCGTAGTGAACACTTCTTTTTAAAAATAAATTAAGGACACTACCGACTCCGCACCCCACCATCAACACCACAGTTTGGTGCGGTGGAGGAGGAGGGGCGATACCTCGAAAGATCGTCGCATCAAACTAATACGGGACGCAACACTTGGTGATTAATTTGCATGTCGGCCGGCAGTCACTGTAGCGATTTTCCGATTAGGGACATTCCGCTGCACACTAAAAGACACAAAGAACCATAAAAAAAGTGAATCTCAGCTGCGCCCTTCTCTTCCACTCAGTGCATTCCCAGCCCACGTCTATTGGCGAACGCTTGGAACAATACCAAAATGCGGCGTAAGATCAATCTTGCTGTTTACTTCACAGAGAGGGGGGAACAAAGAGGCGGGGGGGGAAAGGGCTTAAACCCAGAAACAGTCAAAAGAGCGCGGGCAAAGGGTGGAAAAATGCGCCCGATGGGCGGCCGTGGCGAGTAAACGCGTTTAGAAAAGAGGCGGCTCCAGCTGAGCTAAAACCAACGAAGATGATTTGTATTTTGTATTGTCTCTTCGGGGGATAACAGCCCTTCTGTCGGACGCCATTGGAGGCCAACGGGAAACGCGGCAGGGAAATGCCGCGTTCCCTACCCGGGAGAGGAAAAAAATTCCCATAATTGGAAAGAGGTTTCAAAACATTTAATGCTAACTGTTCACCAGGCCTCCCCTTATAATCTGGTATCACTGCCAGATCGGCTTTTTAAATAAGAGCGTTCAGTCAGAAACTTAACTCCAGCATGGAAACATGTGGGCCTTGTATGATGTGTCTTGATCTATCTAGTTTCTGACTGGATAAATACTGCTGATGAGCGGGTTGTGAGCTCTTACATCTTTTAAACTTATTTATTAATTGCAGTATGTAAGCTGGTCATCCAAATGACAAGATGTCAGAATTCTCCTGTTATTTTGAAAACTCAAACAGTCCAATGTGTGTAAAGTGCTGTTAAGTCACAGCCGACTTATGGCAACTCCACATGGGTAGGGTTGCCAGGTTCCTCTTCGCCAATGGTGGGAAGTTTTGGGGGCAGAGCCTAGGAGGGCGGGGTTTGGGGAGGGGAGGGACTTCAGTTCCATAGAGTCCAATTGCCAAAGCAGCCATTTTCTCCCGGTGAACTGATCTCTATTGTCTGGAGATCACTTGTAATAGCAGGAGATCTCCAGCTAGTACCTGGAGGTTGTCAACCCCATCTACCACTGAGGCACAGTCTCCATCCAGGGCCACCAATTGCATATAAGATGCTTTTGAGCAGAGGGGAGGAGAGGGCGGGGTTTGGGGAGGGACTTCAATGCCATAGGGTCCAATTGCCAAAGGACCATTTTCTCCAGGTGAACTGATCTCTATCAGCCGGAGATCAGTTGTGAAAGCAGGAGATGTCCAGCTACTACCTGGAGGTTGGTAACCCTACACATGGAGTTTTCAAGGCAAGTGATTAAGCAGAGGTGGTTGGCCATTGGGAACAATCCAGTCGGCAAGGCCAAATAGTAGCACACCAAAGAGGAATACCATTAACTTGCACTGAAAATATTGCAGGGGGGTTTAAAGCAAGAAGCCCTCAATGACAATGAAAAACTTTCCCCATAAACATCACTCATTCCACACATGTTCAACACAAGTCAAAATAATTCCTGGGAGAAAGAAGGATAGTGCATAGGGTTGCCAGCCTCCAGGTGGGGCCTGGAGATGTCCCAGACTTACAATTGATGCCCAGACAAGAGAGATCAGATCCCCTAGAGAAAATGGCTGCTTTGGAGGGTGGACTCTACGGCATTATACCCCTCCCAAAACCCTGCCCTCCCCAGGCTCCACCCCCAAATCTCCAGGAATTTCTCAACCTGGAGCTGGCAACCCTATCCTAACTTCCTCTCCTGTCAGCAGTGCCTCTGGACATGAGCCGGCCCGAAGTGCCTCTTTAGCATGTACAAGGACAACCCTGGGTTCAACCCACAGCACCTCCAGTGAAAAAGATATCTCAGGCTGCAAGAATAAGAAAGTTCCTAGGTGCTGGAGTACCTTTCCTATGAGGAAAGGCTGAAGAACCTTTAATAGGCTCGGGGCCCTTTCCTTATAGAGACAAAAACTGTGTGGAATTTGTCTAGGGCAGGCCCAACCCTATAGGCTAACTAGGTAGTCACGTACGGCACCAGGCTTTAAGGGGCACCAAATTAGGCAGAAGTGGATTTGTCTTCTGCATTTATATATAGGAGGAGGAGTTGGTTTTTATATGCTGACTGTCTCTACCACCTAAGGCAGAATCAAACCAGCTAACAATCACCTTCCTTCCCCTCCCCACAACAGACACCCTGTGAGGTAGGTGGGGCTGAGAGAGTGTGACTAGACCAAGGTCACCCAGCTGTAGGGTTGCCAGGTCCCTCTTCGCTATCGGTGGGAGATTTTTGGAGCAGAGCCTGAGGGGGGTGGGGTTTGGGGAGGGGAGGGACCTCAATGCCATAGAGTCCAATTGCCAAAGCGGCCATTTTCTCCAGGTGAACTGAGCTCTATCAGCTGGAGATCAGTTGTAATAGCAGGAGATCTTCTGCTATTACCTGGAGGTTGGCAGCCCTACCCAGCTGGCTTCATGTGTAGGAGTGGGAAAATAAATCCAGTCCATCACATTAGCCTCCGCCGCTCATGTAGGGAAGTGGGAAATCAAACCTGGTTCTCCAGATCAGACTCCACCACTCCAAACCACTGCTCTTAACCACTACACCATGCTGGCTCTTGATTACAAGTTATAGCAGTATGGTCAAGGCAAAGGCAAATAATCTAAAGAACAGTGAGAAGAGAATGAGAAAGACCTTTCCTTCGTCAGGCAGCCAGAAGGAGAGAGGTGTGTGGTTCAGAATTGCACGAATACATTCCTGTGGTGTATTTTAAAAAAACACTTAAAGTCTTCCAGCAAACTCAAATCCTAGCAGCTAATAAAGATAATCTCGTTTCATTGCGACCCATAAACTCTGAACAAAACTGTCTCCCCGAATCAAAAATGTCTGGCCAGCATATATGCCATAAACCCACATTCTTCGTACAGATTTGGGCTCCGTGTAGCTAGAGAAGGGGTCTGACTCGATAAGAAAGTAGCCCCCCCCCCCAGACACCCACTTGTAAACACATTTGACCCAACCTAGAAGTACAAGTGTACATGAGGATTTCTGCTGTTCACATGGAGTTTCATCCATGAAACCCTGTGGTGTTTAACGTCCAAAAAAAACACAACCCTACAAGGGTTGAATTTACCAAAAGTTGCAGAGAGCACCACGGTGTGGTATAACAGAAAACTACAAAGAGAAATCAAAGAGAAATTCCTCTTTTGAAAGGGAAAAGGGGAACAAGAGGAATCAGGGGCTAGATCTAAAAAAGTGAAATTCAGGAAAAGAAATCCTTTCCCCCGTAACAACGCTGCAGAGGATACCAACTCGTGACGTGCGCCCCATCCCATTTCATTAGTCAGGAAAGCAACATTTCTTTTTAATTTACAGCATTTCATAATACACCGTATCATGATAAAGGGCTTGCAACCAAGGCCGTGGCTTCAGAATACCCATTTCCATTCGACCTGTTTGTGTTAACTGAATCACTGTTGTGCATTTTTGTCCCGCCACCTGGCATCTGTGCGTCAACCCAGTAAGTTCTCGGTGTGTGCCAGCCTAATGAATCCTGCCAACTGATGAATGTGATGAACTGCACAGGCACATAGGTGCGCTCATCGATTGTTTCAATTGATACATGGCCTGCCAAGTCAGTGAATCAGCAAGGGCGACTGGTATAAACAATATTTCAGAAAGTCAAACCTATTCAATGTATCTTCTTCTTCGGTTGCAAGCAGAGTATAGCGATACTGCTTGGTAAACATCCCTGTCAGTTACATATAGCCAATTTACTTTCGCCGCCCTTCCTGCCTCCCTCTGACAAACTCTATTTAATGTCTAACCCCCTCAGCCACTATCTTTTAATAGTTTCAGAGGGTAGTGGTGTTGGTCTGTAGTAGAACAGCGAGGTTTCAGTCCAGTAGCACCTTAGAGCCAGCATGGTGTAGTGGTGAAGGTGTTGTACTAAGATCCTGGAAACCCAGGTTCGAATCCCCACTGTGCCATGGAAACTTGCTGGGTGACCTTGGGCCAGTCACACACTCTCAGCCTCGACCCTGGCAAGTATTTGGATGGGAGACCTCCAAGGAATAGCAGGGGTGTGATGCAGAGGCAGGCAATGGCAAACCACCTCTGACTGTCTCTTCCCTTAAAAATCCTATGGGATCGCCATAAGTCAGCTGTGAAGTGACAGCAAAAAGAAAAAGAAAAAAGCACCTTAGAGACCTAGGTAATTTATGCATGGGTACTTTCACCCACGTTCACCCCACATCTGTCTCAGTTGTTCCTTGGAATTATGCATGAGTTTTCCCTCCATTAGAGATGACCTCGCTGCCAGCCCTCAACAATCCCAGACCTTCCCGTTCCTCTGTTAACCCAATTCTTCCCTCTCCCCTGAGCTTAGCCCGGGTGAAATCACCATGCATAAAGCGAAGCCCGGGACATGCAAGCTTAGTTTCGCTCACAGCCTATTACAAAGCAGCTTGTCCAGAGGCGGGGGTTCAAATACTTCCTGCTTCCTCAGAGCTCTTTCTGAGCAGAAGAAAGGCTTTTTAAAACCAAGATTGGATTTCTCCCCCCCCTTTTTTTTTTCCAGATTGCTCCATTTTTGTTGTTGTTGTTCTTAAAATGCTTTTTTTATGCAGCAATTGGGTTTGAGGGGAAGGTACTTTTCTCTCACTACAACCAATAGCAAAGCAGCATTTCAAGGGGTGAGGATTCAAATACTTCCTAATTTGAGCTTAGAGACTGCTGGTACACAGGCTCCTAACAGGAAAGAGTGGGTCCAGCGATCAACGAACCTCCGGTAAAACTGCCATGCATAAACAACCCTAAAAGGTTTTTGGGGTATAAACGTTCGGGAGTCAAAGCTCCCTTTGGGGTATTCTTCACGGTGGATTTTGCTTCGGTTTCGAATCGGAGCAAATAATAAACTGATTTAAATAGCTTTTTCATGGCAGTGCAGATTCACCCCCCATCCCAATTTTTCACGGGAGAAACAGCGCACTTCTCTGCGCTGCTTACGTCTGCTGCCGCTCATGACTCACCGCTCCAAATCCGCCTAATCCCGCCCACTCTGCCCATGATCCTGTGTGTGTGTGTTGGGGGGGGCATCCCGAGAGCAGCAAGCCAAAACTCCCGTCACCCTTCTGAAGAGGGGCAGCCAGTCTGTTCTGGGTCTCCCTCCAGCCGGTGTGATCCTATGTGTGTGTGTGGGGGGGGACCATGAGAGCAGCAAATCCAAGCCAAAGCTCCCATCACCCTTCTCAAGAGGGGCAGCCAGTCTGCTCTGGGTCTCCCTCCAGCCGGTGCGATCCTATGTGTGTGTGCGTTGGGGGGGCATCCTGGGAGCAGCAAATCCAAGCCAAAACCCCCATCACCCTTCTGAAGAGGGGCAGCCAGTCTGCTTTGGGTCTCCCTCCTGCCGGTGCGATCCTATGTGTGTGTGTGTGTTGGGGGTGGGCATCCTGAGAGCGGCAAATCCAAGCCAAAACCCCCATCACCCTTCTGTAGAGGGGCAGCCAGTCTGCTTTGGGTCTCCCTCCTGCCGGTGCGATGCTGTTAGAGTGGCAACTCCCCCAGCCAATCACCGTTCTTGGGGGAGGAGAAAGGAGACGTCCCGGGGAGCGAAGCAAACATTTCTTCATGGGCATCCGAGCAACAAAATGCTCTTTTACTGGAAAGTACGGCTCAGAAGTGGTTTGGATTGCCTCTCTTTTAAACCGGCTTATTTTGCTCAGTGGGGGAAAACACGGCTCTGCAGTGAATAACCAAAATTTGCCTCCGACGCAAAACAGCGTCGAAACAGCAGCAAATATCCATGAAGAATAAAGTTTTGTCAAATCTGAAAAGGGAGCTTTGACTCTGGAAAGCTCATACCCCAAAAACCTTCTAGGTCTCCAGGGCGCTACTGGACTCAAATCTAGCCAATATATTTTTAATAGAGAGCAGTAAGGCAGGCCTGCCAATGCCTTCGGCTGCCCTGCTCCAAGAAGTCTCAACAGCAACTACTTGTCCCAATAAATCCCCAGATTTATGCATGAAAATCCCAGTAATTTACATTTTGCCAATAACTGGTCTTTGTCCTAGCCTTTGCGCTGTCTAAGAGTGCGGTTGTAAGGGCCTGGCCATAAACATGTTAGAAATGCATCGTGACAGAAGTTGGCAGCTGAAATAATCTTCAGTACAGTGGTAAAACAGACACACAAACACACAAACTGCCAGTATAAGAGGACGGTATTATTCAAAGTAATTCTACATCCATAACAAATAGAGTTCGTTTAAAGGGATTATGAATTGTAGAGCCTTATTTACTTCAGGATGCAATTAAATTTGCAAGAGAGAGAAATCCCAAAGTACTAGAACAGGGGTGTCAAACATGCGGCCCGTGGGCCGGATCCGGCCCCTGGAGGGCTTTTATCTGGCCCGCAGAGTTGCTGGTGCGGCCGGGGGTTGGGAGGGACGCTTTGCCATGGCCGCACTGGGCCGTGGGGGCGCTGGTGCGACCGGGGTGGGTGGGAGGCTTTTCTTTTTTCTTCCTCTTTTTCAGTCACTCTCTCCCTTTCTTTCTTTCTTTCTTTCTTTCTTTCTTTCTTTCTTTCTTTCTTTTTCTTTCTTTCTTTCTTTCTTTCTTTCCTTCCCTCCCTCCCTCCCTCCCTCCCTCCCTCTTTCTTTCTTTCTTTCTTTCTTTCTTTCTTTCTTTCTTTCTTTCTTTCTCTCCCTACCTCCCTCCCTCTTTCTCTTTCTTTCTCTTTCTCTTTCTTTCTCTCTCTCCCCCTCCCTTTCTTTCTCTCATATTTATTTATTTATGTGCACATGACCAAGTGGCATTTATGTCATATCCGGCCCTCCTAACAAATGAGTTCGACACCCCTGTACTAGAACGTCAAATCCCCATTGTTATGGGTGGGCGGGGGAGAGGAAGTTGCAAACTAAAAAACAAGTTTCGATATAGTCAGACAAATAGGGTTGCCAGGTCCCTCCAGGCCACTGGCTGGGGTTGAGGGATCATGGTTAGTCACATCTCTCTCACCCCCACCTACCTCACAGGGTGTCTGTTGTGGGGAGGGTGAGAGAAGGTGATTGTAAGCTGGTTTGATTCTCCCTTAAGTGGTAGAGAAAGACGGCATATAAAAACCAACTCTTCTGCTGCTGCTGCTGCTTCTCCCAGATCCTAGTCTGACACCCTAACCACTCCGCCACCCTGGCTCTACGCCACTACATAAATTGGCAGGCATGAGGGAGAAACGTTTGATCACAGTGTAGACACAAAGGAACCAGTAGCAAGAATCCACATTCTGCCTGGAACCCACATCAACCTATGATGAACTTTAAACTGCCTGTTTCTTGCTATCACCAGTCTCAGGGACAGCAATAAAAAGAATTATTTTTAAAGGTGGGGGGAAATATCTGAGATATTCCACCTTTTGAACTCAGAGTCAAGAACATAATTTTTTCCCCTACATCTAAATTGTTTTTAATTTCCAGGAAGTCTCTTCGGATAACTTGAACCATTGCCAAATTATTATTAAGTTGACATTTTGCCATCCCATAAAATGTGATGGTCTCTCTTCCATTCCACAGAAATAAATGCTTACTTGGGGCATACTCGGGAAACGGTTACTGTTAAGCTTTAGGGAGAAATATATATATATACCCTAAACAAACCCCAGACTGAATATAGTTTTGTGCTACATACCCCAATATAATTTAATTTCGTCTGGTTTCTCCCACTTCCAAGACACGTAGACATTGGCTGCAACTCAAAGAGCGGCACTGGGAAGCCCAGGGGTTGGGGAATGATTTTGAATTTCTTGCCTCTGGTTGTTTTGACTGAAAACTCATTGTTTCTATTCCATTTCTTCATCATGAGATTTGGTGTAAAGTAGTTGTACTAGGGCCGTTTATGCATGGGTTCTTTCCCTCACATTCACCCTCTGTCTCAGTTGTTCCTTGGAGTTATGCATGAGTTCCCCCTCCATTAAAGATGGCTTCTCTGCCAGCCCTCACAAATCCCGGACCTTCCCGTTCCGCTGTTTACCCAGTTCTTCCCTCTCCCCTGAGCTCAGCCCGGGTGAAATCCCCGTGCATAAAGCAAAGTACGGGATACTTAAGCTTGGTTTTGCTCACAGCCAGTTACAAAGCAGCATGTCCAGAGGCAGGGATTCAAATACTTCCCTGCTTAAAAGGCTTTTTAAAACCGAGGCTTGGATTTCCCCCCACCCTCCTTTCAGATTGCTCCGTTTTTTGTTTTTTGTTCTTAAAATGCTTTTTTATGTGGCAATTGGGTTTGGGGGGAGGGAACTTTTCTCTCACTACAGCCAATTACGAAGCAGCATTTCATGGGGCGGGGATTCAAATACTTCTTGATTTGAGTTTGGAGACTGCTGGTGCATAGACTCCCAACAGGAAAGTGTGGGTCCAGTTAAAATTCCCATGCATAAACGACCTAGGACCTGGGAGATCCAGGTTCGAATCCCCGCTCTTCCATGGAAGCTTGCCAGGTAACTTTGACCAGTCACACACTCTCAGCCCAACCTACCTCTCAGCATTGTTGCTGTTTGAAGGATAAAACGGAGAAGGAGATAACATTGTGAACCACTTTGGGCCCCCATTGGAGAGAAAGGCGGAGTACCAATGAGGTAAATAAAGTAAATAAATATTCATACCATTTTGTATCCTACCTTCCTTACAAAAAGCACAGGGCACTGTATATAGCTATTCTTTCCTCTTTTTTATCCTGACAACATTCCTGTGAGGTAAGTGATAGGAAAGGTTGAGGGCAGAAGGAAAAAAGGAAGACCCAACAAGAGATGGATTGGCTCTATAAAGGAAGCCACGGCCCTCAATTTGCAAGACCTGAGCAGGGCTGTTAAGGATAGGAGGTTTTGGAGGACACTGATTCACAGGGTCGCCATGAGTTGGAAGCGACTCAGTCCTCCTCCTCCTCCTCCTCCTCTTCCTCTTCCTTCTCCTTCAACTGATCTCCAGGAGATAGAAATCAGTTCCCCTGGAGAAAATGGCCGCTTTGGCAATTGGACTCTATGGCAATGAAGCCCCTCCCCTCTCCAAACTCTGCCCTCCTTAGGTTCCACCCCCAAAATCTTCAGGAGTTTCCAACCCGGAGCTGGCAACCCTAGGTACCATGCCATAGTGTCCACCGTCCAAAGCAGCCATTTTCTCCAGGAGAACTGTTCTCTGTTGCCTGGAGATCAGATGTAATAGCAGGAGATCTCCAGCCACTACCTGGAGGTTGGCAACCCTAGGCATAAGATGACTAGTGCCACTTTCCAGACTTACCACTCATTATTATAGTTTGAGGAAGGATTCGGTTCTTCGTTGTTACGCTGCCTCGCCTGCTCTCCATGCTAAGAATTTCCAACGCTGTTTTCTTTGTTTGGACGCCGACTGCAAAAAAAAAAAATAATCCACAAAATAAAGTCCCAGATTTGGCCCAGCGGGATTATTGCATGTGTACCTCTGGCCGTCAGGTCTCCTTTCTGCGCCATCGCAAAAGAGACCTGGACACACGGCGCCATTCCAGATAAATGATGTACGGGCGACGGAGGGAGCTCATCTTAGCCCATCATTAACTTCATTTTGAGACAGTCCCAGAGGCGGTTCTTCAGCTACCAGAGCTGGCAGCTGTCAATTGTGTCAAGCCAATAACGTATTAGTTAGCAGGGGAGCGACAGGGAAAAACCAGCCGGCGATCCCAGCGCTTAAGAGGTAGAGGGGAATGTGGTAATGATGTCCTGCAGCTGCCAGGACCGCTCCTCGGAGAGCTCACAGGTATCAGTTGTGCCAGTGAAATGGGACAGATGACGCACACACCCATGCTGCTCTGGTGACCAGACTTCTAACTTAAATGCCATCTGCAAATGCTCAGTTTGATGTCACCATATCCATTGAAAACGTCATTTAAAACGGTACCGTTTGCAATGCACTGAGCCAAATACGGAACAGCAGCCAGGTAGGAAACTCCTGCCACAGTAGGGTTGCCACCTCCCGGTTGGGAAATACCTGGCAATTTTGGGGGTGGGGCCTAAGGAGGGCAGGGTTTGGAGAGGGGAGGGACTTCATTGCCATAGAGTCCAATTGCCAACGCGGCCATTTTCTCCGGGGGAACTGATTTCTATCTCCTGGAGAGAAGAAGAAGAAGAAGAAGAAGAAGAAGAAGAAGAAGAAGAAGAAGAAGAAGAAGAAGAAGAAGAAGAAGAAGAAGAAGAAGAAGAAGAAGAAGAACTGGTTTTTATATGCCGACTTTCTCTTCCATTTAAGGAGAATCAAACCAGTTTATGATCTCCTTCCCTTCCTCTCCCCACAATAGACACCTTGCGAGGTAGGTGGGACTGAGAGAGTTCAGAGTGGAACTCATGTGGAAGAGTGGGGAAATAAATCTGGTTCTCCAGATTAGAGTCCGCAGCTCCTTCGGTTGCATAGTTTTCCATTGTGTTTCCAGCATCTGTCCGAGGTACTCATTAAAACCCTAAGTGGCTTGAGTCCAAAATATCTGAAAGACCTCATTGACCTGTATCAAGCCGCCAATATTACGAAACCAGTGGATGGCATCTTCCTGCAGAAACCAACCTTAACCAAGGCCAGGCTAACCCAGACCCACAGGAAGGCTTTTTCAGCTACTATCCCCAAATCATGGATTACACCCCCCCCCAAGTAGGTTGTCACCATCCATATGGGCCTTCCATCGCAAACAGACTTCGTTTTTATTCCAGAAGGCCTTTAAAATAGATTAAATGAACAGGACGTTGATTGGTGTTTCATCTCCTCTGAATCTTTTTTATTGTTTTCCCATTTTCTGGCGTCTGCTACTGGTTTGCTTTTTTTTAATCTCATTTGTTGTACATTGAAGCTCTGATCTGACTGGGGTGGAAAACAGCACACGGCGCACTAAACTAATAGATCAATACATTTAAACTCTGTTGTTCTTGATCAGGTTAAGAGGTTTTTCTCCCTCTCCCATAATACTAGAACGCGTGGTCATCTGCTAAAGCTGGAGAGTGAGAGATTCAAAACAGATAAAAGGAAGTATTTTTTCACACAACACATAGTTAAATTGTGGAACTCCCTGCCCCAGGATGTGGTGATGGCTGCCAACCTGGAAGGCTTGAAGAGGGGAGTGGACATGTTCCTGGAGGAGAGGGCTATCCATGGCTACTAGTCAAAATGGATGCTAGTGATGATGGATACCTATTCTCTCCAGGATCAGATGATCATGCCTGTTATATTAGGTGCTTTGGAACACAAGCTGGATAATGCTGCTGCAGTTGTCTTGTTTGGGGGCTTCCTAGAGGCACCTGGTTGGCCCCTGTGTGAACAGACTGCTGGTCCTTGTTCTGATCCAGCAGGGCTTTTTTATGTTCTTAAGAAGTTCTTTCTTTCTTTCTTTCTTTCTTTCTTTCTTTCTTTCTTTCTTTCTTTCTTTCTTTCTTTCTTTCTTTCTTTCTTTCTTTCTTTCTTTCTTTCTTTCTTTC
Source organism: Euleptes europaea (assembly GCF_029931775.1). Taxonomy (NCBI): domain Eukaryota; kingdom Metazoa; phylum Chordata; class Lepidosauria; order Squamata; family Sphaerodactylidae; genus Euleptes; species Euleptes europaea. The sequence continues at coordinate 5,871,428 of NC_079321.1, forward strand.
TTTCTGATATTTATATGCTTCGCCTTTCTCCTGGTGTGTGTGTTAAGTACCATCAAGCTGCAGCTGACTTATGGTGACCCCATAGGGATGCCAGCCTCCAGGCGGGACCTGGGGATCCCCTAGAATTATAGCTCGTCTCCAGACTACAGTTCCCCTAGAGGAAATGTATGCTTTGGAGGGTGGACTCTATGGCACTGTACCCCTATCTGGAGATCAGTTGTAATAGCGGGAGATATCCAGCCACCACCAACCACCTGGAGGTTGGCAACCCTAACCAGGCCGGGGCCAGGGTCAAAAAGGCTGTGGCCCTTTTTGAGGACAGCCGGACACTCTTTGGGCCAGGAACCACCAGGAGATTATTAGATGCAGATCGTAACACTCTCTGATTCCATGTATAGCAGTTTCATATGTTACCAATTAACTGTGATTATGTCCTATCAAAATCACTCATACCTCATTCACCCTTAGGGTTACTAGGTCCCTCTTTGCTACCAGCAGGAGGTTTTTGGGGCGGAGCCTGAGGAGGAGGGACTTCAATGCCATGGAGTCCGATGGCCAAAGCAGCCATTTTCTCCAGGTGAACTGATCTCTATCGGCTGGAGATCAGTTGTAATTAGGGTTGCCAGGTGCCTCTTTGCCACCAGCAGGAGGTTTTTGGGGTGGAGCCTGAGGAGGACAGGGGTTGGGGGGAGGGACTTCAATGCCATAGAGTCCACCTACCAAAGCGGCAATTTTCTCCAGGGTAACTGATCTCCATCGGATGGAGATCAGTTGTAATAGCAGGAGATCTCCAGCTAGAACCTGGAGGCTGGCTACCCTATTCCTGCCCCGCAACTTCCTTTTGGACAGGATCAGACCATGTCCTTCGGGACTCGTTCGGAAAGCGAAAAGTCACCTTCACCTTGGAAGAAACAAGATGGCACCCAGTAGGTGAAAGGAAGCACGGCAAAGGCCACGGCTCCTCATCATCTCGTTGTGACAAGGAAAAGGGACTTGGGCGGTTTCAGGAGACGGCCAACCTTTTTCTTCTCCTCCTTTCCCCAGTGATGTTTATTGATTCGTCGAGTTCATAGAGAGCATCCCTTAATGTTCGGCTTTCATGTCTCGGGCTTTGGTGCACGGGCGCAGAAAAGAATATTGCAAATTGATCGGCCTCCTTGGCCTTTGTCGGGAACGAACTCCGATTACGTTGCTTTCTCGGGCTTGTCATCTCATGGGTGCTTGGCCCTGATATAATCAGCATGGTTAAACACCAAGAGCTGAACTGATTAATTTCAAGCATTCTCCACTGAACCCATTGACGGGCGTGCCGTTTGATGATCTATGCGCTAGACGGCCACTTTTGATTGCTTGACCTCTGCCCTGAAACCTCCAGCTGTCTACTCAAACACCTGTTTAAGTTAACAGCATGGACACTGGGTTTGTTTGTTTTTTTCCCTCTGGGAAACTTATCACAATACATGACGTTTCCCAAGTACAAAAGCAAGCAACTTTCGACAACACCAAACGTTGCCGAACATACATGGATTGCGCGCAGGCTTCTGAATGTTAGAACATAAGAATGTAAGAAAGGCCATGTTGGATCAGACCAAGGTCCATCAAGTCCAGCAGTCTGATCACACAGTGGCCAACCAGGTGCCTCTAGGAAGCCCCCAAACAAGACAACAGCAGCAGCACCATCCTGCCTGTGTTCCAAAGCACCTGATATAACACGCCTGCTCCTCTGATCCTGGAGAGAATAGGTATGCATCATGACCAATATTCATTTGAACTAGTAGCCATGAATACCCCTCTTCTCCATGAACATGTCTACTCCCCTCTTAAAGCCTTCCAAGGTGGCAGACATCACCACATCCTGGGGCAGGGAGTTCCACAATTTAACTATGCGTTAAATTTAGGGCTGTCAATTCGGTTCGGCCCGAACTGAAAATCAGCCGAATTTCCCTTGATTCGGCGGTTTTTAGTTCGGACGGATCCGAACTCAAAACTGGCGGGCAACCGGGGGGGGGCCGAATTCAGCGAGTTCGGGAGTTCGGCGAATAAATTCGGCCAATTCGGCCGTCAGTAAGCAGCATAACCGTCAGTAAGCAGCATTCTCCTCCCCCGGCCAATCGGTGGCCAAGCTGGGTCTTCTTCTGGCCAATCAGTCAGGATTGAGTGCTGGAGGAATCAGCTGATGTGCGGCCGGCCGGGGAAAGAGAGAGAGAGAGGGAAATCCTCATGTGTGTGTGAGGGGGTGCTTGTGCACATTCGCTCCTTTCTGTGGCTGCAGGGGGCGCATTTTTTGGGGTACCGACCCCAAACTTTCAGGGGATATTCAGACAGGTTTTTTTAAGAGACCACCCAAGTTTTGTAAACATTGGGTCAGGGGGTCCCGAGATATGGGCTCCCCCCTTTTTTTCTTTCCATGGCTGCAGAGGGCGCATTTTTGGGTGTGCCGACCCCAAACTTTCAGCGGAGCATCAGACTAGGCTTCTTAAGATACCCCCCAAGTTTTGTAAACATTGGGTCAGGGCCCCCCGAGATATGGGCTCCACCCCTTTTTCCTCTCCCCCCTTTTCCATTTTCGTGGCTGCAGGGGGCGCTTTTTGGGGGGTTCAGCCCCCAAACTTTTGTCATAGCTTCAGAGAATCCCTCTTAAGAGACCACCCAAGTTTTGTAAAGATGGGTTCAGTGGGGGCTGAAATATTGGCTCCCCCCCCCTTTTCTCTTTCCATGGCTGCAGGGGGCGCATTTTTGGGTGTGCCGATCCCAGACTTTCGGCGGAGCTTCAGTCAAGGCTTTTTAAGAGACCACCCAAGTTTTGTAAACATTGGGTCAGGGCCCCCCGAGATATGGGCTTTCCCCTTTCCCCTATTGGGATGAATGGATCACCCTCGAGAGATGCATACATATGGATCTTATATTGGATACAAATGGAATCATATTGGATTACCCAGCCTCCCAGCCCCTCCTGCTGGAACAGAAGACAGCCACAGTAAGACCCCTTTGGGGGCTTTAATCTATATTTTTTCTTTTCTGTGTGTGTGTGGGGGGGAAAGCAGAGTCTGTGTGTGTGTGTGTGTGGGGAGGGAGCAGTTTCTGTGGGTGGGGGGGGGGAAGCCAAAGGGGGCTTTTGCCGGTTCTGCCTGGGGTGTGTGTTCCCCCTCCAGTCTCTCTCTCCCTGGTTTGAGGGGGGGCTTCATTTTTATTCTTCAGGTTTTTCCTCATTCATAAGATCAGTTAGGTTATTGATGCTTGCTCAAAACTGGTTTTCAAATGGTGACTTAAAGAATGCATCTGCCTGGTCCCAAGTCCAATGCAAAAGGAGACATTCCACCCCCTCCTGCTCATTATGCATAGCTAGCTGCCTCTGTCCCTTTCCATGGTATGCAAACTCCCAGGTGTCAGGTGTTGCTATGCACTGTTGCAAAGGTTTTGCATTGCGTGCTTGTGTTGCTTTGCAGTTGTATTGTTTTGCAAAATTCTTCACACCTGCCCCGCCCTTTGCATATTTGCAAAGGGGTTGCTCTGCAGTTGTGTTGCTTTGCAAAGTTCTTAGCACCTGCCCCGCCCTTGCTCTCATCAGCTGTTTGTCGGGCCGGGAGCTTTGTGCGTGGGCGGCAAGCTCTGCGGAGAGATCCACATTAAGGGTGGGGGGGACCCCTTTCAGGGCCCATATCTCAGCCCCCCCCTGACCCAATCTTTACAAAACTTGGGGAGTCTTTCAATATACGTCCTTTGAAGCTCTGCTGAAAGTTTGGGACCTCTAAGCCCAAAAATGCCCCCCCCAGAGCCGCGGAAAGGCGCGGTTGTGTTTTTAATGGCTTTATTCGGCCGAATTTTTTCCCCGAACTTTGAATTCCCGCCGAATTGAACGGATCCGAAGTGGGGGAGTTCGGACTTCGGCACGTACCGAAGCCACAAGGGCCAAATTCGGCCGAATCCGAACTGTACCGAATTTTTTTTTTTTGACAGCCCTAGTTAAATTGTTAAGTTAACAGCACGAATACTGGTTTTGTTATTTTTTTCCCCTTTGGGAAATTTATCACAACAGATTACTGTTCCCCAAGTACAAAAGGTGCCAATCTTCAGAGCCTCTGGAATCAAGAGGGTTGTTTAAAAAAAAAAAAAATGCAGTCACCTTTTTGAATACTAATAGAGAAGCCCAGTTTAAGGTATTGGCTATCATGTACAAAATCCTTCATGGCTAGGGTTGCCAGCTCCTGGTTGGGACTTCAAGATTTGGGGGATGGAGGCTGGGGAAGGCGGGGTTTGGGGAGAGGTGGGTCTTCAATGGGGTAGAATGCCATAAAGTCCACCTTCCAAAGTGGCCAATTTCTCCAGGGGAACTGATCTCTGTCCCCTGGAGATCAGTTGTAATAGCAGCAGATCTCCAGCTTGTTCCTGGAGGTTGGCAACCCTATGGAGCCGGCACCCCTACTTAAAACCCACATCCCAATAGTTTACATTATAACATATTTTAGGAATCCTGACCTGGTGGTTGTCACTTCTTATTGTGTTTGGCTTAATATGGATTTCAACAAGAAACCATGAGTCTTGTATTTCAGTATTGACACACAAATAGTGCAGTGTTTTACATAGCCTGGTACATGTTTTACAATTCTTGTAGGATGTGATGTCTTTAGCTCAACCTCTTGGGCGTTTCAGTTGGTTTTTGGTTCAGCTTGTCCCTCTTTTTTCTTTTGTTGTTTATTGAATGTCCCTTTTTTAGGGTTTCCAGCTCTGGACTGGGGAATACCTGGAGATTTGGGGGGGAGGGTGCCTGAGGAAAGCAGGGTTTGGGGAGGGAGGGACTTCAGTGGGGTATAATGCCATAGAGTCCAATTGCCAAAGCGGCCATTTTCTCAAGGGAACTGATTTCTATTGCCTGGAGATCTGTTGTAATAGCAGGAGATCTCCAGACACCACCTGGGGAAGGGCCGTGGCTCAGTGGTAGAGCATCTGCTTGGCATGCAGAAGGTCTCAGGTTCAATCCCCAGCATCTCCAGTTAAAGGGACCAGGCAAGTAGGTCATGTGAAAGACTTCTGCCTGAGAGCTGCTGCTGGTCTGAGTAGACAATACAGACTTTGATGGACCTTGATGGTCTGATTCAGTATAAGGCAGCTTCATGTGTTCACCTGAGGTTGGCAACCCCAACCACAGCTGCTGCAGGGCCCACACCACCGATGACCATGCTGGAGGTATTTGGGGGGGGAATTTATTTGGGGGGAAATTTAACACACACACACACACACCCATGTATTTTTTAAAATGTCAGAATTTTCTGCAAACCTGGATTGTCTCCCACTTTTTCAGGAAAATCTGTTTAGCGTCAGTGTGGCCCTGATCTGTGGATTTAGATATCCACAGATGGGGGGCCACACTTGAGAAACAGATATATAGATTAATATTCTCATGCATTTATATCGGGGTGTGACTTGAGACCAGGAGTTTTAAACTGACGCAGTACAATGGTTATTGCATGGCAGCCTTTGTGAAAATTATATAAATAATATTTATATATCACATTTATTATATCTATAATGTAACAGCTACTTTTTAAGTCCCTCCAGTACATCCTATGGGCTTTTTTGAACCTGTGGTTATCTAAAACACAATTAATTTTCTTAATACATCTAAATTGAAACCTTGTGAGAGAGACAATCTGAAGGGTGACCTAATTTCTTTTGTAGACTTTACATAATGTAGCAGGGAAATCAGTGGTGTCCCAGATACCTGAAGCAAATATTTTAAAGATTAAAATCCCTGATAAAATATGTACTTTTCACAGACTCATTTTAATACCTTAAGGATTTTCCTTTCTTTCTTTTTCCAGCCAGCAAACTATTCGGCTAAATGAATTCTCTGCAATGAATAATGTTTCCGAGGAAAGTAAATTCAAAACTACAGAGGGGAAATCAAGAAGGATTAATAATGGGAAAACAGAACTTTCCCTACTTGAGCTAATCAGGTAAGGTAAACTAATGAACAAAGATTTCATACCACCACACAAGAGAACGAGGGGGCTCCATTTCCAATCCCCGTTGTTAAGCTGAATTAATATTTCTATGTAAATGGTGACCGAACGATGGATAATGAAAAGGCTCTTTATTAAATTTTACAACAATATGCTTTGATGCTTCCCTGAAATAACAATTCAGCATCCTCATTGAATTCGGTTCTACTAATGCAAATAATTCAAACCACAGAAGGGTGCCTTGAACACTAGGGGCTGAAGCACACATATATAACTTTTGCCCTTCGGAACTTTTGTATAGTGCAATGCATACATTTACGTCTACCAGGGGTTCCCAACGTGGTGGGCGTGGGCACCATGATGCCCGCCGACACCTTCCCTGGGGCCTGGCAAGTGCTTTTAGAAAGTAGGAGGGTCTAGGTGGGATGTTTGCCCAGCAGGACTCCTGATTGGCTGTGCAGATTAAAAGGCGTCCTGTTAAACCGAACTTCTGCCTGAAATGTCAAATTTTACTATTAGAGTGATGTGCAACCTCACTCCCTGACATTTTGTGTCCTCCTGCAGCCGTAGGGTTGCCAGGTCTCCCCATGCCTCCGGTAAGACATTTTGGGGGCGGGGATCACACTCACATGGTCATGAGTGACGCAATCCCATCACTTCCAGTTTATTTTTGCATGTGCTGCAGTGCAACAGGACAATTTACCACTCACCCCACCCCATTTGAGTGGTAAATCATCCCATTGTGCTAGGATTGCCAACCTCCAGGTACTAGCTGGAGATCTCCTGCTATTACAACTGATCTCCAGCTGACAGAGATCAGTTCCCCTGGAGAAAATGGCCGCTTTGGCAATTGGATTCTATGGCATTGAAGCCCTTCCCCTCCCCAAACCACAACCTCCTCAGGCTCTGCCCCCCAAAACCTCCCGTCAGTGGCGAAGAGGGACCTGGCAACCCTACATCACGCTGTGGCGCTTCCAGAAGTAAACTGGAAGTGATGGGATCGCATTGCTCCTGGCCATGCATGTGTGCGATCCTTGCTGCCATCCGGCCGATGGATTGGGGGACAATTGCCCGCCATTCCAAGCCATCTGACAACCCTATGCAGCAGCCATTTTATGATTGGGAGTCATTTTGTGATTGTACCCACCACCCTGTGGCGGAATTCCAAAGGCACCCACAGGCTCAAAAAGGTTGGGGACCCCTCGCATACACCACTGTGTGTGATAATTGTGCAAACATCTACATGGTCCTCTGTATGTGAGTTACTCATAGCTGAAGGACCATCTCCTCCCCTAAGTCCCTGCAGGCCAATGACAGAGCTCTAGCTGCCATCTTTTACTTGTTCCTCCACTTAAGGAGTTAAAAATGTTCAAATTAGATAGTTGTTTGAAAGCTAACACCATTAAAAAAAAAACCTCCCCTTACACAGAAAGCAAGAATGTCATGGTAAAACCTAGAATAGAACTCTTCCCCCTAACATGCTAAATTTCCAAGACCATGGAACTTTTTACATAGGGAATGATCCAGTCATGCCATTATCCTATCTACATAGTGAGTAGTACACACAGTGTTGCCAGCTCCAGGTTGGGAAATACCTGGAGATTTTGGGGGTGCAGACTGAGGAGGGTGGGGGTTGGAGAGGGGAGGGACTTCAATGCCATAGTGTCCAAGTGCCAAAGCGGCCGTTTTCTCCAGGGGAACTGATCTCTGTCGCCTGGAGATCAGTTGTAATAGCAGATCTCTAGCCACCACCTGGAGGTTGGCAACCCTAAATACACACCAGGAAGGTTCTATCACATGTGTTCTGAAATGGGTATGCTTTGAGCTTTACCTTCTGCCAAGACCCCCTCTCTTTTAAAAAATCTTCCAATGGATTGTTTGTCCCATGTCTACATTTCTCGTGTGCTTCGGAACGGGTTAGATCCATCGAAAACAAAACGGCATTCCAGATTGACAACTGATTAATATACAAGTGTGATTATATGCAAATTGTCAATTTCTATTGACTTAATTGTGATCTGATCTAACATGTATAATTAACACATGCATTTAAACTAAATGTATATTTAATTAACATGCATATTTATAAAATGAATATATTTAGCGTATAATTCTTATTTGATTTGGTGGGGGGAGAGGCTCCGTTCAGGTTGCACAAAAGTGAGCGTGTTGATATCACTCACGAAAGCCAAAGAAAGTAAGAAAGAAATATTTCCCACAGAGACCTTTTATTTTCATATTTTCATTCCATCCTTGCTGCCCATGTGATGTTCCAAATGCAAACTCCTCTCAAGGCCATCAGGTACTACATGTTCAGATTCTAATTCAGTAATAGGATCAATACTGAATGCATGCTACTTTTGAATGTCCTCTGCCCTCCTGGGAAACCCCTCCTGGGAAAGAACTGTAATGTAGGAAGAGTACAATTCTCAACTGCAGGAAATTGTGGGACTCCCTGCGCCAAGATGTGGTGATGGCTGCCAACTCGGAAGGCTTGAAGCGGGGAGTGGACATGTTCATGGAGGAGAGGGGTGTCCATGGCTACTAGTCAAAATGGATACTAGCCATGATGCCTGCCTATTCTCTCCAGGATCAGAGGAGCATGCCTATTATATGAGGTGCTGTGGAAGGCAGGCAGGATGCTGCTGCTGCAGTCGTCTTGTTTGTGGGCTTCCTAGAGGCACCTGGTTGGCCCCTGTGTGAACAGAGTGCTGGACTTGATGGGCCTGGGTCTGATCCAGCAGAGCTTTTCTTATGTTATTAATTTTGGCAGTCTTGAGAGAATGAAAATATTCCTCCTTGATTGTGGGAAATGGCATGATACAGGTTTGTAACATTTCAAACCCTGCCATCTGTTAATTACTCACAGGATTTAAGAAAATTGATTGATGTGTAGGGTTGCCAGCTCCAGGTTGGGGACATACCTGGAAATTTGGGGGGCAGAGCCTGAGGAGGGCAGGGTTTGGGAAGTGGAGAGACCTCAATGCCATAGTCCAATTGCCAAGGCGGCCTTTTTCTTCAGGTGAACTGATCTCTATTGGCTGGAGATCAGCTGTAATAGCGGGACATCTCCAGCTAGTACCTGGAGGTTGGCAACCCGATTGATGTGACTGTTCTGTCCCTGACCTGGATGGCCCAGGCTAGCCCAATCTCATCAGATCTCAGCAGCTAAGCAGGGTCAGCCCTGGTTAGTACCCGGTCAGAAAGCTATCTCTGCACATCTTGTGTCTCGAAAACCACATGGTCCTGGGGTTGCCATGAGCCAGCTGCAACTGGTCAGCGCACAATTATATTATTACTGTTGTCATTGTAAAAAGAAAACTGGAAAGAATAGGGTTGCCAGCCCTAGGTTGGGAAATCCCTGGAGATTTTGAGGGTGGAGCCTGAAAAGGGCGGAGTTTGGGAAGGGGAGGGACTTCATTTCTATAGAGTTAGGGTTGCCAGGTCTCTCTTTGCCACTGGCAAGAGGTTTTTGGGGTGGAGCCTGAGGAGGGTGAGGTTTGGGGAGGGGAGGGACTTCAATGCCATAGAGTCCAATTGCCAAAGCGGCCATTTTATCCAGGGGAACTGCTCTCTGTCTCCCAGAATTACAGCTCATCTCCTGACTATAGAGATCAGTTCCCCTGCAGAAAAATGGATGCTTTGGAGGGTGGACTGTATTGTTATGTTTTTAGGGAGGGATCCTCAGGTCCCACCTGGAGGCTGGCATCCTTAGGAACTGCCAATCCAAGCAGAAAGGCTAGGGTTGCCAAGCTCCAGGCGCTGGCTGGAAATCTCCCACTATTACAACACATCTCCAGGCGACAGACAACAGTTGGTATTTCCCAACCAGGAGCTGGCAACCCTAAGAAAGGCAAATTGTAAAATAGAATATGCTACAAAAGCAGAGTTTGGTAACAAGAAGCCCTTCAGGAATTCAACGAGAAACTAAACATGACTGTATGGTGATCTCATTAGAAAGCATAACTAAAATTATGATATAATGTAATGATATGAAAATTGAAAGCTGAAACTAAAACGAACACCATTTACTAATCTAGGCAAAGAGCGGCTTCATCGTTGAGGGGGCACAAATCTGTTCTGGCTACAGACCAGCAGGGCAATCCTTCGGTTTGTAAACTTTCAAATATAATCGCCCTTTTCTCACATTTCCATCACGAAATGAGTTCCCCTCACCGGAAGCCCAAACAAGGAAACAAACCCAAATTGCCTCAGATTTTCAGGGATTTTTTTTTCTGGTTCAGAAATTATTGGTGTGCCAAGCGCCCTTTAGGAAGAAACTACACGTACAGGAAAGCTCCACGCATTTCGTTTATATGCATCCCAAAAGAATCCCAAGGAGAAATTACTGAGGCTTCAAAGGATCATAGTGGGGCACATCTGGAGGTAGCATTTCTTTGCCAAGAGAAAGAGGCTTTGGAGATGGCCAGAAACACTCGGCTTTGCCTCGTGGGCATGACACCGCTCAAGGCGTCTCTGGATCCCGTACTGCTCGCATGCCAGTGGTTAAGATTATTTAATTATCCAGAATAACACCACATCACAGGCACTGTCAGATGAGAGCGACGGGTTTTCACAGGGAAAAATCACACACTACAGAATTGCCACGCTGCTTTTCACACTTAATGAACCACCCCAACCCCCCCCAAGAAGAAGGAGAAGAGCTGGTTTTTTATATGCTGACTTTCTCTACCACTTAAGGAAGACTCCACCCAGCTTACAATCACCTTCCTTCCTCCTCCCCACAGCAGACAGCCTGTGAGGTAGGTGGGGGCTGAGAGAATGTGACTAGCCCAAGGTCACCCAGATGGCTTCATGTGCAGGAGTGGGAAAACAAGTCCAGTTCACCAGATTAATGTCCGCCACTCATGGGGAGGAGTGGGGAGTCAAACCCAGTTCTCCAGATCAGAGTCCACCACTCTAAACCACCGCTCTTAACCACTACACCATGCTGGCTGTCAAAATACCAGGGAAGGATATTAAAGGGAAGGATGGATTACAAGAGACAGAAATTGTAGTCTAAGAAGAACAATTCACTGATACAATTGGCCTTAATTCAGTATTTTATACAGAAACATAGGCATCTGTTTATACAATTTTATTCTACCCTTTCTCCAAACAGTTGAGATACATAATGCTTTCCTAAGCACCATAACATCCCTGTGAGATAGGTTAGGCTAAGATGGTGCAGAAAAGAGCAACCAAAATGATCAGGGGACTAGAGCAACTGCCCTTGAGGAATGGTTAAAATGCTTAGGGCTGCTTAGCTTGGAAAGAAGGCGGTTAAGGGGAGACATGATAGAAGTCTATAACATTATGCATGGTGCGGAGAGAGTGGACAAAGGGAGAAGCTTTTCTCTCTCTCTCGTAACACCAAAATGCAGGGTCATTTGGTGAAGCTGGAGGGTGAGAGATTCAAAAAAGATAAAAGAAAGTATTTTTTCACATAACTCATAGTTAAATTGTGGAACTCCCTGCCAGGATGTGGTGATGGCTGCCAACTTGGAAAGCTTTGAGAGAGGAGAGGGCATGTTCATGGAGGATAGGGGTATCTATGGAAACTAGTCAAAATGAATACTAGCCATGATGCATACCTATTCTCTCCTGGATCAGAGGAGTATATTAGGTGCTGTGGAACACAAGCAGGATGGTGCTGCTGCAGTCGTCTTGTTTGGGGGCTTCCCAGAGGCACCTGGTTGGCCACTGTGTGGACAGAATGCTGGACTTGATGGGCCTTGGTCTGATCCAGCAGGGCTTTTCTTGTGTTCTTATGGTGTAACTGGTCCAAGCCACTCTGAAAAGGGTCTAGGGCAGATAAGTTATCCAAAAAGTCTTGGGATTGGTTCTCTACAGTTCGCTCAATCACTTTGCCCAGAAAAGGTAGAATTCGACAGGGTGATAATTGGCCACATCCTATTTCTGTAGGGATTTGTTTTCAATTAACAGGCAAATAACTGCTTCTTTGAGTGGCTGAGGGAAGGTTCCCTGAGTTAGTGACTGGTTTATAATAGATGCTAAGGGTTTGTTGATGTAGTCCTTACATGATTTTATCAGCCAGTATGGGCAAGGATCCAGAGTACAAGTGGTGGCCTTCACAGATCCTAGGATCTTATCCACATCCATCATGGGAACTGGGTCAAAATAATCCATAAATCTCCCCCTTCAAACTTCTCAGTGCTTCCCTGCAAGGCTGGAACCCAATGAGGAATCTTGATGCTAAACTGTTTCTGTGTTAAAGCTGCTCAGGTTCTACAACCCAAGCCAACCAGACCTAGGGATCAGCTCACCTCTGTTTGTGATGGTGAAAACATTATGGTGGGATGCTGAACATGTTCACAGCAAAATTTGTGGCTTCCCTGGCTGTCTTTACACTAAGGTACTAGCCGCGCTTGTAAATGTCTTGGTGTGGATCAAACTAGTTCAAGATGTCCAAGGGAGGTCTGGACTTAGATTTCTTGAATAGAACCCTCTGCTCCACCACCACATGTCTCATGTCAAATTCTTTTGAAATGTAGGGCATAATTAGAGAAACTGAGGGTACAGTGAGCAAAACTGAGGGCATAGTGAGAGAAACTGGGGGCATAGTGAGAGACTGAGGGCATAGTGAGAGAAACCGAGGGCATAGTGAGAGAAACTGATACAGAATAGAAGTCCTGCTCAAAGGAAATTCCATTGGGGATGTCCTAAATTAGCCCTCTGGTTACCAGCATCTGGAGAAGTCACCTGCTGGGTAGAAATACCCAGCACAGTGATATCTGTACCTGCCCTCTTCTTGCTTTGTGTGGCTGTTACTGTCATTGTCTTTTCTCACATCTTGGAGGAACACAATTCAAATCAATACATTAAAATTGACATATTTTCAGACTATTGTAGTAAAAAGCGCTCGGTTAATGTCTCAGGTTTTCTTTCAAGGAGACACGGTTAGTACACCTGCCTTAGCAAACCATCAATTTAAATGATGGGGGGGGGGGGGAAACAACACATAATAAGTGACAATTTTTTCAAATCAGATAAAGATGGGAACCAGATTATCTGTCGGTGGGTGATAGATTGCAGCAATAATAAATTCACTTTAAGACACTGGATCAATTTTTAATCAAGCCAAGAATTATTATTGCAGAAAGATAAAATGACCCATGAGAAGATGCCTTAATTTTCCACCAATCAAATTACAGCCTTTCTAAATAAGATGTAATGAGATCCATGGAATATCCAGGTTACACAGCCCACCTAATTACCCATGTTCCCTGTCATGTAGTGATATAGTGGCGGCAAACTGACCTCTGGATTCACAAGATGAAAAGGTAATTAGGTTTTTTTCCACAGGGCTGCAGTGAAAACAACAGCAATGACACATGTCATCCCCTTCCACCAACTCCATCTCCAAGGTGTTTGCTCCTAATATATACAGGATATGACCTACTGAGTAATAAACTACAATCATTAAGTAAGGCACATGCCTGACACTATGTTGAGAACACAAAGCCTGAAAGGTGGAATCCCTGCTGAAGTTTATCACTGTCCCATCACACAGGATTTGGTAAAAAATATTGCTATCCTTAAATGAGGTCCCATTTTAGAAAACAACTTACTTTATTGGCATCTCTAAAAGCCTCAACACAGAAGGCTACCAGACGGAATCAGCCAGCAAACAACAACTGAGTGCTAAGAGATCAGGCTACCCTGGGCCATGATCCAGGTCAGGGCATCACTGAAAGTAGTAGTAGTAGTAGTAGTAGTAGTAGTAGTAGTAGTAGTAGAAGAAGAAGAAGAAGAAGAAGAAGAAGAAGAAGAAGAAGAAGAAGAAGAAGAAGAAGAGTTGGTTTTTATATGCCGACTTTCTCTACCACTTAAGGGAGACTCAAACCGGCTCACAATCACCTTTCCCTTCCCCTCCCGATAACAGACACGCTGTGAGGTAGGTGGGGCTGAGAGAATGTGACTTGCCCAAGGTCACCCAGCTGGCTTTGTGTGTAGGAGTGGGGAAACAAAATCCAATTCACCAGATTAGCCTCCGCCACTCATGTGGAGGAGAAGGGAATCCAGATCAGAGTCCACCGCTCCAAACCAGTGCTCTTAACCACTACACCACACTGGCTCCTTCATAGGTACTTCATAAAGTGCTTCATAATGCTTCATATTACTTCATAAAGTGAAGATTTTTTTATTGTTTTCTATGTTTTATTTGTGCTTAGCTTAGATTCTTCTGTTGATCTACGCTGACCTTGGATGATAATAAACAAGACCTCAGAGAGCCGCTGCCAGTCAGGGTAGACAATCCTGACCATGATGGATCAAGCGTCTGATTCAATAGAAGGCAGTTTCATGTATTCAAATGAATGAACTGAAATAGAAGGCTTAAAATTGTTTGGCCAGCTATTTTTTTTATCCCCCCCCCCTTAATTTACAGATGATGAACTCAGAATCAATATTATTGTGTATGTAGTTCCCTCGCACTTGGACTGCAAATTCCTAGTTTGCAAATTCCTAGTTTGCAAATTCCTCGGACTTGGACTGCAATTGCTAATTCGACGTCTTCACTACAAGGACATTCATGACTATGCTGGCAACTTCCTGGGCCTCAGAATTCGCAGTTGTGCAGCTCTGCAGGGTTTCGCTTCCTTTATGCAAGAAGATCATGACAAGCCTTTGGGGAAATCTTGAAAAACAGAATACTCCGGAGACCGTTTGCCCTGTCTGCGCGTCCTTTCCTTTGGGCCCTGTTGCTACTTAGCAACACAATGACAGACATAATTGGCTCATGCTAAAAGAGTCACCATAAAATTAATGAACTACAACAATTCATCCATCTGCTGCTCATCTCTCACTAATTTATTAATAACAATTACCCCCAAAATGGCATGGATTATAATTCCATTTCTCTTCGTAACCTCAAAAAATGGTGTCCATAATAGGCTTCAAAAAGTGATCTCATACTAGCTCAGGAAGATGGATGGTGTATTACTTTTGATGTTTCAGGAGCCAAATGACCATTAAAACGAACTAGTTTTGATGACGGGGCAGAGAATCCTGGAGGGGGGTAGTCAGGTGATGGCCAGGGACAGTGCCGCCGCGCCGCCACCTGAGAGGCTTCCTGGCCCGAAGATAAATGTAAAAAATGTTCTCTTTACAAAACCCTGTGAAATTCCTCCATTAGGTTTCACAGGGCTACACCAGGTATTTTGCAGGGGTAACTCGATGCCTGCAAAATAGGGTGTTCCCAGGGTGAAAGGGCTTTGGGAGCTGACTAACATCAGCTCCGCCCCCAGGAACGCCCCCTGGATGCTTCCACGGGCACTTGCGCCAGAAAGACACTGCTGGGGAGGTAGCGCCGGTGTCCTGGGGCAGCCTGCTGAGGCTTCCTCAGACGAGAAGGACCTTAAGGCAGCAGGCAGTGAAAGGGAGGAACAGTACCAGGCTGAGCAGTCACAGACACATGAGTTCCCCCTGTGCCTACAACAACCCAGAGCAGGGGACTCAGCTGTGTCAGAGGGCCAGCCACAGGCAATGTCACCAGTGAACCCCCCCAAAGCCGCTGGTGCCGAGGCGCCAAAGGTTCAGAGCACTCCTGCATGAGCGTAGAAGGAGTGCTAGACTGCAGGCCCAAGGGAAGAGCACTCCCTGCTGACAGCGATGAGGCTAATAAGCAGCATCCAGAAGGGAATGCTGAGTCAGAGGAACAAGCAACAGCTGGTTCACCCCAGGCCTATTTAAGCAGGTACTTGCATCCAGGCCAATGTGGGAGCAAAGTGTTACTACTACCGTGTATTCTCTTTGGACTCTGATATCTCCTGATACTCTTGTAGCCTTGATCTTGGAATGGGCTTTGACTTGGAATTTGGACTTTGCTTCTGATACTAACTTTGGACCCAGACATGGAACAGCCTGGTATTGACCTCCAAACATTTGACTACACTACCTAACTCTGGGCCTCAGGTCTGCCAACATTCAGGGCTGCCAGCACCCGAGCCTCGTGCTGCTGCATTGCTCCCCAGAGTCAGAGTAAGTAGCCCTGCGCCAGCATCCATACCTCTCTGTACAGTGCAAGTGGGGCATGGACACCTGCGCAGGAGTCACACGGCCTCCTAAGCAGCTCCACTGCCCCCTTTCAGGATTGCAGGGTTAAAATACAACTCTTGCAGAAGGGGTAATATTTGGTTAAACACCAGTTTTGCTTTCTAGAACTGCTGTTCTCGTAATGTTCATACATTGTATCAGGTCACCACATAGATTTGTTTTAAAATCTTTCTCATGGGGTTATGTGGCATGACCTCATCTGTCTTCATCTGTCTCCCTCTATCAATATCTTAAAAGAAGTATCTGCTTGTGATGGAGATACAAACAAACATATTTACTTCCCCAATAATCAATTGAATGGGATATTGTGTATTATTGATCTGCTAAAGATGATGCTAGTGATTTTTTTTTTTTTAAATGATTAAAATAGAAGTGAATGCACAAAGAACATCAGTCCACAGTGGTTGTGAAGTTACAGAACTAAAACCCTGTACATCTGATTCTGGTATGACTCAGTCCAAGTTGAGATGATGCAGGCGTCATGGGGATATTTCTGTTTCCATGTGAAATACCGATTCACCTAGAAGACTTACCCTGTGCGTCAGCCACCTCACGAATTCACTTTAGCAATTCCATGATGGTCCCCCTGTGATCTTTTTCGCCTGTGGCAATTAGAAGATTTGCGTTGTACAGTCGACTCTTGCCATCCTTGGGAGATCCATTCCCAGGCTCACCGCAAATGGCAAAATCCACAACCCAGTACCCAAATTACCACATTTTCTGCAAAATCTAATTATCATGATAATAGTGTGGTGGGAGGGAAAAGAGAGGTGATCAAACCATGGACTGCAAATACCTGAAATCCCAAGTCAGAATGGTGAGGGTCTACTATACTCTCCCAGAAAGTAAACTTGTAACTGACCAAAAAGTTCTGATTCCAAACTCTGAAAAAGATGGGTAGTAGCTAAGCGCCAAAGTCTATGGGTCTTCTTTCCAAGTATTGGCTTCTACAACTTCCTTTAGCAAGCTTGCAATAACTTATGGGATAAATCCTGTCTGGCTAGCCTTGTGTCAATCATAAAGTGACTCCTCACCTACCCCTTTTTCGGTACTGGGAAATGCACAAAGCTTCTTAGCTGGCCATTTCATCAATCAAAAAAGCTTATACCCTGGAAATTTTGTTGGTCTTTAATGTGCTACTG
This sequence comes from Euleptes europaea, assembly GCF_029931775.1. Classification (NCBI taxonomy): domain Eukaryota; kingdom Metazoa; phylum Chordata; class Lepidosauria; order Squamata; family Sphaerodactylidae; genus Euleptes; species Euleptes europaea. Next base: position 5,888,607 of record NC_079321.1, read on the forward strand.
GACTTGAATCTTGATGTTTTGGGGAACACTCCACACATCGATAAAAAGCAAATGCCATACATGAGCTGGTTTGAAAAATGGAGCTGTTAATGTCTGGTACATTAAGTAAGAGATCTAAGCCCTTATTTCCACATGTAATATTTCCACTAATACTATATCTCTGTCTAATTAGGATATTCATTAAAAGTAAGTAAAGTTAATTTAAAGGGAAATTTCCAACAGTGTTCCATTAGATTTCCCGGTAAATTAACACTTTAAATCTCTAATGGATGTCTTCAAAAGAAAGTGTTATTAACAAAATATGTGTTAATTAACATAATTAAAGCTGCTGAAGGTGCAGAGGGGTTGTTGTTTTTTTAAAAGAAAGAAATGTGGCACATGGTGTTTTAAGAATATGCAAAAAGCAGTGAAATAAAAATCCCACCTCAGCTTTTTCACAAGGTAGGTCTGTGTAAATATTGTAGAGAATTCCTTAAAGAGCCATACAAAGCTGGAATCAGTAAGTTGCAAAACTAAACCAGTTGGAGGGATGATGTCTAGACTTTGCTGATTTCCATAACTGAAAAGAGGACATTTTTATAAATATCCTAATGCAGGGGTGTCGATGAGGGCCGGATGTGACATAAATGTTACTTGGTCAGGCCAGGCCATGCGTAGCATAAAATATAATGCCAGGGACCAGAGATACGAACTTTATAGAGGACACAGGAAAAGCCAAATAATGATATTGTTTTTTACTTCTTTTTTTACTTAGAATGCAAACATGCTCAAAACAGTATTTCATTTTATTTAACAGACTTTGATAATTGACACCTCCGGACTGGGGTGGGGGTGACTGCCCCGGCTGGCTCGTGGGCCAGATAAGAGCTCGCAAGGCGCCTGATCCGGTCCGTGGGCCTTATGTTTGACACCCCTGTCCCAATGCTTCACAGGCTAGAAGGCTGTTAAAAAAAAATCAGACTCTGCAATAGCTTATTTCCTCAAACGTGGGATCCTTCCGTTTCTCCTCAGTGATTTTGTGATTCAGCAGAAGTCATATGGTTACATTTGTCTCTCTGTTATTCAAAGGCTTATGATGCATGCATTTCAGCATTTGACTTTCTTTCTTGCCTTCATTTCACTCATTCTCTGGCACGTCTTACATATTCTCAATCGTTACAACATCAGACTAGCCGTGTGTAAATCTCATTCAATTGCACTTGGCCGTATATTCTAATTAACAGTGATAGCCTAGATTTCCGGGAAATACATAAAATGATTTCACCCTCTCAGGTTTTACATTAATATATTGTCGAAGTGTTACTAGACACAGAGAGATGAATTGGAGGTCAGGGCTTAATTTGGCCCAGAGCCCTAAAGTTATTATAGCACCTATATGTGCTAGCAGCTTATTCCTTATCACGTGCTTATTTTGTCTGTTAATATTTTATTTGTTGTCCTTATTACAATAATGTCGCCTCTCCAAGTCCTTTCCTCCACTATTCTAATTCATTTCCAGGGGCTTCCATGGAAAACGTATTTCCACCTGTACTGTTTTGTTGTTTATCTGGCCACAGAGAATCACCTTTTTTTGCTATTACTATTACTTTTCACCTTTGCCATCAATGATATCTGTGGCAAAATGTGGGGTTACCATTATATATTTATTTATATGGCTGGAGAGCCAGCGTGGTGTAGTGGTTAAGAGCGGTGGTTTGGAGTGGGTGAGTCCGATCTGGAGGACTGGGTTCGATTCCCCACTCCTCCACATGAGCGGCGGACGCTAATTTGGGGAACTGGATTTGTTTCCCCACTCCTACACATGAAGCCAGCTGGGTGACCTTGGGCAAGTCACAGTTCTCTTAGAGCTCTCTCAGCCCCACCTACCTCACAGGGTGTCTGTTGTGGGGAGGGGAAGGGAAGGTGATTGCAAGCCAGTTTGAGTCTCCCGTAAGTGGTAGAGAAAGTCAGCATATGAAAACCAACACTTCTCCTCCTCCTCCTTTATTTATTCATTTTTAAAAATTGTAGTCTGCCCTACCCAGCAAGCCAGCTCAGGGCGGATAACCTCATTTAAAACCTAATAATCATATAATAATAACAGTAAAACCAACAATAAAATTAAACCTTAAAACCAGTAATCAAAGATGGTGCATAAATCCCACTCTACTGTAAGAGCCCCATAGGTGGCTACCCCTCAACCAAACCATTGCAAATACATGAAGGGAGGAAGGGTGGGGAGGCCAGTACAGATGGATGGTATTCTCAGCTGGCCTCAGTTGTAGGACTGGTGGAAAAACTCCGCCTTGCAGGCCCTGTGGAACTCCTTTAGGTCCCGCTGGGCCCTGATGTTCCTTGGCAGAGCCTTCCACCAGGCCAGAGCCAGGGCCAAAAAAGCCCTGGCTCTTGTCGAGAACGGCACATTCTTAGGGCCAGGGACCACCAGCAGATGACCTCAATGTCCTTCGGGGAGTATACCAGGAGAGGCGGTCCTGAAAACACAAGGGTCCCAAACCGTATAAGGCTTTAAAAGTCATTAACCAAATTCCAGCTAACCTGTAATTCACTCTGTAGTAGTCTGAATAGAAATTCAATGTATTCAAAAATCTCTGGGACTGTGTACTCCTCTGAGGCAAGGTACATTCAGCTCCTGTCATAGCTAAGGGTTGGATTCTAACAGTGCAGTTGTAAGTGAAATTACACTCTTCTAAGACCACTGAAATCAATGGACCTGGAAGGGTTATGCCTCTGTAACACGGCAATCATAAGAACTATATCCTGTGAGTAACCCTCATAGAACAGACCTGAATAGGATTGCTCTAAGACAGTGTGGTGTAGTGGTTAAGACCGGTGATTTGGAGTGGTGGAGTCTGATCTGGAGAACCAGGTTTGATTCCCCTCTCCTCCACATGAGTGGCGGACGCTAATCTGGTGAACTGGATTTTGTTTCCCCACTCCTACACAGAAGCCAGCTGGGTGACCTTGGGCTAGTCACAGCTCTCTCAGCCCCACCTACCTCACCGGGTGTCTGTTGTGGGGAGGGGAAGGCAAGGTGCTTGTAAGCTAGTTTGATTCTCCCTTAAGTGGCAGACAAAGTCAGCATATAAAAACCAACTCTTCTTCTTCTTCTTCTTCGCAGATCTACTCAGAATCCTACTCAGAACTATTTAATGGGAATTATTTGTAGGAAAGTGTTCCTTATTGCGCTGTAGGTCTTTGCCGGCTTGCACAAGGGGCAACATCCATGCAACATTTCTGTTGTCTTCTCTCTCCCATACCATGCTTTTCCTGAAAGTCTACTGACCCGGAGCTGTAGTTCAAAAACCACACCTGGAAGAAGCAGGAGGTAGGAAGTTCTGTTCCACAAGATCCGCTACACTCACGTTGAGTTGGATCCAACGGTAAGTATTTTAACGAGAGTTGAAGATTCCTTTGATTTGGCCTATTTAATCCCCCCATAAACTCTGAAGAAAATCTCTTAATGTAGCATTGCTGCTGCAACTTCAAACTCTACGATTCTCACTCCTCAAATCCATCTGTCTCTAAAGCCCAAAGTTTTCAGACTATTTCCATTTGTGCTGTCCTCTTTAGATATTTAATTCATTTGCACCAAAGGTTCTGGGTATTCTCAGTCCACCAAATTGTACTCCGTTTGGCCCCAGAGTACAGAATACATTTTCGCACTCTTAGAAGCTGGAGAGCTTACCATATTTATCAAGAAGCATCTCTGACAGTAATTGGAGATTCGTATCAAGGTACATAAATGAGAATGTTCTCCAGCGGCTATGTGCATCCTCGCAAACATGAACATCAGAGAGCAAATTTTAACATAATGCCTCGACGGAGAGGAATTTTCGATAAACAAACAAGCTGAAGAAAGACTCTCTTTTGTCATGGGCTATTCCCAGAGACGAAAAAAATGAATATTCTGTTTCATATACCCCCTAACAGCCGCACCATCCTCATTATTTACCACTAGCTCCCTTCTCTTTCTTGTCACATGCATCGAAAGAAACGATCATACCCATGCTGGCAGCGGGATAACTCTTTCTCCTTCAGTGCCAGCACTTAATGCAAATTACACCCGTCATTAAATGCATAAGGCCGCTTCAGATGAACAAACGAAGGCAAACCTCGCTCGCTATGGAATAAAAACAACCTACCTATCATTGTTACAACCATTCCGATGAAAAGGTCCCAATCATTAAACCCTTTTCAGGCAGGACATTAAATGGGGGAGGGTGAAGCATTTAACAGAGATTAGCCTTGAATTCAAGGGTCCTAGATCCTTAATTCAAAAATGTGCTTCTCCTTATATATATCTTAACAAGTATTAAGATCAGACAGAATGCCCTTTTGAATGGTCTCAGCATCTTTTTTTTCATGGTGCGCGTATTAGTTGCTCTTCAAGAGAACTGGTCAAAATTAAATAATATTTAATCATTCCAGCAATAATAATAATTACTGAAATAATATTTAATTATTAAAGGCCACACCGGTTTATATCCAGGCTTGTAGCCACCTTGGCATACAGACATGAACCAAGGCAATTTAAACACAGTACATGACAAGTATTGTGACATTTAAAATATGAATGAAAACATTGATGACCAAATGCCAAAAGCTTTCTAAAGCTGGGCCAATGAAAGACAGAAGTCCTTGAAATGAGGGCTGCAAAGAGGCATATCAAAGGACCTATTGAAGTGAAGCTCTACCAAATAAAAAATATTTTTGTACATTGGAATATTTTGAATTTTTTGCATATATATATATATAATGAAGAAGAAGAAGAGTTGGTTTTTATATGCTGACTTTCTCTACTATTTAAGGGAGACTCAAACTGGCTTACAATAACCTTCCCTTCCTCTCCCTACAACAGACACTTTGTGAGGTAGGTGGGGCTGAGAGAGTGTGACTAGCCCAAGGTCACCCAGCAAACTTCATGTGTAGGAGCAGGGAAACAAATCCAGTTCACCAGATTAGCCTCCACCGCTCATATGGAGGAGTGGGGAATCAAACCCTGTTTTCCAGATCAGAGCCCACTGCTCCAAAACCACCACTCTTAACCACTACACCACGCTGGATCTTGGGATATCTTGGGAATAAGACCCAAATTAATTTATGTTTTATATACACTTTATACACATCGCCTGAATGCAATTTTAAACAATTTTAAAAATAATTTTGTGTACATTGAACCATGAACACATGAAGCTGCCTTATACTGAATCAGACCCTTGGTCCATCAAAGTCAGTATTGTCTACTCAGACCGGCAGCAGATCTCCAGGGTCTTAGGTAGCAGTCTTTCACATCATCTACTTGCCTCGTCCCTTTAACTGGAGATGCCGAGAATTGGGTCCTCTGGAGATGGGGTAGAGGACAAATCAAAAGACCAATTCTAAGAGATCTATGAGTAGGTATGGATCACTTCATGTGGAGGAATGGGGAAACCAACGCGGTTCACCAGATTAGGGTCCACCGATCATGTGGAGGAGTGGGGAATCAAACCCGGTTCTCCAGATTAGAGTCTGCTGCTCTTAAGCACTACAACCACGCTGGCCCTCAACAGGTTAATTAACAGACTCGGGGGCTCAAGATTCTGAAATCCTCCTTTATGTGCTTCAAATTCATGTCTTTGACTAACGTGCTCAGAGAGAATAAACTAGTACAGAGGGAGGCAGGGATTCCTATTTTCCTGTGGCATTGATCTCTGGACCTTATGCAACACAGCACATAAATTTCGCAAAAGGTGGCCGAACTTCAAATGTCTTTTTGCTCTTTGCATGGCAGTTGTAGAATTAAGCTGCGCATAAACATGCTCCTTTTGATTATTCAGCGAGAGAAGAGGAGAATGAAAGCGAGAGAGAAGATTAAAAAGTAAACAGCTTAGCAGGACTATGCACTTAAACCATAGATAATGAAGGAACCCCCTGGAAGGGTGTGTTCCATTCTTAGGGTGGGGTGTAAGTGGGTTTTTTGTTTTGTTTTTTTGTTTTTGTATTTGATATTACTTGATTACATTTATTAGTGAAGGTCTTCTCTGAAAAGCAGTGAAACACCTCCGTGGGGTTTTTTGTTTGTTTGTTTCTCTCGATGGAATTTTATGCGTGATAGCTAGTGATGAAGAAAACACAGGCTACGAAGTGGAGAAGTATCATAGAATCATAGAGTTGGAAGGGACCCCCAGGGCCATCTAGTCCAACCCCCTGCACAATGCAGGAAATTCACAACTACCTCCCCTGACACACCCCCAGTGACCCCTACTCCATGCCCAGAAGATGGCCAAGATGCCCTCCCTCTCATCATCTGCCTAAGGTCATAGAATCAGCATTGCTGAGAGATGGCCATCTAGCCTCTGCTTAAAAACCTCCAGGGAAGGAGCACTTACCACCTCCCGAGGAAGCCTGCTCCATTGAGGAACTGTTAGAAAATTCTTCCGAATGTCTAGACGGAAACTCTTTCGATTTAATGTCAGCCCGTTGGTTCTGGTCCGACCTTCTGGAGCAACAGAAAACAATTCAGCACCATCCTCTATATGACAGCCCTTCAAGTACTTGAAGATGGTTATATCATATCACCTCTCAGTCTTCTCCTCTCCAGGCTAAACATCCCCAGCTCCTTCAACCTTTCCACATAGGTCTTGGTCTCCAGACCCCTCACCATCTTTCTTGCCCTCCTCTGGCAAGTACTTTTATTTGGGCTTCAAATATCAGGATTTATCAGACCACCAGTACAGCCTGACTCTCTTATTGCTCCTAATAGCAGACACTCACTTCACCTTGGGTGAAATGGCAAACTACCTCTATGTCTTTTGCCCTGATCTGGATGGCCCAGGGTAGTCTTATCTCATCAGATCTCAGAAGTCAAACAGGGATGGCCCTGGTTAGGACTTGGATGAGAGACCACCAAGGAAGTCCAGGGTTGCTACGTGGAGGAAGGCAATGGCAAACCATCTCTGTATGTCTTTTGCCCTGGCTTGGATGGCCCAGGCTAGCCCAATCTCATCAGATCTCAGGAGTCAAGCAGGGTTGGCCCTGGTTAGGACTTGGATGGGAGACCACCAAGGAAGACCGGGGTTGCTATGCAAAGGCAGGCAATGGCAAACCACCTCTAACCACTATACAACACTGCCTGTGTTGTCTTGATGAATTATTTCACTTTTATTTGAGAAGGGAACCACTCGAAAGAGAACCCCATCCCCAGATAAAGAGAAATAAGCCCACATTCCTTTCTGTTGGGTCCACACTTTAGATATGGATTGGAGGGGTGATGATTGAGAATAGAATATACCATTAAAAATCAATACATAAATTTGAGTGTGTTCCAAAGAAGGCTCTGCAGAGGAAGGCAATGGCAGACCACCTCTGCTTCTCACTTGCCTTGAAATGAAAGTAAGATTGTTTTTTATCCTACACATCTGAACCCTTTCCTGCGTGCCGAGTATAAAATGGAACAAATCCGTTTTGATGAAGATTGGTGATTAACACTTTGCACTGCATTCACCGTTTCATTGGGGGAGAAAACATTGCTTAGTTTTATGGTTTTAATTGTATCGAGATTCCTATCATAACCTATTGCTTAATTGCATTAGGCTATTAACCTGTGGACTATTTAGCAGGAATTAAAAACCTGTTCTGTCCTCTGTCTGAAGTAACCATTCTGTGGTTCCTATTTGCACTCTGCAGTTAAGCATTTGAAAAGGGAAATTTTATTTCATTCAGATTTCAAGACATGGAGAAATAATTTCCCAAACTGGAGCTGGCAACCCTAGCTACTATCCATGATGAGAAGGGAACCTCCATATTCAAAGGCAGCAAACCTCTAAAACCTAGCACTAAGTGGCCACCTCTGAGGAGGACCTTGGCCTCTATGCCCTGTTTGCTGCCCTCCGCAGGGCAAATGCCTGATCACTGTGTGAAACAGGATGCTGGACTAGATGGACCACTGGTCTGATCCAGAAGGGCTCTTCTTATTGTTCTTAGGTTCTCATGCTGGAGCCAGTCTTTCAAGCCCAAAAGCCAAGAAAGCAACAGAGGAGGGCAGGGAGCCGTTCCTGTTGGCAGCAGAAGATAGGACTCACAATAATGGGTTTAAATTGTGAGCAGAAAGGTACCGGCTGGATATTGTGGGGGGGGGGGTGTTTACAGTAAGAATGATTCAACTGTGGAATCAGCTACCTTAGAGAGGTGGGTGAGCTTCCCCTCACTGTCAGTCTTTAAGCAGAGGCTGGGCAAACACTTCCAGGGATGCTCCAGGCTGATCCTGCATTGAGCAGGGGGTGGGACTAGATGGCCTTTATGGCTCCCTTCCAACTCTATGATTCTATGAACATATTCAATTTAAAATAGATAAAAAAGCTTAATTTTCTGATAGAAGATTTTCTGTTTTTAAAAAAACTTGTAAAACTGATGCTTGTGCTAATGAGCATCGATGCGCTATTCCAAAAATAACACTGTTCTGTGAATAGCAACTGCAGGTGAGTGAGCTTGCACAAACCCCAATTTTGTTTCCCTTTGGAAAACAAATTACTCCTGCTGCTTTTTTCTATGTAAGAGTATTCATAGTGGCTTATAAAACCATACCAATGATAAATTATGAGACATGCACTACAAGCAAGAGAAAAGTAAGCCGAGGATCAGCATAATAAAGACAACAACTAAATAGTAAACAAAACCTCAGTATTACTCACTGAAAAGGCTTGTTTTGAGGTCTAAAGAGGACAGACAAAATAAAACTACCTGAACCAGGCACTAAAGCAATACTGTTGTAGCTGGATGGGCCTACTTGAAAGGGAATCAGAGGGCTAGAAGAGGTTGCAAGCCCTCCTTGATCTAACCTGCTAAAGAAATGAGGGGCTGCCGTTCAGTGGTAGAGCATCTGCTTTGCATGAAGAAGAAGAAGAAGAAGAAGAAGAAGAAGAAGAAGAAGAAGAAGAAGAAGAAGAGTTGGTTTTTATATGCCGACTTTCTCTACCACTTAAGGAAGAATCAAACCAGCTTACAATCACCTTCCCTTCCCCTCCCCACAACAGACACCCTGTGAGGTAGGTGGGGCTGAGAGAGTTAATGAGAGAACTGTGACTAGCCCAAGGTTACCCAGCTGGCTTCATGTGGAGGAATGGGGAAACCAACCCAATTCACCAGATTAGCCTCCGCTGCTCATGTGGAGGAGTGGGGAATCAAACCCGGTTCTCCAGATCAGAGTCCACCAAACCACCGCTCTTAACCACTATACCACGCCAGTGATGCTTTAGTACTCCCTCCCAAACTCTATGGTTTCCATAGAGTCCCCTTTTTAGAAAGGACCTGCTTATTAGGAACATCACCATGCCTTATCTGTCAGACATTACAAACCATGAATATCATAGGGCTTTTAGGCTCCTTCGATATAATGCTCTTCCCTCTACACTTCTCGATGGGATGTCTAGTAAGTGGCCAATGGATGCACGGAAATGTATAGGCAATCAGAACACGTTAGAAACTACTGAACACGTTCTTTTTTTAGTGCAAATTATATGATCATTTACACACACACAGGCCCCTCCCCCGAGCAGGCGGGGTCAGCTTCCGGCTGAAACTACCGCGTACTCCTGGGCGGGGCATCCCCTCCCTCCTCAGTTCCCAGCCTGCCGCCAACCTGGAGGTAGATTCTCCTCTTTCTCTCTTTTTATTTTATTTTCTCTCTTCTTTTTTTTAGGTCGACAGCGGGGAAGGTGGAACGACTTCAATGAACAGCCGTTGCAGGTAAGTTCAACTCTGTTTTCGTTTTCAGTCTTCTGGTGCAGCCCCACATTTGGGATTCTGGCAAGCTACTCACACGTAGTGGGGGGTGTCGATCTACTGGAATAATGTCTGCAGAACTGCCTTCTTGACCTCTGCATCCTTTCTTGAACATGTCTTCATTTGCCCATCTACTTTCTTCCTATCAGCTTTCTTCATTGTTTAGCTTTCACACCCATACATTGTAATAGGGAATACGATGGCATGAATTAACTTGATCTACTATTCCTAACTTGATCTACTATTCCTACAGAAGCAAAACTGGCTTTTGGGGTCAGCCAGAGACTGGTTTCCATATCCTCTTCAGAACAGCCCCATCAGGGTTCTAACGACAGGATTGCGAACAAGTTAGGCTCGAGAGCCAGAAATGCTCAATGAATTATTATTCAAATATTCTTCCGAAGAGCACGAGCGGCTGCCAAGGTATGGTAATTCGTAGCAATTTTACTTAATTACAGCCGGTTGTTGCTCAGTCTTTTCCATAAACGTGAGATTGCCACAAGCACCTATTATCCTATTCCATATTGGGGCAAAAAATCCTAACTTCACGTATACACTGATGGGATCTGTGCTGTCAGTGACAGACCAAGAAAGGGATCTTGGGGTGGTAGTGGATAGCTCAATGAAGATGTCAACCCAGTGTGCGGCTGCTGTGAAAAAGGCAAATTCCATGCTGGTCATAGTTAGGCGAGGAACAGAGAATAAAACAGATGATATCATACTGCCCTTGTACAAATCTTTGGTGAGACCACACTTGGAATACTGTGTGCAGTTCTGGTCACCACATCTAAAAAAGGATATTGCAGAGCTTGAGAAGGTGCAGAAAAAAGCAACCAAAATGATCATGGGGCTGGAGCAACTGCCCTATGAGGAGCGGTTAAAACGCTAAGGGCTCTTTAGCTTGGAAAGAAGGTGGTTAAGGGGAGACATGATGGAGGTCTATAAATTATGCAAGGGATGGAGAGAGTGGACAGGGAGAAGCTTTTCTCCCACTCGCATAATACCAGAACACGTGGTCATCTGCTGAAGCTGGAGGGTGAGAGATTCAAAACAGAGAAAAGAAAGTCTTTCTTCACACAACACATAGTTAAATGGTGAGACTCCCTGCCCCAGGATGCGAGGTTGGCTTCCAACTTGGAAGGTTTTAAGAGGGGAGTGGAGGAGGAGAGTGCTATCCATTCCTACTAGTCAAAATGGCTACTAGTATAATGCATACCTATTCTCTCCACAATCAGATGAGCATGCCTATTATATTAGGTGCTGTGAACACAGGCAGGATAATGCTGCTGCAGTCATCTTGTTTGTGGGCTTTCTAGAGGCCCCTGGTTGGCCACTGTGTGAACCGACGGCTGGACTTGATGGAGATCATCTGGAGATCTCCAGGCCCCACCTGGAGAATGGCAACCCTAACTCTCTGCATTCATTCAACCTCTGACTGCTTAGCTCAAATGAAACTATGGTTAACCACCCGTTTCCATGCCTTGGTTGGACCAGCCTGAAGCAAGTAGAATTACTGTCATGAACCACAGTTAGTTTCATAAAACCATGGCATTGCATGACATTTTAACACAGTTTACATGGGAGGGTTTTTATACGGAAGGGCACTGGAGCATGCCAAGAAACGAAAACAAAACAAAAACCCTTGAAGTCTCAAGCACATGATAGCAAAACAATTACTATTTGGTTTTGCTAATTGTATCAAATCATCAGAGCAGCAGCCGACAGATCTGAATCGCCTCTGACGTCAAAGATACTTTTTAACTCGAATGTGATGCTCCGGCGTACCCGGATAGGCTCCTACAAGTTAAAATCATTCTTTTAAAAAAGAAGAAGAAAAGGAAAGAAAAGGAATTAGAAGCAACAGCTCCCATTGATGAGCCGATTAGAGCTAATGGACTTGCCACAATCACCAAATCTTTTCTTCTCTCTCCCTTCTGTTTTTAAACTTTGCACGATCCAATCACAGAATGCCGCCACAGAAGAAAAAGCCGGCTTTATTCCTTATCCCTGTCGATACGAGTGGATCTTCTGACTAGCCTTTACCAACTATCTGATTTCTCACAAAAGGGCATTTGCCAGGTGAAAGATGGGATATTCCGCGAAATATTCCACTTGTCATCACTTTTGTGTCCTTTTATCTCAGGCTGAGACTCCCTCTGACAGATCAGTTCAGTCATCGCGGGGGGGGGAGGGGGGGAGAAAGAACAGAGGGGCCTTTCTCAAAGGCGAGACCACAACGCTCCCATGTGGTTTCTAGGGAGAAGCAAAGGAGGAGGAGGAGGAAAGTTGGATTTTATATGCTGACTTTCTCTACCACTTAAGGAAGAATCAAAGTGGCTTACAATCTCCTTCCTCTCCTATTATCCTATTCCATATTATCTTGTAGAAGAAGAAGAAGAAGAAGAAGAAGAAGAAGAAGAAGAAGAAGAAGAAGAAGAAGAAGAAGAAGAAGAAGAAGGAGGAGGAGGAGGAGGAGGAGGAGGAGGAGGAGGAGGAGGAGGAGGAGGAGTTGGTTTTTATATGCCTTCTCTTGCCACTTAAGGAAGAATCAAACTGGCTTACAATCACCTTCCTCTCCCCACAACAGACACCCTGTGAGGTAGTTGAGGCTGAGAGAGTTCTAAGAGAACTTTGACTAGCCTCAGGTCACCCAGCAAGCTTTATGTGGAGGAGTGGGGAAACCAACCCGGTTCACCAGATTAGAGTCCATCGCTCTTAACCACTACACCACGCTAGAGAGGAGAGAGAGGGAGAGAGAAGAGAAGAGAGGAGAGAGAGGGTAAGGTTGTCAGGTCCCTGTTTGCAACGGCGGGACGTTTTGCGGCGGAGCCTGAGGAGGGCGGGGTTTGGGGAGGGGAGGGACTTCAAAGCCACGAGTCCAATTGCCCATGCGGCCATTTTCTCCAGGGGAACTGATCTCTATCTGCTGGAGATCAATTGTAATAGCAGGAGATTGCCAGCTAGTACGTGGAGGTTGGCAACCCTAAGAGAGGAGGAGAGGAGAGAGAGAGGGAGGGAGAAAGATAAGAGGGCAGAAACCACAAAGGAGTGGGTATGAATCTGGGGGGGGGGTGCTCCATTCGTCTGTTCAACAGCATGGTTCTCTGCTTTCTTCTAGCATCCTTTTGACCAAAAAAAAAAAAAAAAGAGCATCTCAACCGGTACAGATCTTCTTTGGCATCATGTATGTGTCACAACATAACTTCCAAATGAGCAATCAGCAAACACCTGGCAATTAATAAAATGCAAAAGGGCTATTACACACAGAGAAGCCTTTTTTAAAATTAAAAAAACAAAACACCTACATATTTGAAATCTGGATGGCTGTCAGCTTATGAGGTATGGGAAGAAGATTAAAATAGTTGGCGACAGGGATGCGGGGAAGGGGGCTCCTGCTTCTGCAGAGAAGATTCTGTACAATGCTTTTTGGGCTAGTGTAGCTAAAAATATCCTGGATGGCCCAGGATAGCTTAATCTCATCAGATCTCCGAAGCTAAGCAGGATCAGCCTTGGTTAGGATTTGGATGGGAGACCACAGAGGAATACTAGGGTTGCTATGCAGATGAAGGCACTGGCAAACCACCTCTGAATGTCTCTTTGCACAACGCATAGTTAAATTGTGGAACTCCCTGCCCCAGGGTGTGGTGATGGCTGCCAACCTGGAAGGCTTGAAGAGGGGAGTGGACATGTTCATGGAGGAGAGGGCTATTAATGGCTACTAGTCAAAAAGGACACTAGTCATGATGCACACCTATTGTCTCCAGGATCAGATGAGCATGTCTGTCATAGTAGGTGCTGTGGGACACAGGCAGGACAATGCTGCTGCAGTCATCTTGTTTGTGGGCTTCCTAGAGGCACCTGGTTGGCCACTTTGTGAACAGACTGCTGGACTTGATGGTCCTTGGTCTGATCCAGCACAGCCTTTCCTATGTTCTTATGGTCTTGCCTTGAAAACCCCTTAAGTCAGCTGCAAACTTATTGGCACTGTCCCTAGAGTTGCCAGCTCTGGGTTGGGAAATACCTGGAGATTTTTGGGGTGGACCCTGAGGAGGGTCCTCTGAACACCTCTTGAAAACCCTACATCCTTTTCTATGTAGCTCAAGAGTGTTTTATGGATAGGCTCCAGTCTTTGAGACATTTTTTTAAGAAGAAGAATTTCTTTTTATACCCATCTTTTCTCTACTGCGGTGAGTCTCAGAGCTGCTTACAATCTCCTTCCCTTCCTCTCCCCACAACAGACGCCTTGTGAGGTAGATGAATCTGAGAGCGTTCAGAGAGAACTGTGACTGACCCAGGGTCACCCAGCAGGCTTCATGTGGAGGAGTGGGGAATCAAACCCGGCTTTCCAGATTAAATTCGGCCACTCTTAACCACTACACCACGCTGGTGTAGAGAGAAAAGAAAGAGGAACAGCTAGATTTGAGTCCAATAGCACCTTAGAGACCAGCAGATTGTGGGGGCATAAGCTTTCAAAAGTCAAAGCTCCCATCATCAGATACCAAGGAACAGTGCATCAGCTTGAACAGACGGCACTGAACAAAATTTCACATCATCCTACATGGGGAGGGGCCATGGCTCAGTGGTAGATTATCTCCCTGGCCTGCAGAAGGTCCCAGGTTCAATCCCCAGCATCTCCAGTTAAAGGGACCAGGCAAGTAGGTGATGTGAAAGACCTCCGCCTGAGACCCTGGAGAGTCGCTGCCGGTCTGAGTAGACAATACTGACTTTGATGGACCAAGGGTCTGATTCAGTATGAGGCAGCTTCATGTGTTCATGTGTGACTGACTAATCCCCATAACAAACGGTTAGTTAATGCTTTTAGCTCAGTGGAGTTCCTCAATGGCTTTTGAAACAACTAATGTGGGTTAAATGAAAGCAGAACTGTAGATGCTGAGCGCCGATAGGAGGAACAGAATCAAGAGCACTGGAGATAATCGGAGACAACTTCTGATATGGACCGCGACGGGCTGTTTCTTCATGGCCCCTATTCAGTTCCCCTGTTACTTCTATGGGGAAAAATTCTGGGGGGCACCCCCCTCTTAGAGCTGTGTCAGCCGTCGGAGCGAGAAAAGGCTAATTATTTTTTTATGCGAGTGCAAGAATGTTTTCCTTTCTAAAGAAACAAATTCCTTGAAGGATTTTTAAAAAAAACAACAACAAATAAATAAATAGATGGGTGACGAAAATTCACTTCATGGCCCCGAGCAATGGGCATGCTTCACCTGTCCCGTATAATATGTGCCTTATTTGGCTCAAGACCAGATAGCAATGGGATTAGCACGATTTGACCCTCAAGGCTACGGAGGAATCATTGTGATGTCTTGGGTCAATAATCAGGTGAACTTGGACGGATTTCCCTGATGAACCATAACGCCTTTCCCTCGGGCCTTTCAGTGGCTTGAGAGGCCTCCAGCTTGCCCAATTGAACCTGGGACGTTTTGTTCCATTGTGCCCTTGTCCAGAGATTCTCAAACTTTGTCATAACGATTTAGCCTCCCCAAGTTAAGGAAACAATTGTTGGAGCCTCTCCGAGTGGAAGTCGGACAAAAGGGCAGGTAGATTGTCTGGAAGTGCTTGGTCTGGTTGCTTCTTTGGCCATCACACTCTCCCAGGCTGGTACAGAAAGAGTCCAAGACATTATGGTTCTTGAAGTATTATTATTATTATTATTATTATTATTATTATTATTATTATTATTATTGCATTATAAGAATAATTAGGGGAGGGGCTGTGGCTCCATGGTAGAGCCTTTGCTTGTCATGCGGAAGGTCCCAGGTTCAATCCCTGGCATCTCCAGTTAAAGGGACTAGGCTAGTAGGTGATGTGAAAGACCCCTACCTGAGACCCTGGAGAGCGGCTGCCGGTCTGAGTAGACAATACTGACCTTGATGGACCAAAGGTCTGAGAAAGCTGAAAAACACCCATTTTTTTCAATATATCTTGATGATTGAGTACTGTGAAAGGTATACTTCTATAGGAGCCTAAGATTATAAAGGCAACTCTGGATGAAATATACATAAACAAATTTAGACTTCACAATTTACAAATGTCAGCTTAGTCAGTCTAAGGATTGCAGATTTTCTTATACATTCATGCACTTTCAAAATGGCATAGAATTATTCAGACCACTGAAGAAGGCTTCACAGCTGAAACGTCTATGGTCTGAGCTGTGATATTGTTTGGGTATATTGTTACACTGTTGTAATTTTGTGTTTTTATGTTTATTTGGCATGTTCATCACAGATACATAGAGGCTAGGGCTACATACAAGGTGTTTATATTTACATTAATTTTGTGCTTGTATTAAATTTATTATATATTATTCACTTTTTTAATGAGAAATTCCTACAAATATATTAAGAAAACCATATTGCATTGAGACTGCATCGAACGTTGAATGTATATTTTGTATATATTTGTTACAAGTGCTACTTATGTGTATTCCCACTTGCTTGTTTTTGCATGTTTAAACATAATATAGTTGTTGTTATTTTGTACTGTATCGTTCCTGTGCTGAGTACCTGGATGTTGGCAACCCTATATCCGGCCCTTGTAACAAATGAGTTTGACACCCCTGTTTTAGAGAAAAGGGCCCTCATACCTGCATATGCACCTGAGGTGTTGTAGTACAGTATAAGAATAAACATAATAAATCCTTAAGCCCAGCGTGGTGCAACCTTATAGTTACATTCTCTCTCCTCTCTGGCCCCGTAGCTACCACACCCGACAACTTTAATGAAAGGGAGTTCAATATGCTCTTAATTGTTTCCTTTTTAAAATATACAGCGTGTAAAATGGTTAACTGTGCTTGGATCGTGCCCATTCTTTCATGCTGAGAAGGTGATGACCACCATTATCTAGGGTTGCCAGGTCCCTCTTCGCCACCGGCGGGAGGTTTTTGGGGCGAAGCCTGAGAAGGGTGGGATTTGGGGAAGGGAAGGACTTCAATGCCATAGAGTCCAGTTGCCAAAGCGGCCATTTCCTCCGGGTGAACTGATCTCTATCAACTGGAGATCAGTTGTAATAGCAGATCTCCATCTAGTACCTGGAGGCTGGCAACCCTACCATTATTGCTGCAGTTTACCCAGACGATTAAATAATCTCCTGGGAATTTGGCAAGCGCATCACTATGGAGTTGAAATCCTCAAGCACCTTTTTATTTGTTTTAAAGTGGAAAAAAATCAGTCTTTTATTATTGCAGACATGTGTTTTAAGAAATAATCCAAAGAGGGAGTCATCGTCAACAGTTCTAGTTAAATTATTCCTGGGTGCATGTCTGTCAAGATGTTCCTAACCTCTTCCTCGAAGGAGTTCCATGTCAAAGGCAAGGAGCGTAAAGGTTTATTTGGCTTAAGGAACACATTAATTTATCTGGTCTGTAGAATTTAAACATCTGACAAATGACAGTGTGGTTGATTTTATTCATCAGCTAATTGCTTTGCCACCTGGAGCTGAGGCTTTATATATTCAGCTTCTAAAAGATCTGAAAAGGATCTCAATTATTCTTTAATTTGTTCCTTGAATGTAAAGTAGGAAAATCTGGCTTAATCAAACATTGTCTCAATTCTATTGGGAGATGTCTAGTTACCTTATAACAAGGTGAGCTTTCATTTAATCATATGATATGATAATTCCCCCACTTTCAAGCCAAGTATCCTCTTAGTTGCAATCAATTTTCCACTGGAAAAAAAATAAACATTGTTTCTTTTACTGAACTCCCAGCAGAGGAAAAAGAGAATGCTTTTAATCCAACTTGCTGTTGGTTCAACCACACTAGTAATTTCTGTACTGGAATCCAGGAAGATTCAAAGAGATAAGTAAACTTTTTTTTTTAACTTACATGTCCTTATTCAATAAACTGATAAGAAGTGGTCCAGTATTGTGGCGGTCTCTGTTAAGTGGTCCTGGTGCCAGACACTATTCAGGGCAGACTCCGTTCAACTCACATGTAAGGTTGTTTGTCACAGTATGTTAATTGTTAGGGTTGCCAGGTCCCTCTTTGCTACTGGCAGGAGGTTTTTGGGGTGGAGCCTGAGGAGGGTGGGGTTTGAGGAGGGGAGGGACTTCCATGCCATAGAGTCCGATTGCCAAAGCGGACATTTTCTCCGGATGAACTGATCTCTATCGGCTGGAGATCAGTTGTAATAGCAGGAGATCTCCAGCTAGTACCTGGAGGTTGGCAACCCTACCTGCAGAAAATGGCCTCTTTGGCAATTGGACTCTATGGCATTGAAGTCCCTCCCCTGTCCAAACCCTGCCTTCCTCAGTCTCCGCCCCCAAAATCTCCAGGTATTCCCCAACCTAATTTTCTAAATAGCTTCACATTGCATACATGGCTACATTTGTGAATGTTACCCTACGTGGGAACTAACCTGTATCCAGCACTTTGAAATTCATTATTATTACTATTAAGATGTGCAATATAAGAGGAACATGCTCGTAAGTATTTTTGTATGTATTTTATTATATAATCTATTTTTGTAAACTAACATTGTAAAGGCATTATATGCATACAGAAATATAACCAATTTTGTATTTTAGATTATTACAAATTGTAATAGGAAGGACTGATGAAGAATTCAATTGCAAAGAATTTGAAACGGCCGTATCCTCCATGAAGTTTTTCCTCCCTGAATATTAAGTATCTGTTATATCTGCTCTCTTACCTGCATGAGATGTATACAAAATACAGAAGATTGATGTGTATACTTTGAGAGACATTGCACTTTTGAATTGAACTGTTCCTTGTTACCACCATCCCTGAGATGGTTTTGTATGTTTGTGCTTGATATGATTGTATGTGTTGTACACCTTGTGTATTTATGAGTGCGTATTATATTAGACACAGTAGCATATAAACAGTCTTTGCACCTATATGTGTTTTTCGCTCCTGTACTGACTTCCTAATCTCCCGATACTAGTACAGTGTCTATTTTCTCCCCCAGTACCTGGAGGTTGGCAACCCTAGGTTCCCTGCCCACCCAAGTAAGTATTTCAGGGGGAATTTTTGACTGAAAGAGGAGAGACAGGTGAGGAATTCCTCCTCTGTTGACAGAAAGCTCTTCCATCAGTGGAGATTTACCTCAGGATCAAGCACTACTTTCCCTCTTTGGTATCTTTTATGTTGCCTTTCCATGTCCATTTCTAAACAGGTTCCCATTTTCCTTATCACATTATGGACTAAAACGGGAGTTCGCATTTGCTTTATTGCTTGCACGGGACGCTGAAATAGAAAAAGATCCCAATGAAGAAGAGTTGGAGTTACAGAACTTATGAAAGTATTATTATTTCCCTTGCACCAATTGTTTATTCACTTTCATTCTAAAATGGGAGTAACCATGATTAGGGTTGCCAGCCTCCAGGTGGTGGCTGGAGATCTCCCGCTATTTCAACTGATCTCCAGGCGACAGAGATCAGTTCCCCTGAAGAAAATGGCCGCTTTGGCAATTGGACTCTATGTCATTGTAGTCTAGTGTTGCCAGGTCCCTCTTCACCACCAGTGGGAGGTTTTTTGGGGCAGAGCCTGAGGAGGGCAGGGTTTGGGGAGGGACCTCCATGCCATAGAGTCCAATTACCAAAGTGGCCATTTTTTCCAGGTGAACTGATCTCTATCAGCTGGAGATCAGTTGTAACAGCAGGAGATCTCCAGCTAGTCCCTGGAGGTTGGCAACCCCGTTGAAATCCCTCCCCTCTCCAAACCCCACCCTCTTCAGGCTCCACCCCCCAAAATCTCTAGGTATTTCCCAACCCAGGGCTGGCAACCCTAACCATGATGTACATTAATACACTGTGGTAGAAATCCAGCGCAAGTGTGTGAAGAAGGATGCTTTACCTTCCTCTCTTCGTAAAAGCACTAGCGCGTAGAAAGCACGTAGCAGCAGAGTAAGTAAATGAACATATACACCCATGATGAGCAATCTCATCAAACCCGGGCACGGTGGAGAGATGGTTCAGCCTAGCACTTGGCTACAACAATATAGTCCGTGGTATAATTACAATAATGACCTCCTAGAGCTATTGTGTCTAATTAAGTCTTTATCAGGAGGCCTTTTCCACTTAATCCGAAGTCTAACAACCGCAGCGCATCTTCTCCATTTTCACAAAGAATTACTGCATCACATTCCTGTCAGGAGGATGAAAGGGAATATTTTAGCTCAAGTGCCGTTCATGGAACGAAACGATAAGACGTATGTGAGGCCTATGGAACGTCTTTAATAGGGCTTCACACCAAATAGGAAAGCAGAGGTTGGGGTTTTCTGCCACCACCCCCCTCCTGGAGTTTTTCCTTCTTTCCCTGTGCAAATGAAGAGAAAGTTCATTAAGCAAGTAGCATACTTGATTACCTGGGCGATAAAGCTGTAGCAACAGATTCGAGACATTTGACATTTTTAGGTAAAGGTAAAGGTAGTCCCCTGTGCCAGCACCGGGTCATTCCTGACCCATGGGGTGACGTCACATCCCGACGTTTACTAGGCAGACTATGCTTACGGGGTGGTTTGCCATTGCCTTCCCCAGTTGTCTTCCCTTTACCTCCAGCAAGCTGGATATTCAGTTTCACCGACCTCGGAAGGATGGAAGGCTGAGTCAACCTTGAGCCGGCTACCTGAAAACGACTCCCATCAGGATCGAACTCAGGTCGTGAGCAGAGCTTACCACTCTGTCTTTATCCAAATTGCTGCAGCTTACCACTCTGTCTTTATCCAAATTGCTCAGGGGGTCATACATATATCTCCTATCCACCTACCCCTTTTTGCAGCCCACTGCCTCAAAGCTTCTAGGGGGTTTGGGGAGGGGGGGAGGGGGTTGTGTGAATATAAAACAAA
The DNA here is from genome assembly GCF_029931775.1 of Euleptes europaea. Taxonomy (NCBI): domain Eukaryota; kingdom Metazoa; phylum Chordata; class Lepidosauria; order Squamata; family Sphaerodactylidae; genus Euleptes; species Euleptes europaea. Next base: position 5,909,189 of record NC_079321.1, read on the forward strand.
CACAACATTTATTTGGCTCTGATGATCCTGATAATCTTGTTCTTCTTTCACAAGAACCCTTTAACCTCTGTCTCTCTCTCTCTCTTTTTTTTTTTTAATAAGCACCTATTAGAATTACTCATTTATTTTTAGGCTCACCGACAAACCCCTTCGCAGCAAGACTGGGAGCTTATAATTCTTCAAAGGTGCAGAATTGCTTCCGGGCAGGTAAAGAGAGGTAAAAGAACGGGAACGAAGGGTATTTTCTGTCGTTGAAACAACACTATTGTTAAGACAAACACAGAACCTTCGAACAGCTTTGTCCGTCCTACTTGACTTTGACAGACTCACCGGCACCGAAGAAGAGAGCAATTTTCTACTTGTTTATTTAAGGAATTCTCATCGTGGCGATGGAAACTTGTCTCTTTGCCCTGTTTTACAGAGTCGTTTAATGTATACAGATATAGATATATATATATGAACAATTCTATCTTTTATAACCAGGTGAATTTACACTGGTAAAATTAAGACCGCACAATGAGAATTAGAATTTTTTAATAATTATAAATCGTTACTTTATGTCTTACATTTGAGAGGCAGCATGGTGTAGTGGTTAAGAGCGGTGGTTTGGAGCGGTGGACTCTGATCTGGAGAACCGGGTTTGTTTCCCTACTCCTCCACATGAAGCCATCAAGGTGAACTTGGGCTAGTCACTCTCTCTCAGCCCCACCTACCTCCCAGGGTGTCTGTTGTGGGAAGAGGGAAGGAAGGCGGTTTGATTCTCCCTTAAGTAGTAGAGAAAGTCGGCATATAAAAACCAACTCTTCTTCTTCTTCTAAGAAAGGGGGAGAATACTGCATGTGAAATAGAATGAAAAACTGGCCCATCTAGATTGTTCTTTTTTGTTTTGTTGCTGATTTTTTAATCCATTGAAGCCCCAACTAGCAAGGAAAGTCAGCTTTAACTGTGTCCTCCAGACCATTTGAGGTACATTTATATATATATATATATATATATATATATATATATATATATATATATATATATATATATATATATATATATATATATATATATATATATGAATTAATGTTTGGCAATGACAATGGATTTTTTTTCTTCTCGAGGGAGGTGTCTAGAGTTGCCAACCTCCAGGCTGGAGATCTCCTAGGATTACAATTGATCTCCAGGCAATGGAGATCAGTTCCCCTGGAGAAAATGGCTGCTTTGGAAGGTGGACTCTATGGCATTATACTCTATTGATGATGATGATGAAGAAGAAGAAGAAGAAGAAGAAGAAGAAGATCAAGAAGAAGAGTTGGTTTTTACATACCGACTTTCTCCACCTTTTAAGGAGAATCATACCGGCTTACAATCTTTTTGTCCCTGTGATTGTATTTGTATTTTTTCCCCTTTTTCTTTATTTTGTTTATTGTAATTTTGTCAACAAGAAATTTAATAAAATTTGTGCTAAAACTAAAAAAACTGCTTACAAACACCTTCCCTTCCCCTCCCCACAACAGACACCCTGTGCAGTAGGTGGGGCCGAGAGAGTATGACTAGCCCAAGGTCACCCAGGTGGCTTCATGTGGAGGAGTGGGGAATCGAAACCAGTTCTCCAGATTGACATCCACCACTCTTAGCCACTCCACCCACGCTGTCTCCTTATATCAGCACAGGGGCTGCTGAGCTGAGTTTGTTCCAGGGTCCTGCTTGAGTTTAATACTTTTCATCTTTCTGGGTGATGTAAAAGTAACTTTTGGGGTACACTTCGTAATGCCGTTTCCTTTTGTTTCTTAGGGGGCAGACGCATCTCTTGCTGCCACGGATTGTCCTCTACCACATCGAGCCTTCCTGAGGAAAATTATTTCTGTGATGAGGTTCAGTAGCAAACCAAGAAAATCGGAAAGTGCGGGGGGGAGAAAAAAAACCACAAGCACGAGATAATGCACATTATTTTGAACCAATCTAGCCCATTTGTCAGGTCTGAAACGTGCAAAGTAGAAAAAGAGAACGGAGCGGGATTTGATATCGAGCTAACACATCTTGTCATGTCTATAACTGACGCATGTTCACCAGAGATGTCAATTATTCCCAAATTGCCCCTTTTATCCCCCCCCCCCCGAGACTCATTCCACAGCTCGTGGTTCTTTCACACTCAGGACCCGGACGGTTTCCCAGAGGCACGTCAGCTAATTAAGAACAAAATCTGTCTCCTGAAGAAAGAATATCGTCACCAAAGGGTATTTTAAAAAGCGGGGGGGCTGATTCTTAACCACGGTGGAGGAGGCAACATCCTAACACTTGCATTAAGCACAAAAGGGAGTCGAGGGGTTCTATTTCACAGCTATCTGTGATTTTTAAACCACTGCAAAGTTACTTCTCATGAGGATCAACCAGGGGTCCCCAACATGGTGCCTGTGGGCGCCATGGTGCCTGCGGACACCTTATTTGGTAGCCACCAAGTGTTTTTAGGAAGTGGGCAGGGCCTAGGGTTAGGGTTGCCAACCTCCAGGTACTAGCCGGAGATCTCCTGCTATTACAACTGATCTCCAGCCGATAGAGATCCGTTCCCCTGGAGAAAATGGCTGCTTTGGCCATTGGACTCTATGGCATTGAAGGCCCTCCCCTCCCCAAACCCCGCCCTTTTCTGGCTCTGCCCCAAAAACCTCCTGCGGGTTGCGAAGAAGGACCTGGCAACCCTACCTAGGGTTGCCAACCTCCAGGGAGTAGATGGAGATCTCCTGCTATTACAACTCATCTCCAGCTGATAGAGATCAGTTCCCCTGGAGAAAACGGCAGCTTTGGCAATTGGACTCTATGGCATTGAAGTCCCCCCTCCCCAAACCTCGCCTTCCTCAGGCTCCGCCCCAAAAACCTCCCTCCGGTAGCGAAGAGGGACCTGCCAACCCTAGCAAGGCCAGGTGGGGCTTGTTCCCAGCAAGGCTTCTGATTGACGACTGAAGATTTGATTGGATCAACACTGCGTTGCTGAAGTGCAGCTGTGGCCAGCTTTTGGGGCAGGCTCCCCCCTCCTGTGGCAGCCATTTTGCAGCAGCCATTTTGGGGCTATGCCCACAGTGCAGATTCGCCATCCACCTTTACAAGTGAGCTAAGAGCTTGTTCAGCCAGAACATACGTTCTGTGGATAATGTTATAGTGGACTGCCAATGATGAAAAAGCGGTTTTGCGAAATAGGACTTTTACCGGAAACCTATTTTGGCGTTCACCTACACAGCTGCAAGGACTCCTTTACAAGCTGCAAGGGCCTTAAATTATATGGGCTGTTGAACTTTCTTCTTTGGAATTGATTTGTGTATAACACTGTTTTGCATGTTGTGTTTGTATGCACAATATAGTGATTGACTAATCAGCATATTTCTGTCTGTTTTGCCATAAGTGCTTGAGAATTCCAGTAGTACCTGGAGGTTAGCAACCCTACCACTCCTCCACATGAGCGGCAGACTCTCATCTGGAGAACGGGGTTCGACTCCCCACTCCTCCACATGAAGCATGCTGGGTGACCGCCAGCCAGTCACAGTTATCTCCGAACTATCTCAGCCCCACCTACCTCACAAGGTAACTGTTGTGAGGAGAGGAAGGGAAGGTGATTGTAAGCCGGTTTGAGTCTGCTTAGGTAGAGAAAGTTGGCATATAAAAACCAGCTCCTCTTCTTCTAATAACAACAGCAACAACAATCCTTTATGAACCTGCCTAATTCCTTATGAACCTGCCTGACCACTACGGTCATCTTTGGAGGCTCTGCTTCAGATGCCCCTGCCTTCTGAGATCAGGCCAGTGGCAACCTGGAAGAGGGCAACCTTCTCGGTCATGGCGCCAAAGTTCTGGAACTCTCTCCTTCTCTTGCCATCTTTCACCAACAGGAAGGCTTTGTTTGGCATTTGGTTGGGAAATACCTGGAGATTTTGGAGGTGGAGCCTGAGGAAGGTGGGCTTTGGGGAGGGGAGGGACCTCAGCAGAGCATAATGCCATAGAATCCAACTTCCAAAGTGGCCATTTTCTCCAGGGGAGCTGATCTCTGTTACCTGGAGATCAGTTGTCATAGCTGGAGATCTCCAGCCACCACCTGGAGGTTGGCAACCCTACAGGCATTTGGTGAAGAAGATGGAGGTCTAGAGAGAAAGCGACATGCCAATCACATGTCTATCAGGACCTAGAGACTCTACGGTACCCCAAGCCTCTTCAGCTGTCTGTAGGGGTCATGGAGGAAAAAAATTCTCAGGTGCCATCAAAGATCCATCACCACACTACCTCAGATCAACTCACACAAAATGCTTTTCATTGAGGTCAATTCACACATTTTGCTGGATCTAGCAAGTGTAGATTAATCTAGCCAGGAGTGATGAAGAAGGTATAATGTGTGGGTGTGGAGGAGGGGTGTAAGATGGAAGCAGAGACATAGAACAAACAGGAACCTCTACTACTATTTGCAACAACTGGAGAAATTGAGTTTTCCAATTAGGGATGCTGCAAATTTCTCAGCGAACAGGCTCACCCGTCAAACTTACTGCGTTCCACTCTGACAATCACACCAGAGCTGACCGCTGGGTGTGTTCGGTGTGGGCACCGACTGACTCTGCCAAACAGGTTTGTGTTGGGGTTGTAACAAAAATGCCATTCAAAGGTAAGCTAAAGAAAAGTACAGAATTTGAAACTCTAATAAATAAGCAGATCATATTTTGAGAGAAATATACAAACTCCTGCTCAAATCCGAAATGGAAGAGGAGCAAGTGAAAACATGCATGATTATATGGATGCAAAACTTCAAGAAAGAGATTTCGATGCAACAATGGGAAAGACTATGGGCTTACCGCCCATTCCTGAAACAACGGCATGCGGAGTCGGCAGGGGATTCGGCGGGGCCGATTCACGCACGCCGGGGGAATGAAAAAAGCAGTTCCGTGGCTTTTTTTTTTTTTTGCCCCGTTGAAAATAGCTTTTTAGCAGGTGCAGCACCGCCGTTCCCGGTGTACCACGGCGAACTGGGATAGGAAGCCGCCTAACCGGCAGATCCTCCCCCGGCCCGCCCCTGGAATGCCCCCCCCCTGCACCCATGCAGCTTCTCTACACTGTGGCTTGCGCCACAGAGAGGCCACGCCGGCATATGACCGAGGTGCGGTCCTGCGGCGCTCGGCCGCCAGTAGGACTGGCCTCGCCGCCAGCGTAATTGTGTGTAATCGCGCAATTACACGCACTTACGCTGGCAGCGAGGTCACGCCGCCTCCAAAGAACTTTCGGCCCAATTCTCAGGAATGGGCTGTAAATCAATTAAATTTACCTCTAGTGACAACTTGAGAGAGAACTGGTATAAGCAATTTTTCAGCTGGTATATAACACCAATGGACATTAAAAAGATGAATGAAACATAAAATAGCCGCTGTTGGAAATGTAAAGATAAGTATGGAACTTACTTTCATTCGTGGTGGACTTGTAAAAAAGTTAAGAAATTTTGGATCCAGATTCATCAAGAAATGCAGAATGTTTTAAAAGTTAAATTCCCAGTGAATCCGGAAAATATGTTATCGGGAATAGAACCAGAAAATTTGGAAAAGAACGCATAGTTAAATTGTGGAACTCCCTGCCCCAGGATGTGGTGAGGGCTGCCAGCTTGGAGGTCTTTAAGAGGGGAGTGGACATATTCATGGAAGAAAGGGGTATTCATGGCTATTAATTAGAATGGATACTAGTCATACTGCATACCTATTCTCTCTAGTATCAGAGGTGTATGCCTATTATTTTGGGTGCGGATGAACACAGGCAGGATGGTGCTGCTGCAGTCGTCTTGTTTGGGGGCTTCCTAGAGGCCCCTGGTTGGCCACTGTGTGACTTGATGGGCCTTGGTCTGATCCAGCAGGGCCTTTCTTATATTCTTATGCCCTGAGTAGCTTTGTTTCCCCGAACTGTGACCATCATTTGGAATCAGATGTTTGGTGACCATAGTCAAGGACTGTTCACAGGATGTCAGAGGAGCATGCCTGTTATATTAGGGGCTGTGGGGAGGGGCTGTGGCTCAATGGTAGACCATCTGCTTGGCATGCAGAAGGTCCCAGGTTCAATCCCCGGCATCTCCAGCTAAAGGGACTAGGCAAGTAGGTGATGTGAAAGACCTCAGCCTGAGACCCTGGAGAGCCACTGCCGGCCTGAGTAGACAATACTGACTTCGATGGACCAAGGGTCTGATTCAGAAGAAGGCAGCTTCATGTGTTCAAACGCTGCTGCAGTCGTCTTGTTTGGGGGCTTCCTAGAGGCACCTGGTTGGCCACTGTGTGAACAGACTGCTGGACTTGATTGGCTTTGGTATGATCCAGCAGGGCCTTTCTTATATTCTTAAGCACGAGTGATACAGAAAAAATACGTAAGGATACAAATCTCTCCTTTTGCCATGTTTCGATGTGGCAGATTCACTGGAGATTCCATTGGAACGTTGATTGCAATAAATAAGTGAATAAATAAATAGATGGAGACTGAACAATGCTATGACTTGAAAGCCCCACAGAGTTGTGAAATCAAACAGAGAAACCGTGCCCTTTACTCACGAGGCGTCTGGCCTTGGGAAGACAAGATGTGAACATCTTTGCTCTATATCATGTCTGCTCCGAGCTAACAAGGTATAAACCTGTTATTAGAATAATGAGTCACCAGAAAACTTCCAGCGGCTGGCCGTACCCCTGTGTTATCTCCCCTCAAAAACGTGTTAATATTAATTAACAGACTGTCCATCAGCAGGAGTAAGAAAAATAACTGTTTCCAGGATTCATTAACCTCCGGAAAGGACCCCTGTCAGAAGCTAACGATACCGTGAAGAATAAGGTTGCGTGGACCTGGGCCCTTTTTTAATGGTAAAGAAAGATGAAAGAGGGAAATTATCAAATATTAATACAATCAGGCGAGGCAAAGTAAAGGGGGTGGGACTTAGGGGACCGGCTTGCTAGCACATAAAGACGATGGCAGAGACACCAAAGCAGATGGGGTGTATTCATGCTGGAAATAATATGGTATGTTGTCTCTCGAGTGAATATTTTCCCAAACTGAGGACCCGTGGCAGCCTTAAAGTCGCCAATTACGTTCCTCCTTCCCCAACTAAAAATCAGAATGCAGCAAGAAGGGGGAAATCGGTACTGAAAGAAATGAGAAGCCCAGTGCGTTCCAGTACTTGAAGAAGAAGAAGAGATGGTTTTTATATCCCGCTTTTTCTCTACCTTTAAGGAGTCTCAAAGCGACTCATAACCGCCTTCCCTTCCCCTCACCACAACAGACACCTTGTGAGGTAGGTGGGGCTGAGAGAGTTCAGAGAGAACTGTGACTGGCCCAGGGTCACCCAGCAGGCTTCACGTGGAGGTCTGGGGAATCAAACCTGGTTCTCCAGATTAGAGTCCACCACACTAACCACTACGTTTTGCTCGCATACATATATGCGTATTAAATATGGAAGCAGCCTGAACAGCCCTGACTAGTCCGACTGGAAGTTAAGCAAGGTCGGCCTCGGTTAGTACTTGGATGGGAGACCACCGAGGCAGATGTGGGGGCTGCTATGCAGAGGCAGGCAATGGCAAACCACCTCTGCTCATCTCTTGCCTCGAAAACCCCAGGAGGGGTCACGATGAGTCAGTTGTAACTTGACGGCATGCAATAATTAAATATGGACAACTGTTAGAAAGACTATGAAGAAGAAGAAGAAGAAGAAGAAGAAGAAGAAGAAGAAGAAGAAGAAGAAGAAGAAGAAGAAGAAGGGAGGGAGGGGGGAAGGGGAAGGGGAAGGGGAAGGGGAAGGGGAAGGGGGAGAAAGAATAAAGGGGCCTTTCTCAAAGGAAATACCACAACGCTCCCATGTGGTTTCTAGGGAGAAGTAAAGGAGGAGGAGGAGAAGAGTTGGTTTTTATATGCTGACTTTCTCTACCACTTAAGGAAGACTCAACCCAGCTTACAATCACCTTCCCTTCCCCTCCCCACAGCAGAGACCCTGTGAGGAAGGTGGGGCTGAGAGAGTTCGGAGACAACTGTGATTAGAACAAGGTCACCCAGCTGGCTTTATGTGGAGGAGTGGGGAAACAAATCCAGTTCACCAGATTAGCATCCACCACTCATGCGGAGAAGAAGATGAATGAGCAGGAGCGGGGAATCAAACCCTATGACCTTAGGCAAATGATGAGAGGGAGGGCACCTTGGCGATCTTCTGGGCATGGAGTATGGGTCACTGGGGGTGGGGGGGTAGTTTGGAATTTCCTGCATTGTGCAGACGGTTGGACTAGATGTCCCCAGGGCCGGATTTAGGTTTGATGAGGCCCTAAGCTATTGAAGGTAATGGGGCCCTTTATATGTCCAGCTGTCCTTTGTCAACAACAAATTGTCGCTGTTTTTTTGTGTTGAATATATGCTACATGGTAATTTATGGACCTAATAGGTATCTAAAGCCATTTGCACATAACAAAATATGTATTTTATCAAAGTAATTGTTGAACTGAAATACAATTAAGAAGAGGTATATTAATAGTTAAATAATTATTAAGCTCTAACTTAAAATGATTTTTATATTTTATTTTGTTTGTTTTTTATCTTATATTTTGGAAATGTACATCCAGTTTTGTTTTTTTCCTTTAAATTTTTTTTGGGGGCCCAAGAGAGTGGGGCCCTAAGCTATAGCTTGTTTAGCTTATACATAAATCGGGCACTGGTGGTCCCTTCCAACTCTATGATTCGAAGAAGAAGAAGAAGAAGAAGAAGAAGAAGAAGAAGAAGAAGAAGAAGAAGAAGAAGAAGAAGAAGAAGAAGAGTTGATATAAAAATGCTAACTTTCTCTACCACTTAAGGAAGAATCAAACCAGCTTACTATCACCTTCCCTTCCCCTCCCCACAACAGACACCCTGTGAGGTGAGTGAGGCTGAGAGAGTTCTAAGGGAGCTGTGACTAGCTCAAGATCCCATCTGGTTTCATGTGTAGGAGTGGGGCAACCAACACAGTTCACCAGATTAGCATCTGCGGCTCATGTGGAGGAATGGGGAATCAAACCCAATTCTCCAGATTAGAGCCCACCGCTCCAAACCATCACTCTTAACCACTACACCACACTGAAGTCTCTCCCCTCCCCAAACCCTGCCCTCCTCAGGCTCCATCCCAAAAATGTGAGGGTATTTCCCAACCCAGAGGTGGCAACCCTACAGTATGTGCGGCACTTCGGCCTTATGCATAACAGCTGCAGCAGGACAGGTGAGGTCCCTATAAACCAGAACAACATAATTGAAGGTTTATTGTAAATCTGTGATTGTTACAGGCACTGGGTATCATTGCTATCCATCAGTAGGGTTACCAGGTCCCTCTTCACCACCTGCAGGAGGTTTTGGGGGCAGAGCCTGAAGAGGGCGGGGTATGGGGAGGGGAGGACTTCAATGCCATAGAGTCCAATTGCCAAAGTGGCCAGTTTCTCCAGGTGAACTGATCTCTATTGGCTGGAGATCAGTTGCAATGGCAGGAGATCTCCAGCTAGTACCTGGAGGTTAGCATCCCTATCCATCAGCTGGGCTCCAGGGATTGCTAGCTCTTCGTTCCCCCTGCTGTAAACCAGTGCAATCCCCAAGCAGGTTTACAGGAGAGACTGTTCTGGATAAGCAAGCCCTCGACTGTCATTTGCATGCCAAGCTGTCAGCCTGCCTGAGCATGGGACGAATGCCTCGAGGCGAGAGATCGTGCAGAAGACCAAAGAAGAATGTGCCTGTGGTTAATAAGCAGAGGCGACTCTAATCCACCCAGGTTGGTTCCCAGAATGGTTCGGGGGCGCACGATACAGAGACCAACATGAAAGGCTGAGCAGCGCATGGTCTAATCACTCTGCTTTGTGTGCCGTCGTCTCAGCAAAATTCTGTACCTCTGCCCCTCGAACCTGATGCATTCATTTGGCCTAACAGTTGTGTGATCCAGGCCTGACACTGTTCCATCTAAATCCCTTGGCGTACACACCATCCAGTAGCGGGAGGGGACAGGCAGTGTTACTACATTGGTTTGAATAATATGGTGGCGTAGTGGTTAAGAGCGGTGGTTTGGAGCTGTGGACTCTAATCTGGAGAACTGGGTTTGATTCCCCACTCCTCCACATGAGCTGCGGACTCTAATCTGCTGAACCGGGTTGGTTTCCCCACTCGTATACATAAAGCCAGCTAGGTGACCTTGGGCCAGTCACAGCTCTCTAAGAGCTCTCCCAGCCCCACCTGCCTCACAGGGTGTCTGTTGTGGGGAGGGGAAGGGAAAGGTGATTGTAAGCTGGTTTGATTCTTCCTTAAGTGGTAGAGAAAGTCGGCATATAAAAACCAACTCTTCTTCTTCGTGGGAACGACACTGAATGCTGGTTTAATTTTCTAGGGATCAGACCTCAGCCTGAGACCCTGGAGAGCTGCTGCCAGTCTGAGTAGACAACCCTCACCTTGATACATCAATAGTCTGACTCAGTATAAGGCCAAATCCTGTGTTCACAGCGGGGTCACATTCAGTCCCCAGTATCTTCAGTTAAAAGGTTGCAGATGATGTGAAAGGCCCCCGGCTTGGGACCTTGGACAGCTGCTGCCAGTCTGAGTAGACAATACCGGCCTTGGTGGACCGATGGTCTGATTCAGTATAAGGCAGTTTCACACGTGTGTTCACTTGTGAATTCTGTGTTTGGTAGGCAGGGCTGAACTCTTGCCGCCAACTGGTCCAGCATCCAAAAGAAGTCCCCATGCCCTGGGAGAGGTCCGATAGAACAAATGAACATCTGTTTTAAACCTAGTCCTGAATTTCCGGGTGTATGAGCTGTTTGCACTGACATGGATGGCGCAGGCTAGCCCGATCTCATCAGATCTCAGGAGCTGGGTTGGCCCAGGATCATTACACAGAGGCAGGCAATAGCAAACTACTTCTGAACGTTCCTTAACCGCATGGTGTAGTGGTTAAGAGTGGTGGACTCTAATCTGGAGAACCGGGTTGGATTCCCCACTCCTCCGCATGAGTGGCAGATTTGAAGGTCTGTCATACAGAGGAGGGTGCCGAGTTGTTTTCTGTTGCCCCAGAGAAGGTCAGACCAGAACCAACGGGTTGAAATTAAATCAAAAGAGTTTCCGTCTAGACATTAGGAAGAATTGTCTAACAGTTAAAGCGGTTCCTCAGTGGAACAGGTTTCCTCGGGAGGTGGTGAGCTCTCCTTCCCTGGAGGTTTTTAAGCAGAGACTAGATGGCCATCTGACAGCAATGCTGATTCTATGACCTTAGGCAGATGATGAGAGGGAGGGCATCTCGAGCATCTTCTGGGCATGGAGTAGGGGTCACTGGGTGTGTGGGGGGGGAGGTAGTTGTGAATTTCCTGTATTGTGCAGGGGGTTGGACTAGATGACCCTGATGGTCCCTTCCAACTCTATGATTCTATGATTTTATGATTCTATTACTCTAATCTGGAGAACCGGGTTCAATTCCCCACTCCTCCACATGCAGCCTGCTGGGTGACCTTGGGATAGTCACAGTTCTCTCTGAACTCTCTCAGCCCCACCTACCTCACAAGGTGTCTGTTGTGGAGAGAGGAAGGGAAGACGATTGTAAGCTGCTTTGAGTCTCCTTAAAGGTAGAGAAAAGTGGGGTATAAAAACCAACTCTTCTTCTTACGTTGAAAACACTATGGGGTTGCCATAAATCGGCTACGACTTGACGTCACTTGCCACCACCAACAACAACTATTTGACAAGCCACTTAGAACTCAAGATTCAGTACAAATTGCTGTTCCATTTTCACACCTCAAAACCCGCTCGACTGGGCTTTTGATGGATATCAAAGGGATTAGATGCTCTAGGTATGGGATTTAGCCCATACCTGTTACATCATGCAACTGGGTACATCAACACTTTGCAAAGCAACAGGAAGATATGCACAGAGGCCGTCGGGTGCGGGGCAGTAAGATCCGTCGTTGCGGTTCCCATTCCGGTTAGGCAATATTCGGAGGCTGAAGTCTCCTGCTCAAAATATTGAATCCCTGGTAATTGTTTAAGCCACGGCAGGAATGCCACCTCTAATCCTATTGATTAGCTTCTATAATGACTCAAGGGGTGTGAACCATAATAACAAGACATTGCATGCAGGATTCGACAGGAGAATACCTGATCGTGAGGTGGGGGGAAGGAGAGAAATTTGCACCTGGCGGAAGATCTCATTTGAGAACAGATAATCGTCTCATCATACGCCGAATGCCGCCAGAGATTTGACATGTCAGACACAGAGACGAGAATCTCATTTTTATTTATTTATTTGTTTTACCAGCAGGAAGGCCATTGCGTCTCGAATGTTTCTCAGATGCATTTCTTACCGAAAGTCATAGCGAACCGATGGTAATCTCGCCGCGCTCACAATTAACATGTCGATCCCGCAAAAAATGTTACAGCTGATTAGGCCGAATCTCTCTTTTTTAAAAAGTCGTTAAATCTGAGAATTAATTTCCATTCACCAATCCCCAAATTTGTTTCTACTGTGGGCATGTGAATGCATTAGTCACATGGACCTTGCCCCATTAGGTTACGTAGAAGCATAGAATCATAGAGTTGGAAGGGACCACAAGAATCATCTAGTCCAACCCCCTGCACAGTGCAGGAAATTCACAACTACCTCCCCGCACACACCCAGAGACCCCTACTTAGGGTTGCCAACCTCCAGGTATTAGCTGGAGATCTCCTGCTATTACAACTGATCTCCAGCTGATAGAGATCAGGTCCCCTGGAGAAAATGGCCACTTTGGCAGTTGGACTCTATGGCATTGAGGTCTCTCCCCTCCCCAAACCTCGCCCTCCTCAGGCTCCTCCCCAAAAATCTCCAGGTATTCCCAACCCAGACCTGGCAACCCTATTGGAGTAGTATTGTGGGTTTTGGGAGGAGGTCTGAGAACATTTTATGTGTTTCCTGCAAGCCCCTTTGACTCCCCAGTAGGGCTGCCAACCTCCAGATGGCACCTGGTGATCTCCCGCTATTACAATGGATCTCCAGACAACCCAGATCAGTTCCCCTGGAGAAAAGGACTGCTTTGGAGGGTGGACCGCATGGCATTATGACCCTGCTTAGGTCCCTCCCCTCCCCAAACCCTGCCCTCCCCAGGCTCCGCCCCCAATATCTCCAGGTATTTCCCAACCCAGAAATGGCAACCCTAGTCCCCAGTCAGTGGGAAGAAAAGCAGGATATAAATGCTTAAATAAAGAAATAAAATTGTGCAAAAAGGATATCACTTTCAGGCTAATTTATACTACGTTATAAATTTATTAAAAATGCTTTCACTTAATCTGATAGTTTAAGCAAGAGTCCAGTTTTATTTTAGTCCTTGTCCTGCCAGAGTAAGATCTGTTAAGCCCTAAGGCGTGTAACCGATATATGAATTAATCAGTTGCTTTTTCTACCCTTTTTCCTCCTGAATGCACTGTGTGTGATGTGTTTTGGGGTGTTTTCCCCCTCTTAATTAAAGGAACTTGGCAACCCCGTGATTTATCGGTCATGAATCTCGCTGTTTCTTTAATTGCCAGGTCACTTTCGGCCACTGTGTGGAGTTGACCAACATAAATTATGCCTTTTGGTGGCTAAACAAAGTTAAAGGGGCCATCAATCAGGGCCTGCCATGTACCCTCCGCGAAACCTGGAGCCAACATAAATACAAAGATGCCTTTTTGATTTGACATGCCCGGTATGGTGACATCACCGCTTTCCAAACAAGACCATCACTGGCGGCCTGAAGGCTCACCCAACCCGCCTCCGATGAATCAAACTGCAGCAGTCTAGACTTCCTTGCTGGGGTTATTCCTCAGCCCTCTCTGCTCTCCAGCGACCACATTATAAAATCATCTACATGTCGAACTACATTTTGCATTTTCTGCACAATTACATTTTGGCAGGGGGAAGCATCCCTCTCCCGTTCCGCAGGCCGGAATGTTTTGGGGGGAAAATCTACCAAAGACTCGTAGTTTGCCAGCTCTGGACCAAATCTCTTGCCCTTCCCCATTCTCTGTTATGTCTGCAGAAAGCAAAGGAGAGCAGGGGGAAGAGGAGGAGGAGGAGACAGCCCACAGACATCCATCCCCAAATGCTCAGAACAGCACAGTTCAGAGGCCTAAAGAGGGACGTTGCTCCCATTCTTTTACTACTCGTCTCCGACAGGGAGGTTTTACAGCTGCTTTTCAAACCAGAGCCTGAATGTACTCAATGGAAAGATTATTATCATGTATGTTTTTTGACGCAATTGGATTGTGCTCATTTCCCACACACGGGCATTTTCTTTGGGGAACCGGGAGTATGCCACTAGGTGGGCTCCCACTAGCGAGAGATACAGCCCTGGCTAGGGCTGCCCACCTCCAGGTACTAGCTGGAGATCTCCTGCTATTACAACTGATCTCCAGCTGATAGAGATCCGTTCCCCTGGAGAAAATGGCTGCTTCAGCAATTGGACTCTATGTCATTGAAGTCCCTCCCCTCCCCAAACCCTGCCCTCCTCAGGCTCCACCCCAAAAACCTCCCGCCAGTGGCAAAGAGGGACCTGGCAACCCCAGCCCTGGCATCGATTTGCCATAGGGTTGCCAACCTCCAGGTGGTATACAATACCAAAAGGGGAGTGGTCCCTAGAGCACAAATATACATAAAATACCACTTGCTGACTTTGTACAGATTGTTTTGATGCATGGCTTGAATTATTTGGTTTAAGTCATTATATAAATAATTTGAATATTCTGAATCCATATGTGGAGTTGTAAATCACGTTTTCAAAAGCTATGGGAAAACAGTAACTGTGGACCACATATGTCCAGTTGTAAAATCCCTGTGGATTTTGCCAGAAAGACCTCCAAAAGAGGGGACTAGATTCTTACGTGGTCCCTGCTAAGGGATCTTTCCAACACAATTCACATGAACTTTGCATTCCAGTGTAACCTTTTCCTCCATGAACCATGGAAGGAAAAACAAATACTATACTCAACTTGTTCTTGAAACACTTTTTACCATGCTCTGCACTGCTTCTGAGGACTGGAAATCTTTGTGTTGGTCCTACAGATTCCAGTGTTTCCATTCTATTCATAATGCTTTTTTTTTTTTTGGCTAATAGAATATAGATTCATAGAGTTGGATGGGACCACCAGGGTCATCTAGTCCAACCCCCTGCACAATGCAGGGAATTCACAACTACCTCCCCCCGCACATACCGCTAGTGACCAGAAGATGGCCAAGATGCCCTCCCTCTCATCATCTGCCCAAGGTCATAGAATCAGCATTGCTGACAGATGGCCATCTTACCTCTTCTTAAAAACGTCCAGGGAAGGAGAGCTCACTGCCTCCCGAGGAAGCCTGTTCCACTGAGGAACCGCTCTAACTGTTAGAAGATTCTTCCTAATGTCTAGACGGAAACTCTCTTGATTTAATTTCAGCCTATTAGTTTTGGTCCAACCTTCTGGGGCAACAGAAAACAATTCAGAACCCTCCTCTATATGACAGCCCTTCAATAGTAGCAGTAGCAGCTTAAAGAACATTTTGACAAATTACCAAAATGTTGGGATGCAATCCGATAAAATATAAATTAAGGAATATGCAGCTTGATCCTACAGCAAGTTCCTATGGTAAGGAATATGCAGCTTGGTCCTTCTATACTCAACTCTTTCTTGAAACACTTTTTACCACACTCTGCACTGCTTCTGAGGGCTGGAAATCTTTGTGTTGGTCCTACAGCTTCCAGTACGGCTTAAATGCTCTATATTACAAGTATGTGGTGAGTGGATATCTCATGGGGGATGTTTCCATTCTATTCATAATACTCTTTTTTGCTAATAGTAGCAGCAGGACAAAGAGCATTTTGACAAATTACCAAAATGTTGGAATGCAATCCGATAAAATATAACGGTTAAGGAATATGCAGCTTAGTCTAACGGTAAGTAAGAGTGGAGTGGGATTTATACCCAAATTAAGGTGCATACGATTGCAATCACATTATTCATAAAGGATAACTGAATTACCAGTTCTGCTTTTAAGTGAATTATCTTCCCGCCACAAAATGGAAATAGCATGATTCTGGGAAAATTAGCAAATGGGGAGGCTGAAAACAGAAGAAGCGGTCTGGAAAGAAAAACAAGAGCTGGGAAGAGAATATACAAATAAAGGTTTAAATTTAATTATGTCCAAATGCATTTAATTCTTTGTTTTGACTAGTATCTTGGATGGTTTGGAGAAACAATTTGTTAACAAATATGCAGCTGTTCTCGGCGGAGAACGCTAGAAAGCTCGAGCGCCGCAAAAACACACACTCACGCACTTCCCGAGATAGAGAGAGTTACGGGGAATGTTTTATGATCAATCAGATTGTATATTAGTAAAGCAGGCAAAAGACTCAAGGTTCACTTTGTGCCATTATGGAACAGACTAAACAAACCTGACCAGAAGGATAACCCCCAGAAGAATCAAAAGGCTGGATATCCAGGGTAGAGGAGGGAGCTGCCACTCGACTTTTATAGCCCGGTAATGGCATGCTGCTAACACCGACTCCCTGTAAAGCGGCCCAAGGCTTGTGTTGTATATGAGAGTAATTTCCTCAAGAATCCAGGGGAAAATACGATACTTCTCCTTTTATGTATAAAATTCATGACTTCTTGGATATTTACTGGCTGGCTCCCATGTAAAACATTGGCAAACGTATCGCTAAAGAATATTGTCACATTTAGGCAGGCTCCCCAAGCTCTAATTAATTGGAATACCTTAACGGCATGCAGGGAGAGAGTTATTCACCTGGCACAAATCTCTGCCCAGAAAGCATCTTGGTCACAAATTACTTTACGAGCTCAGCTAATTCTGGAAGAAAATGTGGATTCTAAGAGACGGGGTGGGGGGGAAACAGAGGAATTAGTGTTTCTTTTGTAGTTGTGACCATAACAAAGGCAACCCGAGTTGGTTGGTTTTTAAGTAGCAGATGCTATGAATATAAAACCGCAAGGCTGAAAATTCAGGCGTGAATATTTATGTACTGATCATGCTCTGTCACTGTATTTTTGAAAGGTTGAGTTGGGTAACGATATTTTCACGTCTGCACAGGAGCGAGACAAAGATTGGTGGAATTCACAGAGTCGGCATCTGCACACCATGGATGTTGAAGAAGTAGAGTTGGTTTTTATATCTTGATTTTCTCTGCCTTTTAAGAAGACTCGGGGTGGCTTACAGCTGCCTTCCCTTCCTCTCCCCACAACAGACACCTTGTGAGGTAGGTGTAGGGTTGCTGGAGATCTCCTGCTATTACAACTGATCGCCAGCCAATAGAGATCAGTTCCCCTGGAGAAAATGGCCACTTTGGCAATTGGACTGTATGGCATTGAAGCCCCACCCCTCTCCAAACTGCGCTCTCCTCAGGCTCCGCCCCCAAAAATCTGCCGCTGGTGGCAAAGAGGGACCTGACAACCCAAGAGGGTTGGTAGGTGGGGCTGAGAGAGTTAGGAGAAAACTGTGACTAGGCCAAGGTCATCCAGCAGGCTTCATGTGGAGGAGTGGGAGAACCAACCCAGTTCACCAGATTAGAGTCTGCCGCTCATGTGGAGGAGTGAGGAATTAAAGCTGGAAATAAAACTGTGCGCAGCAAGTAGGAAATATCCTTGAAGACATTGCTAAAACTGTCCATTCTCTGGAGGGCCAAATGGCAAAGTTTGCCTTGTTCATGGAAAACACAGACACCTTCCCTTTTTATACCATTTTGACTACGAAGTCTGCTTTAACAAGGCTCTCTTGGAGACTGCTCAGAGCGATGCTCTAAAGGTAATTTACAGAATTGGCCAGCCGAGCTTATATTTTCGTCCCGTTCAGAGGGCCTCATTCATCAGCTGGTCCAACATTGCTTCAAAACAACACATTGGGGGAGTTGCGCGGATCTTTTCCTCAGAAAGGAATCCCTTTACTTCAAAGTAAATTATCACACACACACACACACACGCTAACACAACAAACAGGAGCGGCAGGATAAAGCCCTGCAGATAGAACAGGGCCCATAAAAAAAACGATAAACAAATATAAAATGCCTACATTATGAAAAACCGCTGTTATTTTGCAACGGTTAATGAGGATAATGACTAATGTATTCAGAGCAGACGTGACAGCTGTCTGTATATTTTTAGGAGTATATATTTTTAGCTGCCGGTTCCTCTTCATCCAAATGCATTAGCTGCGAAATTCAACAGAGGCAGTACAAAGGAGTGGAAAGTGGTAGGTTAAAGCCGGTCAGGATCGACACCCTTTCCTCTGGTTATCCCGTTTTTAGGATAGCGCTCAAACAGGTCCAGGACCTGCCGCTTCCAAACCTCAGTTAAAGAGAGGGCATGAAGACAAATTGTTCTTGTTCATTTGAAACAGAATCTCAATTTGCGTCCTGTGATATAAGCGCTAAGAGAAATCTTGCCTGCTGCCTCCCCGTCGTAAGCAGTTTAATCATTTACTGACCAAAAAGGGCTTATAACTGTTAAGGAATATACTCCGGGGCTTTTCTTCTCTAACACCAAAGATTTTCAAGATGAAGCCCAATTTTTTTTTTGCAAAGATAGAAGTCAACCCATTAAATCTTAACAGATGTTCCTTGAGTTTAGAAGATTAAGAAAGATTTCAGCCTCAAAAATCAAAGAAAATATTCTATGACCTTTTTTTTTTTAAGGATAAAATACAAAGCTCTAAACAAGCCCAAAGTCCATTTTGACAGCTGCATCTGCCTGAATTGATGAGACACTATTGATGTTTGGATTAAACTATGCCTCTGTGATCAAGTACTCAAACATAGGATAAAAGAGGAATATATTCTTTAATCCTACCAACTAATTTTGCAAAGGCAACACTTACGGAAAGCTGCCGTTAGAGAACAAATGTTGAAAGCCGTTCGCTTTTTTTCCGTGTGTGCATGCGCGTATCGACAGATCTATTTTTATTTTATTAATTGACCAAGTGGTACTATCAGCGCTTAAACACTGACATGAAGAAATCCATATGATGCAGAAGGCTTCCTACATATATATATCTTTGAAAACGGTCAACGTTATTAAAGGCAAGATCAATAGGGTTTCATTTGGAAAAGACAAGAAGAGACTGTACCATACACAGAGAAGCTCATACAGAGAGAGAGAGAGAGAGAGAGAGAGAGAGAGAGAGAGAGAGAGAGAGAGAGAGAGAGAGAGAGAGAGAAATAACTGCTTAGAGTTCAGGGCTACATAAAGCTATCCCTTCCCCCTCTGTCTCTTCAAACTGTCCAAGAACCATCATTCAACACAACAGCCTCTTTAAAATGGCATTTTTTTTCTAGCATACCTAAAGAGAAGAAAGTTTTCTCCACTCCCCTTGGATGCTTCATTGGTGGTGGAAAGTTAGAGCAGGAAACAAGTTTGACAGGCGAACTTACTGCATTTGACAGACAGGATCACCCAAACGGAAGACCTACTTGCCTCTCCATTGGGGTTGCCAACCTCCAGGTGGTGGCTGGAGATGTCCCGCTATTACAACTGATCTCCAGGTGACAGAAATCAGTTCCCCTGGAGAAAATGACCGCTTTGGCAATTGGACTCTGTGGCATTGAAGTCCCTCCCCTCTCAATTCAATTCAATAACCTTTAATAGGCATAATTCACAGTACAAAAGACAGCTCATACAGATTCTCATGATCGAAAACAGATCACACAAATCCCTGATGAACAAACCAGGGCCCCAACAGAGTATACAATACAATTAAGTATAAAATATATAAAATGTACCATATTTTGGGATTAAACAAAAGGTTAAAATAAAGGATTAAAATAATCTAACCATCCAACCAGACTGTGATATAATAAGCAATGATAATCATGATCATTGACCAATTTCTAGAAACCACATCACAGCAGCAACTTGAAATATTAGGCAGGCTTCAAAGATCCCCGTCTCAGTAACATTACCAAAAATTTTGCAACCGAGGCAGTTGTTTCAGGCTTGACATCGGACAGTCGAGCAGTTAACATCCGGCTTTTATTATTGACTAAATCAGTATCAGTATCAGTATCAGTAATGAAAGGATAAAAGATTCTTTCCAAGAAGAATCTTTTGAAGAAGAACCTACAGTTTTAGAAAGTGAAGTGAAAGCTGCATTGAGAGCAATCGGGAGAAACAAATCACCAGGAGCAGATGGGATATCAATAGAGCTATTCCAAGCCACAGAAACGGAGTCCATCAAAATCTTGACAAGAATATGCCAACAGATTTGGAAAACAAAACAATGGCCCACAGACTGGAAACGATCCATTTACATTCCAATTCCCAAGAAAGGAGACATCAAAGATTGCAACAACTATCGGACCATTGCATTAATTTCTCACGCAAGTAAAGTGATGCTCAAAATCTTACAGCAAAGACTGTTACCATATATGGAACGAGAAATGCCTGATGTTCAAGCTGGTTTCAGAAAAGGAAGAGGCACTAGAGATCATATTGCAAATATACGCTGGTTACTGGAGCATACGAGAGAATTTCAGAAGAAAATCAGCTTGTGTTTCATAGATTACAGCAAAGCTTTTGACTGTGTGGATCATGAAAAGCTATGGCTGGTTTTAAAGGAAATGGGTGTGCCACTACATCTGATTGTTTTGATGCGCAACCTGTACTCTGGACAAGAGGCCTCAGTTAGAACAGAATTTGGAGAAACGGAATGGTTTCCAATTGGCAAAGGTGTCAGACAAGGATGTATTTTATCTCCCTATCTCTTCAATCTATATGCAGAACATATAATTAGGAAAGCAGGATTAGATTTAGATGAAGGTGGAGTGAAAATTGGAGGGAGGAACATTAATAATTTGAGATATGCTGATGACACTACATTATTGGCAGAAAATAGTGAAGATTTGAAACAACTACTGCTGAAAGTTAAAAGAGAAAGTGCCAAAGCAGGACTGCAGCTGAACATCAAGAAAACAAAAGTAATGACTACAGGAGAATTACACAACTTTAAGGTTGACAATGAGGAAATTGAAATTGTTCAAGACTTTCTATTCCTTGGCTCCACCATCAACCAAAAGGGAGACTGCAGCCAAGAAATTAGAAGGAGATTGAGACTGGGAAGGGCAGCCATGAAGGAGCTGGAAAAGATTTTGAAGTGTAAGGATGTGACTCTGGCCACCAAGACTAGATTAATTCATGCCATCATATTCCCTATTACTATGTATGGGTGTGAAAGCTGGACAATGAAGAAAGCTGATAGGAAGAAAATAGATTCCTTTGAAATGTGGTGTTGGAGGAGAGTGTTGCGGATTCCGTGGACTGCCAAAAAAACAAATCAGTGGGTTATAGATCAAATCAAGCCTGAACTGACCCTAGAAGCTAAAATGACTAAACTGAGGCTGTCGTATTTTGGTCACGTCATGAGACGACAAGAGTCACTGGAAAAGACCGTCATGATAGGAAAAGTTGAGGGCAGCAGGAAAAGAGGAAGACCCAACAAGAGATGGATTGACTCAATAAAGGAAGCCACAGCCTTCAATTTGCAAGATCTGAGCAAGGCTGTCAAAGATAGGACATTTTGGAGGACTTTCATTCATAGGGTCGCCATGAGTCGGAAGCGACTTGACGGCACTTAACACACACACAAATCAGTATCAAGCAAATCTAACACAGTCATTACGAAGGCCCTCACCCAGGCTTGGGTGGCTGTGAGGAGTTTGCAACATGTGAATCTCCAGGTATTTTCCAACCCAGAGCTGGCAATATAGGGTTGCCAGCTCCGGGTTGGGAAATACCTAGAGATTTTGGATATACCTAGAGATTTTGGGGGCGGAGCATGAAGAGAGGGGTTTGGGGAGAGGAGGGACTTCCATGCCATAGTGTCCAATTGTCAAAGTGGCCATTTTCTCCAGGTGAATGGGGAGTCAAACCAAGGGCCAATTCACATGTTATAAACTCCTCGCAGCCGCCCAAGCCTGCTGGGTGACCTTGAGCTAGTCACAGTTCTTGCAGAACGCTCTCAGCCCTGCCAACTTCACAAGGTGCCTGTTGTGGGGAGAGGAAAGGAAGGAGATTATAAGCCGGTTTGATTCTCCTTTAAAAGGTAGAGAATTAGCAGAGCATTCCATCTGAATCAGGCCCGAATGCCCGCGCAACGCCTTCCTGGCCTCCTAAGGGCCCTTGAGGAGCAGGAAAGTAGAAAACTTGGAGATAACAAGATGTAGTGTAGAACAGATGGTAGAAACAAACATTATAACAAATGATCGGTTTAAATTAAACACATTTGCTAATATATTAAATGTTATGTTGTGTATGGCATGTGTTATGTAGATGTTATGTCTTATTCTTTTTTTGTAATTTGTAAGTTTAAAATTAAAAAAAATATTTTAAAAAAGATCCACTTAGATTTGCAAGATGCGGGTACAGAGGACAGAGAAAAGGATGGTTGGGGTCCTGGAGACCAAGCCCTACAAGGAAGCTGCCTTATACTGAATGAGACAACCGGTCCATTGAGGTCAGGATTGTCTACTCAGACTAAGAGCTGCTCTCCAGGGTCTCAGGCTGAGGTCTTTCACATCACCTGTTTCCTGACCCTTTCAACTGGAGATACTGTGGATTGAACCTGGGACCTTCTGCATGGCAAGCTCCGCCACTGAGCCACAGCCCCTTCCCCAAATTATTTTGCAATGTTCCATTTTGATCATTCATAGGGTGAAGTTACAAAGACATCTCAAAAACGTATGCAGTTTTTTGTTTTGTTTGAAGGGCTTGGAAGCGAGGGGGCTGTTGACCTCACATTTGTAGCTGAAATTTTGTGTTAAACCAACCATTCAACCACATCTCTTCCTGATTCCCTTTGGGAATATATTATTTATTTGGCTTTACGTCTCCGAATAATGTCTTCAGTTGAATAAGATTTGGGAATGCGGCAGGAGCAAACATTATCAAATATCCCAGTTGATAACCACAAGTCTGCAATGTATGCCCCCAAATTCCCGTATTTTTCTCCTCTTGCTCTATTCTGGCAATGATACCAAGAACATTTGAAACTGAAGATGGATCTCGGCGTTCAGGCGGGGTTTTGAATTTCAGACCTTACCAAGAGCAGTCCTGGTACGAAAATATATTTGCTAAGATAGGAAATGTAATCAAACTTTTGACTACGCAGTGCAACTTCTATGAGTAGGCAATGGATACTATGCAAACAAAAAAGAAGGTTGGCCATTACATTTCGGATTTAGGCTACCCCCGATGGTTTTAATTTGTGCATTGCTACGGAGGCGATTTTTGCAAACAAACTGGAGGAAACCATGGATCGGTACTTCAGTAACTGTGACCCCCCCCCCAAAGTGCTTCGCCACAATACTGGGAAGCGGGTCTAATTGTTCTATAAACACACTTTGATTTGTTTACTTCAGTGTCAAATTAACTTCAAATATGTAACAACAGTTACTGATTTGCTGCAATCGACAATGCTTCCAGTGACTGGAAGTTGTAGTGGATGTGTGTTTGTGTATGTCTGTGTGTAAGGGTAACCGATGTGGTTTTCAAATGAGTTGGAAAGTGTTTCCACAGAGCACAGTGAACACTAAAGAGGAAAAAAAATCACATGTGCATCTTATTTAAAAGCAAATCTATTCCCAAGGAATTGTCCTATTTTGGCTCCTCCTCCACTACCACTTTTTACACAGTCAAAGATGGAATAACTTCTTAGGAGGGGATTGATAACTCGTAACCTCTAGAACGAAATGCTTGCGTGGGTGCAGAACTGAAACGGGATCCCGCTGTGGCTTTTTTATCGCCATCGCTCGGAACAGAAAACAGGGCCAGCCCAGTTGATTAACCGCAGTATCAAACAACTGGGAGATAATCATGTTTCCACAGCCGCGAGCATTACCATTTTCCAATGTTCTTGGGCTGCACTACATCATACAAGCATTGCATCAAATTATAGGGCAGACACATATGACTGGGAGCTATGCAGTAGCTGTCTGAAAATTTACCACCTTTCTGCAGCAGTTTAGAAACCCAGGGAAGAAGAAGAAGAAGAAGAAGAAGAAGAAGAAGAAGAAGAAGAAGAAGAAGAAGAAGAAGAAGAAGAAGAAGAAGAAGAAGAAGAAGAAGAATTGGGTTTTATATGCCGACTTTCTCTACTACTTAAGGAATAATCAAACCACCTTCCCTTCCCCTCCCCACAACAGACACCCTGTGAGGTAGGTAGGGCTGAAAGAGCTCTAAGAGAGCTGTGACAAGCCAAAGGTCACCAAGCTGGCTTCATGTGTAGGAGTGGGGAAACCAACCCAGTTCTCCAGATTAGCCTCCGCCGCTCATGTGGAGGAGTGGGGAATCAAACCCGGTTCTCCAGATCAGAGTCCACCACTCCAAATCACCGCTCTTAACCACTACACCATGCTGGGGAGTAATGCCAAACAAACGGAGCTATCTTCCACCAAGTTAGATCTTCACTCCATCTAAGTCACCATCGTCTATCCTGACTTGTCAAATTTTTTCCCAGGTCTTGGAGAGACGGCTTCCTCAGCCTTCCTACCAAGGTCCTTTAACTGGAGATGGTCACCAGTATACCTAGAACCTGATTCATGCTAAGCATTTCTCTAGGAGAGATCTACAGAAATGTTTAGACTGGGCTGTGACCCCCCAGAACCAGGTAGAAAGCAATAGTTTGGGCCTTGGAGCTTTGCATACTGCAAAGACTAAGAATGTCAAAGAAGGTGAGGGGCTGTGGCTCAGTGGTAGAGCATCTGCTTGGCATGCAGAAGGTCCCAGGTTCAGTCCCCGGCATCTCCAGTTAAAGGGACCAGGCAAGTAGGTGATGTGAAAGACCTCTGCCTGAGACCCTGGAGAGCCACTGCCGGTCTGAGTAGACAATGTTGATTTTGACGGACCAAGGGTCTGATTCAGTAGAAGACAGCTCCATCTGTTCATGTATTCAAGGTCCAAATCCAATGTTTGTTTAAACACCATGAAACTTTTTCTCATCAACATCATCATCATTTTTCTTTTCTTTTTCTTTTCATTTACTGCAGCACTTTTATTTTCCTTTCATAATGAAGTGTTGGACATTATATTCTCAGCTTTAGGATGACATAGAAATTTTGGTTTTCTGCTGTCACATGACAACAATAACATGACAACACAACTATGTATTGTGTGAAGAAACATCCTTTTATCTGTTTTGAATCTCTCACCCTCCAGCTTCAGCAGATGATCCCTGCATTCCAGTATCACTAGAGAGGGAGAAAAGCTTCTCCCTGTCCACTCTCACCATACCATGCATAATTTTATAGACCTCTATCATGTTTCCCTAACCACCTTCTTTCCAAGCTAAACAGCCCTAAGCATCCTAACAGCTCCCCATAGGACAGTTGCTCTAGTCCCCTGATCATTTTGGTTGCTCTTTTCTGCACCTTCTCAAACTCTGCAATATCCTTTTTTAGGTGTGGTGACCAGAACTGTTTTATCTCTGCATCCTAGCACAGGGAGGAAACCTTGTGCTATATCATGTTGGAAACGTCCTTCTCCATCCTGCCTTCTCTACCAGCTGAGATCCATGCCTCCAAATGGGATATTGATTGCAGGACTGGAAAGGTGAACTCTCAACTGCTGTCTTGACACTTTTTCAACGGCCACTGAGTGGATCAGCCATAGACGCTCTTATTGGGAGAGAAAGAGAGATCCCTAGAAAGGAATGGTATCAGATTGCCCATAGCCTTGCTGGCAGGGACAGCACAAATTACTGTACTGAGATTTAAAAAAAAAAACCCAGCAAGTGTAAGGATTTCTATTTCTGCACCTTCGGTATAGTTGTTTGTCGCTGACGGAGTCTGACAAGCATCCCACTGGAAAAAATTACCTCCACTCATATCCTTCAACGCCCAGGAGGGTATCAAGGCTACCAGCAGGTAAAATGTCGCTAAGATCTTTGTGCCTGAAGGGGCAATCAGTTGAAGTGGATGCATTCAGTAAAGAGTGTGTAGAAGGATGTTTACTAAGACCTAACGGCATCCACCTATGCCGTTCAGATGCAGAAGCTTCCCAAGGATTGAAAAGGCTCCCCTCCCCCATTCAGTGAAATGAGGAACTGCTAAAAGGGAATGAGCCCATTCCATGAACACATGAAGGGGCCTTATACTGAAACAGACCCTTGGTCCATCAAGGTGGTGGGGGTTCTGGAGACCAAGGGGTCTGGTTAGGAGTCTGGAGACCAAGTCCTATGAGGAAAAGTTGAAGAAACTAAGTTTAGTCTGGAGAGGAAGAGGAAGAAGAAGAAGAGGAGGAGCAGGAGCAGGAGCAGGTGGAGGAGGAGTTGCGAGGGGAAGGGAAGGGAAGGGAAGGAAAGATGATTGTAAGCCAGTTTGATTCTTCCTTAAGTGGTAGAGATAGCCGGCATATAAAAACCAACTCTTCCTCTTCCTCCTCTTCTTCTTCTTCTCTTTTCTTCTTCTTCTGCTTTCCACTTTCTTGCATACTCCACTCTTGCCAATAATTGTTGTTTTTGCCCTGAGCTAAATAGTCCAGACTCCCCAATCTCCTCAGATCTTGGAAGTTAAGTGGGGTTTGCCCTGGTTAGTATTTGGATGGGAGACCACCAAGGAAGTCCAGGGTTGCTACGCAGAAGCAATGGCAAACCACCTCTGTTAGTCTCATGCCTTGAAAACCCTCCGTTGGCTGCGACTTGACAGCATTTTCCAAACGCGCAATGTTGTTTTATGTATTCATGTTTTACTGAATCGCCTCAGACAGGTTCCTTGGAGAGGTAGTGTATGAATTTTCAGAATAAAGGAAGGAAGAACTGTTAATTGTGGCAGAAACTGCAGGCTGAGAGAGTTCTGAGAGAACTGTGACTGGCCCAAGGTAACCCAGCAGGCTTCGTTTGAAGGGGTGGGGAATTGGACCCAGATCTCCAGATTAGAGTCCACCTCTCTTAACAACACCACACAAGAGAGTTGGCAGACAAATTTTCCAAATCAAGGAAGGAAGAATGGTTGATTACTGGGTGAGATTATATCCAAGGGATACCATCTCCACCAATCTATTGCAGAACAAATCATCCCGACTAATTTGTGTCTCATTATGCCTCTATAAAATGGTGATGTTATCTGTAAGTAAATGTTGGAATACTGCATCAGATCCAGTGCCATTATCTGCCCAGATACATCATGTATGCTGGACAGGATTTGTCCCGTGTGCCTCTCCATTAAACCAACTCCATCGCGCGGGGGGACCGAGCGCAGTTTAGCTACGGTTTATTTCCGTACTGGCTCCTCGCGGCAGTGCCATATCCCCAGCAATACGTCTCTTATTACAAACATAAGTCTTAGTAACGGTATAACCCGTGGAATGCACAAGGCCGTTTGAAAACCTATAAAAATATCAAGAATCTGATCATGTTTCCCTGGAAGGCAATGACCGGGAAAAAAATACAAAAAAGAAATCTCATAAACTTTCACGGGAGCTGAATCAGACCCTGGCACTTCCAGCCCTTGAAGGGGAAGCTACGTGAGCGGGGAGAAGTAATACCCCTATCCCGATGACTCACTCGTTTTGGCAGTCCATAACATTTTATGAAACAGAGGAATCACTTTCCCTAAGCAATTACAATGTAGAGAGGGCTTCTCAGACACTGCGAGGCGTTTGCATTTCACGGCCTGGCACGGCTAAGTGCAGCCAAAGCTCTAGGGCCGACCCGGCTCACGACTTAGACTTAACCGTTAGACATAATTTAAACTTGATAACTGCACAAGTCAAGCGGCTGGAGACAAAACATCCCCTCCTTTCTGCTTCTTTCCCCGGCCGTTTGTCTCTCGGGGAGGCTTCTAGAGTAGCCACGGATTTGAAGCCGGTGGAATCCCTTTCCAAAGTAGGGCCTGGCAGAATGTAGACCCCGCCGAGGGCCGTTTGGCCGAGAAAAAAAGGGGAAAGAAGGGGAGACAGGATAGAGGTCTGTAAAATTATGCGTGGGGTGGAGAGAGCCGACAGAGAGAAGCTTTTCTCCCTCTCCCACAATACCAGAACCCAGAATCATCCACTGAAGCTGAGTGATAGGAGATTCAGGACAGATGCAAAGAACTACCTCTTCACACAGTGAATAGTTAATTTGTGGAACTCACTGCCACAGGATGTGGTCATGGCAGCCATGAGAAGGCTGTGGTTGGCAGGCCCAGATTTGGGGCTTCTTGGAAGCTCCTTGATAGGAGAGCCAGTGGGGTGTAGTAGTTAGGAGCAGTGGACTCCCATCTGGAGAACCACATTGGGTTCCCCACTCCTCCACATGAGCAGTGGACTAATCTGAAGAACCGGGTTGGCTTCCCCACTCCTGCACAAGAAGCCAGTTGGGTGACTTTGGGCTAGCCACAGTTGTCTCCGAACTCTCACAGCCCCACCTACCTCACAAAGTATCTATTGTGGGGAGGGGAAGGGAAGGTGATTGTAAGCCACTTTGAGACTCCTTAAAGGTAGAGAAAATTGGTAGAAAAAAAGGTAGAAAAAATTGGTAGAAAAAACCCAACTCTTCTTCTTCTTCTAGTTAGGCCCCTAGATTGGTGACTTGAACCCAGGTTTCCCCAATCTCAGTGCTTCACCCTAACCACTCCACCGCACTGCCTCTTTGACTGTGTCATATGCAGTATAAGTGTTATAAATACTGTGCTGCACATGACTCTTCTCGATGCTCCCTGTAACATCGCTCCTTCATGACATCTCATCTCTCCCAGCTTGCCCAGACACATCGGTGTAAACTTATGATTAAAAAACCCGTAGAAGTGCAATTTCTGGTTAATAAATTTAAAAGGGCTCATTCACACTTGTGGCTGAATCGGATTGGAGGGCTCACCGTGCCGTTTCCTCTTGAAGTGAAATCATGGTAAAGGATAATTGACTTTAAATCCTCAGCTATTTGCACTTCATTAAATAAGTTTTTTTGCGCTATCCTTTCACTATCCACCTTCCTGAATTTCTTTTGCTGGTTTGCTTGACGGAATAATGTTCTTTTCGGATTGTCCTGTATTATAATAGGAGACCTTGAATGCGAGGATTTGTTTGCATGCTTTGTTCTGTAAATCAAGGATGTAAAAAAAAATTATCCAGAGCTGGTTCATCGACTCATTCATAATGCATTCTATTAAAATTATAGTTATTAATACATGTATTTGGTTTTGATTCATTTCCATTGTTTTTAGTTGGAAACCTATTTCCACCTTCCAGGGTGGTGTAGTGGTTAAGAGCAGCGGTTCGGAGCGGTGGACTTTGATCTGGAGAACCAGGTTTGATTCCCCACTCCTCCACATGAGCGGTAGACTCTAATCTGGAGAACTGGGTGGGTTTCCCCACTCTTCCACATGAAGCCAGCTGGGTGACCTTGGGCTAGTCACAGCTCTCTTAGAGCTCTCTTTCAGCCCCACCTCCCTCACAGGGTGTCTATTGTGGGGGTGGGAGGGAAGGTGATTGTAAGCCGGTTTGATTCTTCCTTAAGTGGTAGAGAAAGTCAGCATATAAAAACCAACTTCTTCTTCTTCTCATCCCCCCCCCCCCCAATCCAATTGGGATCAAATTGTAAGAGATCATACCTCTCATCGATGCTCACATGAAATTTTAGGCAGATGGAAGAAAACATTCCTGCTTTATGGCCAATTAGAGCTCAGCACACTTCTTGCTCTGCCTATCGATAGGGACGCAGAAATGAAATGGGATGGAGAGAGAAAAAACCTCAAGACTCAAGTGATGTATGCAGAAAAGTGGAAAGCAGAGGAGCATCCAGAACTATCCAAAACTAATCGAGAATGGCATAAGGTGGTGACTGGAGATCTCCTGCTATTACAGCTGATCTCCGGGTGACACAGATCAGTTCACCTGGAGAAAATGGCCACTTTGGAAGGTGGGCTCTATGGCATTATACCCCACTGAAGCTCCTCCCCTCCCCAAACCCCGTCCTCCTCTGGCTCCAGCTCCAACATCTCCAGGTATTTTTCAACTAGGGTTGCCAGCTCTGGGCTGGGAAATACCTGGAGATTTTGGGGACTAAGCCTGAAGAGGGCGGGGTTTGGGGAGGGGAGGGACTTCAATGGGGTATAATGCCATAGAGAGTCCAATTGCCAAGGTAAAAGTAAGGGTAGTCCCCTGTGCAAGCACTGGGTCATTCCTGACCCATGGGGTGATGTCATATCCTGACATTTCCTAGGCAGACTTTGTTTACGGGGTGGTTTGCCATTGCCTTCCCCAGTCATCAACACTTTACCTCCAGCAAGGTGGGTACTCATTTTGCTGACCTCAGAAGGATGGAAGGCTGAGTCAACCTTGAGCCGGCTACCTGAAACCGACTCCTGTCAGGATCAAACTCAAGTCATGAGCAGAGCTTTTGACTGCAGTCCTGCAGCTTAACACTCTATGCCACGGGGCTCTCAGAATTGCCAAAGCGGCCATTTTCTCCAGGTGAACTGATCTGTATTGGCCGGAGATCAGTTGAACTAGCAGGAGATCTCCAGCGAGTACCTGGAGGTTGGCAACCCTATTCCCAACCCAGAGGTTGCACCCCTATCTTCAGGCCTATCGAACGGCACCACTGTCTCTCGTCCGTGTCCCCTAATGTGCCGGAAGGGAAGGCAGAGAGCTAGTCAGGCAGGCCGTGCGGTCCGCAGGCAATTCTTGTTCTTGCCTGATGCATCCTTTCCTCCAACACTACGACTTGAGTCCCACACACCCTTGGGCTTTGGATTTACATTTTTAATACCGGGAGATCTGCAGCGTCATGCTTCTTGTTCTTCTAATTGGTATCTCGGCGAGCGGTTTTTGTCCTCTTTCGCAGGAATAAGTCTTCGCTAAAAGCTGCAATCGCCGAGGCTTTTGTGCGTTCTAACCTCATTTGAGCTGGGTTTGCAAAGGATCTTCCACACCACAATAAACAAACTTCCACTTTCCATTTTTATTTTTTACTTTTTAAAGTCTGCCGGTTTGTGTTTTAATGGCTTTGATTTTCTTAGCCGCTTAAAAAAAATAAAGTGGCACCCTAAGCCGATTCTGATGGCCAAATGGTTTGTTTTCCTTCATCCTTCCTACTCCATGGACCCTTTGATGCGAGAGGATTTATTTAGGATCCTGCATATTTTCATAATTTTGAAAGCACTTTAAAAGTATAATGCAAGCAAGCCGCGAGGAGCCTTTTCTGAAATCCAGAGTGTTCAGCAAAAAAGGGGGGAGAAAAGCAAATGCAAGAACTCCAAGCTGACAAAGATACAGGCCCATACAAACTTTAGGAACATTTTTTATGTGTTTGCAAATGAAGAGGCCGTTAAGAAGAAGAAGAAGAAGAAGAAGAAGAAGAAGAGGAAGAGGAAGAGGAAGAGGAAGAGGAAGAGGAAGAGTTGGGAGGGGAAGGGAAGATTATTGTAAGCCAGTTTGATTCTTCCTTAAGTGGTAAAGAAAGTTGGCATATGAAAACCAACTCTTCTGCTGCTGCTGCTGCTGCTTTCCACTTTCTTGCATACTCCACTCTTGGCAATAATTGTAATGTTGTTTTTGCCTTGAGCTAAATAGTCCAGAGTTGGTTTTTATATGCTGACTTTCTCTACCACTTAAGGAAGAATCAAACTGGCTTACAATCACCTTCCCTTCCCCTCCCCACAACAGCCTGTGACATAGGTGGGGCTGAGAGAGTTCTAAGAGAGCTGTGACTAGCCCAAGGTCACCCAGCTGGCTTCATGTGTAGAAGTGGGGAAACCAACCCAGTTCTCCAGATTAGTGTCTGCCACTCATGTGGAGGAGTGGGGAATCGAACCTGGTTAGTCAGCTGGTAAGGGGTAACATGAAGGTTCTTGAATGTTTTCTGATCCATTCAAGACTTTTTATTTATTTATTTTATTACATTTCTACCCCGCTCCCCCCAACCTGAAGGTCGGGCTCAGAGCGGCTTAGATTTTATCCCACAAAACCTGGGCACCCTGAAACATATCAGCAAGCTCCACGTCACTCACAGGCACCACACTGGGGATCAATGGTTGTGCTGGGCCCAGAAAATGCAGTTTAGTTTTTCAGTTGACAAATTTCCCATGCTTGTATCTCAATTCCATCATTTGAGATGTAGGAGTCATGGAAGAATTTCAGAAAAGTATCATTTTGTGGTGGAGTCAATGATAGACAAACTCATCTTCAAACCATAAAGGTTCACTGTCTTCATTTTTTAAAGTTCATCTCTGCCACTTTAAGGGTCATAGAAATAGGCATGTTTGCTCATCTGTTGGATCCTACAGGAATGTGGATCATACAATCACAGTGGGGTGGATTCTACCCCTGTCATCCCAATCCACAGAGAGCCAGCGTGGTGTAGTGGTTAAGAGCGGCAGACTCTGATCTGGAGAACTGGGTTTGATTCCCCACTCCTCCACATGAGCAGTGGACTCTAATCTGGAGAACTGGGTGGGTTTCCCCACTCCTCCTCATAAAGCCTGCTGGGTGACCTTGGACTAGTCACAGTTCTCTCTGAATTCTCTCAGTCTGAGACTCTGAGACTCCTTAAAGGTAGAGAAAATCAGGGTATAAAACCAACTCTTCTTCTTCCCTAGCCTAAGAAGACTTCTTCCAACTTGAGTGGCTTTTCCTCCACTGGGGGATAGTTGGATCCACCACAACATGTGAATTTGGTGTCCCGCCATTAAAAAAAAATACTTAAGTTCCAAAGAACAGAAATGCTACAACTGTCAGGGTAAGGTAATTCGAAATAATATCATGTTGATTTCAGTCATTGCTTAGCTCCTGCTAATCACTGGTAATCGCAAATTTCTAGGTGCTTATTGCCTGTGAATAGTAATTCACCACCTACTGTGTGCTTTGCAATTTTAAAATAAAGCTAATTTGAACCTATATGGGAAAATTCCAACTATGTTACTCTGCATAATTAGGCATATATTGTAGAGGAAGACCAGGAAGAAATCAAGTTTACCTGCCCTCTAAAAATAATACGTTTCAAATAGGGGAAGTTACAAAAAATGCTCATCTTTAACACATTAGCAAACCAGATCCAAAGAAAATGAAAACTTTTTTGGGAAAAACCAGCATGCCTGAGTCATTCTCCAAGTGGCCTAGAGTTGCCAACTTCCACGGGGGCCTGGAGTAGGGTTGCCATCCTCCTGGTAGGAGCTGGAGATCTCCTGCTATTACAACTGATCTACAGCTGATAGTGATGTGTTCACCTGGAGAAAATGGCCGCTTGAGCAATTGGACTCTATGGCATTGAAGTCCCTCCCCTCCCAAAACCCCACCCTTTTCAGGCTCTGCTCCAAAAACCTCCCGCTAGTGGTGAAGAGGGACCTGGCAACCCTACTCACAAGGGTTACGGCTTGTATTGTCAAGTACAATTAAACTCGAGTTACCAATTCCAGGTTTGGAAATATGTGGAGATCTGAGGGTGGCACCGAGTATTATTTGCACTCCACTGACTTTAATTTGGAAAAGAATCACAGTTGGAAATGGTCAGGGAATAGGGTTGCCAACCTCCAGGTACTAGCTGGAGATCTCCTAATATCACAACTGATCTCCAGCCGATAGATATCAGATCACCTGGAGAAAATGGCTGCTTAAGCAATTGGACTCTATGACATTGAAGTCCCTCCCCTCTCCAAACCCTGCCCTATTCAGGCTTCACCTCAAAAACCTCCCACAAGTGGTGAAGAGGGACTTGGCAAGCCTAGCCTGGCGGTCTCCCAGAATTACAACTGATCTCCAGACTAGAGAGATCAGTCCCCCTGAAGAAAGTGGCTGCTTTGGAGGGTGGGTTGTACACCATTGTACGCCGCTGCAGCCCCTCCCACTACCCTCCCAAAGCTCCATCCTCAAATCTTCAAGGGTTTCCCATCCCAGACTGCTATGGAAAAACTGCTGGGAATTTCCTGGAAATGCTTCCTCTTCTTTGGAAATTGACTCTTGAAGGAAAATTGAATGCCCAAATCTTCCTATTTTCCTCTATCTTTATCTTTTGCCAGCAGGTGAAGATCTTTATGTTTCATCTGTCGTACCCCCAATAACGCTTACTGGCCCTCATTCTAGTGTTGTTTGTTTATGTGTCCGTAACTGCATTTTATATTTTTAACCGTGTTTTAATGGTTTAAAAGTGTTTTTTTTTTAATGTTTGTCTCGTGGACCCTGTTTGGGTGGAAAGGCAGCATAGCAGTGTTTTAAATAAATAAATATATTAGAAGTGTTTATGTTTCAGGTTGATGTGTTTTACTTTTGGGGGGTTTTGTAAACGCGTTCTCTAGCTTTTTAAATTGGTCGTGGAATATTTTATTTTTAGGTCGCGTCTTACTACAACAGGTTGTTGCTTGTGGAAACCACCTAGACCCTTACAAGAAAGGCATGTTTTCAAAATAAATAAAGGCCTTCCCTGCCCCGATCATAACCACTGCCTTGGTCTGCTTTCTCGAGAAATCTGCAGGTGCAATCTAAGGAAAGGGAAAAAAGCCAGGCTGTCATGGCCTTAGGCAGAGTCTTTAAATACCCGGTTTCCATCTTCCTATTTGTAAATGGAGGATAATAATACCTATTTCACGATATCAAAGGTTTTACGAGGATTAGTTGGTGCTTGTAAAACGCTTTGAAGTTGGAAAATGGTTTAAATACCAAGAGCGGGAGTTTGCCCCACGCACTTGACTGCATTTTCATCGCTCCCGATACAACTTTCTCTCCAGATCTGATCGAGTATTACTAACTATAGTAACCCAGTTCTCTATTCATAGTTTGGTTTACAGGAACAATCCTGGGGATGGCCTTTTCTCTCCCTAGGTTACCTCATGAAACTTTCGGAGGAAAAACATTGGCGCGTTTGAGTATGTTTTGGATGCCAGTTGTTCAGCTTGGCTTGCAACAAATCCGGGGGGGATAGTTCAGCAGCAGAACATCTGCTTGGCATGCAGAAGGTGCCAAGTTCAAGCCCTGACACCTCCAGTAAAGCTCGCCAACTCCAGGTTGGGAAATTCCTGGAGATTTGGGGGGGTAGCCTGGGGAGGAAAGGGGTCTCAGTGGCTAGGAGACCTTGGGCCCATCACACCCTCTCAGCCTAACCTATCTCACAGAGTAGTTGTGAAAATAAGAAAGGAGAAAGGAAGAATAGTTTTAAGTAAC
Organism: Euleptes europaea; assembly: GCF_029931775.1. Taxonomy (NCBI): domain Eukaryota; kingdom Metazoa; phylum Chordata; class Lepidosauria; order Squamata; family Sphaerodactylidae; genus Euleptes; species Euleptes europaea. The sequence continues at coordinate 5,944,256 of NC_079321.1, forward strand.
TGTGGGCCTCCACTGGAGAGAAAAGTGGCTTATAAATTTATTTATATTTCAATTTATACCCCGCCCTCAGTCCCCAGCCAATGCTGGGCTCAGAGCAGCTAACATCCACAGAGCATGCAAATAATAAAACCATAAATATAACTTTAAAATTATTAAAACAGTTCCCAATATCGAATCAGTTAGATATCAAAAACAATGAAGTCAATAAATAAGTCAAAAACCCAATTTATGTAATACTTTTTATTAAGCGTAACAAAAATAAAGCACCACATCTACATCTGAAGTCAGCATCTGAAGTCCATAGGCAACTGAATCTTTACTGTGAAGAGAATTGCAATGTAGAACTGGCTCCTCTCCATCTCTGTTCCACCATATCTCAAAAATCATGTGGAGATGTCTCTGTGCTCCATTCATGTTCAAGGGGATCCACTGTTGCTTTTCCCCTCAGGGCACTCTTTCCTTTTCCCACTGTTCTATTCCAGTTGCGTTATATTTTTCTGCATAAGTTGGAACGATATAAATAAGTTGTTCATAGTTGTGCTTTGAACATGAGGGATACAGCTGAACTTGACATTGCTTTGTGACTAACTTCAACAGAATTTTACCTCATCAAGAATGGAGGATCTCAGGGGATGAGGCCCAACGTTCACTTGCTGCCCTCAAACCAAGTCGTTCTTATTCAGTCAAATTAAGTAAAGCAGCTAAATTTACTAAACTGAGGCTATCGTACTTTGATCATACTATGAGAAGACAAGAGGCACTGGAAAAGACAGTCATGCTAGGAAAAGTTGAAGGCAACAGGAAAAGAGGAAGACCCAACAAGAGATGGATCGACTCTATCAAGGAAGCCACGGCCCTCAGTTTGCAAGACCTGAGCAAGGCTGCGAAGGACAGGACGTTATGGAGGACATTGATTCATAGGTTCGCCAGGAGTCAAAAGCAACTTGACAGCAATTAACACACACACACACATATTCATCCTTCCCTTAATAACTCAATAAAACCCAGCTCGATTATGCATATTCAAAAGGAAGCTGCTCATGAACAGCATGTAGAATAAGAGTTTTATTTACCAGTCTTTGCTTTAAGAACACAAACTCTTTACAAATGTGTTGCTATAGCAATAGAGGGAGCCTGTGTAAACTTCAGGCATTCGTATTCATCCGAAACTTCTGAAGCAGGACCAAATGCTGGATGCCACCCCTGCCCTCTTGCCAAGTTGGAAAAAGCAGACAAATTGTACCAGAAATAAATGGGTGTGGCTGATACAAGCACAGTGAAGAGGGGAAGACAGGAAGAGAAACCTAGTTTTTTGTCCTTAGGCTGACACTGAGTGAATATAATAGATGGGGGACTGGCTGTGTCTCAGTGTAGAGCATCTGCGTGGCTTGCAGAAGGTCCCAGGTTCAATCCCCAACATCTCCAGTCAAAGGGACTAGGCAAGTAGGTGATGTGAAAGACCTCCACCTGAGGCCCTGGAGAGCCGCTGCAGGTCTGAATAGACAATACTGACTTTGATGGACCGAGGGTCTGATTCAGTATAAGGCAGCTTCATGTGTTCCTGTGAGAGCATAATCCCCCCCACCGGTTCACCTTTATACCCCATCATGGCATGGCACGTTTCTCCCCCATAAATTGTACAACTGCTAGTAATTATATTACCGCAACCCAGGGAACAAGTGTGGTCACACTCACTTTCTTCGTAACATTGGGAACGTTAACTTTCACTGGAGCAGGAAATTTGGTCTCCTTGAACTCATCTGCGGCTGCGATAGTCAACAGTCCCTTTCAGTGATATTGCCTGAGAGAGTCAGAGCTTGGTGCCTTGGAATTATTCTGTAGATTCCCCCCCCCCTTTCCATTTCCGAAGCTCCTGCCCTATGATCTTCTTCCCTCCTGGCTTCTCCAGGAGTCGAATGTGCCGTCTCCAGCTCCAACAACTCCGTGCTAATGACTGTGGTCACACTTCCTAGTCCAAGAAGCATCGCACAACTTGGCGGTCTCTCAAGTGGAAGAGGTCACCGCGTTGTGCGAGAGAGGTCATCGTGTTGGCGGTCGCTGCTCGAGACCGAAGATGGCTTTGGAAGGTAGCTGTTTGAACATGAAGCCAATCTGAGGTAATTAACTGATACGCCCTGTCTGACTCATGTGATAGCACTAAAAGAGGGGGGAAAGTTAGGAATTCTGGAACGCGTTAATCTAAGTTTATAATTTACAGTCATAATGTTCATAATTTTCTCTCCACCTGTATGGACTTTACATTTTCCTGGCAATGAAGGCGGCCGTTTGTCAAAGCCAAGAATACTAGCAAACGCTTGATGCGGATTTACGCAACTCTTTCCGTTTCAGGTAGCCAGCTCAAGGTTGACTCAGCCTTCCATCCTTCTGAGGTTGGGAGGAAGAAGAAGAAGAAGAAGAAGAAGAAGAAGAAGAAGAAGAAGAAGAGTTGGTTTTTATATGCTGACTTTCTCTACCACTTAAGGGAGACTTAAACCGGCTTACAATCACCTTCCCTTCCCCTCCCCACAACAGGCAATATATGAGGTGCTGTGGAGCACAGGCAGGATAATGCTGCTGCCATTGCTTGTGGGTAGGGCTGTCAATTCGGTTCGGTCCGAACTGAAAATCAACCGAATTTCCCCTGATTCGGTGATTTTCAGTTCGGACGGATCCGAACTCAAATCTGGCGGGCAACCGGGGGGGCCGAATTCAGCGAGTTCGGGAGTTCGCGAATAAATTAGGCCAGTTCGGCCCCCCCTTCAGGGGAGCCAGCTGAAAGGCGCGGGCTGCCCTTTAAACTGATCTGCGCCTCCCAGCTGGGAGGCTCAGATCAGTTTAAAGGACAGCCCGCCTCCCTTCAGCGGGCTCCCCTGAAGGGAGGCGGGCTGTCATTTAAACTCATCTGTGCCTCCCGGCCTGCTCCCCTGAAGGGAGGCGGGCTGTCATTTAAAATCATCTGTGCCTCCCGGCCGGGAGGCGCAGATGAGTTTAAAGGGCAGCCCGCCCCCCTTCAGCGGAGCCTGCTGAAGGGGGGCGGGCTTTCCTTTAAACTGATCTGCGCCTCCCAGCTGGGAGGCTCAGATCAGTTTAAAGGGCCCCCGCGCGCCTTCAGGGAATCCCTGAAGGCGCGCTTCGGCCGAATTTTCCCCCGAACTCCGGATCCCCCCGAATTACCGGGGATCCGAAGCGGGGGAGTTCGGACTTCGGCACGTACCGACCCCACAAGGGTCAAATTCGGCCGAATCCGAACTGTACCGAATTTTTTTTTTGACAGCCCTACTTGTGGGCTTCCTAGAGGCACCTGGTTGGCCACTGTGTGAACAGACGGCTGGACTTGATGGTCCTTGGTCTGATCCAGCGTGGCTTTTCTTATGTTCTTAAGAGCTGTGTGAATTGGCACAGCCTTTGGCAAATACGTGCCTTTCGAAACGTTTACCCAGGTAGCACCCTAACTGGAATACACGTCACACGGTGTGGAGCAACTCCGTAGAACTCCCGCAACAAGCAGGGACACGATGCAAACATTCGCCGGGAAGGGCTTTATGTAGGGCACAGGGAGGTCAGTCGACGAGGGCAGGCCTCTCGAATAACCAGACACGACGATTGAGCCTGAATCATCTTTGCCAGTGAACTCTGCACGCAGAGGGCTATCGTGGCGCGCAAGCGGTGTGTATAATTGCAGCGATTAAGTACTTCAGCAGTTCTCAAAGCCGCTTCATCTGGAAGCCACTGGGAACTAGCCCGAGTCACAGCATTACCCTGGGGAGATCGCCAGGCACTGCTAATCTTCCTCCTTTTCTTGTTTCTCTTGCCTTTCCCCCACCCTCTGATTCATCCTACCCTGGCTCAGGGTAAGTGTGAACACGTTGCGGTTGCTGGGCAACTCCAGTCTGCCCGGAGGCACTTGGAGGTTCTGACGTCACCTAGAAACCGGAGCATGCTCATCCCCGCCTCTCCACCATCCCACAAAATGGCTCATTTGGTGCCGAGCGGACAGTGGCATGATTAGGGTTGCCAGGTCCCTCTTTGCCACCAGCGGGAGGTTTTGGGGGCGGAGCCTGGGGAGGGCGGGGTTTGGGAGGGGCTTCAATGACACAGAGCAGTGGTTCCCAAACTTTTAGGGCCACCGCCCCCTTGGTTCCACAAACTCAACCCCAGCGCCCCCTACCCTGCCCTATAAAAAGCATTATTCAAAATAGGGGTTTGCATGACTGATTAAAGAAGATAATAACAATAAAATTTCAAAACAGTAACAATTAATTAGACATCTATTCAAAATCAAATTAAAACTTTTTAGTTGAAACTGATGAACTTGATCCAGTGGGTACCAGCTCTTCAAAGTCTGGGGGAAAATTCTGATTTCCACCAGATTTGCCAGCATGATCGATTGTAAATTAGTGAACAACAGAGTAGAAGGGGCCCACCTCTAGCGCCCCCCTGCTTCCCTCTTGCCTCTTAGTGCCCCACTAGGTAATCCCACTGCCCCCAGAGGGTGGTACTGCCCACTTTGGGAACCACTGACATAGAATTTAATTGCCAAAGTGGCCATTTTCTCCAGGGGAACTGATCTCTATCGGTTGGAGATCAGTTGTAATAGCAGGAGATCTCCAGCTCATACCTGGAGGTTGGCAACCCTAGCCGTGATCCCATCTACATGGTGGAGGGACTCCGGAAACAGTGAGGTGTTTCCCTTCCTGAAAGCATAACTAAGTTGGGGTCTTGCGTGACAAGAATATCTGATACTCATCTGGTGAAGAATTCTGTTAAATACGCCGAAGATGGAGGGAAATGGGAAGCAGCGGCCTGTAACGTAGTTGGAACATGTAGAAGAAGAAGAGTTGGTTTTTATATGCTGACTTCCTCTACCACATAAGGCAGAATTAAACCGGCTTACAATCCCCTTCCCTTCCTCTCCCCACAACAGACACCTTGTGAGGTAGGTGGGGCTGAGAGAGTTCGGAGAGAACTGTGACTAGCCCAAGGTCACCCAGCTGGCTGCATGTGGAGGAGCGGGGAATCAAACCCGGTCCTCCAGATCAGAGTCCACCGCTCCTAACCATTACACCACGCTGGCTCTCAGTGTGTGTAAAGTGCCGTCAAGTCTCAGCCGATTTGCAGCGACCCCAGAGGGTTTTCAAGGCAAGGGACATTCAGAGGTGGTTTCCCGTTGCCTGCCTCTGCGTAGTGACCCTGGACTTCCTTGCTTGTCTCCCCCCCCCAAAAAAATCCAGGCAGAAATCATTCCCCCATGCCACTGTTGCTATATACTGCACTAGGCAATATCTAGTGCAGAGGTGTCAAACTAAATTGTTATGAGGGCCAGATATGACATAAATGTCACTTGGATGGATGGGCCATGCCGCGCCAGCCCAGATCGAGATTGGGGGGTGGCTGCCTTGGCTGACTTGCGGGCCGGATAAGAGCTCTCAATGGGTCATATCCGGCCCCTGGGCTTTAAGTTTGACACCCCTGCCCTACCAGGTCGCCATAAGTCAGCATGGTGTGGTGGCTAAGAGCGGTGGTTTGGAGTGGTGGACTCTGATCTGGAGAACCGGGTTTGATCCCCCACTCCTCCACATGAGCGGTGGAGGCTAATCTGGTGAACTGGACTTGTTTTCCCCACTCCTCCACATGAAGCCAGCTGGGTGACCTTGGGCTAGTCACAACTCTCTCAGCCCCACCTACCTCCCAGGGTGCCTGTTGTGGGTAGAGGAAGGGAAGGGTTATTGTAAACCTGTTTGATTCTTCCTTAAGTGGTAGAGAAAGTCGGCATATAATAACCAACTCTTCTTCTTCTTCTTCTTCTTGTCGAAAGAAATATCCAAAGAAATATCCAAGTCAAACTGGGTTGAAGTTACCTTTCCCTCACTGGATTGCCGTAGCAAAGCAACCTCTGATTATTCTGTTTTGCTGTTGTTAGGTTTCTTTAAAGGGTTGCACGCTTTCTGTTCCCCCACAGAGCTTGACGGGTGCCTTGGGAATTCTGCGTTTTTCGAAAGTCAAGTACTGTGTCAAATGAATATTTTTCCTTAAGAGCTGAACAAATCCGTATTATCCCTTCCTTTTAGTGAGGACAGCCACGTCTGGGACATATGCCGTTTTCAGGAAAGCATTTTATGCCTGAAATCTCAATCATATAATTAACTTAATTCAGCTTGGATATAATGAGTATAATGTGGTAGGTAAATTGGCTCGAGGACCCTAAACAAGGGATTATAAATAGAGCTAGAAGCTGCTTCGGGGATCAACTACGTTCTATCTTGTTCGGTTTTTTTAAAAATGATATTGAGAAAAATAATTAAGCCAGCTTGATGAACTGGCTGCATGGGGATCTGCGGCCTGCGTTGCTCAGAAATTTATTAGAAAGGCTTTTCCTAAATAGCACTTCTGTGGGGAGAGGGTGGAAAGCAAGTTATTGCAGGCTGCGGCAAATAGTACTGGGGGGAGCACCGAGGGGGCGGAGACTCTGGAAACTGGCGTCATGCAACGCTGTGACATCATTTCTGGTTGTATAACCGGAAGTGATGTCATAGCGTCGGTGACGCTCTAGGAATTTCCCAACACTTTATTGTTTTTAACATAGGGATTTGGGGGGTTCACTTCTGGGTATACAACCAGTAGTGACATCACTGCTCCTGCTAATCTGGAGCCCAGAGGGAGGGCTGGAAGTTTGCCTACTGTGGCAACCCTGGCAGGAAATCTTAGCTCCTCAGTCCCCGCGTTGGCTATTCTACAGATACCTCCAAACACACATTTGCCACACTCATGTTTAACATGTATTAACAATGGTGGGTGGGTGTGTTTTATATTTTTCGTCTTTCATTTTCAAAAAATTCATTTCATTTGGTATTGTGGCTACTCATATTGTGCGGGTTGCAATCATTTTTGTTGCTTTGGGTCTCAGTGGGAAATGTGTCAGCTTTTCCCCCTCATTTTCCATTCAGTTCTGACAAATCCTTCAGGGATATCAGCCCTTACCCGACAGATCCTCCCTGCCAAATTTCAGAGCGCTGTCACAACTCTATTGCTCGCAAAAGACAACCAGGGAACACTTTTCTGCTCCACACAACAATCTTTTCTAGTTTTCCCCTCACTTCTAGCAGCTCCTTGTATAATATTTTTTTCAACTCCTCCTTTCTTGGTGTAAGTGAGATCTTCTTCCTCCTCCTCTTCCTGCACACATATCCTCGGACTTAACTTGTGACAAATCACCAGGTCTCAGTCTAGGAATCTGTTTCCAATACCAGGCTCAGTCCTAGAATATGGGCATCAAAGTACCTCTGACCATGTGCAGTGTGCCTCCCCCCTCGCTACCAAATAAAAACCGTCTCACATTTCCCCTCAGAGTTTAGGAGCAGGCCACATCTAATCACGTGCTGACCCCAGGGTTTTCAGTTTAAGAACTGATGGAACATCCCTTTTCTACACCCCTCCTCCAAAATACATTGTTCTCCTTATCCCAACTACCCTTCTTCCAACCGCCTAATTCACAAAATAAAGTTTTAAACAAATTTACCAGCAGTAGCAAAGAGGTTTCCTTCCACCCCCTTTTAGTGTTCATTTTTTCACTGGTTTAGCAGCCCAAATAAACTGGCTGAGCCTGATCTCATCAGATCTCAGAAGCTAAGCAGGGTCAGCCATGGTTAATACTGGGATGGGGGACCACCAAGGAAGTCCAGGGTCACTATGCAGAGGCAGGCAATGGCAGATCACCTCTGCCCTGACCTGGATAGCTCCGGCTAGTCCAATCTCATCAGATCTTGGAAGCTAAGCAGGGTGGGCCCTGGTTAGTACTTGGACCGAAGACCACCAAGGAAGTCCAGGCTCACTATTCCAAGGCAGGCAATGGCAAACCATCTCTTGACATCTTTTGCTTGGAACTATCCATGGATGGAGTCACCAGGAGTCAGCTATGACTTGAGGGTACCTTCTTCTTTTTCTTGTGATTAAACCGCCCTTCTCAATTTTAATGAATCAGTACTTAGATGGGAAACTTCCAAGGAAGACCAGGGCTGCTATGCATAAGCAGACAATGTCAAATCACCTCTACTCATCCGTTGCCTGGTAATGCCCTGTGGATGGGGTTGCCATGAGTCGGACACGACAGCTTCTGCTTCTTCTTCTTCTTCTGCTTCTCCTCCTCCTCCTCCTTCTCCTTCTCCTTCTCCTTCTCCTTCTTCTTCTTTCCTTCCTCTTCTGTATTCCTGCAAATTTCCATGGCACCTCTGCATAGCTTTCCTCACATCTCTGTGTGCTGGGAGAGAACAACTCAACAGTAAAAGTCTCTAATTTGCCTCTAGCACTGAGGCTTCCAGAGAAAGGTTCTGAAGGGAAAGAAACAGGAGTTGCTTTTAAAATCATCTGCTTTATGCCAGTTTCATGGCTAGCCTCCATGAGAATTTATAGTTATGCAATCAACAATTACAGTTTTTGGCATTACCACATCGTAAAGTATATTAAAATGCATACGTCTAGATATATAATTATGGCAGACAGCTCCTTTATGATACCTACAACCCTGGCTTCCACTATAGTCTATACATAGGCACATGCAGGAAAAGAAAGAAAGAAAGAAAGAAAGAAAGAAAGAAAGAAAGAAAGAAAGAAAGAAAGAAAGAAAGAAAGAAAGAAAGAAAGAAAGAAAGAAAGAAAGAAAGAAAGAAAGAAAGAAAGAAAGAAAGAAAGAAAGAAAGAAAGAAAGAGGGATGATTGGAAGGTGATGTTTTCTCCGAGCCAGAGTTCTAAGCAATATAGCTATCTCATAGAATCATAGAGTAGGAAGGGACCACCAGGGTCATCTAGTCCAACTCCCTGACAATGCAGGAAATTCCAAACTACCTCCCCCACACACACACACCCAGTGACCTATACTCCATGCCCAGAAGATGGCCAAGGTGCCCTCCCTCTCATGATCTGCTTAAGGTCATAGAATCAGCACTGCTGACAGATGGCCATCTAGACTCTTCTTAAAAACCTTCAGGGAAGGAGAGCTTACCACCTCCCGAGGTAGTCTGTTCCACTGAGGAACCGCTCTAACTGTTAGACAATTCTTCCTAATGTCTACACGGAAACTCTTTTGATTTAGCTAACATCAGTGGGACTTCAACTTCCCTACCCTCACCCAGACCCAACCCAAGCACAGTATGAAAACAAATCACATGACTTGTCCAGCTCCATGAGCTCCCACATTGACGAGGGCCTCCAGTGTTTTGTCCCCCTCTGTTGAAAGCCCTGCTGGATAGAAAGGTAACGTGTGAAAAGGCTTTCAATGGAAAGGTGATAGCAAGAAACAGATTCCTCCAGAGACTTGAAGAAAAGCTGCCATTCTTGCCTTCTCCCACATTTCCAGTCTATAGACAAATCCCTTGTATCCACCTGCCCACTGGGCCAAGTCTATACTGCAGGCAGAGGCTGCAAAGATCTGGAAAGAATCAGACAAACGTAGAGGAAGAGGAAGAGGAAGAGGAAGAGGAAGAAGAAGAAGAAGAAGAAGAAGAAGAAGAAGAAGGCATTGAGTCGCAAACTACTCATGGCAGCCAGCATGATGTAGTGGTTAGGAGTGGTGGACTCTCATCTGGAGGAACCAGGTTTGATTCCCCACTCCTCCACATGAGCGGTGGACTCTAATCTGATGAACAGGGTTTGTTTCCCCACTCTTCCACATGCAGCCTGCTGGTGATTGTAAACCACTTTGAGACTCCTTAAGGGTAGAGAAAATTGGGGTATAAAAACCAACTCTTCTTCTTCTATCATTGGGTTTTCAAGGGCAAGAGACGAGTGGAGGTGGTTCACCATTGCCTGCCTCTGCATAACAACCCTGGACTTCCTTGGTGGTCTCCCATCCAAGTACTAACCAGGTCATCCCTGCTTAGCTTCTGAGATCTGATGAGATCAGGCTAGCCTGGGCCATGCAGGTCAGGGCAGAGGTGGTTCGCCATTGCCTGCCTCTGCATAGCAACCCTGGACTTCCTTGGCAGTCTCCCAGCCAATTATTGACCGTGGGTGACTTTGCTTAGCTCTCAAGCTCTGATAAGCTTGGGGGCAAACTTGGCTCTTCCAGCTGCTGGCTAGAGATGGATGGTACCTGAAAATTATTTGCCCCAGAGTCCTCATGTAGGGGGTCCATCCATGGATTAACCCATATCCTTACTACACAACAAGCCCAGGAGCTTTAGAAGGATGTGATCCAACCTTGAAGTCCATGTCTGTCGTCCAGCTGCTCCTTTATCTCTTCTATTGGAGATTTTGGAGGCGGAGCCTGAGGAGGGCGGGGTTTTGGGAGGGGAGGGACTTCAATGCCATAGAGTTCAATTGCCAAAGTGGCCATTTTTCTCCAGGTGATCTGATCTCTATCGGCTGGAGATCAGTTGAATTAGCAGGAGATCTCCTGCTACTACCTGGCAGTTGGCAACCCTATTCAGAAGAGTCCATCTTAACTAAGGAAGCACCCATCTTTTCCTCCAGCAATCTGAAGATTAGAACATAAGAAAGGCCATGCTGGATCAGACCAAGGTCCATCAAGTCCAGCAGTCTGTTCACACAGTGGTCCATATTTCAGATCTTTCCATATATTGGAATATTTTGGAATTTTTGAGATATCTTGGGGATGGGACTCAAATTCATTTGTGTTTTATATACACTTTATACACATAGCCTGAATGTAATTTTAAACCATATTTTATAAAATTTTGTGTACATTGATCCATCAGAAAGCAAAGGTATAACTATCTCACCAGAACACCTGTTAAACAAGAGCAGCAACAAACAAACAACGGCAGGCTTTCAGTCACATGAACACATGAAGCTGCCTTATACTGCACCAGACCCCTGGTCCAGCAAAGTCAGTATTGTCTACTCTGACCGGCAGCAGCTCTCCAGGATCTCAGGCAGAGGCTTTTCACATCACCTACTTGCCATGTCCCTTTAACTGGAGATGCTGAGGATTGAACCTGGGACCTTCTGCATGCCAAGCAGATGCTCTACCACTGAGCCACAGCCCCTCCCCACCTACATTGCTGTGTACATGGTATTTTATTTTTTTAAGCGAAAGAAAACATTGAAAGCAGGCAGCATGGGTCTGCCTGCATGCTGGTTCGAAGGGTCCAGTTTTCGGATCAGACCGGATATAGGATGTCCAGATAAGGGATACTCTCCCTGTACGCTACCTGTACCTTTAAGAGGGGAGTGGACAAGTTCTTGGACGAGAGGGCTATCCATGGCTACTAGTCAAAATGGATACTAGTCATGATGCACGCCTATTCTCTCTAGGATCAGAGGAGCAATGCCTATTATGTTAGGTGCCCTGGAACACAGGCAGGATAATGCTGCTGCAGTCCTCTTTGTTTGTAGGCTTCCTGTTGGCCCCTGTGTGAACAGACTGCTGGACTTGATGGGCCTTGGTCTGATCCAGCAGGGCTTTTCTTATGTTCTTAAGTACTAATAACCCTCTAAGAATGGGACAATCTGGACTTGAAGTGTGTGGAAGAACTTGACTTTTCCACATTACTTCAGCATTTTTTTTTAATTGTGATAGCCATGGAGGTACATGACTTTCTGAATTGTTGTCTGTCAGCTAATCCATACCTCATTCTGAATCTCCTTTTAAATAAAATATTCAGCTATCACTAATGCAGTCTTTCAGTTTATCACCATATGGTAAGAATTAACATTCTTCTCAGCCTTCAGTCAATACGATACAGAAGAAAGCGAGATAAATCTATTAGAACTCCGTATAAAACAAATGATTTTTACACTGAAATTTAATACATTTATCTCACTTCCCTCCATATCATGTCAAACTATGATGTTTCCTATCAAGAAACACAGTTATCGATCATTTTTAATAGTGGCCATCAATATTATCAAAACTCTGAATAAGCTTTTAACCTAAATCTTTTGGAGATATCAAAATCAATTCTTATTTTAAAAAGTGTATTTTATCCCACAGAATTTAAAGGCTACTAGAAACGTTTGAGATGTACGTAATTCATAATACATGTATTCATATTTAATATCTTCATAGCCATTGACAACATGAAGAGGAACTGTAGCTTAAGAGAGAAAAATAACACCCCCCCCCAAAAAAAAAAAAAACTGAGCTCATAACGACACCAGTAGATCTTTCCATTTTATTCCGGGCTGCCTGATCTTATGGGTGAACCAAGGTGATCTAGGGTTGGTAGCCTCCACATGGTGGCTAGAGATCTCCTGGGATTTTAACTGATCTCCAAGTGACAGAGATCAGTTCACCTCGAGAAACTGGCTGCTTTGAAAGGTGGACTCTACGGCAATATACCCCATTGAAGTCCCTCCACTCCACAAACCCCACCCTCCTCAGGCTCCACCCCCAAAATCTCCAGGTATTTCCCAACCTGCAGCTGGCAACCCTAAGGTGATTACTACTGATCCTCTCAATGAATGGATGAAGAAGAAGAACAAGAAGAAGAGTTGGTTTTTATATGCCGACTTTATCACTTAAGGAAGAATCAAACCAGTTTACAATCACCTTCCCTTCCTCTCCCCATAACGGACACCCTGTAAGGTAGGTGGGGCTGAGAGAGCTCTAAGAGAGCTGTGACTATCCCAAGGTCACCCAGCTGGCTTCATGTGTAGGAGTAGGGAAACCAACCCAGTTCACCAGATTAGCGTCCACCACTCATGTGGAGGAGTGCGGAATCAAACCCGGTTCTCCAGATCAGAGTCCACCGCTCCAAACCATGGCTTTTAACCACTACACCATGCTGGGGAGTAATGCCAAAGAAACGGAGCTCTCTTCCACCAAGTTAGATCTTCACTACAACTAAGTCACCATTGTCTACCCTGACTTGTAGAATTTTCACCCGGGTTTGATTCCTCACTCCACATGAGCTGCAGATGCTAATCTGGAAAACCAGGTTCGATTCCTCACTCCTCTGCATGAGCGGTGGACTCTAATCTGGAGAACCGGGTTTGATTCCCCGCTCCTCCACATGAGCTGTGGACTCTAACCTGGAGAGCTGGGTTTGATTCCCCACTCCTCCACATGAGCTGCGGACTCTAATCTGGTGAACCGGGTTTGATTCCCCACTCCTCTACAAGAAATCTGCTGGGTGACCTTGAGCTAGTCTCAGTTCTCTCCGAATTCTCTCAGCCCCACCTACTCACAAGGTATGTGTTGTGGGGAGAGGAAGGGGAGGCGATTGTCAGCTGCTTTGAGACTCCTTAAAGGTAGAGAAAAGTGGGGTATAAAAACCAACTCCTCCTTCTTCAAGAGGGTTTCTAATGATATATGTTTGCTAGTAAGGATGGAATTTTAATAGTAGAGTGTTTTTGTTATCCCTGCAATTGGCCTTGAGTCTGGTTTTGCAGAAGGCAGGCTAAACAGGTTGTAAATAAATAATACTAGAGCGGAGACCCCAAGGGAAGACATCTTGCAAGGGACATCATGCAAACAAAATGCGAGTTCTGTCACCGTGTTGACAAGGCAAAATCTGCCTCTCAATCATTGTGGTGTAGTGGTTAAGAGCAGTGGTTTGGAGCAGTGGACTCCAATCTGGAGAACCGGACTGGTTTCCCCACTCCTCCACATGACTCTCTGGCATTGAAGTCCCTCCTTCTGCAAACCCCGCCCTCCTCAGGCTCCGCCCCAAAAACCTCCTACCAGTGGCGAAGAGGGACCTGGCAACCCTACTAATTGCCACTGCTTCTAAATGTTATCACTTCAGGGTGCAGGTAAGGGGGGTTGGTCACATGAACTAAATGCTCTTCCTTACACAATAATTCCCCAGCAATGTTAAGAAGGTTGTTTTCTTTGTTGGGTTTTTTGCCATCAAGTTGCAGCTGACTCATGGTGACCCCATAGGATTTTCAAGGCAAGAAACATTAAGAGTTGGTTTGCCATTGCCTGCCTCTGCGTAGTGACCCTGGACTTCCTTGGTGGTCTCCCATCCAAGTACTAACCGGGTCCAACCCTACTTAGCTTCTGAGATCTGATGAGATTGTAGAAGATTGTGGAAGTCCCTGCCCCAGGATGTGGTGATGGCTGCCAACTTGGAAGGCTTTAAGAGGGGAGTGGACATGTTCATGGAGGAGAGGGCTATCCATGGCTACTAGTCATGATGCAAACCTAACCTCTCCAGGAGCATGCCTATTATATTAGGTGCTTTGGAGGACAGGCAGGACAATGCTGCTGCCATCGTCTTATTTGTGGGCTTCATGGAGGCACCTGGTTGGCCACCTTGTGAACAGACTGCTGGACTTGATGGGCCTTGGTCTGATCCAGCAGGGCTTTTCTTATGTTCTTATGCAGGATAGGGCTATCCATGGCCTACTAGTCAAAATGGATACTAGTCATGATGCATACCTATTCTGTCCAGGATCAGAGGAGCATGCCTATTATATTAGGTGCTGTGGAACGCAGGCAGGATAATGCTGCTGCCGTCGTCTTGTTTGTGGGCTTCCTAGAGGCACCTGGTTGGCCACTGTGTGAACAGACTGCTGGACTTGATGGGACCTGGACTGATCCAGCATGGGCTTTCTTATGTTCTTATGGAGGATAGGGCTATCCATGGCCTACTAGTCAAAATGGATACTAGACACGATGCATACCTATTCTCTCCAGGATCAGAGGAGCATGCCTGTTATATCAGGAGCTGAGGAACACAGGCAGGATAATAGTGCAGCAGTCGCCTTGTTTGTGGGCTTCCTGGAGGCACCTGGTTGGCCACTGTGTGAACAGACTGCTGGACTTGATGGGACCTGGTCTGATCCAGCAGGGCTTTTCTTGTGTATGAGATTGGGGTAACTTGGGGTATCCAGGTCAGGGCAGAGGTGGTTTGCCATTGCCTGCCTCTGTGTCGCAACCCTGGACTTCTTCGATGGTCCCCCATAAAAAGACGAACCAGGGCTGACCCTGGTTAGCTTCCGAGACTGGGCTAGCCTGAGCCATCCTAGGTCAGGGCAAAAAGGTTAGTCTAGAACATGGGCGGTCATCTGGTCATGTGGAACCTCCGTGTGCAATATGAAAAGGTAAACCCTAATATTTAAGGAAATAAACTGTGTGCCTTCCTACCTCTTGGCTGAGCTGTCTTTTGCAATGTGACCATGCCCCCTAGAGGACACACTGTGCATAACACCAGAAAAGCTGATGGAAATATGAGAATATTCTGCCTCCAAAATAGTGGAGTGCCACTTTTAAAAGCGTTTGACTCGTTTTTACTATTGTTACGGGGAAGCCTTGACAACAGGATACACGTGACTGCTGAGGGATCCCTGCTGACAAAGCAATTTTGCCCTGTAGCGTTGATTCACAGGCCTTTGTTCTATATTTCTGATACATAATCTTTTTGTCTTGATCTGAACACAATAATTCCCCCCCCCCCCACAACCCGGGCTAGTCACAAATTGGACCACAGAGGTCCCCAGAACTATTACAGGGCTCCCTGGTTCCTCCCGTTTCTAGAAAGGTGGTCATTTCAAAAAGTTTCAAAAAAATTCAAAAACAGTTCTAGCAGGTATGATTTACAACCTACCATTCATTACAGATCAAAGAGTAAAGAAGGAAACAGGACTCTTGTCATTCTCGTTCTTCCTGGCATGGGGGGGGGGGGAGAAAAAGCTTTCATATTTTTTAGAGCCAAACTGCAGTGCCTTTACAAGTCTAAGTCAAAGCATTGAATTTCTCAGGTTTGCTGAAATGGAACTTGAGCCCATGTTTGGAAAATAATGGGTTGGGAAATCTTCATAATCAGAACCACGTACTGGATAATACGGAGCAAAGGAAGGGGTAGTTATAATTTGTACTTTAGACCAGGGGTGCCAATAACATAAGGCCTGTGGGTTGGATTAGCCCCCTTGACAGCTCTAATCTGGCCCACGAGGCAGCCGAGGCAGCCCCCCACCCCACACACTCACTCTCGATCTGGGCTGACGAGGCATGGCCCGGCCCGACCAAGCGGCATTTATGTCATATCCAGACCTCGTAACAATTGAGTTTGGCACCCCTGCTTTAGACAGAAAAAAGGGTGACCCTGGACATCCTTGGTGGTCTCCCATCCAAGTACTACCTGGGTCCAACCCTACTCTTAGACAGAAAAAGACAAAATAATACAACAGATAAAATACGAGTACTGCATAAATCCAAGTACTCCTAAATTGTCAGGCAGGGATCTGGAAGATCTAAGGAGCCAGCATGGGGAAGTGGTTAAGAGCAGTGGTTTGGAGCAGTGGACTCTAATCTGGTGAACTGGATTTGTTTCCCCACTCCTACACATGAAGCCAGCTGGGTGACCTTGGGCTAGTCACAGCTCTCTTAGAGTTCTCTCAGCCCCACCTACCTCAGAGGGTGTCTGTTGTGGGGAGGGGAAGGGAAGGTGATTGTAAGCCGGTCTGATTCTTTCTTAAGTGGTAGAGAAAGTCGGCATATAAAAACCAACTCTTCTTCCTCCTCTCCAGGCTAAACATACCGGGTTTCTTAAACTTTTCCTCATAGGACTTGGTCTCCAGACTCTTCACCAGGTTGGTTTCCCCACTCCTACACGTAAGGCCAGCTGGGTGACCTTGGGCTAGTCACAGTTCTCTTAGAGCTCTCTCCGCCTCACCTATCTCATGGGGTGTCTGTTGTAGGGAGGGGAAGGGAAGGTGATTGTAAGTCGGTTTGATTCTGCCTTAAGTGGGAGAGAAAGTCCTCCTCACAATATGAACTCTCTATTCCTCATTTGATATTTCAACTACTGCACCAGCATACATTTCGTTCCTTAGCCTCTGGTACACATAAGTTTCATAAGTTGGTTTTTATACCCCACTTTTCTCTACCTTTAAGGAGTCTCAAAGCAGCTGACAATCGCCTTCCCTTCCTCTCCCCACAACACATACCTTGTGAGGTAGGTGGGGCTGAGAGAATTCGGAGAGAACTGAGACTAGCTCAAGGTCACCCAGCAGATTTCTTGGAGAGGAATGGGGAATCAAACCCGGTTCTCCAGATTAGAATCTGCAGCTCCTGTGGAGGAGTGGGGAAACCAACCCAGCTCTCCAGGTTAGAGTCCGCAGCTCATGTGGAGGAGTGAGGAACATGAGAATTACTCCGTGCATATACAAATTGTGATCCACTGGATTGTATGTGTGTTCACTTTAACTTCTGATCAGGGCTCAGTGGCAGAGCATCTGCTTGGCATGCAGAAGGTCCCAGGTTCAGTCCCCGGCATCTTCAGCTAAAGGGACTAGGCAAGTAGGTGATGTGAAAGGCCCCTGCCTGAGACCCTGGAGAGCCGCTGCCGGTCTGAGTAGACAATACTGACTTTGATGGACCAAGGGTCTGATTCAGTATAAGGCAGCTTCATATGTGTTTATTTATGAGTACATGTGTTCACTGAAACTTGTGGCTATCGCTTCAGTGGCCTGCTTAGCTTTTGAGATCTGATGAGATTGGGCTAACCTGGGCCCTAGGTGTGGTCTATGAAATAGAAATCAAATAAACAACATTACAAGATCACATCACAATCGATTTAGAGCAGCAGGCAGAAAAAGCTCTGGTTCAAAATTGTCCGGGGTGGGGGGGGGGGAGTAAAAACACTTGGAACTGTTCTTAGTGAAAAAGCAATTTATACAATTGGTAAATCTAAACGAATACAGGTATTCCTTGGCCAAGTTCCTTTGGTTAAAGCTGCCTCAGTTCAGACTGTTGTTCAGATGGACATCATTAGGACATCACCAATCAGAGGGACCATAAAGGGATCCCACATTTTTATTCGTTGTTGGATACACCAAAACTACCATTTCACATCCAACTGTATAATGAAACCGTTCACTATATTGTCGAAGGTTTTCACGGTCAGAGTTCATTGGTTCTCGTAGGAAAGAAAATACCAAGACCACGGTTACACAGCCCGGATAACCTACGAGAACCAATAAACCGTTCACTGTTCATAGGAAGTTAACCAAATGACCACTAGATGTCACTATCATCCAAGCCTTGAACCGTGACAGCTCTGTTTCGCACACACACACACACACACACACACACACACACACACACACACACCTTAACATGACAATATGAAATTGGTTCCTAATTATGACCCACAGGAAGTAAAAAAAATGCAGAGTTGGATTTGCAATGCTAAACTGAGCTATGCCTTTCTGAGTCAATTGAAGTCAATGGCTTACAAGGCTGGCAACTCAGCTTACGATGACCTCTTATGAAGCAGATGATGCCGTTTTTATACGCAACTGCTCAGAAGTTGGATTTGGTATGCTTTCTTCTATGAAAGGGGACCTATAAAATGTATTTATTTTATTTCTTTACAAACCTTGTATCCCCGCCTTTCGGCCCTCACAAAGGCCACCAAGACGGCTAACATATAGGATAAAAACCACATTTTAGAAACATTTTAAAAATCAACCATATTCCCTCTCCTTTCTATTCCTTGGCTCCATCATCAACCAAAAGGGAGACTGCAGCCAAGAAATCAGAAGGAGATTGAGACTGGGAAGGGCAGCCATGAAGGAGCTAGAAAAGGTCCTGAAGTGTAAGGATGTGTCACTGGCCACCAAGATTAAGTTAATTCCTGCCATCGTATTCCCTATTACTATGTATGGGTGTAAAAGCTGGACAATGAAGAAAGCTGATAGGAAGAAAGTAGATTCCTTTGAAATATGCTGTTGAAGGAGAGTGTTACGGATACCCTGGACCGCCAAAAACACAAATCAGTGGGTTCTAGATCAAATCAAGCCTGAACTGACCCTAGAAGCTAAAATGACTAAACTGAGGCTGTCAGACTTTGGTCACATTATGAGAAGACAAGAGTCACTGGAAAAGGCAATCATGCTAGGAAAAGTTGAAGGCAGCTGGAAAAGAGGAAGACCCAACAAGAGATGGATTGGCTCTATAAAGGAAGCCACGGCTCTCAATTTGCAAGATATGGGCAAGGGTGTCAAGGATAGGACATTTTGGAGGACTTTCATTCATAGGGTCACCATGAGTCGGAAGTGACTTGACACTTAACACACACACACTCACACTCCCCAAAACACACATCATTAAAACAATTAAAAACAGAATTAAAATACATACCAGACATCTGGAAAACCAAACACCCAGCAATTAAAACATTGATCAGGAAGGAGGAGTCACTGAGGGAATGTGAAACGAAACAAAAAGTTGTTGTGGCATATGAATTCTGATGGTGCCCACAGACTCAAACAGGTTGGGGACCCCTGTTTGTGTCATTATAATGCTGCATAGTAAGATCATACTTCTGTATTTTGAAACGAGGGGGGCAGCCTTTTTTAAAATGCTGGGAACCACCGTGGTATGGTGTTAAGAATGGTGGTTTGGAGCTGTGGACTCTGATCTGGAGAACCGGGTTCGATTCCCCACTCCTCCACATGAGCGGCGGAGGCTAATCTGGTGAACTGTATTGGTTTCCCCACTCCTACACACGAAGCCAGCTGGGTGACCTTGGGCTAGTCACAGCTCTCTTAGAGCTCTCTCAACCCCACCTACTTCACAGGGTGTGTGTTGTGGGGAGGGGAAGGGAAGGGAAGGGGATTGTAAGCAGGTTTGATTCTACCTTAAGTGGAAGAGAAAGTCGGCATATAAAAACCAACTCTTCTTCTTCTTTGGCTCAAATGCTGGGGTAGACGTGCAATGTCTACCTGTGAAAATGTCAAAATGCCAGCAAACAAAATATTCTGGGCGGTGGAATAAGAGTTGTATTTGTCCAGACATGGTTGGCGCGAAGGGGATGTTTTAAGCAGTCATTCCTCTCCCTTTGCGTCCAATGTGGTTGCCCATTTTGTTATCATAAACTCACAATTACGATTATGAAAAACTGAAAGACAAGCAGACTTTTGCAAGTAGAGAAAGACTCTGGAAGGGGGAAAAGAGCTTTAAATCCTTGTTGCCGCTGATGTTTTAAAGCAGCTTCCAATTGTCCGTGGCATTTAATTAGTTACTTCCGGTTGTGTCCCATACCTGAATGTTTTCCTAATATGTTCCAGGGGGGAGGCTTTAATTATTGCTTCTCCCTTGGCTGCAACAGTACGCTCGTTATTTTATTTCTCATTATTGCGCTTTCATAATTGCAAGATGGTTTAAAAAAAAACTAATGAGCAAAAGCATTTGCTCCAAAGCAACAAAAAAAAGGGATTAATTAAAGCCTTTTCCTCTCTCTCCCGCCCACCTGCCCCACTTGTGGGACCCCCACAAACGGACAGGAAGTAATTAATTAATCGGTGCCGAGAGACAAAAGGGACGAGAAAACAAGTTGAAAGGAGACGGTGAAGGGAGAGGCAGGAAAACATAATGCCAGGATCTGGCCCTTGGGGAAGGCCGTTGCTAGATTATGAAGGGGAAACACATCACAATAGCGAGGGGCGGTGTGAATCGCAGTTGTGACGTCATTGGTTTCAGAGGAGCGTTGGGAGTTAAGCCGTGGCTTAACTGCGGAGCCCTCTTAGCAGCAAACATTTTATAAAATGTGTTTATTTATAGCCCCTTTTTTTCTGACAATCATATCTCAAGCAGGGTTGTTGACGTTCAGGTAGGGACGGAAGTTCTCCCGGAATTACAATTTATCTCCAAGATAGTTTCAGAGGGCAGCCATGTTGGTCCGCAGTAGAACAGTTAGATACGAGTCCAGGAGCATCTTAGAGACCAACAAGGTTTTCAGGGTACGAACTTTCGAGAGTGAAAGCTCCCTTCATCAGCAGTAGAAAAGGTATATTTGGGTCCAGGAGCATCTTAGAGACCAACAAGTTTGGAGGGGCATAAGCTTTCGAGAGTGAAAGCTCCCTTCATCAGCAGTAGAAAAGGTATATTTGGGTCCAGGAGCATCTTAGAGACCAACAAGTTTGGAGGGGCATAAGCTTTCGAGAGTGAAAGCTCCCTTCATCAGCAGTAGAAAAGGTATATTTGGGTCCAGGAGCATCTTAGAGACCAACAAGTTTTGGGGGGCATAAGCTTTCGAGAGTGAAAGCTCCCTTCATCAGCAGTAGAAAAGGTATATTTGGGTCCAGGAGCATCTTAGAGACCAACAAGTTTGGGGAGGCATAAGCTTTCGAGAGTGAAAGCTCCCTTCATCAGCAGTAGAAAAGGTATATTTGGGTCCAGGAGCATCTTAGAGACCAACAAGTTTGGGGAGGCATAAGCTTTCGAGAGTGAAAGCTCCCTTCATCAGCAGTAGAAAAGGTATATTTGGGTCCAGGAGCATCTTAGAGACCAACAAGATTTTGGGGGCATAAGCTTTCGAGAGTGAAAGCTCCCTTCATCAGTAGTAGAAAAGGTATATTTGGGTCCAGGAGCATCTTAGAGACCAACAAGATTTTGGGGGCATAAGCTTTTGAGAGTGAAAGCTCCCTTCATCAGCTGTAGAAATGGTATATTTGGGTCCAGGAGCATCTTAGAGACCAACAAGTTTGGGGGGGCATAAGCTTTCGAGAGTGAAAGCTCCCTTCATCAGCAGTAGAAAAGGTATATTTGGGTCCAGGAGCATCTTAGAGACCAACAAGTTTGGGGGGGCATAAGCTTTCGAGAGTGAAAGCTCCCTTCATCAGCAGTAGAAAAGGTATATTTGGGTCCAGGAGCATCTTAGAGACCAACAAGTTTGGGGAGGCATAAGCTTTCGAGAGTGAAAGCTCCCTTCATCAGCAGTAGAAAAGGTATATTTGGGTCCAGGAGCATCTTAGAGACCAACAAGATTTTGGGGGCATAAGCTTTCGAGAGTGAAAGCTCCCTTCATCAGTAGTAGAAAAGGTATATTTGGGTCCAGGAGCATCTTAGAGACTAACAAGATTTTGGGGGCATAAGCTTTTGAGAGTGAAAGCTCCCTTCATCAGCAGTAGAAATGGTATATTTGGGTCCAGGAGCATCTTAGAGACCAACAAGTTTGGGGGGGCATAAGCTTTCGAGAGTGAAAGCTCCCTTCATCAGCAGTAGAAAAGGTATATTTGGGTCCAGGAGCATCTTAGAGACCAACAAGTTTGGGGGGGCATAAGCTTTCGAGAGTGAAAGCTCCCTTCATCAGCAGTAGAAAAGGTATATTTGGGTCCAGGAGCATCTTAGAGACCAACAAGGTTTTGGGGGCATAAGCTTTCGAGAGTGAAAGCTCCCTTCATCAGATAGCTATCTAAACTTCCTGCATCTTACAAAATGGGCTCTGGCCAATGAAAAATTATGTCCGTGTAAATTTATTATTCAGATTACTGCAGCTTGAGCCCCATTTGTTCACAGGAGAGGAACTTCTCCCCCTCCAAAAAAAGACACTTTAAATTCCTTAAGATCGAACAAGGCCCTGGTCTCATTTGAAAGAAATTCCACCAGGCCGGGGCCAGGGCTGAAAAGGCCCTGGCCTGAGTTGAGAACAGACGGAAACTCCATGGGCCGGGGATCACCAGTAAACTGTTATTACCAGAGCGTAATGCTCTCTTGGGGGCATATCAAGAGATGTGGTCCCACTGAAGTCCCTCTCATGTATGCCTACTGGGTTCCCAAACTGTTGCAATGGGGATATCAGCTGTATTGTTTAATCTAAAAAATTCTTCTATGTCTTTGCTGTTTTTTGTTTTTTTTTTACTATATCTTCTTGAAATGGAAGATTGTCATTTAACCTCCATCTTCCCCTTCTGCCTCTATCTCGGTTGCCAAATTACCACTAACAGACTGTGATCTGCAAAAGTCTTTGGTCGTATCTCTGCACTCTCTAGATTGATGACTTAGCTGTTGGCTATCCAGCACCTATCCATCCTTGAATGTGTTTGGTGTCTGTCAGGGGGGAAAGGGTATAATCCCGAGTATTCAAATCCCCAATTTTGTGAACAAGCTTCCAGAAGACTGTATGTGGGGGGGGAAACTGCATTCCCAAAATAACTCAGAGACTTTGACAACTCTAAGTAGGCACCATCAGAGAGCAATATTCATGTTCTCTCTAAACATGAATACATGTCAAAACGGAGGCCATCTTGTGTCGCTGTTGGCTCGGATTGGAAGAGAAGCCAGATCCTAGAGCTACAGAGCTGTTACCTGAGGATCTGATCCAAGCCGCTTCAGAAGCAAGCTTTCTAGAAATTAGATGCAGGCAGGCCAGCCAGGGCTGGTTCATGGTGGTTGGTGCAACTCTCCTTCAAAGATTGGGGCATTGTACATACAGGTAACTAGCCAAGACTCTGCCCCGGGGTTTTCTGGGACACGTCCCAGGATCCTAATCTGAGATTTTATCACCAGTAAGATCATCCTTGGAGGCTCATCTCTGTATCCCTCCACCTTCAGGTGTGAAGTGGGTGTCTACCACACAAAAAGCAATCTCTGTTGTGGTGTTGCGTTTGTAGAACTCCCTCGCGGCGTTAATTCAACTGGCACCGATCCTTTTGACTTTTAAGTGCCAGGTGAAACGTTTCTATTACCCCGAGCCTTTGGCAGCCTCGAAATATTGGTTTGTTGCTCTTCTTTGCTACAGCTGCTATTTGTTTTCCCGCTGCTGGCATTGTTTATTTATTATAATTGATTGTATTTTAATATCATCGCTATTTTCCCCCCCTCGGCGATTGATGATAAGCATCCTCAAGATCTTGTTACTGATAGGCGGGGCAGGAATATTTGAAATAAATGCTGTGCAAAGAAGTGCCAGCCATTACACAAAACCTTTTGGTCCTTCCACCTAGCAGAGTCCTTGTGTTCAACTGGGATTGATCGTTGCCTTTAATCCTCGGCTTCTCTCATGTTCTGTCTGCTCCATGAAACATTTTCCCTAATTAAGTTGGCTAGCAGAAGAAGAAGAAGAAGAAGAAGAAGAAGAAGAAGAAGAAGAAGAAGAAGAGGAGGAGGAGGAGGAGGAGGAGGAGGAGGAGGAGGAGGAGGAGGAGGAGGAGTTGGGTTTTATATGCTGACTTTCTCTACCTTTTTAAGGAGAATCAAACCAGTTTACAATCTCCTTCCCTTCTCCCCACAATAGACACCTTGTGAGGTAGGTGGGGCTGAGAGAGAACTGTGACTAGCCCAAGGTCACCCAGCTGTCTTCATGTGTAGGAGTGGGGAAACCAACCCACTTCTCCAGATTGGAGTCCAGCACGCTCATGTGGAGGAGAGGGGAATCGAACCCGGTTCTCCTGATTAGAGTCCGTCGCTCATGTGGAGGAGTGGGGAATCAAAACGTCACTCATGTGGAGGAGTGGGGAATCATGTGGAGGAGTGGGGAATCAAACTTCACTCATGTGGAGGAGTGGGGACAGATTAGAGTCTGTCGCTCATAACCACTACATAAATGCATAAGGAATCTGCAGCTCTAGGCCACGCAATTCAACCATGTTCTCTGGGACCCTAGTACAGTGATTCCATGTTCTGACCATGATGGGTGCCCTGGTCCCCACAAGTGGTTTTCCTAGAATTCATTTGCTTGTTCCCCACTCTGATCTATCAAACAAATAGCCAGTCCTGGCTTTCCTCTACCCCACTGGAGCAGGAGGTACTTCAAAGGAAGCTAGGAGGCATCGTCCCATTCAGAAACAGCTGTGTTCAAAATAGGGTTGCCAACCTCCAGGTGGTGGCTGAAGATCTCCTGGGATTACAACTGATCTCCAGGCGACAGAGATCAGTTCCCCTGGAGGAAATGGTCGCTTTGGAAGGTGGAGTCTATGGCATTCTACCTCGTTGAAGTCCCTCCTCTTCCCAAGCCCCGCCCTCCTCAGGGTCCACCCCAAAAATCTCCAGGTATTTCCCAACCCGGAGCTGGCATCCCTACTTGAAAACAGGGGAAATCTTGGTTTGGAACCTCGTAACCTTTTGAGGAACCTCCCAACAATCTGCAGTTGGACCTGGACCCCCATGGCAGCCATTATGTGATCGACCCCACTCTCCCACAACAACCATTTTGCGGTGGCACTGACCTCCGGGTCTCAAAATTCCAAAATTGCCCACAATCTCACAAAGTTTGGAGACTCCTGTCCTTTTCTCCCAGCCATAGGTCAGGGAGGGAATCGGCTTGAGGAGATTACATCTCTGAACTCAGGCCTTATCATTTGTGTGTGGGAAGAGAACCCATTTCAGGACCCCACTAAGATTGCTGCAGTTTCCTTTCAGACCTTCGATATATTTCAATGCCTACCTAGGGTTGCCAACGTCCAGGTGGCAACCTCCAGGTGGTGGCTGGAGATCTCCCTCTATTGAAACTGACCTCCTGGCAACAGAGGTCAGTTCACCTGGAGAAAATGGCTTTGGATGGTGGACTCTATGGCATTATACCCCACTGAAGTTCCTCCCCTCCCGAAGCCCTGCCTTCATCAGGCTCCACCCCCAAAATCTGCAGGTATTTACCAGACCCGAGCTGGCAACCCTGTGCCTACCCCTGAATACTATACCTCTGCTTAGGAACAGAAAAATATTTTCTGGGGTATTTTCAAGATTTCATGGACTGATGAAAATGAAATTGCAGACAGCGAAGAAGAAGGAGAAGGAGAAGGAGAAGCAGAAGCAGAAGCAGAAGCAGAAGCAGAAGCAGAAGAAGAAGAAGAAGAAGAAGAAGAAGAAGAAGAGTTGGTTTTTGTATGCCGACTTTCTCTACCACTTAAGGGAGACTCAAACCGGCTTACAGTCACCTTCCCTTCCCCTCCCCACAACAGACACCCTGTGGTAGGTGGGGCTGAGAGAGCTGTGACTAGCCCAAGGTCACCCAGTTGGCTTCGTGTCTAGGAGTGGGGAAACCAACCCAGTTCACCAGATTAGCCTCCGCTGCTCACGTGGAGGAGTGGGGAATCAAACCCGGTTCTCCAGATCAGAGTCCACCGCTCCATACCACTGCTCTTATCCACTACACCACGCTGACTCGTCTAGAAGAGGTTAACTGGCGTTTTGCTACCAGGGGTGTTTTATACATGCCGACAGGAACATTTCCTTACGGCAGCAATCTTCCACGCAAGACTAAAATGAGACTACAGCTCGGCGTGTAATTGCTCCAGTCAAACTGTTACCCCCTAGTGAGAGAAATTTCCCTCAAGACGCCACTTCATCTGAAGTACTTCTCCGTTAATGCAGGCTTATCTGTTCTGTTAAAGCATGATAAACACAGCTGAATTAATTGTTGGAAGACACAGTCATTGAGAACATCTGGAACAGCTTTTCCCAGCATTTTTGTTAAAAAAAAAAACAACCTACACAAAGTTAGAGTGAAAATGCTATACTTTAGTGCATTACACACTAGAGCTCTCTCATACACTCAAAGAGAAAGCAGAGGGACTGCTGGGAATATGATAACCATCTTCAAGTACTTGAAGGGCTGTCATATAGAGGAGGGTGCCGAGTTGTTTTCTGTTGCCCTAGAAGGTCGGACCAGAACCAACGGGTTGAAATTAAATCAAAAGGGTTTCCATCTAGACATTAGGAAGAATTTTCTTACAGTTAGAGTGGTTCCTCAGTGGAACAGGCTTCCTTGGGAGGTGGTAAGTGCTCCTTCCCTGGAGGTTTTTAAGCAGAGGCTACATGGCCATCTGTCAGCAATGCTGATTCTGTGACCCTAGGCAGATGATGAGAGGAAGGGCATCTTGGCTATCTTCTCGTCATGGAGTAGGGGTCACTAGGTGTGTGTGGGGGAGGTAGTTGTGATTTTCCTGCATTGTGTAGTGGGTTGGACTAGATGACCCTGGTGGTCCCTTCCAACTCTATGATTCTATGATAAGTGCTCTGCATAACAAACTATTTATATGAAGCAACTCCTCTCATACAGCACCAGTGATTTTCAACATCTTTCTGTAAACATTCCTGGTTTGTAGTACTATGACAACAATCAATTACTAGAACTAGCACCGGGGTAATTTCACACCCACAATTGGTCACGGACGGCAGTTTCTACATAGCTGAATTTAAGCCACTTTCTGTAGCTTTCAGGAGGGAAGGCGGCATGGTATACACCAATCTCATCAAGTCTCGGAAGCTAAACGGGGTCAGTACTTGGACGGAGGACCACCAAGGAAGGCTCTGCTGAGGAAGGCAATGGACAGCCACCTCTGCTTCTCGCTTGCCTTCAAAGCCCCTTACTTGGGGTCACCATAAGTTGGGAGACCACCAAGGAAGACTCTGCAGAGGAAGGCAATGGCAGACCATCCCTGCTCCTCACTTGGCTTGAAGGCCCCATGGTGGGGTTGCCATAAGTCTCCTTCTTCAGTTCCTTCAGAATCTGTGCTCGGGATAAGCGGTGTTGAACCCTCTGCGGTCTATTTCTTCTATTCTTACATTAATCTTAGATTGGAGCTTAACAAAGTGTGGCATCATACAAAGACTTTTTTATGCACAAAGTCATTGATGAAGATTTATTAAGCATCATATGGCAAGCTGAAGAAGGAGGGTCGAAATGTGGAACTATCCAAAATTCACGTTCTTGCCGGATCCTGTGGGGGGCTTCCACCCTGTAGGGTCTTTTCCTTGACACGTTGATGTTCTCATACGTTCTTATACATTCAGCATTTCTATCTCTGAACTTTCCTTTTTGTGGGCCTTGGATTCTTGGGCTCATGGACTATTTCCTTGGACTCTAGTTCCTGGTGTTGTTGTACTACACGTATGGACTCTTTTGGTGGCTATTTGATGTTTAGTGTTCAGTATTGTATATAACAGGATTTATAGTTGTTATAGTCTGAGTAATTTGAGTAATTTGTTACTGGGCATAATATGGTTTGTTGTCTGACATTATATTTATATTTTTGTGTATTGAGCCTCCGTGCTGCCTTCTTTGTATTTAGCTTTGCATTTGCAGCATAGGTAATGTATTGTTTTTTGCTGCTAACCTCCAGGTGGCGGCGGGAGATCTCCGCTATTACAGCTGATCTCCAGCCAATAAAGATCACTTCACCTGGAGCAAATGGCCACTTTGGCAATTGGGCTCTCTGGCATTGACGTCCCTCTCCTCTCCAAACCCTGCCCTCCTTAGGCTCTGCCCCCAAAATCTCCAAGTATTTCCTAACCTGCAGCTGGCAATTCTACTTATTAAAGAGCTGCTGGCTTCCTCCTTCTTGTTGCATCATTTCCCGAGAGGAAGTGGCTAAAGCCTCAAGGTATTCTATAACTGGGCCTGACAGCCCGTCTATCTTTATTCCGTTCACCATCCAAGGAGCTTAGGGCAGAGTACAGAGTTCTTCCTCATTTCAGCCTAACAATAATCCTCTGGGGTAGATTAGGTTGAGGAAAAGTGGCTGATCCAAGGTCACTCAGCAAGCTTCATGACTAAGTGAGAAAGACAAAGAGCGCCTCTCCCTCCTTGATAAAATGTGCAAGGATTGCTTTCTGAAGAACACACAGGGTGAAAAGGCACGGGCGCTTTAGCCTCCTTTAGTCCCTGTTTCAGCCAGGATTGAAACATGTGCGTTCGATCCTGGCTCAATCCTGGCTGAAACAGGGACTAAAGGAGGCTAAAGCGCCCGTGCCTTTTCGCCCACAATCTTTTCGCAGTCCGTTGAAAGCCCGTTTTGCAGCTTCCCAAACGACCGCAAGTTCCCAGGGCCACTTCCTTTTTGCCGAATCACCTCCTTTGCGCCGGCGTATTGCATGACTGTGATACATGTTGATGCACAAACGTAGAAGTTAAGCAAGACAAGAGATGGTCTTCAGAGCAGTGACAGCTTCCACAGACATCGCTCCCAGCAAGCGGGATAAGAAGAGAGCAGTGGATTTCCCAAATCAGATTGGATGCCAAGAGAAGGGTGTTATTCTAGGGCAGTGATCCCCCGATGAAGTCCCAGTGGGAGCCATGTTGCCTGCTGATGGGATTGCTGGTGCCTGCTTGATTCTTCCCCAAAGCAGAGAGCCAGGTCAGCAAGCAATGTCTGTTCCGAAATAGCTGCCCACATCATAAGAGGATGCTTGGCTTGAAAGCTCCCAACATCTGCGATTCCTTCCTCATGGCAGCCCTTTTGTGATTTGTTTAGGGCTGCCAACCTCCAGGTGCTAGCTGGAGATCTCCCGCTATTACAACTGATCTCCAGCCGATAGAGATCAGTTCCCCTGGAGAAAATGGCCGCTTTGGCAAATGGACTCTATGGCATTGAACCCTTTATCATTTGTCTCCCTCCTAGGGTTGCCAACCACCGGGTACTAGCTGGAGATCTCCTGCTATTACAACTGATCTCTAGCCGGTAGAGATCAATTCACCTGGAGAAAATGGCCACTTTGGCAAATGGACTCTATGGCATTGAAGTCCCTCCCCTCCCCAAACCCCGCCCTCCTCAGGCTTTGCCCCAAAAACCTCTCATCAGTGGCGAAGAGGGACCTGGCAACCCTACATTTGTTCCATTTCCCATGGCAGCCATTTTGTGAGGATATCCACTACCTTTTATGAAATTCCCACTGGCTCAACTGGTTGGGGACCACCACCACCCCACAAACACTTTAGTGTTTGCATTCATGTCCATCCTCTGCCCAAAACATCAAAATGGTCTCTCGTTGGTGGCGGCCAAGTTAGTACGTATGGACACCTACACCTTGTAAGGTACTATGCATCCTTTGTTTATATTGCCGTTTTTGAAAATCAAAATGCACAAGAACCCTTTATCATTTGTCTCCCTCCTAGGGTTGCCAACCACCGGGTACTAGCTGGAGATCTCCTGCTATTACAACTGATCTCTAGCCGGTAGAGATCAATTCACCTGGAGAAAATGGTCACTTTGGCAATTGGACTCTATGGCATTGAAGTCCCTCCCTTCCCCAAACCCCGCCTTCCTCAGTTCTACCCCCAAAATCTTCAGGCATTTCCCAACCCAGAGCTGGCAACCCTAACTTCACACTGCTGGCTATCAGAATGAGAAATTAGTGAGACAGGTAGGGATTACTTTAGAGGTTTTTAGCTCTTTGTGGAACAGTGCCCGATGTTTCTTTACTGAGAACCATTTCTTTTTATCGTCAAGTCACAGATGACTTATGGCAACCCCCATAGGGTTTTCAAGGCAAGAGATGTTCAGAGGGGGTAAGAACATAAGAAAGGCCCTGCTGGATCAGACCAAGGCCCATCAAGTCCAGCAGTCTGTTCACATAGTGGCCTCTAAGAAGCCACAAACAAGATGACTACAGCAGCATTTATCCTGCCTGTGCTCCATAGCACCTAATATAATAGGCGTGCTCCTCTGATTCTGGAGAGAATAGGTATGCATCATGACCAGTAGCCATATTGACGGGTAACCATGGATAGCCCTCTCCTCCATGAACATGTCCACTCCCCTCTTAAAGCCCTCCAAGCTGGCAGCCATCACCACATCCTGGGGCAGGGAGTTCCACAATTTAACTATGTGTTGTGTGAAAAAACACTTCCTTTTATCTGTTTTGAATCTCTCATCCTCCAGCTTCAACAGATGACCTCGCGTCCTAGCATCATGGGAGAGGGAGAAAAACTTCTCCCTATCCACTCTCTCTTGCTATTGCCCACCTCCACGTCACATACCCCTGGTATTCCTTGGAGGTCTCCCATCCAAAAACCGGCCAGGGCCAACCCTGCTTAGTTTCTGAGATCTGACAAGATCAGGCCGGCCTGGGGCTATCCAGGTCAGGGCTACTGAGAACCATCAGCACTTGAAAAAGTTTGAAACCGGTTTATATTTGTAGTATAGACACGCCAAAACAGTGATCCAAACATGACCTTGCGAATTAAGTGAATATAGAGGGCGAATTAAAATAAAGCGGTCCTTTTTTTGAAAGAGAGTTTTGTTTCCTGGGGTGGCAGGGGTGTTTGTCGGTCAGGCCAAGATGTATTTAGTACCGGGCATGCCCCTTGCTTGGCAAACTGCTGGGAGAGAACAGAAGCAAAAAGTTCAGGCAAAAACAGACCTTTGGTTCCTTATATATTCCTCATACGTTCCCAGCAAGCGCAAAAGCAGATGCCGAATGGTGGGATTCCTGAAAAAGCAAAGAGGGACCTGTCCGGACCAGGATTCTTTGCAAGCATGCCAACAAGTTAATGCCTCCTCCGTTCAGAGATATTTTTTTTGGAAAAAAAATCAACAAAGGCCAAAACGCTGCTAGGAGATTTGCTACTGACAGTGAGAAGCCAGTCGCAGCCTGCAGAAACCTGAAATGAAGGGGAGGGTTCCCCTTGCTAAAAACCATTGCTATGGCAACAAAGCAAGCTCCTGCAGAAGAGAATTCTTTTAAAGAAAGGTATAGCAAAGCCCAGATGATTATTATTTTTTAATGTACACGAGAAGACAAAGCCAGCAGGACAAACTAATGGCCTATGCCACCGTGGCTAAAATGACCCACATGGCAAATGCAACGAACGATGTGACATAGGAGCAGTTCAATGAAAAAGGGAAACAATCCTACAGATACGTTGCGGCTCAAGACTAACGGAAACAAACACAGAAACTTAACACTACAAAATAACAACATGGTTTTAAGTTTAGAGTAGGAGACGGTAATGCCGGCTGTAACAGGTTATACGCTAGAGGCAAAGGATGTTTAGTTTTCGAGCGTATGTATAACTTTGCTGGAGCAACAGAAAGAAAGAATAATAATGCAGTCTGCTTGATTGGTCTTGAAGATGCGTACGTTTATGTTACCTTTTTCATTATACCCTTATACTTTATCCATCCCCTTTTTTCCTTTTGTATCCCGATTATAAAACCAATAATATATATATATATTTTTTAAAAAAAGATAAAGCCAGCGATACGTTCATTTGGAAGCAAACCAACATCCTTTCCGCAACTTGCTATTGCCGTTATGTACGGTACTATGCGTTTCCAGATTGGGGTAGACAGCGAAACCAACCAGCCGCATTCTGGGATAAGATATTCAGTACATTAATAGGTCCCCTTCTTATGAGGAAGCCGGCCGTAAGTTAACCCCTCCCCTGCTCAGTGAAATCACAGTCAATTCAGAGGAAGGGAGAATTAAGACTCTCCTTTGGGAAGGAAATGGAGCCCCGTAGCGCAAAGAGTTAAGATGCAGTACTGCAGTCCAAGCTCTGCCCACGACCTGAGTTCGATCCCAATGGAAGTCGGTTTCAGGTAGCCTGCTCAGGGTTGACTCAGGCTTCCATCCTTCCGAGGTCGGTAAAATGAGGACCCAGCTTGCTAGGGGTAAAGGGGAGATGACTGGGGAAGGCAATTGCAAACCACCCCGTAAACACAGTCTGCCTAGTAAACGTTGGGATGTGACGTCACCCCATGGGTCAGGAATGACCCAGTGCTTGCACAGGGGACTACCTTTACCTTTTTTGGGAAGGAAACGTCCAGACGGTAAAACAGGTAGCTAACTTCTGTGCAGTTGCATTAAAATTGGATCATGGCAACTAGATTAATTCTATAAAATCTTTTAATATTTGGTGAATTTTAGTGTGATATATTATTCAACAATTTTAACTAGGTGATGTTTTTGTAAAATCTATGTAATCTTTTATCTCATGTATAAATGACACAAGTGTTCTACTGGCGTATGCCATATTAATAAATCTGATCTGATCTGGTTGGGGTATTACAAACTCCGAAAAGCAAGTCCTAGTGATTTGAATGGATCTTCTCACCAGTAATGGCCATGTCATAGGGAGGGTTGCCAACCTCCAGGTGGTAAATGACAAAACAGTAGTACCTGTAATAAAATATATGTGTGTATATTCAAAACTCTACCTGATGAATTAGCTACCTGATGATTTTAGCGAATAAGATTTCAATCTGATTAGAAATGCCAAGCTTATAACAGAATATATTAATTTGAATTTTTATACTATTAGGCTTCACTTTGCATTTTGCATTTTCTTTTGTATAACAACAAACAGATGTATGATAGATTTAAAGAAATATATGTGTTGTATCATATTAATAGGAGCCCCGTGGTGCAGAGTGTTAAGCTGCAGTACTGCAGTCAAAAGCTCTGCTCACGACCTGAGTTCGATCCTGACTGAAGTCAGTTTCAGGTAGCCGGCTCAAGGTTGACTCAGCCTTCCATCCTTCCGAGGTCGGTCAAATGAGTACCCAGCTTGCTGGGGGTAAAGGGAAGATGACTGGGGAAGGCACTGGCAAACCACCCCGCAAAACAAAGTCTGCCTAGAAAACTTCGAGATGTGACGTCTCCCCATGGGTCAGGAATGACCCGGTGCTTGCACAGGGGACCTTTACCTTTACCTTTATCATATTAATAAACTGTGTTAGACATTGGAAACCTTTATACTGTAATATTCAAGAGTTATTTTTTGAACAATGGATACTAGTGTAAATTATGTTAAACAATGAAAATCTGTATACTGTGTAAACCAACAGTTATGTTTTGAATACATACACATATATATTTTATTGTGTGTGTGTGTGTGTGTGTGTGTTAAATGCCGTCAAGTCGCTTCCAACTCATGGCGACCCTATGAATGAAAGTCCTCCAAAATGTCCTGTCTTTGACAGCCTTGCTCAGATCTTGCAAATTGAAGGCTGTGGCTTCCTTTATTGAGTCAAGCCATCTCTTGTTGTAGGTATTACTATTTTGTCATTTTATAGGTATTACTATTTTGTCATTTTCCTTCAGTATATTTCATACCTATACTCCCTATTATTACACTTGTTATAACCTCCAGGCGGGGGCTGGAGATCTCCCGCTATTACAACTGATCTCAAGGCGACAGAGATAATTTCACCTAGAGAAAATGGCCACTTTGGAAGGTAGGCTCCATGGTTTTATACCCCACTGAAGTCCCTCCCCTCCCCAAACCCCACCCTTCTCAGGCTCCACCCCCAAAATCTCCAGGTATTTCCCAACCCAGAGCTGGCAACCCTCGTCATAGGAAAGCCAGCATGGTATAGTGGTTAAGGTTTCAGACTAGGATCTGGGAAAACCCAGGTTCGAATCCCCATTCTTCCGTGGAAACTCACTGGGTGACCTGGGGCCAGTCACACACTCTCAGCCTCAACCCTAGCAAGTATTTGGATGGGACACCTCCAAGGAATACCAGGGTTGTGACGCAGAGGCAGGCAATGGCAAACCACCCCTGAACATCTTTGAACACCCCGCCACGGGTCGCCAAAAATCAAATGTGACTTGATGGCCAAAAAAAAAGACATGTCATACAAAACACATTGGCAGACTGCTGTTTGTTGCTGAACGTATGCTAAATCGGGGACGGCAGCCAACCCCAACTCCCCAGCAAGTGTAGATTATGGAAGGGCTGAGGACGGGGGTAAGGGGGGAGTCCGATGCCAGCTGCAACATCCCATCGCTTCCGGTAAAAAACCAGAAATAACCTGGGTAGCTCTACGAGTTGCCAGAAACTCTTTGGTTTCCGGTCGATTCCTAGAGATACCCCACCGGGGAATGGGACCCCTAGTGTAGATGTATGTCAACATGTTTGTAATCATGTGCCTTCCACATTTATACCTTACAGTTTTACCCTTAAACATAACTCATCTTGGGTATATACCTAAAATAGAATGTGTGTGTAGAAGATGTGTGTGTCTGAATATGGCGACCCTATGAATGACCTCCAAAATGTCCTATCCTTAACAGCCTTGCTCACATCTTGCAAACTAAGGGCCATGGCTTCCTTTATAAAGTCAATCCATCTCCTGGTGGGTCTTCCTCTCTTCCTGCTGCTTTCCACTTTTCCTAGCATTATTGTCTTTTCCAGTGACTCTTGTCTTCTGATAATGTGACCAAAGTACGACAGCCTCAGTTTAGCCATTTTAGCTTCTAGGGAGAGTCCAGAGTTCTTCAGCCTCCCCTCATAGGAAAAGGTGCTCCAACCCCATAATTGTCTTGGTTGCCCTCTGAGAACCAGCGTGGTGTTGTGGTTAAGAGCGGTGGTTTGGAGCGGTGGACTCTGATCTGGTGAACCAGTTTGGTTTCCCCACTCCTCCACATGAAGCCAGCTGGGCGACCCTGGGGTGGTCACAGCTCTCTTAGAGCTCTCTCAGCCCCACCTACCTCACAGGGTGTCGGTTGTGGGGAGGGAAAGGTGATTGTACTGGAACTGATCAGTGTCGCCTGGAGATCCACTGTAATAGCAGGAGATCTCCAGGCCCCACCTGGAGGCTGGCAATTACGGTTGCCAACTCCGGGTTGGGAAATACCTGGAGATTTTGGGGGTGGAGCCTGGGGAGGGTGGGGTTTGGGGAGGGGAGGGACCTCATTGGTCTATAACACCATGGAGTCCCCCCTCCAAAGCAGCCATTTTCTCTGGGGGGTGGGGGGTGGACTGACATCCAGAAAACAGTGGCAATCCCAGGAGATCTTCAGGCCTCACCTAGAGGTTGGCATCGAGGGTCTCCAGCTCTGCGTTGGGAAATACCTGGAGATTTTGAGGGGTGGAGCCTGGGGAGGGGAAAAGGTTTGGTTTATAATGCCATGGACCCCCCCCTCCAAAGAATTCATATTCTCCTGTGTCATCTGGAGATCAGTTTTAATAACAGGAGTTGGGAAATACCTGGAGACTCTGGAGGTGGAGCCTGAGGAGGGCGGGGTTCGGGGAGGGGAAGGACCTTATTGGGAGGGGGAGGGACCTCATTGGTCTATAAGGCAGGGAGTCCCCCCCTAAAGCAGCTGTTTTCTGGGGGGGGGGCTGACATCCAGAAAACAGCCTTAATCCCAGGAGATCTCCAGGCCCCACCTGGAGCTTGGCAACTACGGTTGGGAAATACCTGGAAATTTGGGGGTGGGGCCTTAGGAGGGCGGGGAGGGACTTCGTGGGGAGGGGGAGGGGAGGGACCTCATTGGTCTACGATGCCACGGAGTTCCCCCCCTACAAAAAAGCCGTTTTCTGGAGGGGGGCATCGAAAAAGCAGGGGGGACCCCCGGAAATCTCCAGGCGCCCCCCGCCCGGAGGTTGGCAACCCGCTGGGGACGGGCGGGGCGCCTCCGGAGGCGGCGCTCCCCCCTCCCGGGTGACGTCATCGCTTCCGCCCCGCTCCCCCCCTCCCCCCCCCAGGATCCAACATGGAGTAAAGGCAGCGATGGGGCTGGGACGGGGCCGCCGCCGCCTGCCCCCCCCCGCTGAGCGCCCCCCCGACCCCCGCTGAGCCCCCCCGGCCTCCCCCCCCCCCCCGCTCTTTCCTCGGCGGACCAGGCGCGACCCCCCCCCCCGCGATGTAAGAGGCGAGGATGAAGAGGGGGCTGAGAGCCACGCCGGGGAGGGGGAGAAGATGACCGAGGAGGGCCGCCCGGACGAGTGAGTGGCCGCGGGGGGGGGGGACATCTGGCTGGAGAGGGGGGCTGGGGAAGGGGGCGCCGGGGATGCCGGGGGGGGACGCCTGGAGTGCCGTCCCCCCCCCGTCGGATCGCCTTTGGGGCTCTTTCCCGGGGCGGGTGGGCCTTTCCCTTGCATGCACGGAGCCCCCCAGTCTAGGTTCTGGACTGGGGGGGTCCCCCAAGGCAGAGGACCCCCATCCGTCTAGGCTCGTGAGCCGGGGGACCCCAATGCACGGACCCCCCCCTGTTTGGACTGGGGGGTCCCCCAATGCACGGAGCCCCCCCTCTAGGCTCTGGACTGGGGGGTCCCCTTTTGCACGGAGCCCCCCAGTCTAGGTCCTGGCCTGGGGGGGTCCCCCAAGGCAGAGGACCCCCATCCGTCTAGGCTCTTGAGCCGGGGGACCCCAATGCACGGACCCCCCCCGTTTGGACTGGGGGTCCCCCAATGCACGGAGCCCCCCCCCTCTAGGCTCTGGACTGGGGGGGTCCCCTATTGCACGGAGCCCCGGCCCGTCTGGGCTCTGGACTGGGGGGTCCCCCAAGGCAGAGGACCCCCATCCGTCTAGGCTCTTGAGCCGGGGGACCTCAATGCACGGACCCCCCTGTTTGGACTGGGGGGTCCCCCAATGCACGGGAGCCCCCCCTCTAGGCTCTGGACTGGGGGGTCCCCTTTTGCACGGAGCCCCCGCCCGTCTGGGCTCTGGACTGGGGGGGGGGTCCCCCAAGGCAGAGGATCCCCATCCGTCTAGGCTCTTGAGCCGGGGGACCTCAATGCACGGACCCCCCCCCTGTTTGGACTGGGGGGGTTCCCCAATGCACGGAGCCCCCCCCTCTAGGCTCTGGACTGGGGGGTCCCCTTTTGCACGGAGCCCCCGCCCGTCTGGGCTCTGGACTGGGGGGTCCCCCAAGGCAGATGACCCCCATCCGTCTAGGCCCTTGAGCCGGGGGACCCCAATGCACGGACCCCCCCTGTTTGGACTGGGGGGTTCCCCCAATGCACGGAGCCCCCACCCGTCTGGGCTCTGGACTGGGGGGTCCCCCAATGCAGAGGACCCTAGGCTCTTGAGCCGGGGGGCCTTAATGCACAGAGCCCCCCCCCCGTTTGGACTGGGGGGTTCCCCCCATGCACGGAGCCCCCGCCGTCTGGGCTCTGGACTGGGGGGGTCCCCAATTTTGCACGGCGGGGAGTCTTTCTGTCTCCGGCCCCGCACGCCCACTTCTCTCCCCCCCCCGGGCGGGGGCCTGGCGTGTGTTTGCAGCTTTCGCACCCGCCATTTCTTTTCTTCTAATTCTTTTTTTCTTCAATCGCTCCGATTTGCATACCCCATTTCCATTCATAAAAAACAACAACATACGGCCTGCGCTGCGGCCGCGGGAGGGAGGGAGGGAGACCAGCCTCGAGGCGGGGGGGAGGGGGAGAGAGAGACGGGGGAGGGGGAGAGAGAGACGGGGGAGGGGCTCGGTTTGTTTTGCTATTTTGCAAGATCCGGGGGCAGGAAGGAGCCCGGGCCCACTCGCCGTTGGGAGCGACATATGTGGGGGGGGGAGGCCTGGCCTGGCTGGCTGGGATGTTGCATCGAGCGCGAGGAGGAGGAGGAGATGATGAAGAAGGGGTGGGGGCGAGAAAGGGTGCTCGTGAGAATGGGCCAGGCGGGCCGTGCAAAAGACGCTTGGGCTTCGTAGCAAGGGGAGGGGAGGAGCGTGCCTTGCGGGGGGGGGAAATGCGTGCAAGAAAAAGAAAACGTGGCTGGCCGGAAAAATGCGTGCAGGGAAAATAAAGCGCAGCTTGCAAGAGACAAATATGCAGGAAAAAAATAAAGCTTGCCAGAGGAATGCGTGCAGGAGAAATAAAAGTGCGGCTTGCAAGAGGAAAGCGTGCAAGGGAAAATAAAGCGCAGCTTACAAGAGACAAATATGCAGGGGAAATGAAGCTTGCAAGAGGAATGCGTGCAGGGAAAATAAAAGTGCGGCTTGCAAGAGGAAAGCATGCAGGGAAAATAAAGAGCTGCTTGCAAGAGCAGTGCGTGCAGGGAAAATAAAATGCAAGAGGAATGCATGCAGGGAAAATAAAAGTGCGGCTTGCAAGAGGAAAGCATGCAGGGAAAATAAAGAGCTGCTTGCAAGAGCAATGCGTGCAGGAAAAAAATAAAATGCAGCTGGTAAGAGGAAAGCGTGCAGGGAAAATAAAGCGCAGCTTGCAAGAGACAAATATGCAGGGAAAATAAAGCTTGCAAGAGGAATGCATGCAGGGAAAATAAAAGTGCGGCTTGCAAGAGGAAAGCATGCAGGGAAAATAAAGAGCAGCTTGCAAGAGCAATGCGTGCAGGAAAAAAATAAAATGCAGCTGGTGAGAGGAAAGCGTGCAGGGAAAATAAAGCGCAGCTTGCAAGAGACAAATATGCAGGGAAAATAAAGCTTGCAAGAGGAATGCATGCAGGGAAAATAAAAGTGCGGCTTGCAAGAGGAAAGCATGCAGGGAAAATAAAGAGCCGCTTGCGAGAGCAATGCGTGCAGGGGAAAAAATAAAATGCAGCTGGTGAGAGGAAAGCGTGCAGGGAAAATAAAGCGCAGCTTGCAAGGGAAATGCATGCAAGAAAAAGACGGCGCGGCCGTGAGCAGAACTGCGCGGGGGGGGCGCCTTTTGCAAGCCCTGGCTCCCCTCCAGCCGCGCCCCTCCGGTGGGGCTCTGCCAGCCTGGGGTGAGGGAAGGTGACTGGCTTGGCCTGGCGGCTGCAGGCCTAACAGAGCTGGGTGGTTGGGTTTTTTTTGTGAATCGGACGGGTTCCCGTTCTGGTCACGTGACGCGGACATTCATAAATCCGGTAACCTTCAGCCTCGGTTCATTCACGCCCGGGTGGCTGCCGCCCCGCCCGCCCGCCGCCTTGAATGGGTGGCGCGGAGAGGAAAAGAAGGGGGTCGGATGTGGGGGGTGGAAATCAGTGGGTCGCCCTCGCGGGGGTTTTGGGAGACCCCCAAATAGCCACCGGCCTGCCTTCCATGCTGGAGAGGGGAAGTGAGTCGTTTTTTTTTTACCTCCTCCCTGTCTCTTTTTAATGCGACTGTTGGATGGGAAAGGTTTGGCATCCGTGGAGAGGATGTTGCTCTTTGCTAGTTCAGCTTTGTGGAAATTGGGTGGGGGGTCACATAAATGGCCTGGCCTTGTCCAAATTTGACAAGAGACGGACACCGGAATATTAAATTGGTTTCGGCTTTTAATGTTTTTTTCGATTGGTGTAGGTTCTTTGGCTGGTGGTTGTTCTTTAATCTATTTATATTTTTTAAAGCCATGCTTCAGTGTGATGTATTGGTTGAGAGTGTCGGTGTAGTGCTGGAAAGATCTGGGTTCGGATCCCCACTTGTGCCCTGGAAGCTCACTGGGCGAACTTTGGGCCGGTCGCATTCTCTCAGCCTAAACAACCCCGCAGGGTTGTTGTCCGGTTAAAACAGAGGAGTGGAGAATGATGTCGGCCGCTTTGGGGTCCTCATTTGGGGAGAAAGGCGTGGGGTGTAAATGAACTAAATAAATAAACAAAATCTCTCCAGGGCTGGGACAAAACAAGGGAGGCGATGGGTCAGTTGGGCCTCTGAAATATTTGAAGCGAGCTTTGGAGCATTTCCGGCTTAGCGATGGGGAAGCCCCAGATGTCGGTATGATGCTCTGGATGTTGGGTCACTCATAAGCAGTCTTCAGTCCAACTCCTGTTTGGGAAGGGGATGTTGTCAGTTTGGCTAGCGTTGAAGCCTCATCTTCAGAACCAACGGGTTGAAATCAAATCAAAAGAGTTTCCATCTAGACATTAGGAAGAATTTTCTAACAGCGGTTCCTCAGTGGAACAGGCTTCCTCGGGAGGTGGGTAAGCGCTCCTTCCCTGGAGGTTTTTAAGAAGAGGCTAGATGGCCATTTGTCAGCAGCGCTGACTCTATGACCTTAGGCAGATCATGAGAGGGAGGGCATCTTGACCATCTTCTGGGCATGGAGTAGGAGTCACTGGGGGAGTGGGGTGGGGAGGTAGTTGTGAATTCTCTGCATTGTGTAGGGGGTTGGACTAGATGACCCTGGTGGTCCCTTCCAACTCTAGCATTCTGTGTGGTTTCCCTTATTCCCTGTGGGCAAGCCTGATTCTCTATGGGCAATCATGCATTCCCTATGGGCAATCTTCTGGGCATGGAGTAGGGATCACTGGTGGTGTGGGGGCTAGGTAGTTGTGAATTTCTTGCATTGTGCAGGGGGTTGTACTAGATGACCCTGGTGATCCCTTCCGACTCTATGGTTCTCTAAGTGAGCTGTGGCTCACAAAAGCTCATACCCTGCCACAAATGTTGTTAGTCTTTAAGGTGCTACTGGACTCTTGCTCTTTTCTACGAACATCTTTAAAGACTGAGAATTGCTGAGCCTTTGTTCAAAAGAGAAAGGCGGGGTAAGCGATATAAAATATATTAAATCCCAAAGCAGTGATTTTGCGATGGGAGTCTTTTTTTTGTTTAAGTCCTTTTGTTGAAGAATTCAGACTTTTGGGGTCAGAAACAGGGTGTACAGTTAAAAATAAACTGCTGTTTGTTTTTGCTGGAACACAGCGACACGACGGTAACTCTGTAGTTATCATCAGGGTAGCGAAAAGAGACCTGGTGGACGGAAGAATGGGGAATTAACTGAGGAAATGGTGAGTAGTGGTGTTAAAGGAAGATGGAACCGGAGAGCAAGTGGGGGGAAAGTCACAAGTCACGCTGGACACTGAGGTGGAACGGATGTGAGTTGTTGACCAGATCTTTCCTGGAAGCAGTGTGGCGTATGGTTAGTGTGTCCGGCTTGGATCTCGGAGGCCAGGCTTTAAAATACCGCACCACCGTGAAGCTTTCTGGGAGACCTTGGGCCAATCAGGTTCTTTCAGCATAATCCATTTGACTGGGTGGGTTAAAACGGGGATGGGGTAACTCAACATGCCGCTCTGAGATAGTCAGATCAGGTAAAAAGACGTGTTAGATACTTAGGAAGGAAGTGGCCGCAGGATAAGGTATCCGGTGGGGACCTCAAGAGAGATCTGGTTGTTGGGCAAGAGTGGGGAGGGGATGGGGCTCAGTGGTAGAGCATCTGTTTGGCATGCAGAAGGTCCCAGGTTCAATCCCCGGCATCTCCAGTTAAAGGGACTAGGCAAGTAGGTGATGGGAAAGACCTCTGCCTGAGACCCTGGAGAGCCGCTGCCTGAACGTGTAGACAATACTGACTTTGATGGACCAAGGGTCTGATTCAGTATGGCAGCTTCATGTGTTCAAGTGTCTTGATGCTGAACGGATAACTTTGCTGACTTGCAGCTTCTTCCTTTCGCTCCAAAATTGTGCCTTGGCAAGCAAGCCGAAGAGGGCGAAAGCATAGAGGGCAGAGGAGCAGGGCCAGAATTGAATTTCACATAATTGATTTGAGCTAACCAGCCCGTTCTTTGGCTGTGTGGTTTTATTCTGGTACTGTTGCAGTTAACTTAACGGTTTTCAAGGCAAGAAAGGAACATTGCCTGCAAGTGTGTAGCAAGCCTGGACTTCCTTGTTGGTCTCCCATCTAAATACTCACTAGGGCCCACCCTACTTAGCTTCTAAGATCTGACAAGATCAGGCTTGCCTGGGCCATCCAGGTCAGGGCAGGAGTGGTTTGCCATTGCCTGCCTCTGAATCACAACCCTGGACTTCCCTGGGGGATCTCTCGTACAAACACTAACCAGGGCTGACCCTGCCTAGCTTCTGACATGGTCAGGCAAGCCATCCAGGTCAGGACAGAAACATTGTAGGTAGATTAATTTCCAGGTCAGGGCAGAGGTGGTTTTTCCATTGCCTGCCTCTGCGTAGCAGCCCTGGACTCCCTTGGCTGTTTCCAAGATCAGGCTAGCCTTGGAAGGGCCCACCTGGGTCATCTAGTCCAACCCCCTGCACAATGCAGGAATTTCACAGCTGCCTTTCCCCCCACACACACCCACACACAGTGACCCATACTCCATCCCAGTCAGGGCAATAATTAAGTGCTATCAGGTCACAGCCAATTTATGGTGACCCCATAGGATTTTCAAGTCAAAGCGTTCAGAGATGGTTTGCCATTGCCTGTCTCTGGACAGCAACCCTGGACTTCCTGGGTAGTCTCCCATCCAAGTACTGACCAGGGCTGACCCTGCTTAGCTTCCCAGAGCTGATGAGATGGGGCTACCCAAGGCCATCCAGCTGAGGCTTTTATTCTAAGCGAGTGTAACTTCGGAAGAGAAACTTTCCCAGCATTTCTTGAGTCGCTTTCCAAAGCTTCCTGGGAACCTGTTTTCTAACGGGCCGTGAGACCTGCATGTGGCCCTCCTGTTACTGGAAATGTTTTTCTCTTCTTCTCTTCCTCTGGCTGCTTTTGGCTTTGGAGGACCAAAACAGTGTATCCCAACTTGTTCAGCTGGCTCAGTGGCTGGCTGATTATTTGTCAGGGATGCTTTAGGTCATCTTGAATGGTGTGAGGTATTGTACTGGATGGCCTGTAGGCCCCTTCCAACGTTTTAATTATGTGACTTTCACATGATCGAGAGTAATGTATCGGGATAACCAATGTCCCTTGCTTCCAGTGAGCCGGTGTGGTGTAGTGGTTAAGAGCGGTGGTTTGGAGTGGTGGACTCTGATCTGGAGAACTGGGTTTGATTCCCCACTCCTCCACATGAGCGGCGGAGGCTAATCTGGTGAACTGGGTTGGTTTCCCCACTCCTACACATGAAGCCAGCTGGGTGACCTTGGGCTAGTCACAGCTCTGTTAGAGCTTTCTCAGCCCCACCTATCTCACAGGGTGTCTGTTGTGGGGAGGGGAAGGGAAGGTGACTGTAAGCCACTTTGATCCTTAAGTGGTAGAGAAAGTCGGCATTTAAAAACCGACTTCTTGCTCCTCCTCTTCTTCCTCCTCAATATGTGCTTTCTCATTCTGAGCTGGGTCATCCAGGCAAGCCCAATCTCAGAAGCTAAGCAGGGTCGTCCCTGTTTAGTAAATGGATGGGAGACCACCAAAGGAAGTCCAGGGTTGCTAAGCAGAGGCAGGCAATGGCAAACCCACCTCTGAATGTCTCTTGCCTTGAAAACTACAGGGTTGCCAATTAGTCAGTTGTGACTTGACAACACTTTCTACAACCACAACTGAGATACCCAGACTTGGGTAGACAATGGCAAACCACCTATGAACGTCTCTGACCTGCCTTGGATAGCACAGAGTAGCCTGAACTCAACAAATCTTGGAAGCTAAGCAGGGGTAGCCCTGGCTAGCACTTGGACGGGAGACCCCCGAGGAAGTCCAGGGTTGCTACGCAGAGGCAGGCGATGGCAAACCAACTCTGCCCTGACCTGGATGTCCCAGGCTACCTCGATCTCATCAGATCTCAGAAACTAAGCAGGGTCAGCCCTGGTTAGTACTTGGATGGGAGACCACCAAAGGTTGCTATGCAGAGGCAGACAGTGGCAAACCACCTCTGAATGTACCTTGCTTCGAAAACTCGATGGGGTCGCCATCACTCATCTGCAACTTGACGGCACTTCCCACTGCCACATGCGCTTTTTCATTTAGCCAACCTTACGATTGATAGTTTAAAGACCCCTGGTATTCCTCGTGTATTCCTGGTGCTTTGAAGACTCACCTGGGTCATTTCCTGCGTCCCCAGGCGTTAATGAACAATTAAGTGCACAGGATATTTTCCCTCTGTGCATGATGTTAACAGAGGCAGAATGGATGCTGGCCCATTAAATCCTTACCTGCAGCTTTCTGCTAACAAGACACCATTTAAACAGCGGTAGAGCAGGGAAAACAGAGGTTTCTCCAGTAATTTGGAATGTATTTTCTGGTAAATGTTCAGTTAACGGAATAGCTTCGGTTCAGTTTAGAAACCATTAGCCGTAACCTTTTAAGAGGTGTGTGATATCGTAAAGATTACCCATAGGCGTGGTGCTGATAATCTTGTGGGTCATCTGATACGAAGTTCTCCTGTGCCCATGTATAAACACTGAGGATAAGAGATACTTCTTATTTGCCAGTGTGGGATGTGATGGTGGTCTTAGAATCATAGAGTTGGAAAGGACCATCAGGGCCATCTAGTCCAACCCCCCGCACAATGCAGGAAATTCACAACTACCTCCCCCCAAACACACAGTGACCCCCTACTCCATGCCCAGAAGATGCCAACAAAAATCCTCCAGGATCCCTGGCCTGGAGGAAAATTGCTTCCTGACCCCAAGGTGGTGATAAGCATATCCCTGGGCATGCAAGAAAGGACCACAAGACCCAAGCATTGATGCAACCCTTCTTGCCCTCCCTCTCATGATCTGCCTAAGTTCACAGAATCAGCCTTGCTGATAGACGGCCATCTAGCCTCTGCTTAAAATCCTCCAAAGAAGGAGAGCCCAGCACCTCCTGAAGAAGCCTATTCCACTTACAGCTACCCAGGCTGGCACAGTAGCGCCATAAAGGGGGTCAAAAAATGTATTTCCAAGGACAACGGCATAACACTGGAGTCCCCCCCACCAAAAAAATTCTACAACTGGGAAAGTACGGTCTAAATCAGGGGTCTCCAATCTTTTTGAGCCTGCAGTCCCATTTGGAGTTCTGACACAACGTGGTGGGCACAGCAACAAAATGGCTGAGAGAGCTCTAAGAGAGCTGTGACTAGCCCAAGGTCACCCAGCTGGCTTCATGTGTACGAGTGGGGAAACCATCCCGGTCCACCAGATCAGAGTCCGCCGCTCGTGGGGGAGTGGGGAATCGAACCTGGTTCCCCAGATCAGAGTCCGCCGTTCATGTGGGAGAGTGGGGAATTGAACCCGGTTCTCAGATTAGAGTCCACAGCCCCCTTACTCTGTAGCCAAGTGTTAGCTTCAG
This sequence comes from Euleptes europaea, assembly GCF_029931775.1. Taxonomy (NCBI): domain Eukaryota; kingdom Metazoa; phylum Chordata; class Lepidosauria; order Squamata; family Sphaerodactylidae; genus Euleptes; species Euleptes europaea. The sequence goes on from NC_079321.1 coordinate 5,989,228, forward strand.
CCGTACAGGGAAGATCTTTGTGCTGCGGCCAACGCAATGGTTTTTTTTAAGTCTGCACAGCCAATCAGAAGCCTTGCTGGGCTAAAGTCCCACCTGGCCCCAACCCCTTTCTAAAAAACACTTGACGGGCACCAGGAAAGGTGTCAGCAGACACCATGGTGCTCACGAGCACAACATTGGGGATCCCTGATCGAAAATAATATGCTCCACAATCCCGGGTGAATTGTGTTTCCGTGTGACCAAAGGAACCTGACATACTTCATTAAAAAACACGTCAATAGAGCGCCCTAGATACATGCCAACCAGCATTCTCTTAGGCTCAGAGTGCATAGAGGATTTCCATGGTTGGCCGGTTTCTACCAATTCTCTCCTCCGGCGGGCCCCTTAATGCTGTTCGTAAGGGTCCCCTGTTCCCAGGAGTAGCGTTATGGGATACGTTTTTAGGTTGCAGTTTAGGCAAGCAGTTCACATCCTGTGGAAGGAAACTCCTTCGGCCAGTGGAAATTCCTGGTGGATCCACCAGTGTGGTTTATTTATGCAATCCCGTTTGCAAGGCGAACGGTTCCCTTCCGTTCAGTTCTGTGCATTTCCCGGTTTTGGAACTGTTTCACGGTGAATATTCTTTGGTTAGGTTTATGAACGAGAAGGTAGCAGGGCTTTTTTGTCCTTTGAGAGGTTGAATTGCAATGACTGGAGAGGAGAACAATAAAGATTTGCACGTGAAGTGATGGTATCACTTTATTCTTAGATCTCAGCTAGAGTACTGTGTTCAGTTTTGGGCACCACAATTTAAGAAAGATGTAGACAAGCTGGAACGTGTCCAGAGGAGGGCAACAAAGATGGTGAGGGGTCTGGAGACCAAGTCCTATGAAGAAAGGTTGAAGGAGCTGGGTATGTTTAGCCAGGAGAGGAGAAGACTGAGAGGGGATATGATAAAACCATCTTCAAGTACTTGAAGGCCTGTCATTTAGAGGAGGGTGCCGAGTTTTTTTCTGTTGTCCCTGAAGGTTGGACCAGAACCAACGGGTTGAAAGTAAACTAAAAGAGTTTCCAACAGTTAGAGCAGTTCCTCAGTGGAACAGGCTTCCTCGGGAGGTGGTGAGCTCTCCTTCCCTGGTGGTTTTTAAGCAGAGGCTAGATGGCCATCTGTCAGCAATGCTGATTCTATGATCTTAGGCAGGTCATGAGAGGGAGGGCATCTTGACCATCTTCTGGGCATGGATTAGGGGTCACGGGTGTGTAGGGGGGAGGTAGTTGTGAATGTCCTGCATTGTGCGGGGGATTGGACTAGATGACCCTGGTGGTCCCTTCCAACTCTGTGATTCTATGCAACAGTAACAGCCCGACAACTTCCTCAAAAAAAGACTGGCTACCACCACTGAAAGGGAAGTGCTGGTTATTTCGAGGCCCGCTTTGAATCCATGTGGGGTTAAGGCCATGCCGGAACTTCCTTTTGAAGCCTAGCACATTTCCCCAGAAACAGTTTCTTGAAAATAGGAAGTCTTGAAAACTACAGAATCAGAAAAGTATCTTTATAAAGAATGCCTTTCCCGGTGGAAACAAAGATATCCTTTCCTTCTTCTTTCAGTGTAATTCTGTCAACCCTACTTTTTATACTGTTTTATCTTAATTGAGGGGTAACCTGCCACCTCTTTCCAGCAATATGAGAGATATTGGTTCTTGTAGGTTATCCGGGCTGTGTAACCGTGGTCTTGGAATTTTCTTTCCTGACGTTTCGCCAGCAACTGTGGCAGGCATCTTCAGAGTAGTAACACTGAAGGACAGTGTCTCTCAGTGTCAAGGGTGTAGGAAGAGTAATATATAGTCAGAAAGGGGTTGGGTTTGAGCTGAGTATTGTCCTGCAAAAGTATTGTCCTGTAAGTATCAAGATAATGTGCTAATGAGGGTATGGTATGTTGATATGGAACCATTGTATCCTGAAGTGATCTGTTAATGTGTGTAATCCAAAACTAATCTGTATGGCTATTGTTGAATGTTGTCTTTGTCTGGAGGTTTTTCAGGGCAGGAAGCCAAGCCTTATTCATTCTTAAACTCTCCTCTTTTCTGTTAAAGTTGTGCTGATGTTTATGAATTTCAATGGCTTCTCTGTGCAATCTGACAAAATAGTTGGTAGAATTGTCCAGTCTTTCAGTGTCTTGGAATAAGACCCTGTGTCCTGTTTGTGTCAGTCCATGTTCAGCCACTGCTGATTTCTCAGGTTGGCCAAGTCTGCAGTATCTTTCATGTTCTTTTATCCTTGTTTGTATGCTGCGTTTTGTGGTCCCGATGTAAACTTCTCCACAGCTGCAAGGTATACGATATACTCCTGCAGAGGTGAGGGGGTCTCTTTTGTCTTTTGCTGATCGTAGCATTTGTTGTATTTTCTTGGTGGGTTTAAACACTGTTTGTAGGTTATGTTTTTTCAAAAGTTTCTCCATCCTTGGTTCTTGTAGGTTATCCGGGCTGTGTAACCGTGGTCTTGGAATTTTCTTTCCTGACGTTTCGCCAGCAACTGTGGCAGGCATCTTCAGAGTAGTAACACTGAAGGACAGTGTCTCTCAGTGTCAAGGGTGTAGGAAGAGTAATATATAGTCAGAAAGGGGTTGGGTTTGAGCTGAGTATTGTCCTGCAAAAGTATTGTCCTGTAAGTATCAAGATAATGTGCTAATGAGGGTATGGTATGTTAATATGGAACCATTGTATCCTGAAGTGATCTGTTAATGTGTGTAATCCAAAGCTAATCTGTATGGCTATTGTTGAATGTTGTCTTTGTCTGGAGGTTTTTCAGGGCAGGAAGCCAAGCCTTATTCATTCTTAAACTCTCCTCTTTTCTGTTAAAGTTGTGCTGATGTTTATGAATTTCAATGGCTTCTCTGTGCAATCTGACAAAATAGTTGGTAGAATTGTCCAATCTTTCAGTGTCTTGGAATAAGACCCTGTGTCCTGTTTGTGTCAGTCCATGTTCAGCCACTGCTGATTTCTCAGGTTGGCCAAGTCTGCAGTATCTTTCATGTTCTTTTATCCTTGTTTGTATGCTGCGTTTTGGTTCAGGTTCGTAGATGATACATTTACCATTTGGAGCCATGGTGAAGAAAAATTAATGGACTTTCTAAACCATCTTAATAATATCCATCCAAACATTCAGTTTACCATGGAAAAGGAAATTGAGGGTAAACTCCCATTTCTTGATACCCTTGTCTTCCGTAAATCAAACCTTCAGTTAGGTCACAAGGTCTACCGGAAACCAACTCACACAGATCGCTACTTACACAAAAACTCCAACCACCACCCCCGACAGAAAAGAGGAATAATCAAAACATTAATGGACCGTGCAAGACGGATCTGTGAACCACAGTTTCTCAAAGAAGAAACTAATCATCTAAATCACGCACTGCTAGCAAACGGCTACTCCAAGAATGAAATCAGAAGGGCCATTAAACCAAACAAAAATCAGAAAACTCAAGAAAAACAGTCTCCCATAGGAAAGGTATTCTTGCCATTTATTAAAGGAGTCACTGATAGGATGGAGAAACTTTTGAAAAAACATAACCTACAAACAGTGTTTAAACCCACCAAGAAAATACAACAAATGCTACGATCAGCAAAAGACAAAAGAGACCCCCTCACCTCTGCAGGAGTATATCGTATACCTTGCAGCTGTGGAGAAGTTTACATCGGGACCACAAAACGCAGCATACAAACAAGGATAAAAGAACATGAAAGATACTGCAGACTTGGCCAACCTGAGAAATCAGCAGTGGCTGAACATGGACTGACACAAACAGGACACAGGGTCTTATTCCAAGACACTGAAAGATTGGACAATTCTACCAACTATTTTGTCAGATTGCACAGAGAAGCCATTGAAATTCATAAACATCAGCACAACTTTAACAGAAAAGAGGAGAGTTTAAGAATGAATAAGGCTTGGCTTCCTGCCCTGAAAAACCTCCAGACAAAGACAACATTCAACAATAGCCATACAGATTAGCTTTGGATTACACACATTAACAGATCACTTCAGGATACAATGGTTCCATATTAACATACCATACCCTCATTAGCACATTATCTTGATACTTACAGGACAATACTTTTGCAGGACAATACTCAGCTCAAACCCAACCCCTTTCTGACTATATATTACTCTTCCTACACCCTTGACACTGAGAGACACTGTCCTTCAGTGTTACTACTCTGAAGATGCCTGCCACAGTTGCTGGCGAAACGTCAGGAAAGAAAATTCCAAGACCACGGTTACACAGCCCGGATAACCTACAAGAACCAATGAACTCTGACCGTGAAAGCCTTCGACAATAATATGAGAGATACTTAGGCATCATCTAAAGACCTGGAAAAGACAGTCGTGCTAAGAAAAGTCAAAGGCAGCAGGAAAAGAGGAAGACCCAACAAGAGATGGATGGGACTCTATGAAGGAAGCCACTGCCCTCAGTTCGCAAGACCTGAGCAAGGCTGTTAAGGACAGGACATTTTGGAGGACATTGATTCATAGAAGCAGGGTCTGCCCTGGTTAGTGTTTGGATGGGGACCCCCAAGGAAGTCCAGGGTTGTGATTCAGAGGCAAGCAATGGCAAACTACCTCTGCCCTGACCTGGATGTCCAAGGCTACCTCGATCTCATCAGATCTCAGAAGCTAAGCAGGTTCAGCCCTGGTTCATCCTCTTATGGGTGACCTACCAAGGAAGTTTGGGGTCACTACCCAGAGGCAGGCAATGGCAAACCACCTCTGAACATCTCTTGCCTTGAAAACCCTACGGGGTTGTCATAAGTTGGTTTGCGATTTGATGACATCCTACCACCACAGTGTCTTAGTGCCAAATGAGGAAATACATACTGGTGCATGTCACACTTGGGAAAACTACGGTAATGTGTTTAAACTAGGATTTTTGCAGTGCTGCTGGGAATTACCAGTTAGGGCTTCCCCGTGGTCCTGACCTGCTATCGGCTCAATTTCCACAGGCTGTCAGCTACCTGGTGTAAGGTTTCTATTTGAAGAGTGCACAGGGGAATTTCCAGTGGGATAGGAATGAAGCATGCGAAATCCAGCAGCCTGGGACCTCTTTGGAAGCCCCTTTGAGTTCCCCACCCTTCCAAGGCATAGCCAAAATAAATATAAATTCTCATGTGTGAGATAATGCACACCCTTCTATCACGGTCTTCTGTCAGCAGCGTGACAACTTTTTTTTGTTTCATCTGGCGTTCCCTCAATGCCTGCTTCAATTTGCAGCCCTCTGTTTATATATCAGTTTTGCGATGAACACATTAAGCTGCCTCCTACTGAATCCAACCATCACATGAAGCTGCCTTCTACTGAATCGGACCCTTGGTCCATCAAAGTCAGTATTTTCTGCTCAGACCGGCAGCTGCTCTCCAGGGTCTCAGGCAGGGGTCTTTCACATCACCTACTTGCCTAGTCCCTTTAACTGGAGATGCCTGGGATTGAATCTGAGACCTTCTGCATGCAAAGCAGAGGCTCTGCCACTGAGCCACGGCCCCTCCCCAAAATGCTTGCATCCTATGTATTTTGAACATATGAACACATAAAGCTGCCTTATATTGAATCAGACCCTTGATCCATCAAAGTCAGTATTGTCTCCTGACTGGCAGCGGCTCTCCAGGGTCTCAGGCGGAGGTCTTTCACATCCCCTACTTGCCTGGTCCCTTTAACTGGAGATGCCAGGGATTGAACCTGGGACCTTACACGTTCCCCGTTACCTCAAGGTCAGTTTTGTCTACTCAGACTGAGCGGCTCCCCAGGGCCTCTTTTAGTGTGCTCTTTTCCTTTGTCAGCCACCTCTGTGGCCTGAATTGGGCAAAAAGATGGGAGACAAAAGTTGTAAATAATAATGACAGCCATACATTTTTAGCTTGTCCCCCAGATTGCCAGAGAGCGGAGTATACCTGCTGATCCCTTCCAAAGGATTTTGCTCCAGCAGTAGAGTTTCTTGTGGTATGGAAGCATTTCTAGGCTCTGAGATCTAGCCGGCAATGGAAAAGTTAGCATCACCTTAGGTTATCTTTTAGGGACTCCTGCCCTTTGGTGAGGGAACTAGTGTGGTATAGTGGTTAGAGCAGGGGATGTCGAACTCAATTGTTACGAGGGCCGGAAATGACATATATGTTGCTTGGTCAGGCCGGCCCATACCTCACCAGCCCAGATGGGGGGTGGGGGGGGGGCTGCCTTGCAGGCCAGATAAGCGCTCTCATGGGGCTGAATCTGGCCCTTATGTTTGACACCCCTGGGTTAGAGTTTCGGACTAGGATCTGGGAGACCCGGGTTCAAATCACCAGTGCCATGGAAACTTGCTGGGTGACCTTGGGCCAGTCATGCACACTCAGCCAAACCTACCTCACAGGGTTGGGGTGAGGATAAAGCGGAGGAGAGGAGTACGATGTAAGCCACCTTGGGTCCCCATGGGGAGAGAAAGGTTGGATGTAAATCAAGTAAATACATAGATAATAACTCTTTTTAACTGCTGTGATTCTGAGAAGACCAGATTCCAGTAGACCAGATTTTTGATTTGTCATTACTGCTGTGTGCTCTATTTTTGCTTTCTTTCATCAGCCTTGTTATCAGGTATGAAAGGTAAAGAGAATTGTGAGTCGTTTTGTTGCAGTTTTTAATTGGGAGACTTTACTACTACAGCCAGCGGCTGTATTGACTGGGCGTTATTGCCGAATTCCCAAAAATCAACGTTTTTGCATCTGTGGAACATCTGCTCTGGAGGACTTATACCTCTACTTATTTAAATGCCCTCTCTATGTGGAACCCAGGGCTAAATTTCTTGCCGGATTGGTTTCTGGCCTCAACGCTTGTCCTAGTGCTGAGAAATTAGTATTTTTGTTAAAAGACTCTGATGGGTTTGTTTCTTATAGGACCTCCCTGTATGCTCTGGCGGCAAAGAAAATAAGGTCCAATAGGGTTGCTAAGAGAGCTGATCCTTCGAGTTGATTTTAACAATTGCAAGGTCTCATTGACCGATTGGGACAACCCCGCAATTTTTAGCTATCAATGCTCTATGCATCAATTTAGCATAGTTTTATTATGTATATTTATTATCAATCCAGCAATTTTTAACCTAGCATTTTCTTTTTATTATGCATTTGTGGTATTGTTGACGCATCTGTAATGGCCTAAGGCTATATGCAAATAAAACTATTCATTCAGTTGGGAGGCTTTCGTTGCGTGACATATCACCGGTGGATCGAAATCTGTTTCTGTGGCTGTATTTTTAACGGGCGAAGGGAAAACGGGTGCATGATAAGGGAGCCGGCGATCGGTTAGTCCTTGTTACCATGTACCTGCCGAGTCAGTTCCTTAGTGCAGCTTTGGATTGATGCTATCAGCGGTGGATGCTGGTGACACCCAAAGCCTTCGAGACGGCACCCATCCCTTAGAGCAGTACTTTTGCAGAAGTGGTAATAACCTCACAAAACACTTAGCTACCAGCAGTTTGGCAGCCTTGTTGGAACTTGTTTGAAAGCCTTTTGTAGCGTCCTCCGTAATACACCAATGAGTCACGTTTCCTTCTCATGTGAAGGCCTGGAGTTACAAGAGGCGGCTGGCTTGTGCGTGGTGTCGATGGGCTGGATTGCTTTGCGTGTGTCAAAGGTATACTGGGCTAAGAAGCGTCGCAAACTTTGTTGTTGCAAACTATGAAGGTACTGTTGGCTGCACCGTAAAGTTGCTTTGATCTTTGGTCACATGCTGATGTTCTGCTAGGTTGCAGATTCAAAGGCTGCTTAATGATGATGATGATAAAGAGTTGGTTTTTATATGCCGACTTTCTCTACCACTTAAGGAAGAATCAAACCGGCTTACAATCACCTTCCGTTCCTCTCCCCACAACAGAAACCCTGTGAGGCAGGTGGTGCTGAGAGAGCTGTGACTAGCCCAAGGTCACCCAGCTGGCTTCATGTGGAGGAGTTTCTTGGCGTTTCAGATGTTTTGTTCTATTTAAAAGATTTTTATTTTGTTTCAGTAAGAATACAAGCAAAAATAAAATACATAGAAAAGTAATGAATTCAAATATTTTACAATTTTATCAATTTAAAGTGGTAATTTTAACCAGGTTGTTTTTATTGATCTTTATTTGTACGGGCAGTCTGTGATTCTGCAGTGCAAAACTATTTTTGAAAATTTTGATGTGTTGGAATGTGATAGGTCAGTTGACCATATTAATAAATTTGATTTGATTTACATAGAAAAGTAGAAAACAATACCATACAATACAAACATTTTAAAAAAGAAAAACAAAAAGCATATTGGGTGAACATATAAAATTTTGATAGCATTACAATAATGTCCCTTTATTATAGACTATTCTAGCTTCTTAGTAATAGATGCTTTTAATGCTTGCTTACTCATTCATTCTCTATTTTGTTAATACTTTTCCAGTCACATAATAATGCTTGCCTTGCTAAATGTGCAACTAGTTTTAACGTTACTAACGTATTTTTTAGCATTAATTTCTATTGTTTACTTCAACAGTCTAAAATTATATTCATCCATTTTCAATTTTTAGCAGTTTTGTTGATCGTTGCGCTTTCACTGTCGGTTTTATTCTAGCATTTTCTGCTGTTGCTCCGCAGGTGATCCTCTCTGGGAACAAGCAAATGTCTTATTTTAACAAGCCGCTCCGTTCTTCACCTGGTTCCTGGCCACCTTCACCTGAGAGCTCAACAGAATCTGAACACACTGCTTTGCGTCAGGCGACTTCCCGTGACAATTTCAGCTCTCTGTCTGTTTCTCTTTACCCGGGTGGCTATTTCCCGTGAATTATTATCAGTGGTTCTGCAGCGGCAATAACCAGCCCAACTGTATCTGTCGGCGAGAGCCGTGCATTATGGATCTCCCACTGTGCTCGGCTGTCAATTGGTCCGTTTGTTCTTTCCCAGGCGGAAATGCAGTCCTGGGAAATGGAAGCGTGACGGCTGCGCTTGAGCATTGGGTCTTGAAAGCAAAATGCCATTTTTTTTCGGTTTAATAACCAGCGGTCTGCCGGGAGAGGGATTTAACCAGATCAGTAGGAATCACGTCCGAGTGCCCCGCTTATCTCATTCCCAGCTAAAAGGTTTCGGCTCTTTATAAATCAGGGCAACTTCTGTTCCCCGTTTTGCCTGTATTGGAGGTATGTAGCTAGGTATGTGGCTGGTAATTTATACTCGAGGCTGACGTAGTTCTGCCTGCCGCTTCTGCCATTGTCCACTGTTGTGGGCGATAACGTTGGTTCATTAGCCGCTTAGCTCGTTCCCTGCTAAAAGGTTTTGGCTCTTTGTAAATCAGGGCAGCTTCTCCGTTCTGTCTGTATTGAAGGTACTCGGCTAGTAATTTATATTCGAGACTGACGTACTTCTGTCTGCCGCTTCTGCCGTTGTGATACCGTTGTTGACGATAACATTGGTTCATCAACAGGCGCTGAGTATTTTGGCCTTGGGTCAAAGGCAAAGTTAAGCATAGTGATGTGGATTTTGCAGAAAAATATGGACTGGGATGTATTCTAGAGAATGGTTTGGGAAACATTTCCAGTGCCTTAAACCGATCTGAACCAGCAGCCTGGAAAGTTGACGTATATTGAGAAAGAGTAGCAGGCACTACCACAAAAGGGCAGCCATGGGGGGTGAGTGGTTGCAAGGCCAATTGCAAACATGGGAGGACTGGGTCTCCTCCTTGGTTTGGGGAGGAGATTTTGGTTTCGAGGTTTTAGGATTTTCACCTTTCATGGCCGGAGAGACAGCGAGAGGTGTCCCCACGCTGAGAGACATTAGGAAGTTTCTGTCGGTGGGCACGGGCAAACACCCCTGCCTGGGAAGTTCTCAGCTCTTAGCTGGGCAGTTTTGTGGCAGGGAATAACCGTGAGTTCTTTGTTACGTATTTTCCCTCTCTGTTCAATTCAAGACCCTTTGGGTTTTGTCCCCAAGACTCAAGAAGCAAGTAGGTACCAGAGAATGCATCAGTGAGCACTGGGATTCCCAACTGCCTGGTCCTAGCAGTGAATTTCCAGCAGGGGGGCCTCCATAGGCACATTCTAGGAATTTCTCCTAGGCTCTGTGATCCTTACCACAGAGATTAGGAGGAATTCCTAGAGTGTCATCCAAAAGTGGCAGTCACAGCTTCCCCAAAAGTCACCCTTCCCAGGCATTGTGCCCCAAATCCCCTGGGATTTGCCTAGGTAGCGGTGGGATCCCAGATGAGCACTCTTGATCCTGTAGGTGCTACACTGGGTGGGTGGAGGGGTCACTGTTTTAGGATTTCTAACGTAGGCATTCTTTGCGAACGTCTGCACCTACTTACGTACGTTTGCTTTTTTAAGGTCTTACTAGGCTGGAAGTTAATATCCAAAAGGGTGCGGGGGGCACTTTGGTTTAGTCCCATATTTTTTCACCAACTGGCTGTGCGATTGGGAGAGTCTTCATATTAGAAGGGAGAGAGGACTCGGCAGAAAAGAAGGATCGGGGTTGCATCTCTTCCGGTGGGGGCTGACTAATAATCTGCAGTGCGTATTAGCTGCCGTTGCAGTTTTCAGAGATGTTTCATAGACGTGAGATTATGGGTCACTTCCTCTGTGAATCTTACGCTCCCACCCACCCCCTGATAAATGTTTGGCAGTGTCCACCTAAGCAGGGTTTCATTCTTCTATGCTTGGGAGCTTCGGTGGGTTTAGAAGGATGTAACTATGTTGAAAATGGCACTGTAAGAAGAGGAATTCAGTGATAGCCAGCATGGTGTAGTGGTTAGGAGCAGTGGACTGTAATCTGGAGAACCAGGTTCGATTCCCCACTCCTCCGCTTGAGCAGCGGGCTCTAATCTGGAGAACCAGGTTGGTTTCCCCACTTCCTACATGAAGCCTGCTGGGTGACCTTGGGCTAGTCACAGTTCTCTCTGAACTCTCAGCCCCACCTACCTTGTAAGGTGTCTGTTGTGAGGAGAGGAAGGGAGGGAGATTGTAAGCCGGTTTGAGACTCCTTAAAGGTAGAGAAAATTTGGGTATAAAAACCAGCTCTTCTTCTAGGGGAGAAATCGACTGATCTTCTTTAAACATGGTTTATACAACCTATGGAATAGGTTCCTAAATGTGGGCACTTGGGTCCATCTGAAACAAGGCCGTTATTTTCATTCTTCTCTGTGGTTGACTCTAACTTTGTCTCAAACTTGGTCTATCTCTTATTGAGGTGGAAAGTACTCTGAGATCACCTCTGACTTCTGATGACCCCGTAGGGTTTTCAAGGCAGGAGATGAGCAGAGGTGGTTTGCCATTGCTTGCCTCTGCGTGGCGGCCCTGGACTTCCTTGGTGGTCTCCCATCCAAATATTAACCAATGTCAACCCTGCTTAGCTTCTAAAATCTGACAAGATCGGGCCAGCCTGGACCATCCAGGTCAGAAAATACATCTTATTAGGACCAACCCAAATGACACAATTCGGTGTGCATGCTTTTGAGTTGGATGATCATAAAATAAAAAGATGTGTGTGGGGCGGAAACGGTTGATAAAAGGCATTTGTGTAGCTTGGGTTCTTGGCTGTGGGTGTTGCTTTTGCGCCAGCGTGGCCGCAAACTACTTCTTTCTAAGAACATAAGAAAGGCCATGCTGGATCCAACCAAGGTCCATCAAGTCCAGCAGTCTGTTCACACAGTGGCCAACCAGGTGCCTCCAGGAAGCCCACAAGCAAGACAACGGCAGCAACATTGTCCTGCCTGTCTTCCGAAGCACCTAATATAATAGGCATGCTCCTCTGAGACTAGAGAGAATAGGTATGTATCATGACCAGTATCCATTTTGACTAGTAGCCATGGATAGCCCTCCCCTCCGTGAAAATCTCCACTCCCCTCTTAAAGCCTTCCAAGTTGGCAGCCATCACCACATCCTGGGGCAGGGAGTTCCACAATGCAACTATGCGTTGTGTGAAGAAAAACTTCCTTTGATCTGTTTTGAATCTCACCCTCCAGCTTCAGCAGATGACCCCGCTTTTTGGTATTATGAGAGAGGGAGAAAAGCTTCTCCCTGTCCGCTTTCTCCATACCATGCATAATTTTATAGTCCTCTATCATGCCTCCCCTTAACCGCCTTCTTTCCAAACTGAACAGCCCTAACTGTTTTAACCTCTCTTCATAGGGCAGTCATTCTGGCCCCCTGATCATTTTGGTTGCTCTTTTCTGCACTTTCTCAAGCACTGCAATATCTTCTTGGGTGTGGGGACCAGATCTGTACACAGTATTCCAAGTGTACTCTCACCATAGATTTGTACAAGGGCAGTATGATAGCTCAAGAGGGATAGCCTGTCCTATTTCCCCAATATCAAAGTGGTGCTCGGTTAAGTGAACATATTAAAATTAGGCTAATTCCTCCCCTTTTTAAACTGGGTGTGATCCCCCCCTTCCAAGCATTTAAAGAAATATACCTCTGAAGGCAAACCGCAGTCCCTGTCTAAACCCCTGTTTGCAGCCAGTGTGTTCCACAAGACATGTTTTAACAGCGTAATTTTAGAACTGTTAGGAGGAGCCGGGGGGTGGGAAGATTCGCCGCTTATATTTTACCACTTCGAAAGGAGTCTGGCTGTTTATATAGGCTGTGAGTAAAAAAGCCATGCCCCAGAGCCGATCTAGGGTTACTAAGAATTCAAGTTGAAACACACAAAGGAGGGCGTGTGCAGGACACATGCGCGCGTGAGCTTCAAGTCTAGGCAAAGCACATCAAGGCAGTGAATATGCACATGTTGAAGAGTTGTGTTGCAGAATAGGTGGGACGTGATTGCGTTTCTTCTCTTCCTCTCCGTCTGTGGACCGGGAGTTTCATCTGATAGTGAAATACTGTTTACTGCTTGTCACTGTGACGCTGTGAATGTGTAAGATCGAGAAACTTACCCGCTGGGCTGATCGCCCTGACTGGTCAATCAAGATAAAAAAGAAAATCGCCCAGCTAGGCATTGACTTGGATTCCCTATCCCTTGGCTGGAGAGAGCTACATCCTAAACCAAATAAAACCAAGATTAACTGACCACGAACTTCAGAGCAAATTCCCTCTAACACCTCCAATCTGTTCACCTCAGCATTTCGGAATTCCACCAAATCTTGGTTCAAAATACCTGGAACACCTTGACAATCCCAAGCTCAGGAAAGCTTTTATGCAAGCCAGAACCAACACATTGCCGTCAGCGATTCTTCGCAGCAGATTCCTAAAAATAACCTATGCAGACAGAGTCTGTAGATGTGGGGCTGGATGTCCTGATTCCCTGACCCACATACTCCTGGAGTGCCATCTATATGACACTCCAAGAGACAACTTATAAAACCTTCAATTCCGAATTCCTTCTCAAACAACAGGAAAACACTCCAAAAACTACTAGCTGATCGGGACCCAGAAATTACAGAAAGTGTGGCGAAATTCCTGCTGACAGCAATCAACCAATGTGAACTCAGCCAGAAAGAGGATCTCAACATCAAAGAATAAACTCTATCCAAGCTAGCTTTTAACATTCAAATTTTTAATTTCAGTTTTTGTATATTCCTTTAAACATATTATGCCAATAAAGGTATTTGTATATTGTAGATAGTTTCTCTATCGCTGGAAGTCCAAAATGTGATAAGGCACATTTCCTGGTTAACTCCTTTATTCATTGCGGGGGGGGGTATCTAAAAATGATGTTATTAAGTTCGGCAAATCATGATGCATACCTGTTCTCTCCAGGATCAGAGGAGCATGCCTATTTTATTAGGTGCTGTGGAACACAGGCAGGACTATGCTGCTGCAGTTGTTTTATCTGTGGGCTTCCTAGAGGCACCTGGTTGGCCACTGTGTGAACAAGCTGCTGGACTTGATGGGCCTTGGTCTGATCCAGCAGGGCTTTTCTTGTGTTCTTATGGAGGAGAGGGCTATCCATGGCTACTAGTCCAAAAGGATACTAGTCATGATGCACACCTGTTCTCTCCAGGATCAGAGGAGCACCTGGTTGGCCACTGTGTGAACAGACTGCTGGACTTGATGGGCCTTGGTCTGATCCAGCATGACCTTTCTTATGTTCTTATAAATCTGCAGGGAGGGGGCCATAACTCAGTGGTACAGCATCTGCTTGGCCTGCAGAAGGTCCCAGGTTCAATCCCCGGCATCTCCAGTTCAAGGGACTAGGCAAGTAGGTGATGTGGAAGACCTCAGCCTGAGACCCTGGAGAACAGCTGCCGGTCTGAGTAGACAATACTGACTTTGATGGACCAAAGGGTCTAATTCAATATAATGCGGTTCATGTGTTCATAATATTTGTTTGAAAAATAAAAAATGGGGTTTTTTTGTTTATTAAAAAAGGAAGAGCCAGGAAAGGGTGTGGTACAGGCCAAGACACCGTCGCACAGCCGAATGTCTTCCCACCCCGAATGTCCGGAGGAACTAAATGTTCCTCATGCGTGGGAGGGGATTTGTTGTTGTTGTTTGTCGTCTAGAGCAGCAGTTCCGAACCTCTTAATCCACCCGCCCACCAGCCATGCAATATTATCACTGACTGATCCCTCCCCAACCCATAAGTAAAAAAAGATTAGTGCATAAAACCGGTGCTTAGGACAGGACAGCTTCATTTAGGTATACCGATGTCCTAAGCACGGGGCACGCCATTTTCAGGCATGCGTTTGATGAGATCCCTGTGCCTGACCGACAGCCAACTTGTGGATATTAGACCCGATTCCTTTTGGTGTACGAATTCCATTGATCCGTTCACAATTTCATGCTCTTTCAGAGTTTTTTGTAAGATTATTTTGAGCAGTTTTTCTATCTAGAAGACTAGGATGTGGGAAAACCAGGTTCGAATCCCCACATGCGCCATGGAAGGTCACTGGGTGACCTTGGGCCAGTCATGCACTCTCAGCCTAACCTACCTCACAGGGTTGGTGTTGTGAGGAGAGAATGGTGCAAGCCATTGGGGAGAAAGGTGGGGTATAAATGAATTAAATAGATAAAATAAAATCTTGATAGGGACGGTGGCTGACCAAAAGTAAGAGCCAGAGTGGTGTAGAGGTTAGAGTGTCATACTAGGATCTGGGGGACCCAGGTTCGAATCCCCACTCCTCCATGGAAGCTCGCTGGGTAAGTTTGGGCCAGTTGAAAGAGCTGGGCATGTTTAGCCTGAAGAGGAGAAGACTAAAAGATTATGATAACCATCTTCAAGTACTTGAAGGGCTGTCATATAGAGGAGGGTGCCGAGTTGTTTTCTGTTGCTCCAGAGGGTTGGACCAGAAGCAACAGGTTGAAATTAAATCAAAAGAGTTTCTGTCTAGACATCAGGAAGAACTTTCTAACCGGTTCCTCAGTGGAACAGGCTTCCTTGGGAGGTGGTAAGCTCTCCTTCTCGGGAGGATTTTAAGCAGAGGCTAGATGACCATCTGTCAGCGATTCTGATTCTATGACCTTAGGCAGATGATGAGAGGGAGGGCATCTTGGCCATCTTCTGGGCATGGAGTAGGGGTCATTGGGAGTGTTGGGGGGAGCTAATTTGGAATTTCCTGCATTGTGCAGGGAGTTGGACTAGATGACCCTGGTGGTCCTTTCCAACTCTATGATTCTATTCATGGATACTAGTCAAAATGGATACTAGTCATGATGCATACCTGTTCTCTCCAGGATCAGAGGAGCATGCCTATTCTGTTAGGTGCTGTGGAGCACAGGCACGACAATGCTGCTGCAGTCGTCTTGTTTGGGGGCTTCCTAGAGGCACCTGGTTGGCCACTGTGTGAACAGACCGCTGGACTTGATGGACCTTGGCCTGATCCAGTGTGGCCGTTCATACATCCTGTTGTTGGACCTCCAGAGGAACTGGCTGGCCACTGTGTGAGATAGGATGATTGGACTGGATGGACCACTGGTCTAGTCCAACAGGGCTCTTCTACTGTTCTTTACATTCTTTTTCGCTTGCTTACACCAAGCTGTCTTCTAACGCTGTTGGAGGAATTGCATAACCTTCAAGACTGCATTGTTTCCCCAGTTTTTCCATGTATCAATTCTCTCCTTAGCTATTTCCCCCCCCCCCAATCTTATTCTGTAGGCCCAGCATAGCAACCGCTGTCTATACTTAGCCATTAGCGTTGAGAGGGCTGATTTATCCACAGATGCCAAGCTTTTTGCTTGAAAACAAATCTTACCTTTTTCTTTTTCTTCTCCCAGAGGCACTTTGAAAGGTTACTCCTTCGAGGCTGGTCTTACAAGGAGGAGAAATTGGAGCATCTTAACTGCTTGCGTTTTGCTTCCTCTAGTCTATGGCTGGCCAAAAACTGGGCATGTCAGGAGAAGAATCTGCTTTCCTACCTGAGGGCGCATGGTCAGAATGCATGATGCATATTTGTACTTCGGAAGGACCTTGGTCAGACTATCTACAAGGCAATTTTAAATGGTTAATCCTCTTTAGAAAGCTGGGAAGCTCAGGTTAAGTCCCTTGCTAATCAAACCTGTTCTAAATAGGGGACAGTCCAACGGCTTTGCATGCCAAAGGTCCCTGGTTCAATCCCTGGCATCTCCAGTTAAAGAATCCCAGGTAATGGGTGTTGGGAGATTACTACGTCTGTGTCTTGAACCCCTGGAGAACATTGACATTGATGGACCAGGCGGTCTGTTGAGAAATGAAGGAAGGCTGCAAGACGAAGAAGAACAAGAGTTGGTATTTAGATGCCGACTTTACCTTTTAAAGAGAATCAAACCTGCTTACAATCAATCAATCAATACCTTTATTGGCATAATGACCAGCTTACAATCTTCTTCCTCTCCCCACAAAAGACACCTTGTGAGGTAGGTCAGGCTAAGAGAGTTCGAAGAGAACCGTGACTAGCCCAAGGTCACCCAGCAGGCTTCTTGTGGGGGAGTCCAACCTGGCTCTCCAGATTAGAGTCTGCCGCTCGTGTGGGAGTGGGGAATCCAAACCAGTTCTCCAGATTAGAGTCTGCTGCTCATGGGTCGGAGTGGGGAAACCAACCCGGTTCTCCAGATTAGAGTCCACTGCTCTTAACCACTACTCCACGATGGAGGAATGTCATGCAATAGACATTGAACCTTAAGAGGGAATGAGCTTTGTGGGGCTTTATGAAAAAAAGCAACCTTAGCAAGACTATGTCTAAATTAAATGCCGATCCATTCTATCATAACCGCCAAGGCCGGATTGCTATAACATGCGCTGCGTGGGGCTGCCCTTAAAAACCACCCAGTTTCTGCCATTACTACCAAAGGCAGCCGCCTCTCTTGCGTCTGGGGCAGCTGCTTTGAACATATTACACCTACTCTGGAATGTCGTCTGAGGTTGGCTGCTTGCTTCTAGGGTTCAATTCAAGCTGCTGCGTCTCCTAATGTGACCCAATCCGGTAGCTCCATTCCTCTGGTTACTTCTTTCTTGGCGTTCCCTTTTGTGGAAGGGTGAGCTGCGGCTCCTCTTCCTGGGCAGCAGTGTGAGGGAACAAGATCTTGGGGTACGGTGGACCGGAAGTTAGATATGAGCAGCCAGTGTGATGCAGCAACAAAAAAAGCTAATGCGATCTTGGGGTGCATCAACAGAGGCATAAGATCCAAATCGCAAGATGTCATCGTTCCGCTGTACACTGCATTGGTCAGGCCACACCTGGAGTCCCGTGTGCAGTTCTGGAGGCCTCACTTCGAAAAGGATGTGGACAGAATGGAGCGGGTGCAGAGGAGAGCGACGAGGATGATCGGGGCCTGGAGACCAAACCCTACAAGGAAAGGCTGAGGGACTCGGGAATGTTTAGTCTGGAGAAGAGGAGGTTGACGGGGGGACACGATCGCTCTCTTGAAGTATTTGAAGGGCTGCCACTTAGAGGTGGGCAGGGAGCTGTTCTTGTTGTCAGCAGAGGACAGGACTCGCAATAATGGGTTTAAATTGCAGGCGGAAAAGTACCGGCTGGATAGTAGGAAAAAACATTTTACAGTAAGAGTTGTTCGACAGTGGAATCGGCTACCTAGGGAGGTGGTGAGCTCCCCCTCACTGGCAATCTTGAAGCAGAGGCTGGACAAACCCTTGTCAGGGATGCTCCAGGCTGATCCTGCCTTGATCAGGGTGGTTGGACTAGAGAGCCTGTCTATGATTCTATTCTCAGGCACTTCTAATTATTGGAATAACTTTGTGGAATGGCATACCAGCAGAGGTTTGAAACCCTCCCTATTTTTAGGAGTGGTGGTGGAAAATGCCGCCAAGTCACAGCTGACATGGCGACCCTGTAGGGCAGGGGTGTCGAACTCAATTGTTACGAGGGCTGGATATGACATAAATGCCACTTGGTTGGGCCGGGCCATGCCTTGCAAGCCCAGATCGAGAGTGGGGAAGGGTGGCTGGCTCGCGGGTCGGATGTAGGGTTGTCAAGGCAAGAGACATTTGGAGGTGGTTTGCCATTGCCTGCGTCACGACCCTGGTATTCCTTGGAGGTCTCCCATCCACATGCTAGCCAGGGCCGACCCTGCGTAGCTTACGAGATCGGGCTAGCCTCAGCCCACCATAGCAGGGAAGCTAAGCAGGGTCAGCCCTGGTTAGTATTTGGATGGGAGACCACCAAAGAAGTCCAGAGGCAGGCAATGGCAAAAACCACCTCTGAACATTTCTTGATTTGAAAACCTCATGAGAAGTCGCCATAAGTCAGTTATGACTTGACTATTTGGGGGGGCTACAAATGGATCCTTTTCAGAGGGGCTTTGGCTTGGTGGTGGATCATCTGCTTGGCATGCAGAAGAGTCCAGGTTCAATCCCTGACTTCTCCAGCTAAAAGGATCAGGTGGTTGTTGATGTGAAAGTCCTCTGCCTGAGACCCTATAGAGCCTCTGCCAGCCTGAGCGGACAGTTCTTACCTTAGTGGACCAAGGCTATGATTTGGTATGTGACTTAACGTTCCTCAGAGCACATGTTAGGAAGAATTTTCTAACAGTTAGCGTGGTTCCTCAGTGGAACAGACTTCCTTGGGAGGTGGTAAGTGCTCCTTCCCTGGAGGTTTTTAAGCAGAGGCTAGATGGCCATCTGTCAGCAATGCTGATTCAGTGACCTGAGGCAGATGATGAGAAGGAGGGCACCTTGGCCATCTTCTGGGCATGGAGTAGGGGTCACTGGGAGTGTGTGGGGGAGGTAGTTTTGAATTTCCTGCATTGTGCAGGGGGTTGGACTAGATGACCCTGGTGATCCCTTCCAATTCTGTGACTTCAGACCTTTGTCTGGGATGGATGGTAATAAGGCCCTGTGGAATTGTGTAGAAAGGATTAATAGTGTATTTTAGAATTGTTATTTGTAGGTTGGCTTACTCTGTCTACTATTGCTATTTTTATGTGTTTTATTATTGGCCTTAAGTCAGAGCAAGGGAGAATAACTTTTCTGCATAATTTCGTGACAAAATGCAGTAACGGTTGGATTTCATAGCTAGCTTCTCTGGAATCTTTCCTTTTTTAACAATTGGGCATGTTTGTTCTAATGGCAAGTGGGGGGGAAGCTTCAGGAATCCAATTGAAAGCAAAAGTAGTATTGCTTTGCGGAGGAGCTTTAGCATCAGAGGCCTAAATTCTATGTTATGAAGTGATCGTTGAAGTGGTGTAGGGGTTAAGAGTGGTGGTTTGGAGCGGTGGACTCTAATCTGGAGAACTGGGTTTGATTCCCCGCTCCTCCACATGAGCGGCGGACTCTAATCTGGTGAACTGGATTTGTTGCGTCACTCCTACACATGAAGCCAGCTGGGTGACCTTGGGCTAGTCGCAGCTCTCTCAGTCCCACCTCCCTCACAGGTTTGATTCTTCCTTAAGTGGCAGAGAAAGTCAGCATATAAAAACCAACTCTTCTTCTTCTTAACCAAACGTCTTTCCCCGTCGGAGTGCTTCAGGATTGCAGCCTGCACGTGAACTGTTTAGAAAATCTGCAACGGAGTCTCCAGTATATAACTTTGATTGTTCTTATATGTATCTTTCACTCTTGTATTGTTGATGTGACATGTAAGCACCAATAAGAATTTTTTGCTACTTCTTTACTGGAGACTCCGTTGCAGATTTTCTAACCATTGGTATTGGCACGGAGGTTCCTATTTTGTATTGCACGTGAACTGTGGCAGGTTGCAGGCAGGTTGTTTTCTAAGAGCGAATGCTAGAAAGGGAGTTTGCTAGTTGTTTCGGGACAAGCAAGCCGTTGAGACTTGCCCCGGATTTTTGTGTTCTCGTTTCTTGTCATCTTTACCTGAAATCGAACCCTCGCGGCGTCCTCAGATAAGCCTCGGTGTCTTCCACAAAACGTGTGCTCCGAGGAATACAAAGAAGATAATGGCCTCCGTTGTTGCCTTACGCATTTTTAATTGGCGTGTTTTCCGCTTCTGCCGAAGAAGGTGGCAGGGAGTCTTAAGGTTAAACTGGTTTTGCATAGTACAATTTGCAGATCGTATCTGCTCTGTGGCGATGCCGGCCATCCTCGTCTTCGGTCTCCCATATGTTGTTGCTGTTAACATTTTAATGCTGCCTTTCCACCCGAGCAGGGTCCATAAGGTGGCACACATAAAAAAACATTAAAACATTTGAGCAATTAAAAATACAGTTAAAATTGATACAATAATTCAATCAAAAACACGTAAGCAGAAGAAGAGGAGAAGTAGGATGATGGGTTGGTTTTTATACGCCAACTTTCTCTACCACTTAAGGAAAAATCAAACCGGCTTACAATTGCCTTCCCTTCCCCTTCCCACAACAGACACCCTGTGAGGGAGGTGGGGCTGAGAGAGCTGTGACTAGCCCAACGTCACCCAGGAGGCTTCATGTGTAGGAGTTGGAAAACATCCAGTTCACCAGAGTAGCCTCCGCCGCTCATAATGGAGGAGTGAGGAATCAAACCTGGTTCTCCAGGTCAGAGTCCCCTGCTCCATACCACCGCTCTTAACCACTAGACCACGCTGGCTCTCAAGGAGGGCCAGTAAGTGTTATCTGGGAGGTTTGCCAGATGAAACGCACACAAAAAAGGCGTCACCTGATGGTGAAAGAAACTAATGGAGTGAGTGGCATAAATGGCATCATTGATGCCACTATGGCCATTTATGCAGGGCTGTTTCCCCGAGGCCACCTTTGCCGACTCCTCCAGTGCTTCATTTTGATTATGCATGCCTTTCCCGACTGTCAGAAGACGCCACGCTCTCCCCGCGTGTTTTGCCCACGTATTTTGGATTCTCGCTGAAACAGCATCTGGAAAACACAGGCAAAATGCACGGAAATGCGCAGGAAGAGGGTGGCGACCTCTGACATTTGGGAAAGGCATGTATAATCCGAATGAAGCGCCGGAGCAGTCGGCGGGGTGACCGCGAGAGAAACAGCCCCGCATAAACGGCCCAAGAGATGGGGACTAGGGCTCCGAAGTTATGGGGTCCTGATTAGTCCAGGTACCCGAGAAACCAGGTCGTCAATCCGCTTCCATTTGGTGTCATGTTGGGGAGAAAATAACGGTTACTAGGGGTCAGCAGGTCTTTCTCTTCCTTTCCTTGGGTTCGTAGAAGTAGAAGAGCTCGCCGAGAGCCAAAAGGAAATCTGTCTAGGGAAAAGTAAACATAAAACGCCCTGACCTGGATGGCGCAAGCTAGTCCCATCTCGCCAGATCTCATTAACTAAGCAAGGCTGGCCAAAGTCCAGGGTCTCTGCACTGAGGCAAGCAATGGCAAGCCACCTCTGAACATGTCTCTTGCATTGAAGACTCTATGGCAGGGGTGTCGAACTAAATAGTTACAAGTTCTGGATATAACATAAATGACACTTGGTCAGGACGGGCCATGCCGCGCCAGCCCAGATCGAGAGTAGGGGGGGTGGCTACCTCGGCTGGCTGATGAGCCGGATAAGAGCTCTCAAGGGGCCAGATCCAGCCCGTGGGCCATATATTCAAAGCCAACGTGATGTAGTGGTTTGGATCTGGAGAACTGGGTTTGATTCCCCACTCTTGCAGAAGAGCAGTGGAGGCTAATCTGGTGGACCAGGTTGGGTTTCCCCACTCTTCCACACGAAGCCAGCTGGGTGACCTTGGGCTAGTCACAGTTCTCTCAGCTCCACCTACCTCACAGGGTGTCTGTTGTGGAGAGGGGAAGGGAAGGTGATTGTAAGCTGGTTTGATTCTTCCTTAAGTGGTAGATAAAGTTGGCATATAAAAACCAGCTCTTCTTCTTCCCCTCCTTCTCCTCACCATAAGTCGGCTGCAACCTGACGGCACTTTCCACCAATACCAGATATAAAATGGGACGGATCCCGGAGCTCTGTTCCTCTAGCGGCAGGGCTTTCGTCGCAATCAACTTTGCTAGCAGAACGGATCTCTGAGATCCAGTCCACAAAACTTGCATTCCACTTCTCCACTCCGCTTTCTGGTGACGGGTTCCTGCAGCGTGCGAAGCTTTCTTCTTGCGGAAGATTTCCCTCGCATTGGAAAGCGTCTCCGAGGACCAGCTCAAAGTGTTTTTAGTACACGAGTGGTAGGAAAGACTATGAAGACATTAGGGTTTTGTTTTTGTTGTTTCAGTTTTAACTGGGTGTTCTGGCATGGCTTTACAAAAGATATAAACAGTGACTACAAGGGGGAATAAAGGTACTATAAAATATCAAATCTGCAAAAGCCCACTATAAGCAATCATCTGTATTTGACAATAAGGCTTAATAAGGTAATAATAAGCCTCGATAAATTGATGACCTTTTTACGAATTTCTCTACAAGATATAACAAGAATCCATTATATTATATAATATGCCTCCATTAGGAACAAAGAACATTAACAGAAGAAATTATTTCATAACACTAGTTTAGAATACGAACTGAAGATGTTTTCTACAAAACAAGCATATACCCGGTAACTTCTGTGTACATTATTTGTGAAATCACTATTGTACATTACCTGTGGAATTACAACCTAATAAGAGTATACATTACCTGTGGAACTACAACCAGGTTGTATTTAGAAATATTATTTAATTTGTTTGACTTATCTACAACTTGAATTCGCTTAACTTTCAGTGTATGTTCACTATGTACTTTACCTGGTGAATTGACAACCTGCATGTTGTATGTTTAATTCAGAAAATATAAACTTACAATTGGATTCATTGTAATTTTTGATAAGAGGTACTGGTGGAGTCTGATCTGGAGAACCAGGTTTGATTCCCCGCTCCTCCCCATGAGCTGTGGATGATAATCTGGTGAACTGGATTTGTTTCCACACCCCTGCACACGAAGCCAGCTATGGGTGACCTTGGGCTAGTCACAGCTCTCTTAGAGCTCTCTCAGCCCCACCTGCCTCACAGGGTGTCTGTTGTGGGGAGGGGAAGAGAAGGTGATTGTAAGCCAGTTTGAGTCTCCCTTAAGTGGTAGAGAAAGTCGGCATATAAAAACCAACTCTTCTTCTACTTTGGGCTTTTGCAGATTTACAAAAGATACATCCCGCGCAACAGGCAGCAGGCGATTCTTCCTATTGAAACAAAAAGCGACATAAATATTGTGTTGAAGCGCCAGGGAGAGCGGTATTCAATCGTAATGAAGAGTTATTGCCGCGCAAGCTGTACTGGAACAGGAGAGGCCTTGCCAGCGGTAGCTGTCTGGGCTTGAACGTCTCCAGCTTCCAGAGATCTATCTGTACATAATATACTCTCGGTTTAAATTATACGGTGCTGGGGCATGTAATGAATTTCTGAGCGGCTACTGCATGCCTTCAGTAGCGCTCCGGGGCGCGAACCAGGAAGCTGAAGGATGTTAATGATCTAGAAATACAGCAGTCGGTAACAGATTGTTGTTGTTTTACTATTTTTTATTATTTTAATCTTTTTTATTATTTTAATAAAATATTTTATTATTTTAATCTTCAACGCTCCCTTTGGCACCCAGAGTAAAGGGTCTAAATGCATATGATTGCTTAAGCTCTGCTTCTTACGTGCGCTGTGTAAAGTACTGGAGTAGATATCAGCGCGAGACTTCCATATGTAGATTGGAGATGTATTATATATAGCAGGGATCCCCATTGTATTATATATAGCAGGTGCCCCGACACCTTTTCTGCTGCTGGCCAAGTGTTTTTAGAAAGAAGAGTTGTTTTTATACCTTAATTTTCTCAATCGAAAGGAGTCTCAAACCAGCTTACAATTACCTCTCCCCCCAGCAGACACCTTGTGAGGTAGGTGGGGCTGAGAGAGTTCAAACAGAACTGTGACTAGCCCAAGGTCACCCAGCTGGCTTCGTGTGGAGGAGTGGGGAAACCCATCCGGTTCACCACATTAGAGTCTGCCGCTCATGTGGAGGAGTGGGGAATCAAACCCGGTTCTCCAGAACAGACGCCGCCGCTCATGTGGAGGAGTGGGGAATCGAACTCA
This sequence comes from Euleptes europaea, assembly GCF_029931775.1. Taxonomy (NCBI): domain Eukaryota; kingdom Metazoa; phylum Chordata; class Lepidosauria; order Squamata; family Sphaerodactylidae; genus Euleptes; species Euleptes europaea. The sequence continues at coordinate 6,013,559 of NC_079321.1, forward strand.
GTTCTCCAGATGAGACTCCTCTGCTCTTAGTCGCTGTACCACGCTGGGTAGGGCCAGGTGAGGCTTTTGCCGGACAAGGCTTAGATTGGATACTGGAGGGCTTTTGATTGGCCATCGGAGATCCGATTGGCCGCGCAGATTTTTTAAAAGCATTGCTTTGGCAGCGGCTGCCACCACGGCACAGGGATCTTCACCATTTTGGGGCTGCCCCCATGACGCTGTGTCAGGATTCCAAAGATGCCCGCAGGCTCAAAAAGGTTGGGGACCCCCAATATATATCTTCCCACGTGTTGGAGTGTTTGTATCCTTTTGCTACCTACTCCTGGCCCCTCTCATCTCCCCTCTGCAGCTTTACTTTTTTGGGAGAACCTCTGTATTAAATGTTTGCTTCTGGAATTTCTCGGGGGGGGGGCTTGACCCCTCACTAGTCATGATGCATACCTATTTTCTCCAGTATCACAAGAGCATGCCTTATTAGGTGCTGTGGAACGCAGGTAGGATGGTGCTGCTGCAGTCGTCATCTTGTTTGGGGGGCTTTCTAGAGGCACCTGGTTGGCCACTGTGCGAACAGACTGCTGGACTTGATGGGCCTGGGTCTGATCCAGCAGGGCTTTTCTTATGTTCTTATGATGCATACCTATTCTCTCCAGGATCAGAGGAGCATGCCTACTATATTAGGTGTCGTGGGACACGGGCAGGACGGTGCTGCTGCAGTCATCTTGTTTGTGGGCTTCCTAGAGGCACCTGGTTGGCCACTGTGTGAACGGACTGCTGGACTTGATGGGCCTGGGTCTGATCCAGCAGGGGCTTTCTTATGACACTTCTCCCCGCCTCCCCGTGAGGAAGGTGAGGCTGAAAGTGTGCGAATGGCCCCAGGTGATCGTTTTGTGTCATTTTGGGTGCTAATCAAAGAAATCAGATGGTTTTCCTCCTCGTCCGGGGTTTTGCACAGGCCGGTGACGGCCGCACAACTTTCTCCAGGGTCACCCAGCAAGCTTCCCTGCTGGGGTGGATTCGTTTCCCCCCTTTTTCCTTTTCATGGAGCTGCGTCCAGGGTGGTAAGGGCATCTCAAAAGCTCACCTTTGTTTTGCCTTCAAGCCACCCCACCCCAGATGACAAACCAGGGATATTTGGGTGGGCTCTATCTCTTCGGGAAGGAGCTTTTAAATAAACATCGGGACACCTTTCCATTCTGGTACCTTGAATGAAAATCCAATCTTTCCGAGACCGCGCTTGTTTTTGCCAAACCGTGTTCTCGAAACGCCTTCAAAGCCGCTTCCTTTTTCCCTTGAAGAATCCTCCAGAATTAAAAGCAGTCAGAACTTCAAAGCCAGCGATATTTAAAAATAGGCCCGTTGTTTGCGCTTTAAATTTTATTAGCATCCTCTTCTGTTTCTCAGGCCACTGCCCGGGTTTTTCCCAGCCTCCTCCTATGTCGTTTGCTACCTTCGTTGGCACTGGAGCTTTCGTATAATAAGTCGTTGGAAACGGGACAAGGGAAAGTTGCGTCAGGGTGCTCCATGCTTCTTTCAATCCGACTCACTTGAAGAAGAAGAAGAGTTGGTTTTTATATGCCGACTTTGTCTACCGCTTAAGGAAGAATCAAACCGACTACAATTGTACCTTTTATCAACACCCGCCGTCCTCTTCCTCATCCACTTTTTCTACTGTTTTTTTTTACTGCACAGTTCATATGGGTTTAAGATAGTATTATTATTTATTACCTTACATTTATAGCCAGCCCTCATTCCCGGACAGGACAGGCTCAGTAAAAATTAGCTTGTGTTGCCTGGTGGGGGAAAGCGCCGTCAAGTCGCACCCCGCTTAGGGTGACCCCATAGCGTTTTCAAGGCAAAAGAGGAAGAGTTGATTTTATACCCTGCCTTTCTCTACCTTTAAGGAGTCTCAAAGCGGCTTACAATCGCCTTCCCTTCCTCTCCCCACAACAGGCCCCTTGTGAGTTAGGTGGGGCTGAGAGAGTTCAGAGAGAAATGTGACTGGCCCAAGGTCACCCAGCAGGCTCCATATGAAGGAGTGGCGTTATTTAAGAGGAGTGGGGCTTCATATGAAGGAGTGGGGCTATTTTAAAGGCAACCCCGAGGAAATGAGAAGTGAAATGGAGGCTGCTTTGGACAATTTGGAGGTCACTCTTGGTGAGAATCGGGATGCTGGAGTATGAGGAATGTCACCACCGGTTGACATATAAAATGCAGAATTAGCCCACTGATGACTCATCCAGTACAATGCAGTATATTTGTCAAGGAGGATGAATCATGCACGGGAGGGGGGGAGCGCTTTTTCAACTAAGCAGCTGGTACGCAGAGGCTATCGTGGTTTATTGTGGTAATAATGGCCAAATGGCGCACGCTGGGTTGTATAAAGGTAGAGGAAATGGCATCTGCTGGCAGGTATATTCTCACTTGTAAGGACACAGAAGCAAGATATCGTCAAATACAAGGTGCTGTTTTATTTAATAAATGCAACCAAAGACGTTACAACGACACGGGCAGTATCATACATTCCTTCTCTTACGAGGAGCACTTTACAGCCACAAGCACACCCAGGGCCTTGTTCCACACCACTCCAGGTCTTCACCTAGGGTAAAGCTCTCTGAACCTTCTTCTACCCACCTTTCATACTAACTTAGCTTGCTGAGTCATGCTTGCGAGGCCTAAAGATCAGCAACGCCCAATGCCCGAACTCCCCTCCCTTAGGATGCCGGGAATAACAAAAGATAACCCCACTTATGGCTGGAAGCAGTAGCCTGAATCAACCTATGGCAATTCATAGAATCATAGAGTTGGAAGGGACCACCAGGGTCATCTAGTCCAACCCCCTGCACACTGCAGGAAATTCAAAACTACCTCCCCCCCACACCCCCAGTGACCCCTACTCCATGCCCAGAAGATGGCCAAGATGCCCTCCCTGTCATGATCCACCCAAGGTCATAGAATCAGCATTGCTGACAGATGGCCATCTAGCCTCTGCTTAAGAACCTCCAGGGAAGGAGAGCTCACCACCTCCCGAGGAAGCCTGTTCCACTGAGGAACGGCTCGAACTGTTAGGAAATTCTTCCTAATGTTTGAATACCTTCCAGGGGCCGGAACAAAGGCTACCTGGCAACACCATTCCTAGGCCTCCTTGAGATTCTTGTGCTCTACAGAAAAAAACGGGCAAGTGAGACACCCCCTGCAAGTTCTTGCAGGTCCCCCACCACACAAATGGGCCCGGCCCGGTAGCCAGTACCGTGCAATTGGCCTGTAGTCTTCCCAGGTAGAGGTCGACAGGGGAGTGAAGGAGGGAAAGGTGAAGGCCGGGCAGATAAAGATAGGTTGGCTGGTGGGTGGGAAGGAGAGAAGGAAAGCAGGGGAAAGGGGAGAGGATATAGGGGCTCTCGGGGAAGGGAAAGAAGAAATCATGGGGGAGGGGAAACGAGATGATTCCTGCGAGCCCTTGGGGGTCCCCCACTCCTCCTATATAACACTGAGCCAGCAAAAGCTTATTTACTACCAGGACCTTGTTCTAAAAAACCTTCACGTTTTGTCTCTACCATTTTTAGCTTCATAATGTCGGTTCTGGTTGATTTTTTCCCTTTGGTCTTTCATTGCTATGTCAGTGGGGAGGGGGGAGCTGGCTGAAAGACGAAAGGGACGTTCTGGGGGAAAGGATCCTTCCCCCCCCCCCCCACTTAATCTCTTGATAATTCTTTTTTGGCAGACGAAGGGGTCTTTCTAAACCAGTTTGCTTTGCTGCAAAGAAGCCCTGGTTGATTAACGATCCGAGTACCTTCTGGCAGCTGGTTGGGTCCCAGAAAAGCTGACGGTACACTTTTCTCATCAAAGACCTTTTGATTTTTATGATGGCATAAGATCTGTGTAAACAAGACAGCGGTAATCCTCGCCGAGGAGCTTCTAGCAAAAGCGCGGGGCTTTCCAAATCATCCCTGGGTCACAAGGCCGAGGAGGAGGGAAGAACAGGGTGAACTCGGAGAGGTAGTTCTGGCAGCCGGGATGGCTAGTCTGGGTTTCTATGGTGAACGAGCGCCGTGAAATCCTCGGTAACTCTAGAGGTTTTAGAAATACAGCAATAAAGTCTGTGCATGTTAATGGACCTGCAGCTCTCCTGTGTTACTTTGGGGTGGGGGTGGAGTCATTCCTGCCAAGAAGATCCTGGAAAGTAGAGAGTAAATTTAAAAATGGATCCCCCGTGAAAAGGTTCGAGAACCGCCGCCGTAAGTATTCGGTGTATCAGGCCATGTGGTTTCTACTCTGTAAAGATCATTGATGGTTTCCTGCTTTATACCCCTGTCCTTGAATGTTGTTCCCATACGGGATAAAGCCAATTAAAGAAGAAGAGTTGGTTTTTATACCCTGCTTTTCTCTAAAGGAGTCTCAAAGCAACTTACAGTCACCTCCCTTTCCTATTCCGACAACAGAAACCCTGTGAGGTAGATGGGGCTGAGAGTTCAGAGAGAACTGTGACCGGCCCAAGGTCACCCAGCCGGTTTCATGTAGAGGAGTTGGGAAGCGAACCCGGATTACCAGATTAGTGTCCGCTGCTCATGTGGAGGAGTGGGGAATCAAACCATTTCACCAGATTAGAGTCTGCCAGTCATGCGGAGGAGCAGGGAATCAAGCCCGGTTCTCCAGATTAGTCCACCGCTCTTAACCACTACGCTACGCTGGCTCTGTTGGTAGCTGGAAACTGGCCCTGACCTGCATGGCCCAGGCCGATCTCATCAGATCTTAGAAGCTAGGCAGGGTCAGCCCTGTTTAGTACTTGGATGAGAGGCCACAGAGGAAGTCCTCTCCACTCCCCCACCCTTTAAAAATGTGATGGTTAAGGGGAAACATGATAGAGGTCTATAAAATTATGAAAGGTATGACAGGGAGAAGCTTTTCTTCTTCTCCCATAGTACTAGAACGCGGGGTCATCTGCTGAAGCTGGAGGGTGAGAGATCCAAAACAGATAAAAGGAAGTATCTCTTCACACCGCAACGCATAGTTGCATTGTGGAACTCCCTGCCCCAGGATGTGGTGATGGCTGCCAACTTGGAAGGCTTTAAGAGGGGAGTGGACATGTTCATGGAGAAGAGGGGTATTCATGGCTACTAGTTAAAATGGCTACTAGTCATGATGCATACCTATTCTCTCCAGGATCAGAGGAACATGCCTAATATATTAGGGGCTGTGGAACACAGGCAGGGCGATGCTGCTGCAGTTGTCTGTGGGCTTCCTGGAGGCACCTGGTTGGCCCCTGTGTGAACAGACTGCTGGACGTGATGGGCCTTGGCCTGATCCAGCAGGGCCTTTCTTATGATCTTATGTTCTTATGGCTCCAGTTAATGCGAGGAAGAATTTCTGAGATGTAAATCCATTATTCTCCTTGGGAGGCTCCATTTCAAAGCCTCTTGTGATGGAACTTCTAAGATAACACCGCAAGTTATGGCAAAGCCATACTTTGGGGGGCTTCTCTTTGGTCCCAGATAACCTTTCTGCCATAGGAATCCCTACCATGTGATGGTAATTTTCTTCCCCCTGGTAGGGGTGGCCAGATGTTGGGGGGGGGGGGTTTTGCCATGGTCTGAGGAATTAACTTTCGCAAAGTCCTCTCCTTCCCACCAGCTCCCTCTGGTTGATAATAATCAGACTGGTGTACACACACCCAATGGCACCCGACCATTTCATAAGAACCAGTCCTTGGTCAAACAATGAAGGAAAGGAATACAGCTTGAAAGAGAATGCTGAAGTGTATACTGTCAACAAGGGCACATCCGCCCTGTGTGGAAGAAGATAATTATGTTTTCTGCTATGTAATCTGCTTTTGCTACTATGTACTGGAGATTTTCAATGCAGGCTTCCCCATTTAATTGCTTATGGCTGCCCTGTGCTTCAAGTACTTAGCTACTTAGAACCAGCATGGTATGGTGGTTAAGAGCAGTGGTTTTGAGCGGCAGACTCTAATCTGGAGAACCGGTTTGATTCCCCACTCCTCCACATGAGTGACGGAAGCTAATCTGGTGAACCGGGTTTGATTCCCCACCCCTCCACACGAAGCCAGCTGGGTGACCTTGGACTAGTCACAGCTCTCCTAGAGCTCTCTCAGCCCCACCTACCTCACAGGGTGTCTATCGTGGGAAGGGGAAGGAAATGAGATTGTAAACCACTTTGAATTTTCTTCCTCGTCCTCTTTGTCTTGAGAGCCAGCGTGGTGTGGTTTGGAGCAGTGGACTGATCTGGAGAACCAGGTTTGATTCCCCACTCCACATAAGCGGCGGAGGCTAATCTGGTGAACTGGATTTGTTTCCCCACTCCTACACACGAAGCCAGCTGGGTGACCTTGAGCTAGTCACACTCTCTCAGCCTCACCTCCCTCACAGGGTGTCTGTTGTGGGGAAGGGAAGGTGATTGTAGGCTGGTTTCTTCTCCTTCTTCTCTTTCTTCTTCTGTCTTCATCGCGTGCATGCGGCCGCTTCAGCCCCACCCCCTAAAACCTCCTGCCGATCAGGATGGGCAACCTGGCAACCCTACTGATCTATGACTATCACTATCCTGGATAGTGCTTTCCCCCATGTGTTCTTCTTTGGGCTGTTCTTGCGGATTCGCACATTTTCAAAAATAAAGATGTATAATAGTCATTCGGCATCAGCACCAAGTTTGGGATTTTAACTCAAAGTGCACTGATCAGTTGGTTAGAGCTGCTTATCTGCTCATGATGTGGGGTGACATAGCAGACCTGTAAACTAGCACATGAGTAAGAGGACTACTGTGGCAGTATTACTGAGGCAGTAATTGTGTTGAGCCCTGTGGCACAGAGTGGCAAGCTGCAGCCCAAGCTCTGCTCCCAACCTGAGTTCGATCCCGACGGAAGTTGGTTTCAGGTAGCCTGCTCAAGGTTGACTCAGCCTTCCGAGGTCGGTAAAATGAGTACCCAGCTTGCTAGGGGTAAAGGGGAGATGACTGGGGAAGGCAATTGCAAACCACCCCGTAAACACAGTCTGCCTAGTAAACGTTGGGATGTGACATCATCCCATGGGTCAGGAATGACCTGGTGCTTGCACAGGGGACCTTACCCTTTTAATTGTGTTGAAGCAGTTTTCCATGTTTTATTTTATTGTAGTTTCTATTCGGAAATTCGTAATGAACTACTAAGCCCTTTCCAGACATGTAGACTGAATGCCTTTGATTCTTGTAATGCTTCCTTTCTATTGAATAATTGTTCGCCCCATGTTCTGGAGAAGGTAGCACAATTTTTAAAGATTGCTATATAACGCCGCAAATCAGTTAAGTAGATGGATGTATTAACTTACAACACTATCTCACACAAGTATCTTTTAACCATTTTGTAAGGTTATCTCTCAAATATTTATATTTTTACATGCTACCGTATGTATAGTAACTTTATGCCAATAAAGGACGATAAGTACGTATGTAAGAGGACTACTCAAAGCCTTTCTCCGTAACTGGCAGCATACAGAGCATGGTTTCATAAGAACATAAGAAGAATCCTGGATCAGACCAAGGTCCATCAAGTCCAACAATCTGTTCATACAGTGGCCAGCCAGTTGCCTCTAGGAAGCCCACAAACAAGACGACTGCAGCAGCATTTATCCTGCCTGTGTTCCACAGCACCTACTATAATAGGCATGCTCCTCTGTTCAGGGAGATAATAGGTATGCATCATGACTAGTAGCCATTTTAACTAGTAGCCATGAATACCCCTCTCCTCCATGAACATGTCCACTCCCCTCTGAAAGCCTTCCAAGTTGGTGGCCATCTCCACATCCTGGGGCAGGGAGTTCCACAATTTATGCGTTGTGTGAAAAAATACTTCCTTTTATCTGTTTTGAATCTCTCACCCTCCAGCTTCAGCAGATGACCCTGCGTTCGAGTATTATGAGAGAGGGAGAAAAGCTTCTCCCTGTCCACTCTTTCCTAACCATGCATAATGTTATAGACTTCTACCATGTCTCCCCTTAGCTGCCTTCTTTCCAAGCTAAACAGCCCTAAGTGTTTTAACCGCTCCTCATAGAGCAGTTGCTGTAGTTTCCATGCGGGATCGCTCAAAAGCATGATATCCACTCAGCTCCATACCTGCTGTCTGATGTGGTACAGTCCAGAGGCCTGCCGCCTTAAATATCCATGGGTTCCCATTGCTGGCCCATAAATAACAGAGCTTGTGCTAAACCCGACGTTTCTCCACTTGCACAGAGACGCCGTTGAGTGGAAGAGGGTGTTAGGAGTAACAAAGCGTTGGGCATCTGTTCTTTTGAAACGATGGGCGGCATATGTGGCTGTGTACGCAAAAGACGGCGATGGGGAAATTAGATTGCTTCAAATGGAAGATAAAGTTGGATGGGGGATAGCTTTGGCTGTCGTGGGGGGAAAGATCAGAGGAGCTGGTATGGTTAAATGGTGTCTCCAGCAGGTTTGCCTTTAGAATTTACTACATTCTTTTAGAGTATTTTAGTCTTCAAAGAGTGCTTTAAAAAAAAAAAAACCACCCACCAGTCACCCAATAAAATGTTCTCTTTTTCAGTAATTGGATCAATCTGGCCTGCTCCTTTTTTACCATTACATCATGTGAATGCAGATGCTGAATGCAAAACTGAATGGCATTAGCGCCGATTCTGAATGGGGGTTCGGCCCTTTAATTTGCCTCTTTATTGGATTCCGCCCTTTCCTTTTGTCTGCTCCCCATTTAACAGCCTCCACCTTTGACCTCTGACACTATAACGTGCTCTGTGCTGAATGGGTGCTTTAGCGCCATACGATTATTCCATTGTAAATTCTGGACTCATTAAGAGCACGCCGTTCTTAAAGCGTACTTGCCTTGCCAAATGTTCACTTCTAGACTGGATATTTCTGGAGCGAGGCAGAGGTGTTTGCGTGCCACAGAAGGGAACTTGCCTCGCTTCACAATGCAAGGACGTTGTGGCTTCATGCGCCAGTTCCGATAGAAGCATGAGAAATTCTGTCCGCCTTGGAGCCAGGTAACATGATGCAATGCAAACAGTCAGAATTCTTGAAATGCGTGGGTCCCGGGAGAGTATTCACTTGAACCTTTCCACCCACAGTTAGGAAATACTTGTAAAGGATCACTGATTCACTGTGGGATGTCATGGACGGAGTAATGAACTCGGGTCTTTTCTCACCGCCAGGAAGCAACCGTTTTCATTGGTTTATGTGGCTTCTTTTGTGCCTTTTTGTTTTTTTAATGGTATGGAAGGCAGCAGAGCATAGACTGTGAAGCGAAACCTGGTGGCAGAGCTCAACAATTTCCATTGTTCCGAGTTGCTCATTGTCTTCGCTAGCCGAAGCTCGGCATCGAATAAACTTCGGGCGAGCGGTTCGTGATTCGAAGAGGTCTCCGGCCTTCCGTTCGGTTTGTGGAAGGCCTGTGGTTTCCTGGTCGAGATCCCCATTCCCTCTCCCCGCCAAGTAGTTCAGGAATTTGCCGTCGACAGGACTCTTAAGTGGGAAAGGTAAATAGAAGGAGGGGGGGGAGTTTCAAGATGTCTTCAACACCTTTACGGCAAAAGTGTTACCTGCTTAGCTCCTTTCTTGTTTTCAGCTGTTTTAATAGGAGGTTTAACATGTTTGGGTTTGTCTTGCTGCTGCTGCAGTTGTCTTGTTTGTGGGCTTCCTAGAAGCACCTGGTTGGCCACTGTGTATTGAGACTGCTGGACTTGATGGACCTTGGTCTGATCCGGCATGGCCGTTCTTACGTTCTTGCAATGTTGGCAAGTGGGTGTATTTCCAACATGCCGAATAGAGGCACCCATTAAGGTGATCTCGGTTTCCTGGTTTTTTCCACCATTCCTGCGCTGTTGGCCGCAGCCCTAATGAGTTAGGTGGAGTTTTTGCGAGTCTAATCAGGAGTCCCAGAGTTTTACAAGCTGTTTTCATGCTGCTGGTCTTCCGAGCTTAGCCAGGATTTCCAGTCGCGGTACTGTTGGGATGTCAAACGAATGACTGGGGATGGATAGGCATGAACACGAACAAATAGCCAAAAGACAGGTAACTAAATATGGTTGTATTCCATAGAAAGGAGCTCCAATAAATACCTTAGAACCTGGGTGCTGACGGATATTTTTGCCAAGGACCACCAGAAGCAAGGGACTGATTCTTATAGTAGAATTCTGTACAGATTAATCCCATGTTCAAACTCCTGCACAGTTGCTTCCTTCTTTTTTAAAAAAGCAATAAAAATATTACTGTAATGATTTTGGCCTTACTCACCCAGGGAAGACAGTTAAATGTGTATAATTTTGCATTTATATCCTGCTTCTTAGCCAATGCCCTGTGATTGCTAAGGAGCATAATGCAAATATTCCAGAAAACATTTTCTTGTTAGGGTATCTCAGAAGACAGAAAATGCCACAATTGTATTTTCAGCTGAAGCAATATGATATAGTAATTGCAAACTTTTTTTTAATTCCTTTTTCCAAAGGAAATGCATTGAATCTACTTCAGAACAACATCAAACATTATATCAAATCAATAAATTAGGTCTACTAAAATGAATCGAGTTTAATTTTTAAACAGAGAGGAAGCGTGGGTAAGGAAATGCACTGTACAGATTTTAGAACAAATCGTTCTGGGCCTTGGATAGCTAGCGGGAATGTAGATTTTTCTGCTTTAATGCTCATCCCGTAACAAAACCTGAAGATTAGTGTTATCTATTTATTTTAAACCCTTTCAGTTCTGCCTTTCCATCCAATCCAGGGTCTCCAAGGTGGTGAACATTGTGTCATAAATAGGAAGGGGGGCTAATAAGAGTTAGCCTAGGGAGGGTTGGGTTTGGGGAGGACAGGGAACTCAGGGGGCTACAATGCGTACAGTCCACCTTTCAAAGCAGCCATTTTCTTTAGGGGATCTCTGTAGCCTGCAAATCGGATGTAATACCAGGAGATCTCCAGCTACCACCTGGAGGTGGTGTATGTGTTAAGTGCCGTCAAGTCGCTTCCAACTCACAGCAACCCTATGAATCAATGTCCTCCAAAATGTCCTATCTTTGACAGCCTTGCTCAGGTCTTGCAAATTGAGGGCTGTGGCTTCCTTTAATGAGTCAATCCATCTCTTGTTGGGTCTTCCTCTTTTCCTGCTGCCCTCAACTTTTCCTAGCATGACTGTCTTTTCCAGTGACTTTTGTCTTCTCATAATGTGACCAAAGTCCGACAGCCTCAGTTTAGTCATTTTAGCTTCTAGGGTCAGTTCAGGCTTGATTTGATCTAGAACCCACTGATTTGTTTTTTTTGGTGGTCCAGGGTATCCGTAACACTCTCCTCCAACACCACATTTCAAAGGAGTCTACTTTCTTCCTGTCAGCTTTCTTCATTGTCCAGCTTTCACACCCATACATAGTAATGGGGAATACGATGGCATGAATTAAATTAATCTTGGTGGCCAGTGACACATCCCTACACCTGGAGGTTGGCAACCCTATATAGGATATAATGTCCTGACCTCAAATAAAGGCTTCTTCTTCTTCAAGAAAGTTGGGGCCAAAATGAAGTAAATAAACATGCATTTCCAAAACCAGCAGGAGGTTTATGGGCAGGGACACGGGGTGGGGGGGGGGGAAGAGGCACCGCTGGCTGCAACACTACATTACTGCCAGTAAATACCCAGAAATGGCATAGGGTAGCTCTAGAAGAGCTAGATTTGAGTCCAGTAGCACAATAGACACCCACAAAAAAAACTTTGCGGGGGTTATGCTTTTGGGAGTCAAAACCTTCTGGCGAAGGGAGCTTTGACTCTTGATAGCTTACACCCTGAAAATCTTGTTGGTCTCTGAAGGTGCTCCTGGACTTGAATCTAGTTCTTGTACTTCAGTCCAACATGCCTACCCTCAGAAAGGATCTTCAGGGTAGCTCTAGGAATTGCCGGAAACTCTGTGATAAAACCAAAGAGTTTCCAGTGATTCCTAGAGCTACCCTGTGTCCCTTCCTGGGTTTTTACTGGTAGTGAGGTAGCGCTGCACAAGGCGCTGCTGGTTTTTGTTTAATCCCCCACTGGCGCTCAGAGCAGCAGGGGGCATCGGGAGCGGATCCCAACCTCCCAGCAGGGGCTTGGCATCCCTTACCTCCATGCCGAGGCAGAAAATGGGGATGTCAGGGGAATCCCGTGTAGCATACAGGAACACATGAAGCTGCCTTCTACTGAATCAGGCCCTTGGTCCATCAAAGTCAGTATTGTCTACTCAGACCAGCAGTGGCTCTCCAGGGTCTCAGGCAGGGGTCTTTCACATCGCCTACTTGCCTGGTTCCTTTAACTGGAGATGCTGGGAGATTGAACCTGGGGCCTTCTGCATGCCAAGCAGATGCTCTGCCACTGAGCCACGTTGTTCCCCTGTGCCTCCTTTTGGGGTATTTCCCTTCCGATGCAACTGCCAAAGTATTTCTGTTGCCTGACAGTACCAAAATTCAGAAGAGCTTTTACTTCGGCAAGAATGAATGCCCTCCCTTCGGCGGTTTGGGAAGGCAGTTATTTAAAAAGTGCCATACTCAAATAGAACATGTAGATGCTCACATGACAAAGTTGAAACTATTGAACGTATGATCATGGAGTGGCCTATATTTAATGAGCTGAGGGCCCATTTAATTAATCCTTTATTCATAAATATGGAAAGGTCCAACGAGGCACCCGCAGGATAAGGGCACTGGTGACGTGGCTACTAGCAGATACAAATGATTCTGTTACTCTGTCTGTGGCAAAATTTATAGGGGCAGCAATTAAATACCAAAAGAAAAACACTAAGGCACTAAGTAAGGAGGGCATTTTGGGCATCTTCTGGGCATGGAGTAGGGGTCACTGGGGGTGTGGGGGGGAGGTAGTTGTTAATTTCCTGCATTGTGCAGGGGGTTGGACTAGATGACCCTGGGGGACCCTTCCAACTCTATGATTCTATGATTCCATTTTTTATTCCTTTATTTTCTGCTCAAGGCTATATCTGTATGAGCAGTACTAGATAAATAGATAGACTATCTCCTTGGCCTTGCAAATCGTTGCGGCTTCTGTTCTAGGTGGGATGAATAAGAACCTTTAAATACAGGACTGGCGGGTTGCTAGGCAGCTGGAGAGTCTTGAGCTAAGCATTTCCCCCCCCCCTCACGCTTTTAGCGCCACTGATCTTCAGCTGAGCTAAAATAGTACTTTGGCGGGTTTGCAGAATCCTTTCAAAAGCGCATCCGTGTCAGTGTGCCGTAAGCAAAGTCAAACAGAAATCAGTTGGGGCCTTTTGGACGAAACAAATCGGATGGGTTCGTCTTAAAATCATCTTGATTTCTGTTTTACTCAGTTAAAATCAGCTGGAGGAAGCGACGCAAATGACCAGATGCCATCAGGACAGTTGGATTTTGTTGTTGGGTTTTGCAAGGTGCTAGAGGCCTTTTCTGGAGACCAAGTCCTATGAGGAAAGGTTGAAGGAGCTGGGTATGTTTAGCCTGAAGAGGAGAAGGCTGAGAGGGGATATGATAACCATCTTCAGGTACTTGAAGGGCTGTCGTACAGAGGATGGTGCCGAGTTGTTTTCTGTTGTCCCAGAAGGTCCGACCAGAACCAACGGGTTGAAATTAAACCAAAAGAGTTTCCCTCGAGACATTATGAAGAATTTTCTAACAGTCAGAGCGGTTCCTCAGTGGAACGGGCTTCATCGGGAGGTGGTGAGCTCTCCTTCCCTGGAGATTTTTAAGAAGAGGCTAGATGGCCATCTGTCAGCAATGCTGATTCTATGACCTTATATGGATCATGAGAGGGAGGGCATCTTGGCCATCTTCTGGGCATGGAGTTGGGGTCGCTGGGGGTGTGTGGGAAAGGTAGTTGTGAATGTCCTGCATTGTGCAGGGGGTTGGACTAGATGACCCTGGTGGTCCCTTACAACTCTATGATTCCAGTGAGCTAAGACTGGAGTAACTCTGCAAAGGATAGTTTCCGGCGATATCTGACCAAAGGGAGATTTGACTCTCAAAAGCTTATAGCCTGGAAATCTTGGCAGTCTTTAAGGTGCTACTGGACTCGAATTTTGCTGTTCTGCATGGATGGCACTGGAAGTCTCTTAGCAGCTACATGTATGAGAGGTGGAAATGTGATGGATCGCATGTAAATCTTGAACATGCATTATTTTTGGAATTAAGGATATGACCATGTGATCTCCAATTGTACCCTTGCATTATACTTTTTGGGGAATGTATTGTGCAAATTGTAAATAAGCAGGACTCTAAACTCATGAGTAGTTGGTGCATTTTTCCACAAAGCAGAAATTGTAAAGAAGCACTTAGGCTTTTTTTGGGGGGGGGGGATAGCTTGCGCGTTGATAAAATTGGCCCATTGAGATAGGAAAAGAACGAATAACCTAAAACATTTCAAGAAAAATTGTAGTGTTCAAACATCCAGAGTGTAAGGTATGCGCTTGATGCATCCGACAATATGATGTTCGCTGTAAATATCTTCCAGTTTATAAAAACAAATGGGCGCTTTCACATGTACTGAATAATGCACTTCCAATCCACTTTCAATGATAGTTTGCAAGTGGATTTTGCCCTTTCACGCAGTAAAATCCACCTGCAAAGTGCATTGAAAGTGGATCGAAAGTGCGTTATTCGGCATGTGTGAAAGCACCCAAAACCTTTAAGAGACTTTATGGAGGGAATGTAGAGGTTGCAGAATTCAGGTTTCACCCATGCGGATTAAGAACAATTCACCCAAGTCAGTTAAGAGTTTTTCTGACTTCACTGGATATCATATGGTTGCCTTGTTCTGATAGGCGCAGGGGGTGGGGGGGGGAGTCTGTATAACAGTGTCTTAATCTGTGGAAGTTTGCCAGTCTTTTCTAGGTTTAATTGTGGAACTCCCTGCTCCAGGATGTGGTGATGGCTGCCAACTTGGAAGGCTTGAAGAGGGGAGTGGACATGTTAATGGAGGAGAGGGCTATCCATGGCTGCTAGTCCAAATGGATACTAGTCATGAGGCATCCCTATTCTCTCCAGGAGCAGAGGAGCATGACTATTATATTAGGTACTTTGGAACACAGGCAGGACAATGCTGCTGCAGTCGTCTTGTCTGTGGGCTTCCTAGAGGCAACTGGTTGTCCACTGTGTGAACAGACTGCTGGACTTGATGGGCCTTGGTCTGTTCCAGCAGGGCCTTTCTTATGTTAGATTCTGTCGCTTGGGACAGATGCTAAAATTTGCCCAGTTCCTTGTCTGATCTAACCCGTTCTCTGTTCTTGTCGCCCCTTTACAGTGACAGCTATATTGTTAGAGTGAAAGCCGTGGTTATGACCCGGGATGACTCCAGCGGGGGATGGCTCCCGCAGGAAGGAGGTGGTCTCAGTCGAGTTGGCGTCTGCAAGGTTATGTACCCAGAGAACAACGGCAGAAGCGGATTCCTGATCCATGGGGAAAGGCAAAAAGACAAGCTGGTAATCAAATCTCATTCAGTCTCTGCTTTTTTTTAAAAAAGAGAGAGAAAACAAACCAAACATGCAAACCGCTTTCTTACCGTGTCACAAGACCGTGCGTGCCCTTTCGTGCAAAACCGCCCTCCTCTTTAATTCAAAGGAACCTTATCAGTTGTCTGCCAAAAATAGCAGCTGTGCATTAATGTCACAACCCCCCTTTTTAAAAAAAAAGAATAATAACACATATATACTTAACAACCCAGTGTGCGGCAGCTGTGAAAAAGGCAAATTCCATCATAGCCATTAAGACAACGGATAGAGAAGAAAACTGCTGCTGTCATACTGCCCTTGAACAAATCTGTGGTGAGACCACACTTGGAATACTGTGTACAGTTCTGGTCACCACATCTAAAAAAAAGGATATTGCAGAGCTTGAGAAGGTGCAGAAAAAAGAGCAACCGAAATAATGAAGGGACTAGAGCAACTGTCCTATGGGGAGCGGTTAAAACGCTTAGGTCTGTTTACCTTGGAAAGAAGGCAGTTAAGGGGAGACATGATAGAGGTCTATAGAATTATGCATGGTACGGAGAGAGTGGTCAGGGAGAAGCTTTTCTCCCTCTCTCGTAATACTAGAACGCAGGGGTCATCTGCTGAAGCTGAAGGGTGAGAGATTCAAAACAGATGAAAGGAAGTATTTCTTCACACAGCGCATCGTTAAATTGTGGGACTCCCTGCCCCAGGATGTGGTGATGGCCACCAACTTGGAAGGCTTTAAGAGGGGAGTGGACATGTTTGTGGAGGATAGAGCTATCCACGGCTACTAGTAAAAATGGATGTAAGTCATGATGGCATACCTGTTCTCTCCAGGAGCAGAGGAGCAGGCCTGTTACATGAGGTGCTGGGGAACACAGGCAGGACGGTGCTGCTGCTTGTGGGCTTCCTAGAGGCACCTAGTTGTCCACTGTGTGAACAGACTGCTGGACTTGATGGACCTTGGTCTGATCCAGCAGGGCCTTTCTTATGTTCTAACACTTCACTCAAAAAATGTAACTGCCGCTTTATTTTGTTTTTCTTAAATCCTGCCGTGAGCTGCACGACAGATTTAAAGTGTGAAGCATCTCCAAAGCCACTCACGGTCGCAAGGAGTAATTCAAGCTTTTTTTGTAAATGGCAGTGAATAATTTGTGCTGCCTTCTGCTCCAAGTGGGGGGCTGGTGGAGAGAGAAGGCAGGAGCCGTTTGACTTGCGGATTGAGGCCCGGCTGTTTATAGAACCGAAGGATCCCGATTCTTTTCACCAAATCAAATGAAAAGAGGGTAGGTGGATTGGGGGGGGGGGAAGAGAAGACTTTTCAATCATGAGGATTAAAAGAAACCCGGCTGACTACCCACCTATCCAAAGCAAGATAAACCAGAAATGGCCAGTTGAGGAACTAGGAGCAAACCAAGGGACCATTTTGTCCCACCGTGGGCAGACCTAACAAATTCTTATCGCGAAACGGTCCACCGTAAAGTTGTGGGAGAGGTCTGTGCTGTTTTTGAGGCTGTGGGAAACTGGCGGGGGCTTGTGGTGTCTGTGAGCGCCATATTGGGGAACCTTGGTCTGTACTTTAATGTGTCTTGTGCGTTATATATATGAAAGCCATTGTGTTGGACTAGGATCTAGAAGGACCAGGTCCCAGTCTCCACTCTGCCATAAAAGCTGGCTGGGTGACCCCCACCCCCTTTATTGTTGCTAGGTAGGATTAGTTTCATTATAGAAGCAGAAGAAGAGTTGGTTTTTGTATGCCAACTTTCTCTACCGCTTAAAGAGAGACTCAAACTCTTCCCTTCCCCTCCCCACAACAGACACTCAAACCCGGTTCTCCAGATCAGAGTCGCTGAGGAACGTATCCCTGAGATCTGTGGTGTAGTGGGGAGTGGTTCGTGTTGGGCCTAGGATCTGGGAGACCCAGGTTCGAATCCCCACTCTGCCGGGAAGGGTGCTGGATGACCTTGGGCCAGTGACATACTCTCAGCCTGACCTATCTCGCAGGGTTGTTGTGAGGACAAAATGGAAGCAAGGAGAATGCAGGGGAACTGACCGCTGTTTTTGGAAGCCAGTTGTGATTCCAGGAGAACTCCGGGACCCACCTGGAGGCTGGCAACCCTACAAGCTCTGTGCAGAAATCAAATGCTCTGTGTGACGTAGAAGTTGGCCGTTTCTGCGTCAATCAGGAGGCTTTTGAGCATTTTTTGTTTCATTCCCTGACTGTTTTTACTAACTACTTCTGGGAAGAGAGATCTTCTCAGTAGAGCGGGGAGAAAAAAAACCCACAACTAGCTTGTTTTGAGTACGAGAGGAAGTCCCTCCACACACACACCTTTCACTGGTAAATATCACTTTATCTCCGTTTGTGTTCAATCTGCAGGTGGTACTGGAATGCTACGTGAGAAAGGACTTGATTTACACTAAAGCAAACCCTACCTTTCATCACTGGAGAGTTGACAACCGCAAGTTTGGGCTGACGTTTCTAAGCCCTGCCGACGCGCGGGCGTTTGACAGAGGCGTCAGGAAAGCCATCGAAGATCTCAACGAAGGTAGGGTAGCACGTTTCTCGGTCCTTCGTGTCGCGGCAGAAATCCGGCCCTTTGGTCGCCGATTGGAGGGCTCAAAGCATTTCACCCATCTCTGCCAGTCCTTAGATCAAAATATTAAATTTCCGTTTGTTTGGGAGGGGGAAGTAGGGGAAACGTGATTGAAATTTGGCTTTCCGTAGAATCCAAGAACTTTACATCAGAAGCTTGTCCTCTTCGAGCAACGTACTATAGTTCTCCTTGGGTTGAATGCCATGGTTTATGGGGAGGGGCTGTGGCTCAGAGGTAGATAGGGTTGCCAGGTCCCCCCTGGCCGCCGGCGGAGGGTGGGGGGTTGGGTTGCCAAATCCAGGTTGGGAAACTCCCAAAGTCAGTATTGTCTACTCAGACCGGCAGCCACTCTCCAGGGTCTCAGGCAGAGGTCTTTCACATCACCTACTCGCCTGGTTCCTTTAACTGGAGATGCCTGGGATTGAACCTGGGACCTTCTGCATGCCAAGCAGATGCTCTACCACTGAGCCTTATACTGAATCAGACCCTTGGTCCATCAAAGTCAGTATTGTCTACTCAGACCAGCAGTGGCTCTCCAGGGTCTCAGGCAGAGGTCTTTCACATCACCTACTTGCCTAGTCCCTTTAACTGGAGATGCTGGGGATTGAACCTGGGACCTTCTGCATATCAAGCAGATGCTCTACCACTGAGCCACAGCTCCTCCCCAGCTGCTGCCAGTCTGCGTAGACAATACTGACCATGTATCAGGCAGTTTCATGCGTTCATCCATTTTGTTAGTGGCATTTTCCTTGGGTATGATCTAGTGGCTAGTAGCATTTTCCTTGGGTGCTAGAAGATGTTCTCCGATGCTGGAAAGACTTACTGCTAGTGGTTCTTTGTAAATTATCCTAGCAGAAGTAGTTGTCCAACTCAGGACCAGGACCTTTTCATATCTCTTAGACTTCCAACCTTATCTCCTGTTTTGTGTTGGAATAAATTGTTTTGGATTCTTCATGGAGGACTGTGGCTTGGTGGTAGAGCATCTGCTTGGCATGCAGAAGGTCCCTGCTTCAATCCTTTGCATCTCCAGTTAAAAGCAGATGATGTGAAAGATCTCAGCCTGAGACCCTGGAGAGCCGCTGCCGGTCTGAGTAGACAATACTGCCTTTGATAGACCAAGGGTCTGATTCAGTATAAGGCAGCTTCCCATATGTAATGAGGGATTCTGTGCTTCCAAATGGAGCAGTTGCAGTATTTTTTAAAGACTAGCTTGCTTCATCTTTCTTTAAACCCTTTACCAAAAAAAACCACCCGCCTAGTTCAGTTTTTTAAAATTTAAATACGTTTAAGCAGGTTTTAGTCTTCTTTCCAACCTGCCTAGAATGACTTCATTCCTTCTTTCGCCATGGCTTCTGCCGGGTTCAAAGACCTGTTTAAGAACTCGCCAAGAATATCCCAATAAAATTAATTGCTTCTGTAAAAACAAAAAAATCTTTGGCCACGGTCCAGAAGAACATATACCTCAGATCCAAGCATGCAGCTGGCCTCTTCGTTAGAATTTTTTCTTCTGGCACGGCCTGCTCATGTTGCCAATTGGCTTTTGCAACGCTGGCCCATTGTAAGGCAGGCTGCTGGGCTGAAAAGCCGTAAAACACAAGCTGCAAACGCACAGCCCCTCACCACCACTTTAAGCCAGGTCGCAGCAGTAGTTTATAAAAAACGGCATATGTAATCAAGTATCTTCCTAGGATCCACGACTTCATCTTCCACTATCCACAACGAGACCGAAGTCGGGGATGACGACGTCTTTACAGTAAGTACCTCTCGCTTCGGTGTTCAGAGGGACGAGCTAGAACGTGTCCAGAGGAGGGCAACAAAGATGGTGAGGGGTCTGGAGACCAAGTCCTATGAGGAAAGGTTGAAGGAGCTGGGTAAGTTTAGCCTGGAGAGGAGAAGACTGAGAGGGGATACGGTGACCATCTTCAAGTGCTTGAAGGGCTGTCATACAGAGGATGGTACCGAGTTGTTTTCTGTTACCGCAGAAGGTCGGAGCAGACCCAACGGGTTGAAATTAAATCAAAAGAGTTTCTGACTAAACATTAGGAAGAATTTTCTTACAGTTAGAGGAACAGGCTTCCTTGGGAGGTGGTGAGCTCCTCTTCCCTGGAGGTTTTTAAGAAGAGGTTAGATGGCCGTCTGTCAGCAATGCTGATTCTATGACCTTAAGCAGATGATGAGAGGGAGGGCATCTCGGCTATCTTCTGGGCAAGAAGTAGGGGTCACTGGGGGTGTGTAGGGAGGAGGTAGTTGTGAATTTCCTGCATTGTGCAGGAGGTTGGACTAGATGACCCTGGTGGTCCCTTCCAAGTCTACGATTCTATAGGGAGACATCGTCCAGGTGTGCGGATGTTAAAGGTGGAAATGACAAGTTGGGAGTTTGTGAGGAATTGGGGGATGTGGCATGTGTATGAGCAAACAATGGGGAATTCTTCATCACTACAACTAGTAATCTGAGATTGCTCAGCTCCAGGGATCGATGAGCATCTTCCAGTTCACATGGTTTTGACTTTCAGCAGTCTGGCATTAGAACACAGCTTGCCTGTCATGCTGACAGCTAAGGCTTGGGGTTGGATGAGCAATAGTCTGCCCAGCTAGCCCTTAACTTGAGTGTTGTGTTTACCTAGATTTCTGTTCGGTTCCAGCCTTCTACAACCCTAATCCTATTGCTGCGTTTATTGAATGTCCCATGTGTTGATTGTATCGACCAACTCTGTAATCCACCTTGAGTCGCTGTGGGAAAGGCAGACTATAGATAATGTAAAGGTAGTGTGATGTAGTGGTTAAGAGCAGTGGACTCTAATCTGGAGAACCGGGTTTGATTCCCCGCTCCTCCACATGAAGCCTGCTGGGCGACCTTGGGCTAGTCACAGTTCTCTCAGAACTCTCTCAGTCCCACCTACCTCACAAGGTGTCTTTTGTGGGGAGGGGAAGGGAAGGCGATTGTAAGCCAGTTTGAGACTCCTTAAAAGTAGAGAAAAAATGGGGTATAAAAACCAAATCTTTTTCTCCTCCTACATTTTATCCTCGTAACAACAAAACTCTGAGGGAGGTGAGATTGAACATGTGACCACCCCAAGGTCATGGTAGCTCCAACTTCCATGGTTGAGCATGGATTTGAACTTGAGTTTCCCTGATCCTACTCCCTAGAAGCTAAAATGACTAAACTGAGGCTACTCTACATTGATCACATTATGAGAAGACAAGAGTTACTGGAAAAGACAATAATGTTAGGAAAAGTTAAAGGCAGCAGGAAAAGAGGAAAACTCAACTTGATATGGATTGACTCTCAAAGCAGGGGCATCCAAACATAAGCCCCTTGAGAGTTCTTCTCCGGCTTGTGAGCCAGCCAAGCCAACCCCCCACCCCCATCTAGGCTGGTGAGGCCCGGCGCAACCAAGTGGCATTTACATCCTATCCGGACCTCGTAGCAGTTGAATTTGACACCCCTGCTCTAAAGGAAGCCACAGCCCTCAGTTTGCAAGACCTGAGCAAGGCTCAACAATAGAACATTTTGGAGGACATTGATTCATAGGGTCGCCATGAGTCGGAAGCGACTTGACGGCACTTAAGAAGAAGAGGAGAAGAGTTGGTTTTTTATATGCCGACTTTCTCTACCACTTAAGGAAGAATCAAACCAGCTTACAATCACCTTCCCCTCCCCACAACAGACACCCTGTGAGGTAGGTGGGGCTGAGAGAGCTGTGACTAGCCCAAGGTCAACCAGCTGGCTTCATGTAGAGGAGTGGGGAAACCAACCCGGTTCACCAGATTAGCCTCCACCACTCATGAGGGGTGGGGAATCGAACCCGGTTCTCCAGATCAGAGTCCACTGCTCCAAACCCCCGCTCTCAAGCAATACACCACACTGGCTCTCTTAACACATGCGCAGTCCGACACGCAGCTGCTACACCACGCTGGCTCACTTGGTTTCTCACCGAGCCATGCTTTCTGCGTGAGAAGAGATGCGTTGTGCCGTGGAGGGAAAGAGGGAAATTCTGTGGACTGCGGCAGTTGCTTCCCAGAATCTGAGCTGCGTAATAACACCGGGACCTGGTTTCCTGCAGCCTCGCGCCCGTATCCACTGTGGACCCTTGGCATGTTGTTCTCATCTGTTCTTTTGTCGCGGTTGTAAGACAAACAGCAGCAGGCCGGGTGAAAAGGTGACTTCCTCTCCTCCAGAGCGAAACTATCATTACCAGCTGCTTCCCAGCTAACCTGCCAGGAGTGATTTATCGATTTCAGGAAGGGGAGGTGGAATGTGCCGGGAGCTGGAACCGCTTGCTGTTTTGTAACAACCCCTGTGCCAATGTTCTTTGAGCATATTTCCATATGTACCTGTGTGTGTCCGCGCTTGGGTCGACTTGACACGGCGGGGTTTGTGCACGTGTATCGTACTACGAAGTGGAGACATCATCTTAGGAAAATAGTCCCTGCCCAAACAGCAATCAAAACAGTTAAGCACATAGTTCCAGTTCAGTTTATTTACAGTCATTTGACCAGCAAGGTTAAGCACATAAGAAAGGCCCTGCTGGATCAGACCAAGGCCCATCATGTCTGGCATTCTGTTCACACAGTGGCCAACCAGGTGCCTCTAGGAAGCCCTCAAGCAAAATAACTGCAGCAGCAGCATCCTGCCTGTGTCCTGCCCTCTATCCCAGCCAAAGCCAGGCTCAGGGCAGCTAACGTCATATAAAAGTACATACAATGATGATATAATACAAAAATCCAATTCAATTTGAAACCAGTGTTTCTAAGAATAAGCAGGTAGGCGCTTATGTGTTAGCACACAGGGTTGCTACTGGGCCGGGGATTGCAATCAGGATCCCCGTAGAAATCTGATGGAAGAACAGAAAAGGAGAGGGGAAAGGGAGACCAGACAGAGTTGCCAGGTCCCGCTTTGCCACCGGCAGGAGGTTTTTGGGGCAGAGCCTAAGGAGGGCAGGGTTTGGAGAGGGGAGGGACTTCAATGCCATAGAGTCCAATTGCTAAAGTGGCCATTTTCTCCAGGTGAACTGATCTCTTACCAGCTGGAGCTCAGTTGTAACAACAGGAGATCTCCAGCTAGTACCTGGAGATGGGCAACCCTAAGGCCAGATATGATGGACACCGTCATTGTCCTCAACCATAGGCCTGGAGGAACATCTTGGTCTTACAGGCCCTGCAGAACTGTGTTAGATCCCGCAGGGTCCTGGTCTCACTGGAGAGAGAGTTCCACCAGGCTGGAGCCAAAAAAGGCCTGGCCCTGGTTGAGGACAGCCAGAAACCTCTGGGGCTGGGGACAACCAGTAAGTTGTCATTGGCAGAGTGTAACACTCTCGGGGGGGGGGGCGTACCGGGAGAGATGGTGCCGTAGAGACAGCCTCGAGGAGCCTGTTTGTTGGCCCTCCAGGGCAGCTGGTTGACCAGCGAAAGAGGATGCTGGACTAGATGGACCACGGTTCCTCAGTGGAACAGGCTTCCTCGGGAGGTGGTGAGCTCTCCTTCCCTGGAGGTTTTAAAGAAGAGGTTAAATGGCCATCTGTCAGCAATGCTGATTCTATGACCGTATGCAGATGATGAGAGGGAGGGCATCTTGGGCATCTTCTGGGCATGGAGTAGGGGGGTCACTGGGGTGTGCGGGGGGAGGTACTTGTGAATTCCCTGCGTTGTGCAAGGGGTTGGACTAGATGACCCTGGTGGTCCCTTCCAACTCTATGATTTGATTGTATGATTCACTGGTCTGATCAAGCAGGGTTGCTTGAACGAGCTGGAAACCCCATAGATTTTCCATGGGAGAATCAATCGCGTGCTTAACTCTCGCTTGGTGAAATTCAAGGGGATTTAAAAACACTTTAACGTCGACTTCGTGTTCCAGAGGTGAAGCTTGCTTTTTAAACTACCATATAATGTAGCGTTACCTGAATGCCAGAGACTCCCCGCAGTCCCATATGTGTTCCAGATGCCTGGAAATAAATGTCCTTCCACAGAGCTCTAAGCTCTTCTCTGGAGACAACCTGATTCTAGCCATTCGTTCTGTTTCTGCCAAGAACATACTGACTTGCCAGCGGTCTGAATTTGGACTTTGCCTCCAATTTAATTAATCCACTTTCTCCATTCAGATCGTTTCCTCTTTAGGTAAGGGTTCTTCAGTCGAGAAAGGCCTGCTGGGTCATGAAATAATGCATTCTCTCACTCCACAGCCACAAATTCACTTACCCCATGCAGCTGAGCTGAGGGGAAAGGTGTGAGGGGCAAAATAAAACTGTAAAATCAGTATGCATTTTTTAAAATATATTGTATTGTATTATATCATATAGGAGCCCCGTGGCGCAGAGTGTTAAGCTGCAGTACTGCAGTCAAAAGCTCTGCTCATGACCTGAGTTCGATCCCAACGGAAGTTGGTTTCAGGTAGCCGGCTCAAGGTTGACTCAGCCTTCCATCCTTCCGAGGTCGGTGAAATGAGTACCCAGCTTGCTGGGGGTAAAGGGAAGATGTCTGGCGAAGGCACTGGCAAACCACCCCGCAAACAAAGTCTGCCTTGGAAACGTCGGGATGTGACGTCACCCCATGGGTCAGGAATGACCCAGTGCTTGCACAGGGGACCTTTACCTTTACCTTTTTATTATATCATATCAAGGAATACAGGAAAGAGGAAAAAGGTAAAACAGTTACCATCCTCCGAGGCTTGGTGTGATCTGAACTTAAAAAAGACTATTACCATAATTTCTATCGTTCATCCTAAACGTCTAAACATCTTAAAACTCACTAAATCATATTTAATCGTCCAAGCCTCAGATTAGACTGAAGTTAAAAAGGGAAAGAAAAAAACCCATCTTAAATCTCATCAGATATTTTCTTGGAATAAATCATTAATTGTTTACTTGGCACATAGGTAATAATCATAGAAGGGTTGCCATTTCAACACAAATTCATCTATGTGGAGGAGTGGAGAATCGAACTCGGTTCTCCAGATTAAAGTCCCTACTCCTAACCACTACACCATTCTGGCTCTATTAAGACACAAGTTTGGATCCAGACTAAATTTTCAGCTACCAGAAGGTGCTTCTGTTGGTTGAACAGAAGTTCACCTCTGTGGTCTCCCTGAAAGAGGGAACGGGGAGGCCTTTTGGAGAGTTTAGTTGGCTGCAGTGGGTGGGGGACACAGACATTCTGCTGGACAGCACCCTCTGTTAACAGAAACCGAAGTCATGGAGGGCTTGTGCACCTGTGTGTGTTAAGTGCTGTCAAGTCACTTCCGACTCACGGTGACCCTATGAATCAATGTCCTCCAAAAAGTCCTGTCCTTAACAGCCTTGCCCAGATCTTGCAAACTGAGGGCCGTGGCTTCCTTGATAGAGTCAATCCATCTCTTGTTGGGTCTTCCTCTTTTCCTGCTGCCTTCAACTTTTCCTAGCATGATTGGCTTTTCCAGTGACTCTGGTCTTCTCATATTGAGACGAGAGTAAGACAGCCTCAGTTGAGTCATTTTAGCTTCTAGGGACAGTTCAGGCTTGATTTGACGTAAAAAGTATTATTTTATTGTAATATAAAACATTTATGTTTGGTGCCTGCTAAAGCAGGCCTCACTTGCAAAATTTCTGGCTGATTAGATTGCCCTCAAAGCAATTAAAAATGACACTAAAAATGACACTAAAAATAATACTAGAATACTAGATCAAAGGAAGTATTTCTTCACACAGTGCATAGTTAAATTGTGGAACTCCCTGCCCCAGGATGTAGTGATGGCTGCCATCTTGGAAGAGGGGAGGAGTGGACATGTTCATGGAGGAGAGGATTATTCATGGCTACTAGTTAAAATGGATATTAGTCATGATGCATACCTATTCTCCAGGATCAGAGGAGCATGCCTATTATACTAGGTGCTGTGGGACATGGGCAGGATGCTGCTGCTGCAGTCATCTTGTTTGGGGGCTTCCTAGAGGCCCCTGGTTGGGTCACTGTGTGAACAGACTGCTGGACTCGATGAGCCTTGGTCTGATCCAGCATGGCCATTCTTACGTTAACCCAAAAACAACAACATAGAATAGAACAGAATGAGTGGGGGGTCCGTGAAACTTGCAGTAAGGGAACCACATCTCCCCCTGCTCACCTTCCAGCCCATCTGCCGCTGGAGGGGCTCACCAGGGGCTGCTGGGTTCTGTCGCCACAATGGAGCTGCCTCTCCCTCTCTTTGGGTTGGATTTGGGTGCCAAATCCAATCTTTGCTGCCCCCTGCTGCCTGTTCGGAAGTGGTGTTGCATTGTATGTGCGTGTCGGAAGAGGAGCCTGTCTTATTTCAAAGCGGGAAACGGGGTTCTGCTAAATGGATGGTCGGTCTGGTGCCAGAAGGCTACTCTTGAGTTCTCACACTAGCCTTCTTAGAACTGTGGGGGTGGAAATTGCCCTCAAGTTGCAGCTGATTTACGGCGACCCCATAGGGTTTTCAAGGCAAGAGGCGAACAGAGGTGGTTTGCCTTTGCCTGCCTCTTTATAGCTACCCTGGACTTGGGAGCCATCCTGGGGAGGGGCTGTGGCTCAGTTTGTAGAGCATCTGCTTGGCATGCAGAAGGTCCCAGGTTCAATCCCAGGCATCTCCAGTTCAAGGGACCAGGCAAGTAGGTGATGTGAAAGACCTCTGCCTGAGACCCTGGAGAGCCACTGCCGGTCTGAGTAGACAATACCGACTTTGATGGACCAAGTGTCTGATTCAGTGTAAATCAGCTTCATGTGTTCATGTGGTTTCCTTGGTGGTCTCCCATCCAAGTACTAACCAGGGCCAACCCTACTTAGCTTCTGAGATCTGACAAAATCAGGTATCGTAGGCCATCCAGGTCAGGGCAGAGCTGGTTTGCCATTGCCTGCTTCTGTGTAACAACCCCAGACTTCCTTGGTGGTCTCCAATCCAAGTACTAACCAGGGCCAACCCTGCTTAGCTTCTGAGATCTGATGAGATCGGGCTAGCCTGGGCCATCCAGGTCAGGGTATGCAGAGCTTATCTTTGCCCAGAGTACCTCAACCAACCAGATGAAAGGAGGTTTTCCCTTTCATGTGGTTGAAAGAGGAACACCCCAGGAGGCTTGCGTGTGGTGCTCAGGAGGAGCATGTCTTTGTGCAGGGGCATGGATTACCTAACACATCTTTATGGCGGTAGAAAGAGCTGTCAAGTCGCAGCCGACTTATGGCGACCCCATAGAGTTTTGAAGGCAAGAAATGTACAGAGGTGGTTTGCCATTGTTTGCCTCCGCATAGCAACCCTTTACTTCCTTGGTGGTCTCTCATCCAAGGGTGAACTGGGGCTGACTCTGCTTAGCCTCTGAGAAGATCAGGCTAGCCTGGGCCACCCAGATCAGGGCAGAGGTGGTTTGCCATTGCCTTCCTCTGCCTAGCAACCCTGGACTTCCTTGGTGGTCTCCCATCCAACTACTAACCAGGGTTGACCCTGCTTAGCTTCTGAGATCTGATGAGATGGGCTCGCCTGAGCCATCCGTGTCAGAGCACTCAATTCAGTAACTTAGCTCAAATACATAATTTTATATTTGTTGCTTGACTGCATGCAGCTCTATATATTTATGCAACAAATATATGCATGCATGACATTGTCAACAGTTGCAAACATGACTTCGTATGACCCGTAGCGGCCCCACCTACCTGTAGCAGCCCCATTTACCTCACAAGGTGTCTTGTGGGGAGGGGAAGGGAAGGTGATTGTAAGCTGCTTTAAGACTCCTTTCAGTAGAGAAAAGCAGGGTATAAAAACCAACTCTTTGTCTTGATATTAGAGGCTGATAAAGCAACCTAGCTACCAACACCAAAGTTAACTGATCGAAAATGCACAATGAGCTTTACATTTTTAAATTACAATTGATGCTTGCTTTAAGTGAATGTATAATGAAAGAACAAAGGCTTTCTTTAAAAAAAAATGTCCTGGAGCAAAAAAAAGTATTGTTTCTTTATTCCGAAATTTTAAAATGAAAAAAAAAAGGGTTTGGAAGCAAGAGAAGTAAGTCTCGGAGATAGAGAAAAGCCTCAAACTCTGTCGGCTGGCTAGGAGGCGCGAGAATTTTTTAATTTTTTTAAGGAATGTGGTCGCTTCCAAGAATGTGTTTTCCCCTAAGCTTTTGTCTGAAATAGAAGCATTTGAATTCACACGTTTTTGTGAAAACGCCGCTCACCAAATCCACCTGCTCTGCATTCATATTTTGCTATTTTTGGCTTTTAAAAATTCCACCGCGTCTCAGCTGTGCGTTCGTGAGCCAATGTGTAGCGTTAAAAGGCAGGTTGTTACGGGGCAGCAGACAGAAACGATATTTTAAGAAGTCAGATGGGGTCACTTGTTTGCATTTATGAAGCGCCCCGTTTATTTTAGCAGGAATCTGCCACCAAAATAGAACTCGACAGCTGATGTAACTAAAACTTCCAAAGTATTTCTTGCAGAAATATGTTGAGCTTTGTGTAAAAGTGTCGTAACTCTTAGTGGTCTCCGGTTTCGTCTTCTTCTTGCAAACAAGCAGACAAGAGAGAGTGCTGGTGGTGAATGTAGTCACACTTGACTTTCCAGCGATCCCACCAAAATGGAGTCATAGAATCATAGAGTTGGACGGGACCACCGGGTTCATCTAGTCCAACCCCCTGCACAATGTGGGAAATTCACAACTACCTCCCCCCACGCCCCCAGTGACCTCTACTCCATGCCCAGAAGATGGCCGAGATGCCCTCCCTCTCATGATCTGCCTAAGGTCATAGAATCAGCATTGATTCCAGGCAGCGCAGAGCAGTTTAACCTCCGCACACACACACACATCCGCGCTTCCCAGTCCCGAGGCTCAGCTGTTGGGCGGGACCCGCCCAAAAACACTTGACGGGCTCTAGAAAAGGTGTTGGTGGGTACCATGGTGCCTATTGGGGACCCCTGGTCTATAAAGTATGTATGCTTTGCAGGATCTGAATCCAGTTGACTTAGAATCATAGAGTTGGAAGGGACCACCAGGGTCATCTAGTCCAACTCCCTGCCCAATGTAGGAATTTCACAACTACCTCTCCCACACACACCCAGTGACCCCTGCTCTAAGCCCAGAAGATGGCCAAGACTTGCATGGTAACTTACCACCTTCCTAGTCAGAGATGAGTTTCTCTTAAGAAACCTCCTGAATTCACATTTGGGGACAATGTTGACACTGTCTCCAATGTAAAGGCAAGCATCGGCCTCAAACGTGATAGAAGGAGTCATATGGCTTTACATCCCAGCCAATAGGATCTGCCTCGTCAGCAGTTCAAGCTAAACTCTTTAATTCCACTACAGTAGTGACCGGGGGCGGGGGGCGGCTAATTGGTCAGCTAATTGGGAATCGTGTTACTATTCAATTTGTGTTTTAAGGGAAAGTGCTTTTTTAAAAAAACTGAGAAAGAGGAATATTCGGCCTGCTCTCAAACTACAGGACTGGAGGAGTGCCAGTTCATATCAGATTTGTCGTAATGTCGATACGAATGCCTGTATTTTTGCTTCCATGTTTAAGATGTATGTTCAGGTGCTAGATTAAAGCAGGACTGAAAGCAGACGGCCTTATTTTACGAGCCTGTTGGTTGCCAATTCCAAAACCAGCCATGGGTGGAAACTCACCTTCATAAGTGTCAGACCTCCACTTGGAGGGTAAGTTTGTGGATCAGGTGAGCCCTAGTGAAGCTGTTAGCTTAGTGGCCAAGTATGACCCACGCTGTGTGCAATTTCCTCTGGGTCGCACATGTTGCGTGACCTAGGAACTCTTCCTGCCGTTCTGGGAACTGCAAATGGATAGGCCAGATTTCTGCTCCAAAGTATTTTTTGGAAGGGACGAATTTTTCAGACTTCAATCGAAATAAAAAGCAATTCTACCGTGAAACTTCAACCGAAAGCTAGGCGTTGCTGTATTTTGGTGTGACTGGCCTAACTTTGTAGCTATGATTAAGCTAAGAGAAAACTCTTATATACGGGGGGTGAACCAGTGAACCACAAAACCGTTCGTCGTTTTAGACGATCACTAGTTATCGAGGCGTGAGTCTGCTTTGGTTGGAGATTCCGGAATTTCGAATGCCGAATACAGTAAAGCTGTTGCAGAGCTGGCTGAGTTTGTACTTCTGTTCTTCAGCGGCGAAGTCTCAGGTCCTGCCGGTAACACTCAAACCTCCCGGCTGTTTTTCCTGGCTGTGGCTCAGTGGTAGAGCTTCTGCTTGGCATGCAGAAGGTCCCAGGTTCAATCCCTGGCATCTCCAGTTCAAGGGACTAGGCAAGTAGGTGATGTGAACGACCCCTTCCTGAGACCCTGGAGAGCGGCTGCCGGTCTGAGTAGACAATACTGACTTTGATGGACCAAGGGTCTGATTCAGTATAAGGCAGCTTCATGCGTTCACTCTGGGCCGCGGCTGGAATCCCCTGAAACCACGCTCTCTTTTACTCACCTTCCCCCTCCCCCCATTTATGTCACCAACAGAACGCTACGGACAGCTCTTCTAATTCTTCTCAGAAGAGGGAGCCACCTTTGCGAACACTAGTATCTCCTCCGTCCTGCGAGCATCACCGAATCTGCACCCTGGGACACCTTCATGACCAGTTTAGCTCTGACCACTATCATCTAGAACAAGTGAGTCCTCTCTTCTGTTGATCCAGGATGGTTCTCCAGTTATATACTCCTTCTGAGGAGTTCGGATGTCCTTATATGGCCCTGGTTATTTTCAAGGACTCTATGCTGTGCCGTAGGAAATGGTAGGAAGCCCTCTTTCCTTTTGAGAGCCGGCGTGGTGTAGTGGTTAAGAGTGGCGGACTCTAATGTGGAGAACCTGGTTCAATTCCCTACTCCTCCACATGAGCGGTGGACTCTAATCTAGGGGACTGAGTTGGTTTCCCCACTCCTCCACATAAACGGCGGACTCTAATCCGGAGAACCAGGTTCGATTCCCCACTCCTCCACATGAGCGGCAGACTCTAATCTGGAGAACCGGGTTCGTTTCCCCACTCCTCCGCATGAGCGGCAGACTCTAATCTAGAGAACCGGGTTCGTTTCCCCACTCCTCCGCATGAAGCCTGCTGGTGACCTTGGGCTAGTCACAATTCTCTCTGAACACTGTCAGCCCCACCTATCTCACAAGGTGTATGTTGTGGGGAGAGAAAGGGAAGGAAGTAAACCGGTTTGGTTCTCCTTTTTAAAAGGTAGAGAAAATCGGCAGATAAAAACCAACCCTTCTTCTTCCATGAACTCTCAACTGCATGTATGATGGGTATCTTGGCCTTTCATTAGATATTAGATTTATTATATTTTTTAAATAGAGGATTCCTTTTGAATGAATAAACAGTTCATCTGTTTACGCGTAATATCTGTGACATTTGGATAGAGATGTAAGATTTCTGGAAGTTTTCAAGTCACGGTGAAAGTATGGAAATGGTGAAGGAAATGGCGGGGGGTAAAATGTGCAATACTTACTTGCCTATCGAGCCTAAACCTGTTTTGCTCCTTTGACAACATGAATTGAATCACCTGTAACTTTGTTAGTCCATAAAATTGTATTAATTGGTATATTGGTGGAATTTAAAATTGTAAATGCCTCTGTTTCCTAGAAGCAAAATTGCAAATATACCCAACACAAAAGTGAGAGAAAATCACAGGCCGCTACACCCAACTCTCTCTTAACACATAACACTTGTTTAAAAAATAAAGAAAAGAAAGAAAAGATTACACTTTCATTGGAAAAATGGAAAAACTGTTTGGGGTTGGGGGCATTTCCTAAATTTTTCTGGGTGTTTTCCCAAACTTTCTCTTTTTCTGCTTTTGGGTCAATGGGAAAGCCAGTACTACAATTTTGTTTTTTTATGTATTTTATGTGATTTGCCCTATCCTAACAATAGAGATCCGCCAACCTATTTAAAAGTTTGTGTTAAGGCTACTGGGCTGCATTTAAAATAACATCAAACTCTAATGATTTATGAAAACATGTGAGCTTTTTGCAAATTCTCTCTCCACAGTCACTCCCAAGATCTTATCGACACGTCAGCTTCCCAGATGACGACGAAGAAATTGTACGGATTAATCCACGGGAAAAGATCTGGGTGACGGGTTACGAGGACTACCGCCATACCCCTATGCGGGGGAAATACATCGACCCGGACGATGGGGACTCGTATGTTCGGTTTGCCAAAAGCGAGGCCCCCAAACACGATTACACTTACCCTTACGTGGGCAACTCGGACTTTGACCTGGGAGATGACATCAAAGGTGCTGTGGTAAAGACACAACCTGCCCGGTGCAAACAAGGGCGGTGGAAGGAAGACGGGGAGAGGTCGCGATGCCGCTATTGCAGGGACATGTTCAATCATGACGAAAACAGGCGGGGTCAGTGCCAGGATGCGCCTGACCGAGTGAGGAGTTGCATCCGCCGAGTCAGCTGTATGTGGTGCGCAGATAGTATGCTGTATCACTGCATGTCTGATCCCGAAGGAGACTATACGGACCCTTGTTCTTGTGATACCAATGATGAAAAGTTTTGCCTCCGGTGGTTGGCCCTTATCGCCTTGTCCTTTATCGCCCCTTGTATGTGCTGTTACCCACCTTTGCGGGCTTGTTACCACTGCGGGGTCATGTGCAGGTGCTGCGGCGGGAAACACAAAGCGGCTGGATGACAGCGCTTGAAGCTTGTGAAGTACTTTACGTTGTTGTTATTTTGGTTTTTTCCTTTTAACGAAGGAGCACCTTGGTCTGAAGCATTCTCAAATATTTTGTACATCTGGACACAGCCCGGAGAGCCTGATGGAATCCAGAAACGGAGTTGGCTCACGCTTTCTCTCCTCTCCCACTTGGCTGCTATGCATTGATCTGCTCACCAACTTCTAACAGACTAACGTGCAGCACAGACGTTCATATTATTAATCTGTAACAGAGCAGAATGTCCTGTACATGTTTATACCTTCTTCCCCCCCTCACCCCTACTGAAAGATTATAATAACATGAACGGTTGAGTGAGGTGGACTTCCAAGCACCTCGGGGCTGGTATCTGTACAAGGCAAGCTTGTTGGCACCCGTGAAAACGTATCACAAACCGAGAGAAATCCCACTTCAGAGTGTGTTCAACTTGCAGCCAGTTGTTGTTGTGTGTGGACAGAAGGTGTGCTTGTTCACAGTGCGTACCATGACACAGTATTGCTGACAATCTTTAGCGAAACAGTTTGCGCCAGCGACAGTTTTCTCCTTTAAGGGTCCGTTGTCATTTCTTTCGACAGTCACTTTCAGTGGTTTCCCCGAATTTCAATCAATCAAGTGAAATATTCCATATGAGCCTTAGTATGTTTGGGGAATGGGAAACTCTTCATTTCAGACCAATTTTACGTATGAAAGGGAAATGTTAAGGAAGTGTCGTCCTTTCTTCTCCCACGCCTTAAATGAAGCTTTCGAGCTGACATTCTTCACTTTACTCTAAGGTGTCTGTTTAGAAATAATGGGCGACTTTACAGGTTTGGGAACCAGCGCCATGCACTGTGTTGGTGGTGTATCCCATAGTGTGAAATACCTCGGATCTTGACGGAGTTCTCTTTAGGTCAAAAAAGGGCGTGTGTTCCTCTTGTATGATGGCAAATATTCATGTGCACGCATTGGGCACGATCCAACCAAAACTATCCAAAGGCTATAATCCTACAAACATTTTCCTGGGAGCGTAAGCCCCACTGAGTAAAACGGGGCTGACTTCTTAGTAGGGCTTGCTCCCTACCAGCCATGCTAGATCAACCAAGAGCCCCTCTTGTTTCCACCATTGGCTAGGCAGATGATAATAATTAAGAGCAGCGGACTCGAATCTGGAGAACCGGGTTCGATTCCACACTCCTCCCCATGAAGCCTGCAGGGTGACCTTGGGCCAGTCACAGTTCTCTCAGAACTCTCCCAGCTCACGCAGAGGAAGGCAGTGGCAAACCACCTCCGAAACTCTCTTGCCTTGAAAACACTACAGGGTTGCCATAAGTCAGCTGTGACTTGACGGCGTGTGCCCACACACACACACATACACACACACAGCATGCAAGGCATAATATTAACGGGCCCCTCTCATTTTTTTGTCCCCCATCACCGGCATCTCCTATTTCGAGGCTTACCTACAAAGAACTTTCCATTGTTAGGTAGCTTAACTAATGAAGCACTAGGCTGTGAAGTTATCTAATGTCCTTTTCAAAGTCATTTAAAGCCAGCATTCGCGGGGATTTCTCAAGTTAACTATTTGTTGGGCCAAAACGAAGTTTCCTGTCCTGAATCTATTGCTGATTGCTTAACTTCCCTGACCCTCAAATATTAGGAAAGGCTGGCAGCTTCCCTCCCCCCACATACACACACCATTCACAGTTTTAGAAACCTTTTTTGTTTCCCCCTCTTCACCACTCAGTTCTCTCTCTTAAAAAAAGTTCCCTGAGCCATTCCTCACAGGGTAGAGTAGGGGTGTCAAACTCAATTGTTACAAGGGCCCGATATGACATGAATGTCACTTGGTCGGGCCGGGCCATGACTTGCCACCCAGTTCGAGAGTGTGGGGGGTGGCTGCTTTGGCTGACCCGCGGGCCGGATAAGAGCTCTCAAGGGGCCAGATCCAGCCCGCGGGCCTTATGTTTGACACCCCTGGGTAGATACACCAACCCTTTTCTGTATCTTTTTTCCCCAGCTTAGATGCCCTTTCAAGTTTGAGGGTGACCAACAAACTACACTGTGAAATTATGTAAAGATATTCTGGTGCTTTGCTGTTTTGTTTCATTTTATATTCAGCCTAATCATTCAGCCTATTTCCTAATTGTCCCGAACAAGGAATTTTGTCCTTTTTCAATGCTGCTACGCGCTGTGTTGTTTTCATGGAGCTGACTGCCGTGCAATGCAATCCTAAACAAAGTTCCCCCCTTCCAGGCCTACTGACTAAAATAGGCTTGACTTGGCATAAGATTGCACCAATGGTCCTGCAGACTCTAGCTGGAGAGTTACTGCCAGTTCAGAGATTATCGGTATATATCGAAGTTCGGATGCCCCGCTGTGTTTCGCTTCACAAATCAAGTGTATACACTTGGATTTCAGTGGAAGATACTTTTAAATGTGTCCTTACCTAACAGGCTGAATGTGTGCGGCCTGAAACTCTGTATTTTAATTCCAGAAATACATCTCACTGATTTCTGGATGATTTACTCCTAGGTGTGCATAGGATTGCAGCCGAATGTCTTAACTTTGGTTGGACTGTGCCCTTATTTGTGTTCTAATATGCAAAGCTGCCTAAGAGATCTGATCCCCCCAAACAAGTTGCAATCATTATGCAAAGAATCATTAAAGAAGTAGCTAATCTATTTGCAAAAGTGAGTATCAAAAAAATCTAATTTTTATATACAGGGAAAGTAGACGTGCATGAGAATTACGCTTTCACAGTTGAGACGCGTCTAAAATAAATTGTTTTCTATATACAATGTAACCTTGTTTATCCAAACTTCCAAGAGGGCATTCAAAAGGTTTGTATTGCCATGAGAAATGTTGAGATAAAGAGAAATACTATTAGAAACCACATTGGCACGGTGGGGACACAGCGAATTTGGGTGATGCGGACATCTTGGGTGGTTTAGATCAAGAGTCTGTACTGTGTTCACAAAGGTTTTGACGTTGTTTGCCTTTTCTGTTCTCCAAGCCTTCGGGCCTGCAAAGCAGATGTGCTTCCGCTGTGAATGCACATAAATTCCCCCTGAGTAGCCCATTCCTAAGGTGGATTCCTGGGGTGGACTCCTGGGGTAGATGCGTGGCAGCCGCGGACGGCACAGCCGTGGTGCACCTATGAGGTTTCCTGGCTGGAATAAAGATAAATAAATCCCACTGAAAAGTAGAAAAATTGCCCCATTGCCTTTAGCGAGGCTCCACCCCCCAGGAATGCCTCCCAGGACACCAGCGCAGGGAGATACGCCGGGAAACACCAGCTGGAGGCTGTGCTGGCATCCGAGAGCTCTGCTGCCGCTGTGGTCCGTGGGGGCATCATAAGTCGCCCTCCGCCAGCGTCTGTGCCAGTTTGCACGGCGCAAGTGGCGCAGACGCCAGCGTAGGAGGTCACGCTAGCTCTTGTGGTCATTCGTCCCCCCTTTCAGGATTGCAAGGGAAATCACATCCACAGGAGAGTTTCAGAGGGTCGCCATGCCGGTCTGCAGTAGAAGTGCGAGATTCCAGTCCAGTAGCACCTTAGAGACCAAAAAGATTTTCAGAGGATAAGCTTTCGAGAATCAAAGCTCCCTTGACTCTCGAAAATTTATGGGAAACCCAAGGGGTTGAGCTAAACACTCTCTAATATAACAACCAATAAATCTATTTTTATTATATATTGTGCACAAATGCATTTAAAAACACAGGGCCTAAAATACAGGCTTCTTTAAAAGCACAAATGTAGTTACAAATATTACCAACACACAACAGTTGATGTTTAGTACTTAAAATGACCAAAATCTGACGATGCAAGTTTCGGCCTTTTATAGGCCTTCCTCAATGGTCGTGCATACACAATTTTACAGTACACATCCTGTCATACACACGAACGTACAAGGTAAAAACATGTATAAAAGCCTTTTATTCTGTGTGGCTTTATGTTAAAATAGTCCATGTGCCTTAAAACATGGCTCACGGCTTACACCTTGTGTATGGTGTCCAGAGTTTCAGGATGTGTATAACATCAACAAACGTGAAGAAAAGAAAGGATGTGTGTTGTAAAATTGTGTATGTACGACCACTGAGGAAGGCCTGTAAAAGGCCGAAACGCGTCTGTTCAGATTTTGGTCATTTTGTGTACTAACATCAACTGCTATGTGTTGGTTATATTTGTAACCACTTTGGTGCTTTTAAAGAAGCCTGTATTTTAGGGCCTGTGTTTTTAAATGCATTTGTGCACAATATATAATAAAAGTAGATTTATTGGTTGTTATATTAGATAGTGTTTAGCTCAAGCCCTTTGGTTTCCCTTGACTTTTAGGTTGAGTTTCTTTGTTCCCTTTTTTCAGTCGTTTCTCGAAAATGTATACCTCGAAAACGTATATGGTCTTTAAGGCGCTGCTGGACTTGATATTAGCTGATCCAGAAGAGAGCTTCCCACATTTCCAGTTGAATGCTGCAAAGCAGCATCAAGGGCCAAAGAAAATTGCTTCGGCATTAGAAGATTTTTTTGTTGCAGGGCCAGTCCTGAGCCCACACTTCTGTCTGCCATGTGAACGACAGGAGCTGCATTTCGTTCGGGGATGCACCAGCGAGTGGAAATCCTACAAAGGGTTTCTCCAGTCTTAGCGCATCAATTTCAGTGGGCTGAGACTGGAGCAACTCTACGTGGGATTGCACGCAGGGCTGAATTAAATGTAAACCCAAGATGACCGGTCACCCTGGTTCCAACAAATGAGATGCTCGGAATCTCTGCTAGATGACAGACAAGGCCCGTTGAAATAATTTGCCCTCAGGATAACTCAGTTGTCCATCAGGCACATATGCTTTGCAGGATCTGTATCCATACGGCTTTATGGATGTGGGGAAATACATACAGCAGGGGATTGTTTTTTTAAAAAAGGCACTTCTAAAATGGTGTGAGTTTGATTTTTTTCCCTTTTTCGGTGTTGTGTTTTTTTTTTTAAAAAAAAAGCCATGTCTTGTGTACAAGGCTTGTAATTAGCCGGGGAAATGATATTTTTCTAATATATGACGTGGAATAGCAAAAAAATTTTAAAAAGTAATTTTTTTATTCAAAGGAATAATGCTAGAGCAGTTTAGCTATAATATAGCATAGTACAATCGGATCCTATTCTGAGGCAGCTAGGGAATCGGCTTGTGTGAGCTGGCACCGCTGTTCCTGCCATAGTTACTTTCTGCAGTCGATTGCCAGTGAGTGCATGCCTGCCCCGTCCTTATTGCACGTTAGACGCCAGTCTTAAAGGAAAAGGAACTCTCTCTTCTTTCTTTCTTTCTTTCTTTCTTTCTTTCTTTCTTTTTTTTTCTTTTTTTTTTTTTTTGCCAAATAGCGACCAGCCTGCTTGCTCCTGGGGTCAGCCGCTGTTTGCAAGAATCTTGCTGTCCCCATTTGTTTTTAATCATGTCGAGCAACATATGCAACCGTGTGTCTGGTCAAAGGGTCGCGGAGCTCGAGTGCCTGAAAAGATAAGACACTCTGTGACGCTGGTTGTTAGGATTTGGCCAAGTGTTGGGTCTAGGGGAGGGGCCGTGGCTTGGTGGTAGAGCATCGACTTGGCATGCAGAAGGTCCCAGGTTCAATCCTCGGCAT
This sequence comes from Euleptes europaea, assembly GCF_029931775.1. NCBI lineage: Eukaryota > Metazoa > Chordata > Lepidosauria > Squamata > Sphaerodactylidae > Euleptes > Euleptes europaea. The sequence goes on from NC_079321.1 coordinate 6,051,836, forward strand.
CTCCAGTTCAAGGGTCTCGGCAAGTGGGTGAGGTGAAAGACCTCTGCCTGAGACCCGCTGCTGGTCTAAGTAGACAATACTGACCTTGATGGACCAAGGGGCTGATTCAGAAGAAGGCAACTTCATGCTCACTTGGGCATATCGCAATAGGCGTTGGGGCTGTCCCCAAAAATGGACCCCCCTTCCCAAAGGCTCCCAGCGCCTGGGAGGGTGTTTTGTTTCCAAAAGGAAGACCTTGCGTCCTCCTCACCTGCCACCTGGTGAGCCGCTCCTGAAACTCAGGGGACTTTCGGGCGTCGTCGTTCAGTGCTGTCTTGAAAAGCACTGAGGAAACCCCGGGGTATGACTGTGTGTGAAAACGAACGTTTAGCAACTCCTTCAAAAGTCCCTTCTCGCATGGCTTTCGCAGCATGGGAGCCTCAACAGAGAAGCCCTTTCTCACGCTATGAAGCTCCGAAACCTGTGAGAGGAACTTATCCTGCGGTTCTTCTCAGCGTCGAGGGTGCCAACTTAATCTGGTAGTGGCAGGGGACCTCTGGGCAATGCTCCATCTCCCGCCCTCGCTCAGTGGAGCAGCAGGAGAAAAATGGGAGAGGGAAACAGCCGGGGACGTTGCTTCCTGTTTCAAAACACCATGACGTTCAAGACATTACAAAAAAAATCTGTGATTTTACCATAGAGGTTTTTGAAATTACTAGAATGTCATAACATCACTTCCTGTTTCAAACAAGAAGCAACGTCCAACAAGTCTCCATGCCCCCTGCTTCCGCAGTGCTCCCAAGGATTGCCAGCCAAGGACTTGCATCTCTTCCTACTTCAGTGTTGCCTCTGCTTCTGGGAGAGTCAGCTCTGAGGTTGGGAGGAGCTTCTGGGTCCGCTTTTCCAACGTGACCTGGTGCTTCTCAGTTAATCTTTGTGGGGTAGAAAAGAGCCATGTGGTGACACATCCCGCCCACGAAACCTAACCATGAGGGCGGAGCTGATTTACAATTTACATAGAGCGAAGGGGTGAACTGAAGTAGAGCGGGGAGTTTGGGGTTGTGGTTTTTTAATGTCACACACACGATTCCCTGCATGTGAAAAACTAGCAGCAGGGAGAGATCTTGGCATGATTTGGTATGCTAGTTTACTATGCAAGGAATTGCTTGGTTTTTTTCTTTTTTCTTTTACATGGGTATTCAAGAATGCGGCCCCAAGTTGCAGTCTGAAGTTGTACAGTCCAAACATGTTTTTATCTCCTCTTTCTGCATAAAGTTGGTTGGCTCTAAAAATCTCCTCTATTAATCGTTCAAGGTTTGGATTTGCCAGTAACATACACTTAAAATACCGAGAGTAGGCTTCGGTTTTACCGAAATTGTGGGTTTCGCATTTTTTTTTTGTTTTAAAAGAATGTAAAATGGTAAGGGAAGCTCTTTTCATTTTTTTAATTGTTCTTTATAATATCGGGGGGGGGGGATAAACAAAATATATTTGTGCCTGATAGCAAGTGACAAATCTCTCAAGGGTGTCTAGCGAACATCAAATCAGCCTCAAAATAAGAGTAGTGGAACGATGTTTTCGGGGGGGGGGGCTTTTTTTTTACGAGTTGTTTCACTTTTCTGAATTCCTGTAAGGTTTTACTGCCCCTCTAACAAAGCACAACACTACAGAAGCGATCTTACAGATTCTTTCAAGTGCCCCTATTTATTTTCCTAATGCTCTTACGCTCCACGCCTTGGTGTACGTTCCTTCGTCCTTCTCCTCGGTTTTGCTATCATCCATGTTTTTCAGGTTTTATTCTTCTGTGTGGTGGGTGGGGGGAATTATTTTTTCATGAAGGGAGCAGTCAAAGGGCACAAGGATAGGAAATGGGGGATTTGGAGGGGGGATTTTTTTTTGTAAATATTTCCCATTGATTTCCATGCTGCGGCTGAACAGGTCGAGGTGTGGTATATTTCCCGTCCCTGTCAGCTTTTCAATAACTGACATCAAATCACCCGAGAACAATTATTCAAATTTTATTTTTGTATCTGTGGTAACAATCCATTAACCAAAAAGGCGGTTTGTTTGGTTTTCTTTAGTTGTGAGGAAAAAAATTCCCAAGCTATTGCTCACATTAACAAATTTAAGTGCCTGAAGCAAACTTCCATTATGTATCTGTATACAAAAAGTTTAAAACTCTGTTGTATTGATTTTTATAAGCCTTTTTACCTCTGTGTAAAGAATATATATACAAGTGTATGATGTACATTTTAGTTCTTAACTTTTTTATTATTGTTTCTAATATGTATGATCCATTATAGCTATTGCTTTACAAAATGTACCATGTAAATATAAATACACCATATCAAAACAAATCTGTTTTACTTGCTTTAGGAGTCTGCAGGTTTTAGATTACTAAAAGATAAGATCCAAGGTAAAGGCATGGATCCAGAGTTCTGCAAGCAGAAAGAAAGGGCTTTTCCACATACTCATTTTCCTTGCTTTTAAGTCACTATTTCTTCGGGGCTTTTTTCAGTTCTGTACGTGTTTTGATTTCTCTAGCGGTCGATCCAACATCAAGCAGCTTTAAACCCAGCGTATCTCCCTGCAGATTTAAACTGCAGGTTTTTATGCTGAATTTAAAGCGGTTTGGTGTCAAATTGACCACTAGAGGGAGCACAACATGTGCAAAACTGGAAAAAAAACTGAAGAAACAGGAACTTAGAAGCGAGGGAATGGAGAATGCATAAGCACAGTTCCAAATGCATGAGATCTTGTATAACACCTAATACAGGGGTCCCCTACATAGTGCCCAGGGGCGCCATGGCACCCACCGACTCCTCTCCTGGCATCCACCAAGTGTGTTTTAGGAAGTGGGCAGAGCCAGGTGGGGCTGTTGGCCATTGGAGAGTTGATTGGCTGCACAGATTTTTAAAAACATTGCTTTGGCATCAGCTGCTACCCCAACACCAGAATCTTCATGGTACGATTGAAAGTAAGCTCTGGCAGCCATTTGGTGGCTGGTTCTGCCTCCTGTTTCAGCCATTTTGTGGCTGTGCCCACCATGCTGTGTCAGAATTTCAAATGTGCCCACAAGCTCAAAAAAGTTGGGGACCCCTGACCTAGTGTTTGCCTGGCAGCATGTTACAGTGAACACCCCTACATCCTGCCAGTACATCTTTACAAATGAAACCGGAGACCAGTACCTGGACAAATGTGGGGTTTTGTATCACACATGCATTGAATTGGACATGACAATTACTCAAAATACATTTGAAGAAAAATCAAGTGTACTCTGATCATGGATTGTACATGCATTCAGCTTAACGTGTGAACAAGCCTATACCGTGGGGTCAAAGCAATTGGTGTACAATTGAAAGTGAGGGTCTGGAAAATGTCAAGTAACCATATAGAACTAACTATGCTATCTGAAGAAGTGAGATGTGACTCACAAAAGCTCATACCCTGCCAGACGTTTTGTTAGTCCTTGAATGATACTGGACTATTGCTCTTTTCTACTACTACAGACAGACTAACATGGCTACCCATCGTGTTTGTGTACTAAACTGTTCAATCTAGACTCCATTACCAGGCACTGCACTGACCTGGATGGCCCAAGATAACCGGATCTTGGAAGCTAAGCAGGGTCAGCCCTGAGTAGGCCTTGGGTAGGAGACTAGCAAGGAAGTCCAGGGTTGCTTCGCAGAGGCCAGCAATGGCAAACCACCTCTGAACATCTCTTCCCTTGAAAACCCCATGAGAGGTTGCCATGAGTCAATCATGACTTGATGGCACACAATTATTAGCCCTGACCTCGATAGCCCAGGCTAGCCTGATCTTGTCAGATCTCAGAAGCTAAGCGGGGTCAGCCCTGGTTACTACTTGGATGGGAGACCACCAAGAAAGTCCAGGGTCGCTACGCAGAGGCAGGCGATGGCAAACCACCTCTGAACATTTCTTGCCTAGAAAACCCCATGGCGGTCACCATAATTGACTGCAACTTTCCATCCAACCACCAATGGAAGTCCAATAAAGAACGGTCAAGGTAAGTTTTTAAAAATTAATTGGGGGAGAGGGAACCCCTTATGAATGTTTCTATCGCACGTTGAGATGTTTGAAATGATATTGTCTGCGGAGCCACCTCCCCAGAAACAATGCTGAAGCTTCCTTCCATAATGTGAAGAGAAACAGAGGGATGCATTGTTTCAATGTGGCACTAAAGGAGGTGAGAGAAATCTAAGAGCCGGCCAGCCAAGTAGAATCAAGGTTGTTTTATATAAGAATTAAAAAGCAGAAATATAAAGCAAAGACAATTGGTTTTGAGGGGGGAAATCTAGTTCAGGTACCAGGCCATCTGGTATCCAAAGCAGAATGACAGAAAGATGTATGGGGAGAAACGGGGGGTTGTTTCTAAAATACCCTGCAGAAATTTTACACAATAAATGGAGGGTTAAGTGCTTACATCCTGTGAGCAAAGAAGAGTTGGTTTTTATATGCCGACTTTCTCTACCACTTAAGGGAGACTCTAACCAGTTTACAATCACCTTCCCTTCCCCTCCCCACAATAGACACCCTTTAAGGTAGGTGGGGCTGAGAGAGCTCTAAGAGAACTGTGACTAGCCCAAGGTCACCCAGCTGGCTTCATGTGTAGGAGTGGGGAAACCAACCTGGTTCACCAGGTTAGCATCCGCTGCTCATGTGAAGGAGTGGGGAATCAAACCCGGTTCTCCAGATCAGACTCCACCGCTCCAAACCACCGCTGTTAACCACTACACCACGCTGGCCAGGAAATGCCAAGAAGGAAGAAGAAAACATCCAAGGTGTGTGCGCACGTTTTATTTCTGTGTGCACCTCTATCCTGACCTGGATGGCCCAGGCCATCGACACCTAAATCTGCCTTGGGTTAAAAACATTTGGGTATGTGTGTGTGTAAAGCCGCAGCCAACGTATGGCAACCCCTTATGCGATTTCAAAGCAAGAGACTAACAGGTGGTTTGCCAGTGCCCTCCTCTGCATAACAACCCTGGTGTTACCTGGAGGTCTCCCATCTAAATACTAACCAGGGCCAACCTTGCTTAGCTTCCAAGATCTGACAAGATCAGGCTATACCATGCCACCTTCCCTCCTATAAAAACATTTGTACGTGTTCTCAATGTGCCAAACCTTCTTACTAGGAAACCAGCAACTTAATCCCCTACAAAATCGGTTTAGTTCACAGGTCTATTAAGAATGCATCATGACCAGTGAAAAACAAAAAAAAATTGTCTTTAGCCGAGAACTTAATACCATGTTTGGCTAACGCTGTGCGGGGTTAAAGGGAAGCTAACCTCTGTTAATCCACTTTAGACGTAAAGGTGAGCCTCAGCCAAGCACAAGCCGGACTCCTCAGCTGAATTTACTAGACTCGTACACAGAAGGGGGGCTAAACAGTGGGAAAAGATCGCGAAAATGCAACCCATAGAAGGATTATATAGGCTGATGGGACTTCTTGGCTAGTCCCCTATGGGCTGAATTGTTCCAGAGCAGTATGGTTTTTCACATGCATTTCTTACAAATATGGACCACCCTGGGCGGGGGGTGGGGGAGGAGGATGAGGAGCTGGTTTTTACATGCTGACTTTCTCTACCACTTAAGGGAAAATCAAGCCGGCTTACAATCACCTTCCCTTCCCCTCCCCGCAACAGACACCCGGTGAGGCAGGTGGGGCTGAGAGAGCTCTAAGAGAGCTGTGACTGGCCCAAAGTCACCCAGCTGGCTTTATGTATACGAGTGGGGAAACCAACCCGGTTCACCAGATTAGAGTCCGCAGCTCATGCGGAGGAGAGGGGAACCAAACCCGGTTCTCCAGTTTAAAGACCACCGCTCGAAACCACCGCTCCGAACCACAACACCACGCTGGCTCTCCTGATCTTCCAGCGATTAGCAAAGGCAGTGTGATTGCCCTGTTTAGGATGACTTTGTAAGACTGCTTGAGTCCTAGGCTACATCCGTATGTCATTAGATATTGTGCTATCGTTGTGCTACAAAAATTACCCACAAACGGATTTCTTGTGTGGAGAAGACAATCCAGGACATGAATGTTTGGTATAGTGTGATGATATTGCAATATCCAACGTTAATCCTTTTATTCCTCAACATTTTGGAAAACTATAAGGTTATTTTGTAACAGCCTGCGGCTATACAAATAAATTTACTTTAACTCTTATATAAGAAAACATTATCCAATGGTATGTGGATGCGCTTAGAGTTGGAAGGGTCTTATAGGTTATCTAGGCCCGGGTTCCCCAACATAGCACCCACGGGCATCATGGTGCCCACCAAGCTTTTTGGAAAGTGGTCTTTTATGCATTTTTTTTTTAAATAAGGTTTGTTTTATTTACACTGTAAGCCATCTTGAGTTCCGTAAGGTAGAAAGGCAGTTAATAAGTGTTAAAAATAAGTTAAATAAATAAAAGGAGGCGGTTTTCCACTGGGGGATCAGGACTGGTAACCATCTGGGCTTTCCTTGCTCAGTGTGTGGTTCCCTTCCCCCTTCAGACTTTCCTTCTTCCCAGGTTGTGTGAGGAGGGAGATATTCCATTTGGCTCTGCCTCCTGCAGAAGCCGTTTTGGATTTGGCTCCATCTCCCATCATGGCAGCCTTTTGGGGGTCACGCTCACCACCCCGCTGACCTAAAAAATGTTTGGGACCCACGGCATTGGAAACCGAGAGCGAGAACGTTCGTAACATATCCAGCCACTGCATGAAGATCACCCGCAGGGGACCCCTGATCCAAGCCATAGGTCTTTTGTGCACAGCTGTTTCACTTATTTTCAGAGACCTGATTTATCTCAAATTTGAAAATGCTGACAAAACATTGGGAAACACAGGGCGAGGCGACTTCTGACACCCAGAAACGGCATGCATCATCAAAACCAAGACCCGAAGTCGTCAGAGCGGTGACAGCGAGGGAAATAGCTATGCATAAAATACCATAGGATCCACTCAGTCCCCTGTACGATTTCAAAGCGGATTGTCTTATGAATTCTTGCGCTGCGGGTAACTCGGCTTTCTAATCACTTTAGCTTCTGCAGTGCTTCAAATCATTGTCTGTTCTAAAATTTAAAAAAGGTCTCATAAAATTTGAGGAAGGAAGCATGTCTGTATATTTAAAATGTATATGACAGGTGAGTCCCAAGGCTTCTAGCGGAGAGATCTCTAGATTGAGCTGGGGCGGTTTCGAAAGGAAAATTACATGTGTGCCGCGGATGTCTCTCGCAAATTCCAAAGACAAAAAGAAGCAAGGTCTTTGGCCCGAGAGAGTCTCTCTGGCGATTTGAGTTATAGTCTTTCCTTTCGCCCAGTCTGTAGAACAGGGCTGAATTTGACTGCTTGCACCGGCCACAACATTTGGCATGTTGAAAGTTCCTGCCTCAAAGGGGTTGGGGGGAGAAGTCCAAACTGACTTCTCACACTCATGAGCCAGAGGGGGGGGAATGGACATTCCTTCTTCTTCTTCTTCTTCTTCTTCTTCTTCTTCTTCTTCTTCTTTTTAATTAAGTATTGTTAGTTTTACATAACTATAACAAAACACATTACAAACAAACTCTTAACACAAAAGCTTACATAAAAACTAACCTAAAACCAAGTGTGCCTCACTCAAGTCAACGTCTACTTCTATAAAGAATTTTCTAGGTTATTTTTGCTATAAATCCATATTTATAATTATGTTAATCTATTGCTAACAGTCCTTAAGCCTTTTATCTAAAATGGGTGTTACTTAAAAAAAAAAACCCCACTTTGATTATGTCTTACTAGTATTTTTATATTACTGTGATGATTATTAACCCGTTCTGTTAAGTTGCATTTCGATATGTAAATAATTAACACATGAATTGTTTATTTTAGTTATATCATCATATCATACTAAACTAAATTATTAGTTTAGTATGATATGATGATACACTGAACATGGACTGACCCAAACAGGACACAGGGTCTTATTCCAAGACACTGAAAGACTGGACAATTCTACCAACTATTTTGTCAGATTGCACAGAGAAGCCATTGAAATTCATAAACATCAGCACAACTTTAACAGAAAAGAGGAGAGTTTAAGAATGAATAAGGCTTGGCTTCCTGCCCTGAAAAACCTCCAGACTAACAAAGACTACTGAGGAGAGCGAGGTTTGGGGAGGGACTTCGATGCCATAGAGTCCAACGGCCAAAGTGGCCATTTTCTCCTGGTGGACTGATCTCTGTCGCCTGGAGATCAGCTGTAATAGCAGGAGATCTCCAACTAGTCCCTGGAAGTTGGCAACCCTAGGCATTTTACTAAAGTCAGAATTACAGTTTCGCATAATCCTAGCAGTCTTTCCATTTTCTTTTCAGTTCTTTCAATGGTCTTTTGTTGATCAGATGTGTCAGTTTGGTCGTCGCTGTATATTCAGCCAGTTTCTCTTGCCAAGTGTCCATGGCTGGTATTTCTTCACCCCGTGGAGGGAACCAGCATGAGGAAGGGCAGAAAGTTCCTGAGGCACAGCTAGAAGGTGAGTGCGGGAGGCAGAATCTGAACTTTTCCTGTTCATTTCTTCACCCGCCTCGTACCGAACTTCTCGGTGAACGGCATTTGTTTATCACAATGGATTAGATCCCACGGTACATGGTGGAAGGGGATTTCCGAGGCCGGGACAGAATTTCCTCGGCCGCTGCAGCGTGAACCGTTGCTCCTGGACGTCAGGAAATAGCAGGAGGGGGAAGTCTGGCGGCATGAAGAGAGGATGGTGAAGATTCACCCCTTCCTAGGGTTGCCAACCTCCAGGTGGTTGCGGGAACAAACAGCACGAAGGCTCAGTTTAGAGTACTTAACATCAGCATAACCAATAAACTATTTCATATTCATTTCATGTGCAATAATCGTAACTATACAATATTTCTAATTGCTACCTAATTAAAATTAAGCTTTGCTATGAAAGCAAGAACTGGGTTTGCAAGAACAGAATATACAATAAACCAAGGAGTATGCAATTGCCTAGGTTGATAACAGCTCAACCACAATCTATACTTTCAAACAATAAATTACACTGTTGGGTGATAATTTCTCAATGCAAAAGGTGCACAAGTCTCAAGAGAATGCGATTCACCCCTTCCTAGGGTTGCCAACCTCCAGGTGGTGGCTGGAGATCCCCCGTTATTACAACTGGCCTCCAGGTGACGGAGATCAGTTCACCGGGAGAAAATGGCCGCTTTGGCAATTGGGCTCTATGGCATTGAAGTCCCTCCCTTCTCCAAACCCCACCCTCCTCAGGCTCCGCCCCCAGAATCTCCAGGTATTTCCCAACCTGGAGCTGGAAACCCTATTGACTAGGGAATGGGGGGTTGGGTTGCCAGATCCAGGTGGGAAACCCCCGGAGATTTGAGGATGGAGCCTGGGGAGGACAGGGACCTTAGTGAGGTACCATGCCGTAGATAGGGTTGTCAGCCTCCAGGCGGTGGCAGGAAATCTCCTGCTATTACAACTGATCTCCACACCACAGAGGTCAGTTCACCTGGACAAAAACGGCTGCTTTGGAAGGTGGACTCTATGGCATTATACCCCATTGAAGTCCCTCCCCTCCTCAAACCCCACTGTCCTCAAGCTCCACCCACAAAACCTCTAGGTATTTCCCAACCTGGAGCTGGCAACCCTAGCCATCGAGTCCACCCTCCCCACCATCCATTTTCTCCAGGAGAACTGATCTCTGTAGTCTGGAGATGTGCTGTAATTCTGAGGGGTCCCCAGGTCCCACCTGGAAGCTGGTATCCCTACAGTACTGTCCTTCTTCAAGGCGAGTTAAGGCATGCCTTCAAGCTTCCAACCTTGAGCATCTGAACACATGAAGCTGCCTTACACTGAATCAGACCCTTGGTCCATCAAAGTCAGTATCGTCTACTCAGACCGGCAGCAGCTCTCCAGGGTCTCAGGCAGGCGTCTTTCACATCACCTCCTTGCCTGGTCCCTTTAACTGGAGACACCGGGGACTGAACCTGGGACCTTCTGCATGCCAAGCAGATGCCCTTCCACTGAGCCACGGCCCCTCCCCTACATGAAGCTGCCTTTTACTGAATCAGACCCTTGGTCTATCAAAGTCAGTATTGTCTACTCAGACCGGGAGCGGCTCTCCAGGGTCTCAGGCAGGGGTCTTTCACATCACCTCCTTGCCTAGTCCCTTTAACTGGAGATGCCGGGGATTGAACCTGAGGCACAGCTAGCATCTGCATGCCAAGCAGATCAAGCAGATGCTCTACCACTGAGCCACGGCCCTTCCTCAGTCTTCTCCTTGTGGCTTTGTAGAATCTCTCTCTTTCTCTCTTGTGGCGCGTGTGTATTTCTACTCCTAGCAACCGGGCCGCAGTCAGAATGGATGGCCCATCTGCGGAAAAGACTAAATTGTCTGCGATGAGCATTGCGGCACTGGGTTGGGGGAAGAGGAGCAGGACCGATCTCGCCCCAGCTGTGTCACAGAGCCGACCCTACAGATGTTTCCCAGAACCGCAAAACAATGAATGGCCGTATTGTTGACGATCCCCATTCGGGGACTTCCGTCCTCCCCTGCCTGGAAGCAGACGGAGGGGGCCTTTGTCTCAGCTTCTGGGGCGGAAATGGATGGTTCCTGGTTGATCTATCGCAGGCAGCCCCCTCCCCAGGGAAGGAGTGAGGACTTAAGGTTGAAGGAAGGAAGTTGTGCCGGATAAACAAAGAAAGAGCCCCAGGAAAACTCTTCAGATGGGCAGGAGGACCTCTCTCCAGAGTTTATTTGAGTCCGAGCTAACGTTTACCCATCTTAGAAAGGGATAAAGAAATGTGCGCAGGACGAGACTTGATCTAAAAGCGTCCCCCGAGCAGTCTGGCTTCATGCGCTGTGTGTTTAAGGTGCCTTCTAAGCCGGTGGACTCATTGTTAGGAATATTAATAGAGAGTTTTCAGAACATGTGGGTTCAAGTTGAACTTCTCGAAGTGTGGCCAACGCCAGGTTGAGATTATGATGTGGACCCAGAGGGGGCGGGAGGGGTTTGGGAGGGACCTCAGCAGCGTTTAATGCCATAGAGTTAGGGTTGCCAACCTCCAGGTGGCGGAGAAAATAGACACCACTGTACTAGTATCAAAGGATAAGAAATTCCGTACAGGAGCGAAGAATACTTATAAGTGCAAACAAATATTTATATGCTACCATGTCTAATACAATACGCACTTCATAAATATACAAGAAGAACCATTCATACAGTTGTAACACACATACACAAAATCATCTCGAGGATGGTGGTGAATGGAAAAAGTTCAATAAAAAGGTGCAGTTTCTCTCAAGATATGCTCAACAGTCTTCTGTATTCATCCCATGCAGGTAAGTCGAGGTAATAAATATTAATTCAGGAGGAATAACTTCATGGAGTCTCCTGAATTAATATTTATTACCTCGACTTACCTGCATGGGATGAATACAGAAGACTGTTGAGCATATCTTGAGATCCCCTCTCTCTGAGTTTACTTCTCCAAATCAAATGTTCAGACGTTGATAAAGAAACAAAGGATTTATTGAAGACATCAGGAGATGAGACAGGCACAGATAGCAAGTTGCAAGTGAGGGGCTAATCGGGTTTACAGAATATATTGACTCCAGGGCACTGGGGCACTGGGGTTCATACTATTGTTATGGGAAGTTACAAGCTTGGCATAATACAAAACATCAGACGAGTCCCAGGAAGTCTGGTGAAGCTATCACACTTCCAAGGCCGCATCGGCCTGAGGGAGTACTGACAGGAAGAACAGCGGGGGGGAAGATACATGGGGCAATCAGGCCTGGCGCCTGAGACCAGAAGGTGTGAACTGCTTTTACGAGTTCACTGATAGCAGGTGATGGGAAGCAGAGACACATACACAGAGACCCTCACATTCTGCCCCCCTTAAGGCCCCCCCCGGGGTCCTCGAGAGGGCGAGGCTTATCGGGATAAGCGAGGTGGAATTCTCAGACCAAGCGAGGGGCCGCCATGTGGGGTGCGGCTACCCACTCGTCGTGAGCGGACCCAAGGTTTTTCCAACGAACAAAGTAAAACAGTTTCCCCTTCTTCCATTTGGAATCTAAGACCTTGGATATTTCCAGATGGGTATCCCCTCCTACCACAGTAGGAATCTCACGGTCGGGAGGGGGGTGGAACTGGGGGGCTGCCACATACGGTTTGAGAAGACTAATATGAAAAACCGGATGGACTCCCTTGAGAGTCTTTGGGAGCTTCAGTTCCACGGTAACCTCATTGATCACTCTGGTAATGGGGAAAGGTCCCACATAACGGTCGCTTAGTTTTTTGCAGGGCCGAAGGGAGCGGAGGTTTTTGGTGGACAGATATACTTGCTCCCCCACCTTTAGCTCCCATCCTGGAGACCGGTGTTTGTCTGCCTGTTCCTTGTACTTGCTTTTTGCCTTCTCAAGATTTTTGAGCAGCCACGGCCAGGTAGATTTAACTGCCTGGATCCACTCCTGAAGATCAGGGGTGGTTTGGAGCTCTGGCGTGACGGGGGCGGAACCGAAAGGACCGAATTCCGTCCCGTATATTACTTGGAAGGGACTAAAGCCGGTAGAGGAATGAGGTGCATTGTTGTACGCATATTCGGCGAATGGCAGCAGATCGACCCAGTCATCCTGGTGGAAATTGACATAGCAACGCAAATAACACTCTACCACCGCGTTTACTCGTTCCGTTTGACCATCCGTTTGGGGGTGATAGGCGGAAGACAAACCCTGTTCCTCCACCCCCATGAGCTTTAAAAATGCTCGCCAGAATTTGGCAACAAACTGGACCCCCCGGTCGGAGAGGACCTTCCTCGGTACCGAGTGTAGCCTGAGGACATGTGTAACAAATAGTTTAGCCAAACCCTGGGCCGAAGGAAGACCTGCACATGGAACAAAATGGACCTGTTTGGAAAAAAGGTCCGTGATTACCCAGAGAACCGTTTTTCCCCGACTAGGAGGTAGGTCAGTGATAAAATCCATGGCTATGACTTCCCATGGGCGGGAGGGGTTCTCCAGCGGTTTGAGAAGCCCGGGGGGTTTTCCCATCCGTTTCTTAGCTGTGGCGCAAGTGGGGCAGCTGCGCACATACAGCTCTACATCGGCTCTCATACCGGGCCACCAGAACTGCCTCCGTACCAGGTGAAGTGTTTTAATGAAGCCAAAATGACCCGCCAATCTAGCACCATGTACAAGTCCCAATACCTCCTTGCGAAGGGAGGATGGGACATACAGTTTTCCCCCTTGCATCCACCAAGTGTTGGTGCGTTCCAGGCCAGTAGGGAGGAGATGGTGCTCCTCCTCCTGTAAGGAAGCGTCCCGGAGCCGCTGTTGAAAGGCTTCCGGGATACCTTTGAGTGTAGGGGGGGTCTCTGGTCGACGGGCTTGGGAGCGGGTGGTGACGGCCAAGCCGGGGACCTCCCCACGCTGCTCGGGCGTGAACAGGGAGTCGACAGGGCGATCGAAATCGTTGCGATACTGGGGAAGTCGAGATAGAGCGTCGGCCAGGGCATTGTCCTTCCCCGGGACATGTTTGAGAGTGAACCGGAATTTGGCGAAGAATTGGGCCCACCGAATTTGTTTGGCGTTGAGCTTTCTAGCTCCCTTGAGAGCCTCGAGATTCTTGTGATCGGTACACACTTCAAACGGCTGTTCGGCACCTTCTAAAAAGTGCCTCCATATGGTGAGGGCATGTTTGACCGCCGCCGCCTCCTTCTCCCAAATAGCCCAGTTGATTTCGGACTGGGAAAACTTTTTGGAGAAGTAGGCGCATGGTCGCAACCGCCCTCCCTCATCCCTCTGCAATAGGGCCCCACCCATGGCCACATCCGAAGCATCCACCTGCACCACGAAAGGCTTGGTGCAATCTGGGTGAGCCAAAACGGGTTCGGATGAAAAGAGTAGTTTTAAACACTCAAAAGCCTGCTGGCACTGGGGGGACCATTGCAAACGGGCTGAGGGAAGCGCGGCACTAGCCCCCTTGTCTTTGGTGCGCAACAGATTGGTGAGAGGAAGCGCAACTTGGGCAAAGTTGGGAATAAAGTTTCGGTAAAAGTTAGCGAATCCCAAAAATTGCTGAAGCTGGCGGCGGGTAGTGGGGGGTTCCCAATCCCGCACCGCCTGGACCTTGGCGGGGTCCATTTCTAACCCTTGGTGGGAAATCACGTACCCCAGAAATGTAATGGAGGGTTGGTGGAACTCACATTTGGATACCTTAGCATACAGCTTGTGCTCCTGCAGCCGCTGGAGCACTTCTCGCACTAGGCGCACATGTTCCTCCATGGTTTCAGAGTAAATAAGTATGTCATCGAGAAATACCACCACCCCCCGAAACAGCATATCATGTAAAACCTCATTAATCAATTGCATAAACACACTGGGGGCCCCCGAAAGTCCGAAGGGCATGACTAGGTATTCAAACATTCCAAAACAGCTGGAAAAGGCCGTTTTGGGCTCGTCTCCTTCTTTAATGCGGATGCGGTGGTATGCTTCCACTAAGTCCAGTTTGGTGAAGATTCGGCCCTCTTTTAATTGTGCTAAAAGGTCGGGAATAAGAGGGAGAGGGTAAGCGTTAGACTGGGTGACCGCGTTTAGCCTACGAAAGTCAATACACAGTCTTAGATCTCCCGTCTTTTTCTTCACAAAGAAGGCCGGGGCCGAATAAGGAGCTTTGGAAGGGCGTATGAAACCCCTCGCCAAGTTAGCGTCCAAATAGTCCCGCAACACCGCCTTCTCACTAGGGCTCATGGGGTAGACCTTCCCTTTAGACAGTTTGCCTTCCCCCACGATTTCAATGGCACAGTCCGTCTCTCTGTGGGGAGGTAGTTCGTCACATTCTTTAACATCAAAGACATCGGCAAACTGCGAGTAGTCTGTGGGAAGTTGAGGAGGAATGGAGATCGGGTTGGGGGACCCTACCAATGCGGTGGCCGGAGTCCTGAGTACCCGTTCCTTGTCATGTAACCCACAGGGGCTGTCGGGAAACGAGAGCACCCGTTTAACCCAGTCGATGGAGGGGTTATGTCCCCGTAGCCAGTTCATCCCTAACACCACTGGGGTTACAATAGGGGCGATGGTAAAATACAAGCGTTCCCAATGTTCTCCCACCGACATAATCACGGCTGCAGTTCGGTGGGTTACTGGGCCCCGTTTAAAATCGCTCCCGTCCATTTGGGAAAAGCGGAGGGGTCCCGGAAGCCGCTTGCGCCGGACTCCCAGTTTCTTGGCGGCTTCCTCACTAATCATAGTGCGGGCACACCCCGAGTCAACCAAAGCGGGGAATTCTAAACTGGGACCCCCTTTGGGTAGGGACAGGTGGACACGTACATACACATTGTCCTCTTGGGCGCTTACCATCGGTGGAGCTCCTTGCACAACGACAGGGGCGGTCTGCTGCGGAGCCCCCTCTACAGCAGACCGACGGCGTTTTTTGCCGGCTGTTCCCACTCTTCCTCCTCGCTGGAAGAGGGGGATGGAGTGGTGGCATTCGGGGATCCGTCCGAATCAAAAGTAGTATTTGTAATCCGGGACCCCGTTGGGCCTGTAGAGGTGGAGATCACATCCTGGGGGCGCGCATGGAGAGCGGAGGGTGCGCCGGAACGTCGGCCCGGTGGCCCGCTCCTGCGGCGGGGCTGGTCCTCCGCGGCCGCCTTCTGCGGTTCGGTCGGGGCTTGGCGAGGAGGGTTTGGACGACCCGCACGAGAGGGGCATTGTGACGCAAAGTGTCCCTTCCCTCCACAGGTCAGGCAGACGCCGGTCTCAAAACGCTTACGGCGTTCAGCGGCCGAGGGACCCCCGCTCCCTCCCGGTCGGAAGTCTCGGCCCCGGTCACTCCGGGGTCTCGGGTCTCGTCCAACGCGTTGTTTGGACAAGGTCAGGAGTTGTTTGCGATTCTCGATGTCGGCAGCGTGGCGAACCCAACCTTCCACATCCGGGGGGTTCCCTTGCATAAAAGCCCAATGCTGGAGGTCCGGGTTGAGGCCCTCCCTGAAACACTGTACCAAAGTGGCCTCACTCCAGTCCAGGATTCGGCTGGCCAGTGATTGGAACTCACTTGCATACTGCGCCACCGACTTAGTCCCTTGGCGCAGTTGCATCAGGGAGGCTTTAGCCCGCTCACCCAGAGTCGGGTCCTCGAAGCGGTTTCGGAGTGCTACCATAAACTCATCCAGGGTTCGCAGCACCGGCGAGCGGAGTTCATACTGCAACACCATCCAGGCGGCCGCCTCCCCTTGCAGTAGGGAAGCCACGTACTGCACCCGGGACTCCTCGGAAGTGAAGGTGCGGCCCTGTTCCCGCATAAAAATGTCCACTTGGACCATGAAAAAGGTCAACTGGTCTCCGGAACCGTCATAGGTGACTTTCAGGTCCCGACGGGACGGGAGGCTAGGAGGCGCGGGGGGGGCTGCCGGTGTACCGTCCGGGGGGTTGCCGGCAGGCGGTTGCACCCTCAAGGCGTCCAGGGCCGCGGCCATCTCCCCCATCACCTGCCGCATGGTCTCCATCTGTTCCTGCATGGCTTGGCGATCCTCCAGCCACTGCCTGCGTTCCTCTTCCATCAGGGCCTCCTTGCGCGCCGGGTCCCCTTCAAGTCCCGTGCTGGGGAAGGCCAAACGGCGATCCTTCGCCGCGGTTCGGGAGAGAGACCAACCCTTGGGGGAGTCCAGCCAATTGTTAAAAAGTCCTCGGCCTTGGTCGGGGATGGGACCCCTAGGCTTCTTTGGCTTGGCACCCTCCTCCTTGGGATCCGGCTTCTCCGGTACCACCGGTCCGTCCGGTGCGTCAGGGGTAGTAGGGGTGTTTTCCTCATCGCCTGACATTCTGTCCCAAAAGGTACAGCAGCAGTTCGAGAGGCAAGGACTTGCAACTTAATGTGAGAGATCCCCTCTCTCTGAGTTTACTTCTCCAAATCAAATGTTCAGACGTTGATAAAGAAACAAAGGATTTATTGAAGACATCAGGAGATGAGACAGGCACAGATAGCAAGTTGCAAGTGAGGGGCTAATCGGGTTTACAGAATATATTGACTCCAGGGCACTGGGGCACTGGGGTTCATACTATTGTTATGGGAAGTTACAAGCTTGGCATAATACAAAACATCAGACGAGTCCCAGGAAGTCTGGTGAAGCTATCACACTTCCAAGGCCGCATCGGCCTGAGGGAGTACTGACAGGAAGAACAGCGGGGGGGAAGATACATGGGGCAATCAGGCCTGGCGCCTGAGACCAGAAGGTGTGAACTGCTTTTACGAGTTCACTGATAGCAGGTGATGGGAAGCAGAGACACATACACAGAGACCCTCACACTGCACCTTTTTATTGAACTTTTTCCATTCACCACCATCCTAGAGATGATTTTGTGTATGTGTGTTACAACTGTATGAATGGTTCTTTTTGTATATTTATGAAGTGCGTATTGTATTAGACACGGTAGCATATAAATATTTGTTTGCACTTATAAGTATTCTTCGCTCCTGTACTGAACCTCCAGGTGGCAGCTGGAGATCTCCTGGAATTACAACTGAGCTCCGGGTGACGGAGATCAGTTTCCCCTGGAGAAAATGGCTGCTTTGGAAGGTGGACTCTGTGGCATGGTACCCCACTGAAGTCCCTGCCCTCCCCAAACCACATCCTCCTCAGGCTCCATCCCCCCCCCCCAAATCTCCAGGTATTTCCCCACTTGGAGCTGGCAACCCTACACAACCCTCCAAAGCAGCCATTTTCTCCAGTAGAACTAATCTTGGTTGTCTGGAAATCAATTGTAATAGCGGGAGATTTCCGGGCACCACCTGGAGACTGGCAACCCTGGACTTTAAGCTGTTTATTTATTTTAAACATTTTAATGCCACCTTTCCACCCGCTTGGGGTCCACAAGGCAGCTAACATTAAAAACATTAAAACATTTGAGTAATTAAAAGTACAGTTAAAATGATAAAATAATTCAATTGAAACACATAAACAACACTAGGAGGACCAGTAACTATTATTGGGGTATTCCAGACTGAAGTTCCTCAATGCTATTCCTCAGTGGAACAGACTTCCTCGGGAGGTGGTGAGCTCTCCTTCCCAGGAGGTTTTAAAGCAGAGGCTAGATGGCCATCTGTCAGCAATGCTGATTCCATGACCTTAGGCAGATGATGAGAGGGAGGGCATTTTTGGCCATCTTCTGGGCATGGAGTAGGGATCACTGGGGGTGTGGCGGGGAGGTAGTTGTGAATTTCCTGCGTTGTGCAGGGGGTTGGACTAGATGACCCTGGTGGTCCCTTCCAACTCTATGATTTTATGAAAACAAAAAAAATTCCTCACCTGCTGGCGAAAGATACCAATAGAGCGAGGCAGACAGATCTCCCTGGGGAGGGGAGTTCCAAAGTTCTGGAGCCATGACCAAGAAGGCCCTTTCTCAGGTCACTGCCAGTCTAGCTTCAGACTTATAAAACTCTATCAGACAGTTGTATTTAAAAGAAAACTAGTTTTGTCCAACTAGTTTTGTCCATTTCCCCATATCTATATATGTTGGTGAGGAGACTTAAGAATAGGGTTGCCAGCACCATGTTTGCAAATTCCTGGAGATTTCGGGGGGGGGGGGGAGTCTATGGAGGGTGGGGTTTGGGTTGGGGAAGGACCTCAGCAGTATATCAATGCTTAAGGCTGTTTAGCTTGGAAAGAAGGCAGTTAAGGGGAGACATGATAGAGGTCTATAAAATGATGCAAGGTATGGAGAGAGTGGACAGGGAGAAGCTTTTCTCCCTCTCTCATAATACTAGAACGCGGGGTCATCTGCTGAGGCTGGAGGGCGAGAGATCCAAAACGGGGGGAAAGTATTTCTTCACACAGTGCATAGTTAAATTGTGGAACTCCCTGCCCCAGGATGTGGTGATGGCTGCCTTGGAAGGCTTTAAAAGGGAGTGGACATATTCATGGAAGAGAGGGGTATTCATGACTACTAGTCACAATGGATACTAGTCATAATGCAGTCCTATTCTCTCCTGGATCAGAGGAGCATGCCAAATATATTAGGTGCTGTGGAACGCAGGCAGGATAAATGCTGCTGCAGTTGCCTTGTTTGGGGGCTTCCTAGAGGCACCTGGTTGGCCACTGTGTGAACAGACTGCTGGACTTGATGGACTTTGGTCTTATCCAGCAGGGCCTTTATTATGTTCTTATGGTCTTGACACCACAGAGTCCATCCTCCAAAGCAGCCCTTTTCTCCAGGGGAACTGTTCTCTGTCATCTGGAGATCAGTTGTAATTCTGGAAGCTCTCCAGGCCCCACCTGGAGGCTGGCAACCCTACTTAAGAAAGACAGCAGAGGAAACCTGGCCGAGACTACTTCTTTTCCACAGTTTTTGTTGCCATTTTCTTTTCCACATTATCTTTCCTCAGTCGGTTTGCATATCCTTGGCAAGTGCCGCTCCAATGCGTGGTGGGCGGCTGCGGTCCTTGTGGGGATTCCCTTCGACGTTCCTCTTTCCTTCGGCCCTCGGCAGCTGTGATCCTGTCCTCTCTCGTCTGCATCTCATAATTGCTTTACCAGACAAGTCAGAAGAAAACAGACCGTCCGTATTCTTGCAAGCAACGGTACTGACTTGTAGGCAAGGGGGAAGAGAGAGAGGCATTTCCTTCCAAACCCTCTTCCCCTTTTCTAGTAACGGAGAGTGCAGGTTTTTTGTAAGACACACCAACCAAATTCTCACATTAATTTTTGCTAACATAAAAAAAAATGACTCATTGGCATACAGCGGACACCGTTTCCGTATGTTCCTCCTCCTTCATTCCCTGGTGAGGCTGACATCAGATCTGTAAGATCTGACGAATCTTTGTTCCCACCATTTGAGGAAGCTCAACGATGGATGAGAACATGTCTGGTAAAAAAAAAATCACCACGTAGTAGCTCTTGCTCTTATCCTTAGGGTTGCCAACCTCCAGGTACTAGCTGGAGAGCTCTGGGGATTACAATGGATCTCAAGCTGATGAAGATCAGTTCACCTGGAGAAAATGGCCACTTTGGAAGGTGGAGTCTATGGCGTTGAAGTCCCTCCCCAAACCCCATCCTCCTCAGGCTCTGCCCCAAAAATCTCCAGGTGTTTCCCAACCCGGTCCTGGCAATCCTATTACAACTGATCTCCACACCAGAGAGATCCGTTCATCTGGAGAAAATGGCCGCTTTGGCAATTGGACTCTATGGCATTGAAGTCCCTCCCCTCCCCAAACCCTGCCCTCCTCAGGCTCCGTCCTGAACATCTCCAGGTATTTCCCAGCCTGGTACTGGCAACCCTACTTATCCTATTGAGGTTTAGTGCATTTTTAATCTTACCCTTCTTTCAAGTAGCCCAAGGTTCCCCTCCTCAGTTTTATCCTCACAACCACTCTGTAAGTTAGGCAGAGAAAGAATGACTGGCTATGGTCACCCAGTAAACCCCACGGTTCTCCTCTTCTCTGCTTTTATCTTCACAACAACCTTATGAGGAAGGTTAGGCTGAGAGAGACTCTAAGGTCTCCCAGTGAGATTAATGGTAGAGAGAAGCTTGGAATCTTGGGTTTTCCAGATGGTAGTTTCATACTCTAACCACTACACCGCCTCTTAGTAAATGGTTTAGGACTTGCTCTTGTTTTGCGTTACATCCAGTTCCGTGAGCTGGAGAGACGCCCAGGCAGGCAGGATGATCCCTCCGGTGGAGGTAGGGTTGCCAACCTCCAGGTATTTTGCAAAACAAAGGAACAGTACCCAAATATAGCAATGTACACAAATTGTATTTATATATAAACAAAAGTGCTATACAAATAGGCACAATAGTGAAAACATGAAAAGACAAACAAACAACAAACACCTACAGGCAAGGGAAATATGTCATCAGGGACACTGGCAAGTGTAACGCTGGTGCCTCAATCCTAACAGCTGGTACAAACTCTCAGTACAGCAATGCAAAATAAAATAAGCATCAGCAGAAATATCATGTAAATACATGAAAGAGCGTAAATACAAATTCCTCTGGCACAATAGCAACAACGCAAGAAAAGGTTTTTTGGCGTGGGATTCGAGGCACGGAATTCGAGGCACGTGTTGTCTAGATCGTTTTGACACGTTTCGCCGTGGGCTTCTTCAGCCTAAGGTAGGTGTCGATAATAATATAACAAAATGACAAAATACTATAGGACCAACCATAAAATATTAGACTGATAATATTTTGTTTTCACTATTGTGCCTATTTGTATAGCACTTTTGTTTATATATTAATACAATTTGTGTACATTGCGATATTTGGGTACTGTTTCTTTGTTTTGCAAATTCCCACAGTACCTAGCCTTTTTTTCTTTTTTGTTGAACCTCCAGGTACTAGCTGGAGATTTCCTGCTATTACAACTGATCTCCAGCCGGCCGATAGAGATCAGTTCACCTGGAGAAAATGGCTGCTTTGGCAATTGGACTCTATGACATTGAAGTTCCAGATCTTGGTCTAGCGCTTCAAACATTACACCATACCAGCTGTCTTGTGCTATAGATCACTTGGAGAAGGAAAGAATAGCAAAAATCCGGACGCCTGCCTCCCAATAGGTATAATTAGGCAGCCCAGCCTAGAAATTCTTGAGCATTTATAAGGAACTTATGGCTGTTGATAAAACCCAGGATTAGCACAGAGTATACCCAGATTCCTCTCTTTCTCCCATGGAGAATAATGTAAAGAATTTTTAAGTGTTTTTTGTTATTCCAGTTAACAAGAGCTACTAGAAAAATGAAGCCTTTTTTACATTAAACGCAACACAAAAATATGTAAACCATGGCAGGAGACATTATAAAATGGACTGGATTCCATTTTAAAACGTTTCTGTTTTTATACTGTCTGTCGTGGTTTGTGCCTTAAGGCAGCAAGAACCAGACAATTTTCCAATACCTGTGAATACAACATTCTGCCAGAAGAGAAGGCTGACTCTTTTACTGAATTATGGATCTCTTTGAAAAGAGGGATTGGCATGGCAAAGATAGCAAATGAAGCAGAAACGAGTAACAAAAATTGTTGGAACCACTAAGAATAGTCAACATACAATTCAAATGATGGACGTCCAGCCCACCATCTGGCATAAAGTTGAAATGTCTTCCTCAGTGGGGGCCTTCTTTCACCCAGTAAGGTAAAGTGTACCATCAAGTCTAAACTGACCCCTTGGTTACCCTCTGAAGTTCCACCTCATGGAGTTTTAAAGGAAAGAGATGAGCAGAGATGGTTTGCTTTTCCTTCCTTTACATAGCAGCCCTAGCCTTCCTTGATGGTCTCCCATTGCCTCCCTTTGCATAGCAGCCCTAGTCTTCCTTGACGGTCTCCCATCGCCTCCCTTTGCATAGCAGCCCTAGCCTTCCTTGGCGGTCTCCCATCGCCTCCCTTTGCATAGCAGCCCTAGTCTTCCTTGATGGTCTCCCATTGCCTCCCTCTGCGTAGCATCCCCAGTCTTTCTTGGTGGTCTCCCATCCAAGTTTCCCATTGCCTCCCTCTGCATAGCAGCCCGTCTTTCTTGAGGGTCTCTCATTGCATCCCTCTGCATAGCAGCCCCAGTCTTCCTTGGTGGTCTCCCATCCAAGTCTCCCATTGCCTCCCTCTGCATAGCAGCCCATCTTCCTTGAAGGTCTCTAATTGCGTCCCTCTGCATAGCAGCCCGTCTTCCTTGAAGGTCTCCCATGGCCTCCCTCTGCATAGCAACCCGTCTTCCCATCCAAGTACTGATCCTTCTTAGCCTCTGAGCTCTGACAAGATAGAGCTAGTCTGCACTATTAGGGCTGCTGCTCTTTCACTGCTTAGGCCCAGAGAGACATAGGGAGAAATCATAAGTCTCACTGCAAAAGTAAGTTGCCCCTGAGTGCTTGCAGAGTACAACTGTCCTGCGGTTGCTGCGCTTCCGAGTAGTTCTGAAATAAGCTCTTCCTGCCTCAGAGTGCCCCCAACTGGCTGCTTCCTCCTGGCATACAGGGACGCGTAAAGGAGGAGCATGTGAGAATTTAGCAGGCGTGTTCCAGTGAAGACTGGCTTCTTCCTTCTGCAGGACTGCCTGGTGAGGACCACCATGAAAGACAAGGACCACCACAGACTAGTTTCCAACAGCATGTGTATCTTTAATGGAACAGTATTGCAAATACTCATTTTATTTCACACACACCCCCACTCAAGATTAGACTGGTCAATATTCAAAATCTACCTGTTTACTACAAGGTCTACAGTCCAAGATTTATTGTTTTTTTAACTGCTACAAATATTGGTTATTCTTCATAACCTACTGACAGTTCTTATATAAATATCTGGGTGATTTTAAATAAATTTAACAGTTATACAAAAAATCAATTAGCAATTTTTCTTGGCACTGTGTTTGTTTGAAATTTAATACAATTCTACTTTTTTTTGTAATATTGTACCAGTAATTAGAATATTCACAGACTTTTCTTGAACATATTATTTTTTCAATAGAATATATGCAGGGGATCCAGTCCCAGATGACATAATTAACGTTTCCCACTTAAAAAAAGAAGAAAAAACACCGTTAAGCCCGATGGTATTGAAAAAGATATCGTCGTACCAAAACAAGAAGAGGAAAAAAAAAAAGGTAAAGGAAATAAACCGCATGCATCCCGTAAGGGGAAAAGCTATCTAGAGCCAAGCCATAGCCGCTAGAAATGCATCTGACAAAAAAACACAAGAGTTTCAGGTCATTATTTTTGCCACTGGGGCCACTACTCTTTTAGGGAAACTTTTAAAGCTGTTCGTTGTTTCCCTCTGCTTTCTTGCCCAATTTAGGCACTAGAAGTCAGTTTCTGCATTACTTAATTTCAGAAGCCCTGCGTTTGTCCTCACAGGTCTGTTCTATCTGTGGAGGCACTTCCCTCTGGCAGAAGGAGCCACCCTCTGACGGAAAAGGCTCAGGAAAGCCCCTTTCCGACGGAGGATAGTTCCTCCACACGTAAAACCGATCCACGGGTTCCAATCACTTATGCCCACAGAATCCAAAGTATTCTGGGAGAGTATTAAAAATTGGTTATAAGCTTTGCCTGTTTGCACAGTGTGTAACCAAGGTATGATACAACCCACACTCCAGGGAACAGTATAAAATGATGGTAGATTATCTGGCAGCAAAGCAAAAGTTCTCTCGTGAAAAACGGTGGCAGGTACGTGGAAGCAAAGCAAAAATTCTCTCGTAAAAACGATGGCAGGTACCTGGTAGTGAAACAAAAGTTCTCTTGTGAAAAAAGATGTCAGGTACCTGGTAGCAAAGCAAAAATTCTCTGTGAATAATGATGGCAGGTACCTGGTAGCAAAGCAAAAATTCTCTCCTGCTAAAGGGATTCCCACCCGCGGTGAGGTACACACAAAAGCTGATAAGGGGGTACTGTAAGGATGTGAACATAAGCCTACAGCAATTAACCCAGCAACGGAAAAGCCAGCCTCACCCGCTCTGGCTTTATTTGCGGAGAAAGTGGTCCAATTAAGCCATCAAAACACAGCCACATAATCCAATACCCAAACAGAAGGGGGGGAAAGTAACAAAACCAAAACCTGGCCTTCGGGTCAAAGGGGCACAGACAGGCCTTTCCCGTTCATGTAAAATTGAAGGAGTTCAAAGACTGTCGGTGGAAGGAATGTGAGCTTCCGGGCCTGGACGGGAGGACGTTCCCCACGCTTATCGAACCGTCACGCCCAGTTTCTCCAGGACACGCACGCCCTTCTCCTGGTATTCCTGCCGGGTCATCCAGAAGTTGTCTTTGTCTTTCATGATGTCTGCCAGAACGGCACCCCCCAGGAACACCATGTGCTTCCGACGGGGCGGATCTTCTATGCGAATTTTGAATTTCTTACAGGGACGAGAAACAGGACTGATGTTACTGGAGGCTACAAAAGAAAGCTTGCCAAAACTATAGTCACAGGACTGAAATTCAAATGGCTCTTTCGGGGAGGGAGGCAGGCAATGACCCAACTACTAGGGAGCCAGTAGAGGGGATCATCTTGTAGGACTTGAACCTATGAAGTTGCCTTATACTGAATCAAGACCATTGGTCCATCAAGGTCAGTACTGTCTGTTCACAATGCCGGATTTACCTATAGGCTTGGCAGGCTGAAGCCTAGGGCCTCAAAATCTAGGGGGCCACTGGCCAAGGTGTATAATATTTTTAACACTGTCATAGGTCTTTCTTACACATGCTCTCATAACACACTGTAACTTGAAACATAATGCTGAACTTCTGCTCTTTCACTTATACGTGAGACAAAGCCATCGGCCTACAGAAGAGCAGTCCCTGTCTTGTACAGACCTTTATCAAATTATATACAAGGAAAAAATTCAGATTGCCTTTCCTAATGTGGAAGCAATCTTGCAGCTATTTCTTAGCTTAATGGTCACTAACTGCTCGGGAGAGATCTTTTTTTCAAGCCTCAAAAGAACTAAAAATGAATTAAGGGCCACAATGTCGCAAGACAGCTTGTCCGCACTGAGCATTCTGCGCATTGAAAGTGACAAACTTAGACAAACACATTTTGATGAACTTTTGGATGATTTTGTTATGAGAAAGGCTAGGAAAAAACTTTTTTAGTCTTGATTATTGATTATTGTAGTTTCTTTATTTCTTAATATGTATTTTAAAAGAATATATGTACTTTAAAGAATACAACAGTAAACTTACAACTTCATTTTCCTTAAAAAAAATCCTGCTTATTCCACAAAATGTTTACAAAGTTCAGTTATTGCAAAAGTTTTTCACGGTGTTAATTTTAACATTTATCCTTTCCACCACAATCACTATTTAACAATAACATCTTAGGTCCTTTAGGGGAGGAATTGTGAATTGCGGAAATTTAAACGCCTGTCATTATCCTCGGCTTCACTGAATTTTGTTTAAAACACTCTTCCATCTTCCGCTAGCCGTGAGGATGGGGGATTAGGAGGGGCTTCACAAGTGGAATGGCCTAGGGCCTCACTTCATCTAAATCAGGCACTGTCTACTCAGACTGGCAGTAGCTCCCCAGGGTTTCAGGCAGAGGTCTTTCACACCACCTCCTACCTGATCCTTTAACTGGAGATGTTGGAGGTAGAACCTGGGACCTTCAGCATGCCAAGCAGACGCTCTACCACTAAGCCGTGGTGGTTAAGAGCAGTGGTTTGGAGTAGTGGTTTGATCTGGAGAACCGGGTTTGATTCCCCACTCCCACACATGAGCGGCAGAGGCTAATCTGGTGAACTGGATTTGTTTCCCCACTCTTCCACATGAAGCCAGCTGGGTGACCTTGGGCTAGACACAGCTCTCTCAGCCCCACCTACCTCACAGGGTGTCTGTTGTGGGGAGGGGAAGGGAAGGTGATTGTAAGCCGGTTTGATTCTTCCTTAAGTGGTAGAGAAAGTCGGCATACGAAAACCAACTCTTCTTCTTCTTCTCTCGTACTTCTCTATTCAGTATTCTATTACATCTCTTTTCAGTAACTTAAAAGAAAATGCTAAGGCCAGTTTAGAGCAAGCAGTTTTTTGGGGAAGACAATTCCACAAGCATCCTAGTCTGAGCTTTCTCTCCAAAGTTCGGTCCTTCCCTAATGATTTTTTAAAATGTTTTTCAAAAAGTGTTCTATTTCCCATACACCTTCAACTGGGGTATGTTGGGGAGAGGCTGTGGCTCAGTGGTACAGCCTCTGCAGAAGGTCCCAGGTTCAATCCCCGGCATCTCCAGTTAAAGGGACTAGGAAAGTAGGTGATGTGAAAGACCTCTGCCTGAGACCTTCTGCCAGTCTGAGTAGACAATACGGACTTTGATGGACCAAGGGTCTGATTCAGTATAAGGCAGCTTCATGTGTTCACGTGTTCAACTGCTGAATTTGCTATAGTATTACGCATAAACAATAGACAAAATGAGGAAAGTTCTCCAACACATGTTGTTAGCATGATAAATGCGTAATGACAAACCACAGTTACAGGAAGGCAATTCTTGGATGTCACATGCTCCTTCCCTTCTCTCGTGTGGGGCTGGGTAGTTAATAATTTCTGCTTTGGCAAACCTTGGTTTCTTATGTTCAAACTATAAATTATGGTTTGTTTTCTCGCTCCCGAAACCAGGATTAACTATGGTTCGGAATTTTGATTCGGCAAGAGAACATCGGTTTTAATTTGTGTCAAGAGAATGGGGGGGGGGGGGGAGGAAAGAATAAGCCAGAATAACAGAGTAAATGATGTGTGGTGTGTGTAAAGTGCCGACAAGTCGCAGCCGACTTATTTCAACCCAGTAGGGTTTCAAGGCAAGAGACTAACCGAGGTGGTTTGCCATTGCCTTCCTTTGCACAATGACCCTGGTATTCCTTGGTGATCTCCCATCCAAGTACTAACCAGGGCAGACCCTTGCTTAACTTCTCAGATCTAATGAGATCAGGCCAGTAATCGATACTACAGGAGTCTCACAACCCTAAACACATTGACTTGAAACCCTAGTACAATCCATGGCAATGGGCAGCCTAACGTAAATTTAATAAATGTCATTAGTTGTGTGCCGTGCCTCACCAGCCCAGACTGAGTGTGTGTGTGTGGGGGGGGGGGCTGGCTCCCGAGCCAAGTAAGAGCTCTCAAGGGGCCAGATCTGGCCCTCGGCCTTATGTCTGTCACCCCCAGTCTACTCAAAGCTGGCTGTTTGTAAGATCGAGGGTTAATGAAGACTGTCCTGACTCCCTTGCTCCCTCTAGCGACTCTCTTGCATATTCAAATTTAAAAAGAACAGTAAGCTTAAGGGACAAGTACTTACAGAAAGTTTTTCCACATCACCTTTCAGGACCCGTTCCAGGTAAAGCTGTTTAAGTTCACGTTCC
Source organism: Euleptes europaea (assembly GCF_029931775.1). Lineage (NCBI taxonomy): Eukaryota > Metazoa > Chordata > Lepidosauria > Squamata > Sphaerodactylidae > Euleptes > Euleptes europaea. The sequence goes on from NC_079321.1 coordinate 6,079,624, forward strand.
AGTCGGGAAGGCAGCCCAGGGTACATAGTGGAACCTCCAGACAACACTATGTGCTTGTAGAACTCTGACCTAAAACACAGACACGCCATCTTTTAGATCATAAATGATATGAACACTGAATCCCCAAGGATGGGTTTCTGTTTTTATAAAGAGCAGCACAAGTGATCATTGAGTAAGCAAACCCCACCCCCCCACCCCACAACAAAGCCTATATTGGCTGTTATCCCCCCTCCTTGGAAGGCTTTAAGAGGGGAGTGGACATGTTCATGGAGGAGAGGGCTACCCGTGGCTACTAGTCAAAATGAATACTGGTCATGATACATCCCTATTCTCTTCAGGATCAGAAGAGCATGCCTATTAGGTGCTTTGGAACACAGGCAGGATATTGCTGCTGCAGTAGTCTTGTTTGTGGGCTTCCTCGAGGCACTTGGTTAGCCCCTGTGGGAACAGACTGCTGGACTTGATGGGCCTTGGTCTGATCCAGCAGGGCTTTTTTATGTTCTCCAATATTCTCTCTGAGACCATTTACAAACCAGATTCTGAATGTCAATTCGCTGTGGTGGTGATCAGTTCAGAGACTCTCCTCTCTAACCGACTGTTTTTAACACGTTTCGTCACATGTTAACCTACAAACTTAAACTATTTCCTTGCCTGCTTGAACCTCTGGCCTCCCTCACCAGCCAGAATAATTCCTAATTCCGTTGATTTATGATGTGGCTTGCACCTAGCCTTTGGGAGAGACTGTGGCTCAGTGTGTGACAAATCCTAAAACTTGCTAAGGCTTAAGAGCGCCACCGAGAGCATCTGGAACACTAGATTCCGTTACAATGAGGTATTCCACTTCCATCCCACACTGGATCATCCTGGCAGACTTAATCCCTTTTGGACAAAGGACAGTCCGGTTTGGATCAGGCCCCCGATTTGTCATGGAAGTTCAGAAGCATTATCAGGAGCTTGATGGGGGTGGGACTATATGAGATATGTAGCCTCTGACATCAGAGATGGGGGTTTGCGTGGGAGTGGGGAAATCTACTTGTCATTCTTAGAAAGGAGGCCGGCTTAGGTCCAATGCCATTTAGCGTAAATATAGGGACATTTGGGATTTTCCCGTCAGTTTTCAGTCTCCAAGTGGAAACCAGGTCCACAGGAAATTGGGTAGGGGGTTAAAGACTCCTTCGACTTCTTGTTATCACAAGGAGCTCTGCACAGTCTCTGAGGAACCAGCCACAATACAGATAACATATTTAGCTTAGTTAGTGCAACTGTATTGCTTTTCATTTTAATATCTCTGTGGCGTTGTTGCTGGGTGCTTTCCCCTGTATTTTGTTTTGCCTTTTTTCCACCCCCTTTTGAATCCAACCACCCTTTCCCTTTTCCCCTCTCTTTTACAATAAACCTTTCTATAAAGACTTCTTTTTTTTTGCTTCACTTAGTCCCATCTATTTCTCTGACATTGTTAAGTCATTAAGGTGCTGCTGGACTTTTGCTCCGTTCTCCGGCCTAAAGGTCCACCGCAATTCAAGACGGGCCCCTTTCCCCACCCCCTACCTCTCCTGGGTAGGGAACGGACACCTACCTGGTGTCGATATCTGCAGCCTGGATGGTGTTGAAGAGCAGCTCAGCAACGCCGACCCCCTCCACGTTGATCAAGTGAGGCTGGAAAAGAGCTTCCGGAGCCTCGAACCGTTCACCACCCACTTTGATAATCCTGCCGTCTGGGAGCTGAATGACAGAAGGCACCCCCAAAACTATTACATTTCTATTGAATGCAGGCTGTGTTCTGCAAGCACCTGGTTGCTACTGGAAACCTCCCCCCCACCCAAGCAGCACAAGGCTGGCTCAAGCTTGCAAGGGGGACATCCCCGAACCGCTCTGCTGGGTCACATCATACGGTAGCTCGGCTTGCTCTATGGCACAGATCCCCAACATGGTACCTGGGTGCCCAACAAAGAAAAAGAAGAAGGTTTTTATATGCTGACTTTCTCTACCACTTAAGGGAGAATCAAAATCACCTTCCCTTCACCTCCCCACAGCAGACACCCTGTGAGGTAGGTGGAGCTGAGAGAGCTGTGACTAGCCCAAGGTCACCCAGCTGGCTTCATGTGGAGGAGTGGGGAAACAAATCCAGATTATCCTCCACCGCTCACATGGAGGAGTGGGAAATCAAACCCAGTTCTCCAGATCAGAGTCCACTGCTCCAAACCACCGCTCTTAACCACTACACCAACTGGACCTTCGACTCCAGTTATTTGTGTTGATTTTGACCCTTTCTTGGAACCCGGCTAAAATGTGTAATTTCCCCATCAAGAATCTAGCTGCAAAAAGAACACGTTTCACTCAAAGCGTTGCGTTTCAATTAGTGCCAGAGATGGTAAGACTGCAGCTATGTAGCCAGCAGCCGGACACTACTCACCGTGTAGGATTCCACCAGCACCGTCGTCTCCAAGGCCAGCTTCTGCTCCTGCTCGATATTGTAGCCCACGTAGCAGAGCTTTTCTTTGATCATGCGCACCGTCTCAAAATCGGCGGAATGGTTAAAGGCGTAACCTCGTAGCAAAAGCAACTGGGGTTAAAAAGCAAGGTCAGTTAGCGACAGAGCAGAAGGCCCCTGTACTTCCAGACATAACAAAAGGGAAAGGGCCGCCTAAGTCAATTCAATGAAACAGCAAGTGACGTGGGCCAAGACACCGGAGCATTCAAGCTCTGCAGTTTGGTCTCAAGCTGGGTACTCATTTTACCGACCTCGAAAGGATGGGAGGCTGAGTCGACCTTGAGCCGGCTACCTGAAACCAACTTCCGTTGGGCTCGAACTCAGGTTGTGAGCAGAGCTTCGACTGCAGTACTGCAGCTTACCACTCTGCGCCACGGGGCTCCTAATACTCTGGGTACCTGAGCACAAAATGGACATAAGCCGCACATCGAGTACAATGGGATGGTGCTGGTTGCCATTTTTAAAAAAAACAAACAAACAAAGGTTACTGAAATATGACTGAGACTGGGAAGGGCAGCCGTGAAGGAGCTGGAAAAGATTCTTAAGTGTAAGGAGGTGTCACTAGCAACCAAGATCAAGTTAATTCATGCCATTGTATTCCCCATTACTACGTATGAGTGTGAAAACTGGACAATGAAGAAAGCTGATAGGAAGGAAGTAGACTCCTTTTAAATGTGGTGGTGGAGGAGAGCGTTACGGATACTGTGGACTGGCAAAAAAAAACACAGATAAGTGGGTTCTAGATCAAATCAAGCCTGAACTCTCCATAGAAGCTAAAATGACCAAACTGAGGCTATTGTACTTTGGTCACATTATGAGAAGACAAGAGTCACTGGAAAAGACAATAATGCTGGGAAAAGTTGAAGGCAGCAGGAAAAGAGGAAGACCCAACATGAGATGGACTGACCCGATAAAGGAAGCCACGGCCCATGGTTATTCCCTGCTCTGATCACTTCTAGATTCAATGGCTGTGATGCACACTGCAGAGAGCTGCCTTTGAAAACAAGTCCAAAGGATACAAAATGAGATTGCCGATTAGCACTGGAAATGCCTTCCCAACTTTAATAGAGTGATGTTTGGTTGCAGGTCGTGCCTTCTCGCTCCTAAAACTGCCTGCTCATTGGGGGGGGGGGCTTCTTCGGAGCCCCTAATCCCCGACTTTCCAAAGCCAGGCAGCTGCCTAAAGCATACAGGGCCTTCTTGGTTGTGGCACTTTGTTTACTGAACAGGCCTCCCAACGACTAGCACCAAACCCTTCTGAACTTTAAGCAGTGATTTAAGACTTGCTCAGTTCTCAGTGATGTTTTGGATTTCGTGCTGGCCCATAATCTTACTTTACACTGCTAATGTGATGCGGCTTAAGGGCTGGGCATTTAAAGTTTGTGCTGGCTATTTTAGTTACTTTTAAGGAATGACCTGCGCATTTCTGGGAGAAAGTCATACGGGAAGAGGTATACCAAAGTTAGTTCCTCTTGTGGAAGGGGAGTCTTTGACGTCTATTGCAGTGGGATCCGTGAATTTCTTTAGGAACACTCTGGCTGTAACTGCGTATTGGTGGCCAACGCAAACTGAAGGGTGGCCGCTGACCCTGAGATGGGCGGGGGGGGGGGGAAGGGTACACAGAGGTGGCTTGAGATTCAGAAAGTTTCTGATGAAAATGAGCTCAGTCCCTGCCGTTTGGTATCCTGGAAAGTCCCTTTCTTCCACGGCGGATTTTGATCTTCTGTAGAATAACAACTTCCTTGGCAGGGTTTCTGTTTCGTTCTTATACAAGCTTTTGAACAAAAAAAGCAGCACAGCTGTAATGGGACGATGTGGCCTTCCCCTCAGATTTAGTTACCTTGATGAGGTATCTGGTAATGTCTCTGCCAGCGATGTCTAGCCTTCTGGTGAGATGAGGAAGGGAGAAGCCTTCATAGACTGGACAGATATGGGTCACGCCATCTCCAGAATCCACAACGACACCTGTCAGTAACCCTAGACAGGAAGAGCAGGGGGGAAATCACCTCATGAGAACAGAAATGCCATAACTGGGATAACTCGTGATCATATTGGAATGCGGTGACGAGGTTTTAAAATCTTCACCTAGCTTGACTTTCCTCCTTGGGAAGAACTGACTGCGTTTCAGCAAAGTAACCCGCTTTTTAAAAAAAATAAACCAATGCACGCATTTCCTTGACAGCACAGGAAGGATCAATATGAAAGAGATCCTAGACTTCCACATATTCTGTATCGGTCGGCTGTGTTTATCTTTAGCCTTATGATTTATCCGTTACCATTTTAAAAAAATGTTAGTCATTTCACCTTTTAATGAAAGGATGTTACGCATGCAGGCATGCCGAATTCCCACAGGAACAGGAAGTAGACCAAAATATGTTCCTGCAGGGGGGGGGCACTCCTGAAACATAGGGAGGGGAAACCGAGTAGAAGTGAAGTGAGTTTATTTGTATAGCCACAGGCCATTACAAAGTATCCTAAAATATTGACAAAATTCTAAGAAAACTGATTAAAAAAATGGGAAACACGAGTAGGAAACATTTCCACCCCTCTTCCATTCTCCTCCTTCCCTGTTATTTATTTAATTCATTTGTACCCCACCTTTCTCCCCAATGGGGACCCCCAAAGCGGCTTTTACATCGTTCCCCTCTCCTCCATTTTAGCCTCACAACAGCCCCACGAGGTAGGTTAGAGGTTGAGAGGATATGACTGTCCCAAGGTCACCCAAGCAAGCTTCCGCGGCAGAGGGGGGATTCCAACCTGGGTCTCCCAGATCCTGGCCTGACACTCTACCCCGGGGGTGTCAAACTGCATTGTTACGAGGGCTGGATATGACATAAATGTCACTTGGTCGGGCCGGGCCATGCCTCGCCAGCCCAGATCGGGACTGGAGTGGGGGTGCCTGGCTTGCAGGGTGGATAAGAGCTCTCAAGGGGCCGGATCTGGCCTGTGGGTCTTATGTTTGACACCCCTGATCTGACCGCTCCATCACACTGGAGAATCACGGGTCCCATACAAAAAACAAACAAACAAAATGGAAACAAGAAGAAACACCATAAATAGATCGATGGCAAAAGAAAATGGCAGCATATGCAGTGATGGCCAGGCTGACGCATCTGTTGAACAGAAGACCAGCAGAAGAACTGAAAAGAAAATGGAAGCTCTAGTATGACTATGCAAATATGTTATCAGTGTAATTGATATGCTTTGTTTTTCTTATTATTATTACTGAAGAGTGATAGATGTAGTAGTCATTTAGCAGGATAAGAGAAATATAGAATAAATACATATACTCCATATTAAATAATAATTACTAGAGGATAAAATATAGGTATTAACCTTTTAATATATAAGTTTAAGGAAGTTAAGTACATTAAGAAGTCTCATTATTAAGAAGTCTCTTTAAGGCACATTTATTTATTTATTTATTTATTTATTTTATGCCCCACCATCACTCCCCGGATGTAGCTGGGCTTAGGGCTGCTCACAACATAATAACTACAATAAGTACAATAAAAATCACATAAAATCAGTAATAAAACATATCAATAAGTCAATGATTTCCAGCCCTATAAAACGTGCGATTAAGAGCAGTATTTTACTTACCTTGAGCGTAAAGAGTGAGCACCGCTTGAATGGCTACATAGACCCCAGAAAACTGGTATGTTTCAAACATTACCTAGAAAATAAAAACATGTCTGTTTTATTTTTTTAAATCTCACCTTTCCTTCAAGGAGTTGAGATCAACGTACATGAGTCTTGTCTAACATTTTATTCCAATATCCTCAAGGGGTAGGTTGGGATAAAAGCAATTGGCCAGCTCAAGTCAATCCAGAGCGAGGAACCTGAAGCCAGGTCTCCTGAAGGCCTAGTCTTCACAAGCCACTGCACACTGGGTTTCGAAAGGTTTCTTTTTAAACCCCCTCTCCCCCAAAAAAAACACTCTCTCATTGCCAGAAGCTCAATACATTTCACAGCTGTGAAATGTGGTCGACATTTAACATCTCGTTGAAAACTTCCCAAGTTTGATTCTGTATCTGCTAGCAAGTCATGATGATCAGATATCATTTAAGTCACAAGACTGTTCCCACAAGTTTTTTAAAAAGAAGTAATATTTGCCTAAGATGAGTGCCATAAGTCATTTTGCCTTATCTTCGACCATGGACCAGATCCTGGCGATAATTTCCGCTAACGAAAGCCATTTCTGTTAGAAGAACAGAACTTCCTTACTTTCCCTCCCTACTTATCTCCTTGAAATGCTGCTCCTGGGGAGGACAGCGGATCCCCCCCAAGAAGATTACGAGGAGAAAATGGAGGGTGGCAGTGAGAGGGAAATCAATGAAAGTCAGCCCCTTAACAGAAATTACTGCTGGGATCCAGCCCAACTAATGGGATTTCATAAGAGGGCTTTGAGCTTTAGGGGGTTATGAACAGTTTAGGGCGCTACCCCATAATGCAAGCAAGAAGAGCTCTTTTCATTAGTGGCAATGAGACAGAGGAGATCCATATGTGCAGGAGAACGCAAACAGGAGGGTCACACATGCAATGTTCACTGAATGGCCTGCAACCACGCAAAGGAAACAATAAAAAATTGTATGAATTCTCTCTGACAGAAGCAAATGGCTCTCTAAGAGCCGAACATTTCAGTGTTGACATTTGACTTCAGAACGATATATTTGTTCAAGGCAGGCTCCTGTTAAAGAAGTGGCAAACCAATGTTATCGTTAGGCTAACGTTTTTCTTTTTGCCAAAGTCTGTCAATAGGCCTCGTCAGCTGATAGACTCAGCCAAAGTTTACACAGCTTACTGAAATGAACGATATACTCTGTCAAATTTTACACAGCTTACTGAAATGAAGAGGACCAGGTTTAGAAATAAAAGTGGTGTCCACCTGACAACCCCATAACAGCACAAAATCCACAGCAGCAAAAAACTCTCCCCAAAGGGTCTCCTGATTCTTTGGGCAGAAGTGTCAAAGTCTACATCAGGGGTCCCCAATGTGGTGCCTGGGGGTACCATGGCACCCACCAGAACCTTTACTGGTGCCTACCAAGTGTTTTTAGAAAGTTGGCAGGGCCAGGTAGGTGGATCCCAAGGATCCACAATTGGCCACTGTAGATTCTATTGGCTGTGTAGATTTTTTAAAAATGTTTTTTTGGCAGCAGATGCCACCGCAGCAAAAGGATCTTCATTATGTGACTGAAGGAAGCTATGGTGGCCTTTTCTAAACTGAAAAGACCCAGACTCTTCAGCCTTTTCTCATAGGGAAGGGGCTCCAACCATCATCTTGGTTGCCCTCTTCTGTACTTTTTCCAGCTCTGCAAATGTCCTTTTTGAGACACGGCGACCAGAACTGCACACAGTATTCCAAATGAGGCCTCACCATAGTTCTATACAGGCGTATTGTAATATTGGCTATTTTCTTCTCAGTCAGGTGTGATTTCTCTCAGAAGTACCCACCTCCACAATCTTCTCCCTGTTCTTTGTTGGGTTCATGGGAGGTTCCGTCAGCAGTATTTTACAGTTTTGTGTGTCAATGTTCAGCTTTTCCGGTCCAAAGGTGTAGTCCCAAAGATGCTTCATATCATCCCAGTTCCGGACAATGCCATTCTCCATTGGGTAGTTCACTTCCAACATGGACCTCAGCTCGCTGGCTTCATTGCCTACCATAAGATCCTACAGGGTAAAAACGAAAACGGGTAAATTAACCTTTTCCCCTAAAAAAATTTTTTTATTCACTCTGCTTTGGGATTTTAAAAAACCCATTCAAAAGGAACTGCTGGTTTAAATTTAGGCTTGTGATGGGTTGCCATGCCCCCCTCGGCCATCGCCAGGGGATGGGGAGGTAGGGTTGCCAGATCAAGGTTGGGAAACTCCTGGAGATTTGGGGATGAAGCTTGGGGAGGGTGGGACCTCAGTGATTTATAATGGCATAGAGTCCACCCTCCAAAGCATCCATTTTCTCCGGGGAAACTGATCTCTGTATGGAGATGTGTTGTAATTCCAGGGGATCCCGAGGTCTCACCTGGAGGCTGGCATCCCTAGATAACAGTCTTTGGGACACAGGAGACAGGCAAGGGGACAGGTTAATGAATTCACAAGTTTCAATTTACTTCCATGACAGCAAGATTGTGCCTGACAGCCCCACATTCTGGAAGGAACGTCAGCTCGCCGTTCCACGCAAGTGACAACCGTAGCTCCAGGACGCCAGAGGTCCTAGCTTTACACAAAACGCTTCTCAGACGCCTCAGCATTGTTTTATCGTATATTTATATGAAAAGGGGGTACATGATATGGATTTGCACATAAGGAGGCGGGCTTAGCGGAATACACTGCCCATGCATGTCATCATGCTTCTGTGCACAGCACCAAAGGGGAGTCACGAGCAGCTGCAGAAGCAGAGAGAACAAGTAGCAGAAGCAAATTAAGGGACTGCAGGTTCCACACTGAGCCGGGGGGGGGGGGAGAAGCTTTATTTTAGCCTACAGCTGGCAGACTTACAGTGCAATCCTAAGGAGAGTTACTCCAGTCTAAGCCCACTGAAATGAATGGGCTTAGATTAGAGTAACTCTCTTCAGGATCACACTGTAAAACTGCAATCCTAGGCCAGTTCACCTGGCCGCAACACCGGGGAAATTCAAAGTAGATAGGGGAGGGGCAATCCTAGGCCAGTTCCAGGGGAACTTCAGGCCTCACATGGAAGCTGGCAACCCTACCCTGTAGCCCTAGGGTTTCCCTGAAGAGAAGGATAAATGTGGTTTCCCTATCATGCAATTTTTTTTTACATGGCTGTGCCGGGTGATCTATTTAGGAATCGCAGACAATGCCATATGCTGAAAACCAGTGCTGTAATTCCCCTATGGCCTTCATGATTACAGGTTGAGTATCCCTTATCTGGACAACCGATATCCGGACTGATCCGAAAACCGGACCTTTTGAGCCGGCATGCAGGCGTTACTCATAGGCCCTCAGCACTGATGGTTCAGTGTACACAAAATTATTTAATATATTGTTTAAAATTGCATTCAGGCTATGTGCACAAAGTATATATAAAACATAAATGAGTTTCATGTTTTGACTTGGGTCCCATCCACAAGATAGCTCATTATGTATACGCAAAAATTCCAAAATATGGAAAGATCTGAAATACGGACCACTTCTGGTCCCAAGCAGTCCAGATAAAGGATACTCAACCTGTATTATTATTTTTACACAGTACAGGCATAAAAGAGGCAGCCTTTGTTCTGCGTCCCACCAACATTCTAACTTTCCATGTAATCCAAATGAAGAAAGTTCAATTAGTCCTCATGCTTTTAACTAAAGCTAACTAAAGCGAACATTGCCTGTCAATGGAGCTGCCAAAGAAATGCTTCTTAATATTATCACATACAGACAAATACAGGGGGAGCGGTTGATCTTCAGCAACTGAACACAATATAACATCTAAACCATAGATATCTACTTCCAGCATGGTGTAGTGGTTAAAAGCGGTGGTTTGGAGCACTGGACTCTGACCTGGAGAAACAGGTTTGATTCCCCACTCCTCCACATGAGCGGCGGAGGCTAACCTGGTGAACTGGATTTGTTTCTCCTCTCCTCCACATGAAGCCAGCTGGGTGACCCTGGCCTAGTCACAGCTCTATTAAGAGCTCTCTCAGCCCCACCTACCTCACAGGGTGTCTGTTGTGGGGAGGGGAAGGTGATTGTAAGCCGGTTTCATTCTGCCTTAAGTGGTAGAGAAAGTCGGCATATAAAAGCCAACTCTTCTTCTCTTTGCACAAAACTTCCCTACACACACACACACACACACACAAACATGGAAGTTTTGTGCAGACAGAAGAACTAGATTCAAGTCCAATAGCACCTTAGAGACCAAAAAGATGTTCAAGGTACGAGCTTTCAAGAGTCAAAGTTCCCTTCATCAGATACAAGTCGTAAAAGAGATCCCCGAGTCCTTATATCCCAGTCGGAGTCAGGAATGGATGCAGAGGTACAATTCACATTGTAATCAGCTTGATCCAAGCAGAGGAGGAATGTTTAGAGGCAGAAAATTAGCATCATCAAAATAGTGGAAGTCCTCAAACAGAGAAGCTGCAAGGGGAGATTACAACGAGATTAAAACTTGTGTTCGTTCACAAATTCAGAGCAACTGACCCTCCCTCCCAGGGCTGAGTAGGAACATAGGATTCTCATTTCACTACAGATGCTAATTTTCTGCCATTTTCTGGCTGGCTCCGCCTGCTGCAGGAGCCATTTTCTGGCTGCACCCACTATCCTGTGTCAAGGTGCCAAAGGTGGCCACAGGCTCAAAAAGGTTGGGGATCCCCTGAGGTCTAGTTTGCCACCAGCTCATGCTACATTTCCCCCGTGCAACCCCAGGAACTATGGGAGGAATCACATGAAGAAAAGGGATAGCCCGCATGTGTAAACCAGCTCCAATCGTGTTAATAGCCCTATCTGAACCTTTCTAATGCCTGCACAGTAAATGCTGTGTGAGCATTCTCTATGTAGCTCACCTCTATTATGGCTTAAGACACAGTTTCTAGCATGGATACTAAACTCTGTACTGACATTTAGGCTAAATGGGCCTGTGCCTACAGGCGGCTGCCCTTATTGGGAGTATAACAAGAAAAAACAACATAGGCAGACCACCATCTTAGACTCCAACAGTTATGTATGTAATAAACCTTAGTACAATTCCCTAAACATATAAAATTCATGTTTCAAAATCACAGGTAAGTACAAAAAGTCATACGACCGTCTTCACCTACACTGTGTTTTGTAGACATGCTCACAACTCAAGAAGTCGATACAACGTATTGTTAGTTAGGATTTTCATGCAGTTTCCTTGCGTTTATAGCAATATGACTTTTTGTACTTACCTGAATTTATATGTTTAGGGAATTGTACTAGGGATTACTACATACATTGCTGTTGAGTCTAAGACGGTGGTCTGCCTATGTTATTTTTTCTTGTCGTATTTACATTTTAACATAGTGGTGCGATTTCTTGATATTACTCATTGGGAGTATGTCATATTTGGAAGAAATGTACAAGAATTTAAGAGCCACCAAACCAAAGCAATGAAGGAAGATTAAAAGGAGGTGCGTATTCAAAACTGACGATGACATGGGAAAATTTTAAAGGCACCAAAAAAGAAAGAAAAAAGAAAGAAAAGGAAGGCTACAAGGGTCCCATCAAGCAAAAGTTTAGATGACAGTCTTTGTGGGGAGGCGCCTCCCTTACCATCTTTTTGTTATTCTACTTCAACAAGTCAAGAAAGATGAAGAAGAGGCAGAAGCAAGAGAATCAGAAGTAGTCTAAACGGAATCCTTAATTCAAATTGTTTAAGCATGCACAACAGAAATAAAGCAGAAAACCAGATGTGGGGACAGGTGGAAATGTTCCAAAGCTTGCTTAGTCTGGAGAAGAGGAGGTTGAGGGGGGACGCGATCGCTCTCTTGAAGTATTTGATGGGCTGTCACTTAGAGGAGGGCAGGGAGCCATTCCTGTTGGAAGCAAAGGACAGGACTCGCAATAATGGGTTTAAATTGCGGGCGGAGAGGTGCCGGCTGGAAAAAAATATTTTACAGTAACAGTTGTTCGACAGTGGAATCAGCTACCTAGGGAGGTGGGTGAGCTCCCCCTCACTGGCAGTCTTTAAGCAGAGGCTGGACAAGCACTTGTCAGGGATGCTCCAGGCTGATCCTGCATTGAAGGGGTTGGACTAGATGGCCTGTACAGCCCCTCTCTGTGATTCTATTATTCTATATTCAACAAAGTGAAGGCCAATGGGTCTTTTAGGCCGGTACCATAAATCAATCCTTGTTAGCCATTTCCTTTCTTCCATTGGCCTATTATTGGATGCAGAAAGCAGCATGCATGTTTGACTCATAAGCTGCTGCATTCAATGGAATTTGGCAGTCTTTAAGCAAAGGCTAGACAAACACTTGTCAGGGATGCCCTAAGCTGATCCTGTATTGAGCACTGAGCAGGGCGTTGGACTAGATGGCCTCTATGTCCCCTTCCAACTCTATGATTCTGTGACTTCTATAACTCTATTGAAGTTCAGGGCAAGCGATGGCAAGAGCAAAGCTCTTGGAAAACAAAGCCACGAAAACAGGTCCAGGAAGAAACGATTTCCCTAAATGCAGCAGTCAGTGCTCGGTTTCACTGATAATGTGCCATGGGTGGGGTTGGCATGTCTACAGTTCCACTAAGCAGGAACCTTAACATTGCAACCTTTTCACCAATCTTTTCTATTATAATGGACATGCGTCGCCCTCTATCCCTTGGGGAAATGAATATTAAAATTAGGACAATGAATATTAAAATTATGCCTCAAACAATACAAGTATATTCAGTAGTTTTAACATTTATTCCTGTTCTTAAAATGAAGAAATGGGACTAGAAGGAAGCAAAGAGATGGTAAACGAAACTTACTCTTAAAAGCTGTTCATCTATCTCCAGGGTCCCCAATGTGGTGTGACCCACCACCACCTTTTCTGGCACCTGCCAAGCACTTTTAAAAAATGAGCAAGGCCAAGTAGGGCTTTTGCCCAGCAAAGCTTCTGATTGGCTGTGCAGATTTAAAAAAAATTGTTGCTTTGGCAGCAGGTGCCACCGCAACTCTGTGTGACTGAAGGTAAGCCGAGGCTGCCATTTTGTGGTTTGCGCCTAGCACGCTGGGTCAGAATTCCAATGGTGCCCACAACCCCAAAAAGGTTGAGGACCCTCTGGTCTACCTTAATAATCCCCTTATCTATCAACCAACTTTTACCCCAGACTTCTGCAGGGCAGCATCCCCCCCTCATCCTCATTTACAGCTCCGTGAAGCTGAGAGAATGACTCGCCCAAGATTACCCAGTGAACTGTGTGGCCGACTGGGGATCCGAACCCAGATCTGACTCCAGCCTATTACACCACACTGCCTCTCCTAGATCCTTTATATCAAAGTGGAAAACAACTCAGTTGTTCTAAGCAATCTGCATTTCTGTAGGCTGACAAAAAGATCAACAGGATCTGCCCCACTGGTTTCAGCCACCAAATTTATGAGCGAATAGGGTCTCCTGTCACCGAGGAAAGCTATCTGCATAAAAGTAAGACTTGACTCCTTGCTATATACTTCAATGAAGGGTCCACAAAAGCAGATATTCTCCCATCCTGTCAGTAAAAAATAAACTCATACAGTATCACAATCCACTCCTCCCCTCTTATCAGAGTCAAAGCTCTACTGCTACGTTTTCAGACGTTTATTTTCTTGGGTGGGGAGATTGACATACAGCAGGAAGTTGGATTGTCACTGTGTACCAGCCAGTTCTTTACAATCAGCAGGAGCTAAAGCAGCATAAACCAGTTTCACGAAATAGCTTGCTTGGAAGGTACTTGGAATACAGGACTAAACCACCCTTTAACAAATGCTGAGAAAACACCAGGGATGATTTTCAGTAGCTGGATCGGGGTGGGGGAAGAGAGAGCAAGGCAGAGAACCAACTGAGGTTTATTACTCCGGTGTTCTAGCATGCTGTTAAAAGCCTAAATCTACGTGGGTGACAATTAGAACAGTATCACACTCTTCAGAAACATGCCACTAAATTGTTCTTCAACTATATAGGGATAACAGCCTATGAAGAGCAGTTAAAATGTTTAGGGCGGTTTAGGTTAGAAAGAAGGTGGTGAAGAGGAGATATGATAGATGTCTATAAAATTAGGCAAGGTATGGACAGGAAGCTTTTCTCCCTCTCTCATAATATCAGAACATGGAGTCATTGGCTGAAGCTGGAGGGTGAGAGATTCAAAACAGAGAAAAGGAAGCCTTTCTTCATCCAGCACATAGTTAAATGGTGGGACTCCCTGCCCCAGGATGTGGTGATGGCTGCCAATTTGGAAGGCTTTAAGAGGAGAGCGGACATGTTCATGGAGGAGACGGGTATCCATGGCTACTAGTCCAAATGGCTACTAGATGCATCCCTATTCGCTCCAGGATCAGAGGAGCATGCCTATTATATTGGGTGCTGTGGAACACAGGCAGGATGCTGCTGCTGCAGTCATCTTGTTTGAGGGATTCCTAGAGGAGGGGTGGGGAACATCAGGCCCGGGGGCCATTTAAGGCCCGTGAAATCATTTGGTCTGGCCCTTTGTGGGTCCTGGCAGATCTCTAGCGCAGAAGGATCTAAGACTGGTGATCTGCCCCCTCCTGCGGACAGGAATAGCCTCTATTCAAGGGGGATGTGAGTTTGTTTTGCCCAGAAAAGGAACCTTTCCCCCCCCTTGCAGAAGATGATAGCTATGGAGCTGCTAGGACTGCCCAAGAAACTGTGTTAACTCTTTGGCACCCGGGCCATGGAGAAACATATTCCCTCTGTACTAAAAGAGGGCTGGGGGCAGAAGTGGTGACACTGGAGGGGTTAAAGGGGGCAGGGCCAGAATGCACGGTGTGTGGGGGGGAGTTCTTAGCCAGTGCATCCTCATTTCATCCCTGCAGGCGGAGGTAGCAGGACCCAGCTGTAGAATCTGGCCCTGACCATACAGAGCAGGAGCAACTCCGCGTGCGGCTGAATGGCTCCGCCCGGCTGGTGCAACAGACCATCCTGTGCCACCAGGTGGGCGAGTGGATGTCTGCCTGCTTGCCTATGCGGGGGGGGGGGGTCATCTGGGGCAGCTGCCTGCTTGGGGCTTGCTCGGTTAATTTTTAAGTTGATAATTTTGTATGGCCCGCAAATGAGGTTATAAATATCCAAATGGCCCTTCATGGAAAAAAGGTTCCCCACCCCTGTCCTAGAGGCACCTGGTTGGCCACTGTGAGAACAGACTGCTGGACTTAATGGGCCTTGGTCTGATTCAGCAGGGCTTTTCTTATGTTCTCAAAGCGAGCAGATCTATTCCTGGCATTCTCTGGTTGACTCTTAATTTAACGTGCTTCTCTCAGTCAATACTCTAGTATGCAGAAATGCTACTTCTGCACATTTTTTACACACTCCTATGTTACTGAAATTAGCCTCTAGCTTCCAGTAAACAGTATATTTTGGAAAGTTGCTGTAATCTAGGGTGTGCGGAGCCAGAAGAGAGGTTCAGGACATCCACTTCAAACCTTTACTCTTTCCTTTTTATAGGGCAATTTGAGAGGAAGTGGGATAGTTAATGATCCTGGCCAATTTTTTCCCGTTTACAAAGAAAAAATGTATAACAGCATAATACTCACCTCCAAGAGTTACATTACCTACATGATCTGTTTTGTTGATTGTGTGTAAGTTGGTTCCACCAAGTCGCAACCAACTTATGGTGACCCCCATAGGGTTTTCAAAGCAAGAGATATTCAAAGGTGGTTTGCCACTGGCAGCCTCTGCGTGGGCTGAGAGAACTGTGACTGGCCCTCGGTCACTCAGCAGGCTTTATGTGGAGGAGTGGGGAACTGAACCCAGTTCTCCAGATTAGAGTCCGCCGCTCTTAACAACTGCACCAGTCTGGCTCTCTATTATTGACTGTACTGACTCACTATGTGTATTCCACCTTGTGTCCATGTGAGAAAGACAGACTAAAAATAATGTAAATGAATTTTTAAAAACTGTTTTTAACTGAAAATGTTTTTAAGTATTGTAAGCCACCTTGAACCACAAGGAAAGGCAGGATACAAACATTTTAATGACTACATTGTCATTGTGACAACCCCCCCATGAGATGCACGTTATCCAAGTATTGCCGACAATACACAAAAGGGCTTACTTACGGTCTCCTAATGAGTTATTGGCAGGAGTGAGATCTGAACAAGATAATTCCTCTTCCACAATCTTAGTCACTATACTGGCTGCAGTTCATGAAGGCCACTCACGAGTACCCATTCTTTAGAATATGTTTACCCAACATAGCACATTTAGTTAATAACAGAGGCATGAAAAGGTCAGCATCTAGCTCCCCTTGCCAAGAGCTTGGAAGCTTTGGCAGACGCCCAATACGAAACACCTCAGCCCACCTGTTGAGGTCTGGATTGCTATTAGCACGGTGCATTTATGGTCCAGCATCTGGCAGTGATGTCCTATTAACCTCCCTCTCACAATCTGAGGGGCTAGCTTTACATACCAAACATGGTTTGGGTCCAACCTACCCACGACATAGACTCCTCTGCTACATTTTCTCTCAACCACCTCCAAACAACTTGAGTGCACTCTCTTGACAATGCCATACGTTAGCCAAGAAAAAAAACAGCACATTCCTATAGGAGCGGCTCATGAGAATGGGACTCCATTTCCCGGGAGATCCAACCTCACCGCCCCGTACATCTTTCAGAAATGCTGCAAAACTTTGGTTGCTATATCGTGAATTCCCATCAAGTATTTACATCACCTGTCAATAGAGGACCCCCTGTTGGACTTCAACAGCTGACAGCCTTAACTTTGACAGCATTAACACATTCCTTAGCTGTCAATATTTGAACACATGAATCAGACCCTTTGTCCATCAAAGTCAGACGGCCATCCAGACTACGCCCCGGACACACTGGCCAGGTGCCTGGATGCCGTGACCAGATGGTTGAAGAAAAGCTGACTGAAACTAAATCCATCGAAGACGGAGGTCCTTTGGCTCGGCTGGGGCAGCTCTGGGGTGGGGTGTCGGCTCCCGAGTCTTGACAGCGTGCAATTAACATCTGCACCTGCCATCAGGAGTCTGGGTGTGATTCTTGATGCCTCCTTATCTATGAAGGCTCAGGTCACAGCCGTGGTCAAGGCAGCCTTTTTCCATGCAGCTGGCGCCTTACCTGTCCCGCCCCGACCTAGCCACAGTGATCCATGAGACAGTAACCTCTAGACTGGATTACTGTAACTCACTCTACGTAGGGCTGCCCCTGACACTGACCCAAAGGCTCCAGCTGATGCAAAATGCTGTGGCGAGGCTCCTGACGGGGTCTTTGCCACAGGACCATATAACAGCAGTGCTGAAACACTGGTCTCTCATCCAAGTACTAACCAAGGCCGACCCTGCTTAGCTTTCAAGATCTGACGAAATCAGGCTAGCCTGGGCCATCCAAGTCAAGGCTTCTAGATTCCTATTTTCCTTTTTCTACTGTTCACCAATGGCTCATAATAAAATTTATCAGATTCAGGCATGTCATACAAGACCCTTAAGTTTTACTCAGGATACGTGAAGAGGGTTCCACAAATGTCTGCTCTGCTCATTTGGGCATTTTGAAAACAAGGGTTAAGAGGCTGTTGTGATGTCACATAACTGTTACAAAGCTTACATAAACCATACTTATACTATTGGGTGTTGTGTAGGAACCTTTGCTCAATTTTCATTTGCACTCTTTACGCCCTTGACCATCACACAATGTAGCAGAAGGTTTATTTCAGAGAGTATCCCAGAGTACCATGCAATGAAGAGGTTTCCGACATTACCTTAATTTCAATGTTTCCCACTTTGGTAGTTGATCGAATTATTGGCCTTCCAACCAAAGCCGGGAAGATGTGCTCTGGAAAATTCGAGCCTGCATATCCACATTTCACGAACTGAAAAAGAAAGAAGATAATTCGATGATAAGCATCACAGCCGCTTCGTGGTGTTGTTGTGTGTGCAAATAGCCATCAAGTCACAGCCAACTTATGGCAAAACCTTATGGGGTTTTCAAGGCAAGAGATGAGCAGACCATTCTTGAGTGGGGGCAGAGGTTAGGCGATGCCCAGAAACGGTGCCACCACACCACCTGCTAAACAGCTTCCAGCCCCACAATAAAGCCAGAAACTTGTCCTTCTCCTCCAAGCCCCATGAAGGAGGAGTTGGTTTTTATATGCCGACTTTCTCTACCATTTAGGGAAGAATCAAACCGGCTTACAATCTCCTTCCCTTCCTCTCCCCACAACAGACACCCTGTAAGGTAGATGCGGCTGAGAGTTCAGAGAGAACTATGACTAGCCCAAGGACACCCAGCTGGCTTCATGTGGAGGAGTGGGGAATCTAACCCGTTTCTCCAGATTAGAGTCCACCACTCCAAACCACTACACCATACTGCTCCATAGCATTCCAAGAGGCTGGAGTTCTGGCAGAGGAGGTGTTCCTGGCTCGAAAATGCGTAAGAAGCTGCCTAAAGGCAGCTCCGCCCCCAGGAACGCCCTCCTGGATGTCGGCATGGGGAGATACGCTGGAAAAGCGTCAACGGGAGGCAGCGCTGGAGCCCAAGCGCCACACTTGCGTATGTCAGTGTATGCCGGAATCCATGCCAGTTTGCACAGCTCAAGTGGCACGGATGCTGGCGTAGTGGTCAAGCCAGCTCCTATGCGGTTTTGCCCCCCCCTTCAGGAATGAGCTCTAAAAGGTGGTTTGCCATTGCCTGGCTCTGCATATTCCTTCGTGGTCTCCCACCAAATACCAACCAGGGCTAACCCTGCTTAGCTTCCGAGATCTGACGAGATCAGGCAAGCCTGGGCCACCCTTATATTAATTACATCCATCCTCCCCAAAATCCTGGGGAAATCCTTTCTTCTTGCAGACCTTGAATCCTGAACCTTGGATAGAGTTGCCAGATTCTGTGCAGCTGCCACAGTCTACCAAAGTACAGCATTAGATTCAGTGATGCATGCTTACTTTTTTCTTTCTCAATGGGTGGTTTGGAGCGGTGGACTCTGATCGGGAGAACCGGGTTGGTTTCCCCACTCCTCCACATGCTTTCAAAAGACAAACGCGAGACATTCTTCTCTCCCCCCCAAAAACAAACAAACACCATGAGCCTATTTGCAATAGGCCACCAAGAATCATGGTTAGCAGGCAGGTCTTGATTCCATCACAATGTTGCCCCCAAATGCAAAAAGTGGCTGCTGATGTCTCTGATGGGGAAGTACCAAGGAACGCATTTGAGGCTACCTACAGGACATGGGATCAACCAATTCCCTGACGGTATGAACATCAGCTCTCTCACCCTGAGCAACAACGCTGGGAATTTGCTTTTATGCCCATGCAGACAGCATGTCAGTCATTCACCCTTTTACCTGCTTAACGTAACTAAGGAGGGTTTTCTTTGCTTTTTGAAGAAGCCGTACAATAATTATGTTTCCGTTTTGCTTTCAAAATCCATAAATCAATATATATAATTTCGTACTATTTCTCCTTACCGCAGTACAAAGCACAATGTGTTTGACTCAACTCTGTAAATCACAGGGAGAGGGCCTCCTGTCTGCTCCATCAGTCAAAGAAGCTTGTCTGGTAGGTAGACAAGAGAGGGCCTTTTCAGTGGCAGCTCCATGGTTATGGATTAACCTCCTCAGGGAGATGCATCCCTGGCCCCCTCACTTATGACTTTTAGGAGGTAGCGGAGATAATTTTATTTAGGACTTCATTTGGTTAAGTTTACTACCAATCCTGAATTGTGATTTTTAAATTGTTTTTTATGTATTTTATCTGTGTGTGTGTAAAGTGCCTTCAAGTCGCAGCAGACTTATGGCGACCCCTTTTGGGGTTTTCATGGCAAGATACTAATAGAGGTGGTTTGCCAGTGCTTTCCTCTGCACAGCAACCCTGGTATTCCTTGGTGGTCTCCCATCCAAATACTAACCAGGGTTGGCCCTGCTTAGCTTCTGAGATCCGACGAGATCAGGCTAGCCTGGGCCATCCAGGTCAGGGGTATTTTATCTACGTTTATCTAAATAAATGTAAAGTATTACACACATATATGTGTATTACATGTATATATAACATATACATATTTAAATGTTTTTGCCAATTCTAAAATTGGACTATCTAAAGCTCACAAGTACGAACACGTACATGAACTTGCTAAAAAAATACTATGTGGTTTAGTAAAATTTGCTAAATTAATCGAGCATATATTTTACCATATATAGCTTTTTCTACGCAACCCTGTGGTTTCTGACTGGCTCTCTCACTTCCCATTCAGTCATCTTGCAGTGCGAAAATGGCTGTGTATAAATACTCCTTGAAACGGAAAATATGCATGTTAAACCTCTTCAAAAATCAGTTGTCAAACTGCGTGAGAAGTACTACATTTTTCCAGATAGATTAGTAGTCTTCATCAATTTCAATCTCTTTAGAAGGAATAATTACAATTTCAGTGGCAATTAAGGACACAGTATTTAACTGTCTTAAGCAACCAAGGCTATTGCAAGCTGCCTTAAACCATGAAGCGTATAAATGTTTTAATAAATAAATGCACTCAATACATTTTGCAATTTTAAAGTATTCCTACTCACATTCCTAACATTCCACTTTTATAGCAAATATTGTGAGAACGCATTTTTCAGATATTTTTGCCACCAGAGACTAATAACAATTTCCATGGGTATGCCAAGTGATCATAAATCTTGTATTCTCATATTTTTAGACAGAAAAACTCACTATAAGATACTTGCCATGTTGTTTGTTTATTTTTATTTATTTATTTAGGGCTTACATCCCGCCCTCTATCCAGGCCAAAGCCCGACTCAGGGTGGCTAACACCAACAAAATATCATAAAACACAATTAAAATAAACCATTCCAATTCAATATGATACTAATTTAAAATCCAGCAGATGAAATCAGTGGTTCCCAGCCTTTGTTCACTAGCATACCCCTTAGCGGCCCATTTCTATAAATTGTACCCCTTATCTTACAAAAATGTTTGTAATTAATATAGTTGCTGTTATTTCAAATGCCTTTCCCCACCATTATTCTTTTTTTTCACGTATCCCTATATGTCCTCTTTCATACCCCTGGAGGTACGCACACCCCAGGTTGGGAATCACTGGATCGCACGCTGCGATCATCTGCTTTTGCCACTGAAAGGCGTTACAGATAAGGACAAGTTTATCAAAATATTGCAATCGAAATCTGAACACCTGGGATACCCCCAGATGCCACCTGGAGACTGGCAACCCTAACAACACAGCAAAGGGGGGGAGGGAGGCACCAAGCCTTTCTACAAGGGCCCCAAAGCCTCTCCCACCCACAATTACTCAGGAGAAGGCCCATGGAATAATCTACTTAAGGATATAGATGGACTCACATTCTAGCTGTACCTGAAGGAGTGAGCTGTAGCTCACTAAAGGTCACACCCTGCCAGAATATTGCAATCAAACCCCAAACACCTGGAATATCCCCTGGTGCCACCTGCAGGTGGGCAACTCTAGTAACAACAGCTCGATACTCACAGAAAAGGGGGCAGGGAAGGGAGGCAGCGAGCCTTTCGACAAGGGAGCCAAACCCTCTCCCACACACGAATACTCGGGAGTAATGCTACTTGGGGAGGAACTCAGGGAGGGGGCACAGATGCTTTCACGAGGCTCAGTATGGGGACCAGACTCAGTATGGCACCTGGGGATATCCCAGGTGTTTGGATTTTGATTGCAATATTTTGCTACACTTATATTACTTAACTGTAATGTTCTCCAGTGGTGAAAGTGGATGATTGTAGCATACTTGCTATAATCACCTACACCATTTTTTTTAGCAGTAGAAAAGGGCAAGAGTCCAGCAGCACCTTAAAGACTAACAAAATCACTGGCAGGGTAGGAGCTTTCGTAGCCACAGCTCACTTCTTCAGAGCCAGCTAGATCGTGAGTCCATCTATCCTTAAGTAGAGAAGAGTGAATTCAGACACCCAATGGCAATAGCATGCAAATGTCAATAGCAGGTAAATGACATTAGCAGGCATGATTGGATTAGGTGCGACATGCAGAGGGGTAGTAGGCGTGGAGAAATCAGCATTGGTCATGAGACAGGAATCTCAAGTCTCTGTTCAATCCAGGATAATGCATTGGATTAGGTGTGATATGCAGAGGGGTAGTAGGTGAGGATAAATCAGCACTGGTCATGAGACCGGAATCCCAGGTCTCCATTCAATCCAGGATGCATTGGATTAGGTACGATATGCAGAGGGGCAGTAGGTGTGGAGAAATCAGCATTGGTCATGAGACAGGAATCCCAGGTCTCTGTTCAATTCAGGATAATGCATTGGATTAGGTGTGACATGCAAAGGGGTAGTGTGTGTGTGTGTGTGTTAAGTGCCGTCAAGTCGCTTCCGACTCATGGCGACCCTATGAATGAAAGTCCTCCAAAACGTCCTATCTTTGACAGCCTTGCTGAGATCTTGCATAGGGGTACTAGGCGTGGAGAAATCAGCACTGGTCACGAGACAGGAATCCCAGGTCTCCATTCAATCCAGGAGGATGCATTGGATTAGGTGCGATATGCAGGGGGGTATTGGATGAGGATAAATCAGCACTGGTCATGAGCCAGGAATCCCAGGTCTCCATTCAATCCAGGAGGATGCATTGGATTAGGGGCGATATGCAGGGGGGTATTGGATGAGGATAAATCAGCACTGGTCACGAGACAGGAATCCCAGGTCCCCATTCAATCCAGGAGGATGCACTGGATTAGGGGCGATATGCAGAGGGGTAGTGGGTGAGGATAAATCAGCACTGGTCATAAAACAGGAATCCCAGGTCTCCATTCAATCCAGGAGGATGCATTGGATTAGGTGCGATATGCAGGGGGGTATTGGATGAGGATAAATCAGCACTGGTCATGGGCCAGGAATCCCATGCCTCTATCCAATCCAGGATAACGCACTGGATTAGGTGTGATATGCAGAGGGGTGGTAGGCGTGGAGAAACCAGCATTTGTAACGAGACACGAATCTTCATTATTAGTGGTAGTTCAGCAGCAGCAAAGTAGAGAATCCCCTGAGTCATCGTGGGTGGGCGGACAACCGGCTAGAAAAGGGGTTCAAGAAAAGGGAGGTGGGGGGAAGAGGGGAGGCGTCGCGAGCAGGCCCTGCTCTCCCCCTCCGGCGGGAGGGGGACCCCGCCCACCTACCCAAACCCCGCCCGGAACCCCCCTCTCTCCTCACCCCGGTGCCATTGTCGCAGACGACCACCTTCCTGCCCAGCGTGTCCATCTCGGTCGCGCCCCTCCGCGGCTCCCCCACGACTGACAGGAATGAATGCGGCGACTGAAAGGAGGGAGAGAGAGAGGAAATGCCCCGGAAGAGAAGCGACCGGAAACGAACGGCCGCCCCCCGCCCCCCGCCCCGCTAAGGCCCGCCTCCGCCGCCCGCAACCCGACGTCGCCGCCGCCGGCCCTCCGCCGCCCAATCAGCGCCCGGCGTCTGCCCAGGCCATGTAGGGCGCGTGCCGCTCCACCGCCCCCTCACTTCCTGTTGGATCCGCCGTTGCCATGGCAGCGGCTGCGGGGACTTGGGCCTTCTCCCTCCCCGCAGTGGAGAGGATGAGGGAGGGGCTGCTGCGAGGGGGCTCGGCGACTGATTGCCTCCAGGAGGCGATGCAGCAGCAATTATTATTATTAGTAGTAGTATTAGTATTATTATTATTAAATTATTATTATTATTAATTTATTATTATTATTATTATTAATTTATTATTATTATTACAACAAGTACCTATCAACAACAACAACAAGTACTTGTTGCCAACCTTCAGCTAGAGCCTGGAGATTTGCTGGAATGACAACTGCTTCCCACGCTGCACAGCGCAATTCCTCTGGAGGTAGGCTTGCCAACCTCCAGGTGGTATAGAATTCAAAGTATGGCACAAGGCAATTATTTCCAAAATTAGGAAAACAAAAATGCAAATCTCGCTTTTAGGGAAATATATTGAGAACAACTGAGAACAATATATTTCCCTAATATATTGAGAACAATATATTTGAGATCAATATATTTCCCTAAAAGCAAGATTTGCATTTTTGTTTTCCTAATTTTGGAAATAATTGTCTTGTGCCATACTTTGAATTCTATACTCCTGAATAGCACTTGCAGGCCGTTGTTTGATTACAACCTCCAGGTGGTGGCTGGAGATCGCCGGGAATTGCAACTGCATTTCCTGCATTGTGCAGGGGGGTTGGACTAGATGACCCTGGTGGTCCCTTCCAACTCTATGATTCCCAGGTAGGGTTGCCAACCTCCAGGTATTAGCTGGAGATCTCCTGCTATTACAACTGATCTCCTGCCGCTAGAGATCAGTTCCCCTGGAGAAACTGGCCGTTTTGGTCATTGGACTCTATGGCATTGAAGCCGCTCCCCAAACCCTGCCCTCTTTAGGCTCCACCCTCAACCTCCCAACAGTGGTGAAGAAGGACCTGGCAACCCTGGTTGTTGCCAACCTCCAGGGGAGGCCTGGTGATGTCCAGGAATGACAAATGGAAAATGTTGCTTTCTTGGCTTTTGGACTTGAGAGGCTGGACCCTGTATGAGAACCTAAGAACACAGAATCATAGAGTTGGAAGGGACCACCAGGGTCATCTAGTCCAACCCCCTGAACAATGCAGGAAATTCACAACTGCCTCTCCTCCCACACCCCCAGTGACCCCTGCTCCATGCCCAGAAGGAGTAGTAATTTCTCCTGGAATTACAACTGATCTGCAGGTGAGAGAGATCAGTTCCCCTGGAGAAAATGGCCTCTTTGGAGGGTGAACTCTATGGCATTGTATCCTGCTGAGGTTCCTATCTTCCCCAGATAGTGCCCTCCCCCAGACTCCACCCCCAAAAGCTCCAGGAATTTCCCAACTCAGGGTTGGAAAGCTTATCTTGGGTTGGGAAATAACTGGAGATTTTGGGCGTGGAGCCTGAGGAGGGCAGAGTTTATTAGAGTCCACATAAGAACATAAGAAAAGCCCTTCTGGATCAGGCCAAGGCCCATCAAGTCCAGGAGTCTTTTCACAAAGTGGCCAACCAGGTGCCTCTGGAAAGCCCTCAAGCAAGATGACTGCAACAGCATTGTCCTGCCTGTGTTCCACAGCACCTAATATAATAGGCCTGCTCCTCTAATCCTGGAGAGAATAGGGATGCATCATGACTAGTATCTATTTTGACTAGTAGCCATGGATAGCCCTCTCCTCCATGGACATAACCCAATCCGGGTTACTTTAATCCTGGCTGAAACGGAATAAAGGAGGTTAAAGCGACCGTGCATAAATGACCTTAATCTCAGATGCTGGCTGTTTATTTATAACAGGCTTTCTTTTTCAAAACACAATTTGATCGTAAACAGTTCTCAACTCATACCCAGATATAGAAAATGACAAAAAGATGGGAGTTTTCGTAATAGGACAGGGAGGCTACCCAAACAAAGAGGGCATCATCCAATGCGATGCGGCAATAATGGAAGGGCAGCCCGGCCGTTTTGGAGCCGTAGCAGCTTTCCATGGGTAAGGATTGACATATATAGTATGTTATAAACATTGGTATATGGTATGAATAAAGATGCCTGAGGTTTTAACCCGCCCTGACTGGGATAGCCCCAGGCCAGCCCGATCTCGTCAGATCTCAGAAGCTAAGCAGGGTCAACCCTGGCAAGCACTTGGATGGGAGACCTCCAAGGGATACCAGGCAGGTGACGGCAGACCACCTCTGAATGTCTCTTGCCTTGAAAACCTTAATAGGTTGCCATAAAACAGCTGCGACTTGATGGCACACACAAAAAACGGTTTTAGCCACATTTCAAAACTTTTAATAGTAGCAAAAGCATCTCGCAGTGGTTGGGAGACTGCCAGCGCCATCCCATGCGTTACTCAAGTCCCAGTCCCTGGATTTTGGTGGGCCAAGTCTCAAGTAACTCTGTACAGGTTTGCACCATTTTTTATTTATTTATTGTATGTTCATTTAGGTTTAGAGCACCAGTGGCATGCTGAGAGAGCTCAGAGCTGTGACTAGCCCAAGGTCACCCAGCTGGTTTCATGTGGAAGAGCGGGGAAACAAATCCAGTTCACCAGATTAGCCTCCCCTTCTCGTGCAGTGGGGAATCAAACCCGGTTCTCCAGATCAGAGTCCACCGCTCCAAACTATTGCTCTTAACCACTACACCACGCTGGCTTTCTTACACCATACTGATCAGCCTAGTTTAGAATGTTCTTTTTTGTGTGCTTTTAACATTTTGTGTGCTCACCGTTGCACTCAGCAATAACAATGACTTCTTAAAAGCCCCCATGGATCAAAAAGTATTCTAAAATATCTTCCTTCTGTTAACGAAGAATTGGAACTCCTCTTGCCGTTGCTCGTAAGGTCATGGAAGAGGCTCCTCACACTTTTCTAGCTGGAGACGGCGCTGTGGTTTTTGCTAAAGACCAAGGCTTCACAGTGGAAGACAACAGACGTTTGATGAGTAAGCGGGGCACTGAGGCATATCAGGTAATATTCTGCTATATTTTATTTATTTGTTTATTTAATGTAGAGCATTTTTAATGCTGCCAACTTAGGATCCCCAAGGCAGCAAACAACAAAAGACATTTAAACTATCTTCTAAAAACAAATATTATAAGACCAAACTAACAATTCAAATGCATAAACAAGAAGGAAGGTCAGTGAGGGAACACCAAACGAAACAGATAAGTCTTCACCTGCTGGAGGAAGACAACAATCTACAGGGACAGATGAATCCCCCCTGGGGTGGAAATTCCATAATTTTGGTATCACGACTAAGAAGGCCCTTTATTGGGTCGCCACACATTTAGACTCAGGCGCTGTAGGTACCCAAAGAAGGGCCACTGAACATGACCACAGTGGTCGCATAGTTTTATATCGGAGTAGGTGGCCCTTAAGGTAGGTTGGTCCCAAGTCACGTTAAGAAGTATTGGTTAATGCTTCCTGAGACTGTCCGGCAGGAATCTGGCTGGAAATGTATGATAGGCTTCTTAGACAGTGTGGGAAATTCTGCAAGTGGCCAGCAGGGGGCCTTCCAGAGTCTGCCATTTGCCAGTCCCTAGATTAACTCCTGCCCTGACTGGGATGTCCCAGGCTAGCCCGATCTTGTCAGATCTCAGAAGCTAAGTAAGGTCGGCCCTGGTTAGTCCTTAGATGGGAGACCACCAAGGAAGCACTGGGTCGCTACGCAGAGGCAGGCAATGGTAAATCGCCTCTGTTCGTCTCTTGCCTCGAAATCTCTGCAGGGTCGCCATAATTCGGCTGGAACTTGCTGGCACTTCTCAACATCATCAGATTAAATCCCAGGCTGAGCATTAAGTAATCATACCAAAAGTGTTCGTGCTTGGCATATAGCTTCAGGACAAATCTGGACATTCCTGTGCTTCTGCTTATAAGTCCATACAAGTGGCTAGTATTTGATAACATCCTTGATTCAATGTCTCATGTTCTATAGGAGCATTTAGAAACGGAAAAAAGCTTGAAGAAACATGATACGTTAGGTAAGCTATCTTTACTGAATGTAGTTTTATTGGGGTTTTTTTATAATTATTGAGATGTTAGCATAATGCATATTAAAATGAATGTGTGTACAACCATAGGCTGATGTAATGAGCTAATGGTTATGCATTAAGTAGTAACTCCTGTCCCCTGACCTGGATGGTCCAGGCTAGCCCGATCTCATCTGATCTCGTGAGCTAAGCAGAGTCGGCCCTGGTCAGTGCTTAGATGGGAAACCCCCAAGGAAGTCCAGGGTCATTACGGAGAAGAAGGCAATCTGTCTCTGCTCCTCTCTTGCCTTGAAAACCCCATGATTGGTTGCCCTGAGTCAGTTGCGACTTGACGGCACACAATTATTTGCCCTGACCTGGATGGCCCAGGCTAGCCTGATCTCATCAGATCTCAGAAGCCAAGCAGGGTTGAACCTGCTTAGTACTTGGATGGTAAACCGCCAAGGAAGTCCAGGGTTGCTACGCAGAGGCAGGCAACGGCAAACCACTTCTGTTCATCTCTTGACTTGAAAACCCTACGGGGTCGCAATAAGTCATTTGTGACATGACAGCACTTAATTATTTATCCCTGACCTAGATAGCCCAGATGAGCCTAATTTCGTCAGATCTCAGAAGTTAAGCAGGGTCAGCCCTGGTCAGTGCTTGGATGGGAGACCACTAAGGAAGTCCAGGGTTGCTATGCAGAGGCCGGCAGTGGCAAACCACCTCTGTTGGTCTCTTGCCTTGAAAGCCCTATGGGGTCACCATATGTCGGCTGTGACTTCACGGCACTTTCCACCCCAGTAACTCCTACAAAATTATCTGAAACATTCCCCCTGAAACAAGTAATTCACACGTTGACAAATGTCAGAGAAGTGATTCTGGGGTGTTTCCCACACAATGGAACTGCACTGAGGAAAACATGCAAACTCTTGTGTAGATGGTTACATGATGACAACTGTAAACATGACTCTTGAGCTGAATCCCAGATCTCTGTTCAATCCAGGAGAATGCAGTGTCTTGAACTTCATTATTAGTTTGCTGCGGTTACTGCTGAATTACAACTAATAATGAAGATTCATGTCGCACTGCCAGTGCTGATTTCTCCACGGCTGCCACCCCTCTGCATATCACACCTAATCCAATCATGCCTGCTAATGTCATTTACCTGCTATTGACATTTGCCTGCTATTGACATTGGGTGTCCGAATTCACTCTTCTCTACTTAAGGATAGATAGACTCACATTCTAGCTTTATCTGAAGAAGTGAGCCATAGCTCATGGAAGCGCATACCCTGGCAGAAATTTTGCTAGTCTTTAAGGTGTTACTGGACTCTTGTTCTTTTCTGTTGCTACAGACAGAAAAACACAGCTACCCATTGTGATCTTACCTAAGGGGTTTGCAAAAGCTCAGCGTTAGGCCAGGGATTCAGCAGCCTAGCAGGTTTACTGGGGCTCCCACCCTAAAAACAAGATTTGAGTCCAGCAGCACCTTAGAGAACAACTAGATTTTCCGGGGTATGAGCTTTCGAGAGTCAAAGCTGCCTTCGTCAGAAGCAAGTAAGAATGGAGATCTCTGAGTCCTTAGATCCAAGCAGAAGGGGGGAGGGGTGTAGGTGTCTCGAGTGCTCTTGGACTCAAAACTTGCTCTTTGACTGCAGACTGACCCGGCTGCCCACCTGGAACTCTGAAAAGAGCAGCTGAGATTTGGGGCATTTATTATGCTCTTTCTTTCAAGGCCTCCAGAGGGTGCTGTGGCTACACAAAAGCCTAATGGAAAACTCAGGATTCACTCCGAAGGAAATGGGATTTGGAATAATGTGCTGCCTCTAGTCTCTTGGCAGATGTGCCGGTAAGAGAGGGAAAGCGATAAATGTTGCAAAAGACATAATGCATGTGAAGTGCTGTCAAGTTGCTTCCGACTCATGGCGACCCTATGAGAGAGCCAGCGTGGTGTAGTTGTTAAGAGCGGTGGTTTGGAACAGTGGACTCTGATCTGGAGAACCGGGTTTGATTCCCCGCTTCTCCGCATGAGCGGCGGACTCTAATCTGGTGAACTGGATTTGTTTCTCCACTCCTACACATGAAGCCAGCTGGGTGACCTTGGGCTAGTCACTCTCTCAGCCCCACCTACCTCACAGGGTGTCTGTTGTGGGAAGGGGAAGGGAAGGTGATTGTAAGCCGGTTTGAGTCTCCCTTAAGTGGTAGAGAAAGTTGCCATATAAAAACCAACTCTTCTTCAATGTCCTCTAAAACGTCCTATCCTTAACAGCCTTGCTCAGGTCTTGCAGACTCAGGCTTCCTTTATAGAGTCAATCCATCTCTTGTTGGTCTTCCTCTTTTCCTGCTGCATTCGACTTTTCCTAGCATGGTTGTCTTTTCCAGTGTCTCTCGTCATCTCATGATGTGACCCTATGATGAGACAATCCAAAATGAAAAAAAGAGGCATAACAGACGTGTACAAAAATCACTCCAGAAGAAAACCTTTGTTTAACATTATATGAATGTGCTCCACAAACAATTGGGAGAGGAACTTTTAAGTCAGGTACTGCAGTTCATGCAGGTTATGGGTAGAACCTGCCTTGCCTTTTTGTTTCGTAAATGAATACCGGTCCATTGACAGAAGAAGAAGTGGGTGCTTGCCATACTGAGTAAATCGACACCCTGATGATCTATATTCTTGCTCCACTTGAAATCTAGTTGCTTTGGAGACTTCTTGGCCTGAAGCCCCCAGGAATTAAGACAGTCAGGGTACATTTTAGTCTCCTGACTAATGTTAAGCAGGCCTAGACATAGGGTTGCCAACCTCCAGCTGGTGGCTGGAGATCTCCTGCTGTTACACCTGATCTCCAGGCGACAGAGATCAGTTCCCCTGGATAAATGGTCTGCTTTGGAAGGCGATCTCTAGCATTAGACCCATTAAAAGTAGAATATTACATTGGGCACGCATACACGCTAAGCTTTCTAGCGCTCCTGTTGTTGACCATTTCATTGCTGCTCGTCATTCTGAAAATGACCTTCGCTTCTTTGTCATTTGACATTTGAAAGGAAAACGCTTTGATAAAAGAAATACAGAAAAAAAATTAAGACAGAAAGAGGCTTTTTTCATTCACGTTTTTGATTCAGTTAAACCTAAGGGTTTGAATCTTGAAAACGACCTTTCTTGTTTCATATAATTTAAATAGTATACGGTAGTTGTTAGTGTCAGTAGGTTCCCCTTAGGTAGAGTATATACGGTAACTTAGAGAGAAGAAGCACTTGGTGAGTTATGTGCAAACACCTGATTTGTATTTAACTGAGAACAAGAAGGAATAGTTTATACTATACTTGTATCCCATTGGGAACTGGTTATATTGTTGCTGTAGAAGATTGAATTAAAACAGACTACTTTCTTATGTAATTTATTTACTACAAAATGGATGTATGTATTTTTTTTACAATATTTATAATACTTGATGTTGGTGCTAAATTATATTGGTATTTTAAAAAATAATGTATTTAAATATAGGACATATTATGGGGCTGAAGAAAAGAATGTGAAACGGCCGTCCCCCATTTTTTGGATTTATACCTGCCATTGGATATCCTAAAGAGACTGGTTATTATTGAAATCCAGAAGAGGACTTTTGCATCCTACTTTGCACCAAAGGAATTGCTTTACACCAGGGGTGGGGAACCTTTTTCCTGCCAAGGGCCATTTGCACATTTATAAAATCATTCGGGGGCCATAACCAGGTGTAGATCTCCCGGTGGGGGGGGGGAAGAGGCTAGGGTTGCCAGGTCTCCAGCCACCACCTGGAGGTTGGCAACCCCAGGGGAGGCCACGCAGACAAGGCCTGCAGGGCGCCCCCACTCCCCCCTCTCAGGCGGGAGGGCAGCCAGTGGTGGGGCCCAGCAAACAGCCTGCAGTCGATCGGCGAGGGAGGAAGGAAAACAGAGAAAGAGGAAAAGGGAGGGAGGGAGAAAGAGAAAGGGAGAAAGAAATGGAGAGAGGGGGAGAAAGAAAGAAAAGGACGGAGGCACACACTGGTGCACGCCAGCCCGCGCAACCAGGCCCCAGCTCCCCACCTCCCCCGCCTACACACACCCATACCCTGTGGCACATGGAGCCCCGAGCGATTAGGCCCCAGTCTCCATGCCCTCCCCCCCCCGAGTCCATAAAAGGCCCCCCTGAAACCCAATCGGCTCCTGCATGCCTGCTCTGCCGCCGGGAGCCGCCAGCCTCTCCCCTCCCACTGCTGCTCAACAGCCGACAGGCAGCGAGAGGGGCTTACAATGTGCCGCGGGGTTCCTGCACGCCGCGGCTGTAGGGGGCAGCCTTAGGGGAAGCATCCCTCCCCCTCCCCTCTCGCCGACCAACAGCCGACAGTCGGCGAGAGGAGGTCCAAAGGGCACTGCAGCGCCCCTGTAAGCCGCAGCCCCAGGAACACCCTCGGGGAGGACTGCCCTGCGCCCCGCCTCCATGGCAGGGCCCCGGAGCTCCCGAGGGCCACAAAAAATGTCCTCGGGGGCCACATACGGCCCCCGGGCCTGAGGTTCCCCATCCCTGCTTTACACTTACCTTGTATTCTTGTGTATATATTTAGCAACGTAGTGGTTAAGATTTCATGTTCTACACCTGTCCTTGTCTTTTTCATCATTGTCACTTATTATACCATTGCTATTTTGTATCCTGTCTATGTGCTTTTTTGTACCCATTCTCCCGTGCTAATTTCCAAACCTTGCGGTATAGGCACGGAGGTGCCCTTATTTTTTGACTTGCTAACCTCCAGGTACTAGCAGGAGATCTCCTGCTATTACAACCGATCTCCAGCAGATAGAGATCCATTCCCCTGGAGAAAATGGCCGCTTTGGCAATTGGACTCTATGGCATTGAAGTCCCTGCCCACCTCAGACTCCGCCCCAAAAAACTCCCGCTGGTGGCAAAGAGGGACCTGGCAACCCTACCAGCAAGGCTTCTGATTGACTATGGGAGATTTGATTGGCTATATAGATTTTTTAAGTGTTGTTTTGGCAGCAGCAGCCACCACAGCATGAAGATCTGCACTGTGTTACTGAAGCTAAGCTGTGGCAGCCATTTTGTGGCTGGTTCCGCCTCCTGTGGCAGCCATTTTGTTGCTGTGCCCACCATGCTGTGTCAGAATGTTTTAACTGAGGATTTCTGAGGGATACTTCTGGCTTCTCTAGAAGTGGAGAAAGAGTTTCATCTCTTTTTTAAAAAAATGGTCCTTTTCTATTTGTCCAAGGGTTCAGAACATCTTCTGGAACTTGCTTGGATATTTACGTACATTATGTTCCCCTTTGCAGATTTAAGGGCCTGCCGGAAAAACTCGAGAGGAACAGCATATGCTGTTATATGATTGTTCAAATAACGTCTTTATTTAACTGGAGAATTAAATGCTGTTCGATCATTCCAGTATAAGCACGCTTAATCTTTCCCCCTCTCATTTGTCTAAACCGAGCGAATAAAAACGCCAAACGGATTTGCAGACTCACCCCCAATTATCCCTCTTCTTGAACTCAACCCGCAATCTCATCCTAGCAGCCTCTGGCTCCATTTAACTCCCAGGATCATTTCTGTTTGCCCAGTCTCTATTTGCCCATCTTCAGTTTCCCATCTTTATTTCCAAGGCAAACAGATGAATTTATTTTGAGTAATATCCTGAGCGTTGCTCGATAAGTAGATCTTTATTACCCCTGTGTTTTCACTAGGTTTGATCGCTTTGGATATCCACAGAAACATAACAGTTGGTAAGAGAGAGCAGTGCAGACCGGGAAAGCTGTTCAGATTTCACGCCTGCCTTATGTCAGATGCAAATGTTGTTCGTTGGCTGTGTTGGGTCTCCTCGTGTGTTTGAAGGGAGGGAGTTCAGATGCCTCTTTCCTTGGAGGGAGACAACAGCCATCTGGGTTAGTATTTATATCAGAGCAACGAGCCCCTAAAAATGAGTCCTTAATTAATAGTAAGCGCTCTGTAAAATGCGCAGTGCAGAATTTGTTAACTGAGAAGTTGTTCTGCCAGTTTCTCACCTTTTGTAAAGGAGATGAATAAAGAAAGGTGTTTTTTTTTTAATGGATACAGGGAGGCAGCTTGAATAAGTGATCGCATTTGATTAGCGCCTCCATTTTCTTCTTCTTAGACACTAACCCAGGGATGTCAAACATAAGGCCCATGGGCCACATCCTGCCCCTTGAGAGCTCTTATCCAGCCCGCAAGCCAGCTGAGGCAGCTATCCCCCTTTCTCGATCTGGGCTGGTGAGGCATTGCCCGGCCCGACCAAGTGGCATTTATGTCATATCCGGCCCTCGTAAAAAGTGAGTTTGACACCCCTTCTCCAACAATTTCTGCAGATACAGAGTCACCAGAACTATCTGTTAATAATGTGACATTCGAGTCTGGAAGCACCTTAGAGACCGAGAAGATTTTCCAGGTGTGAGCTTTCGGGAGTCATAAGAACATAAGAAAAGTCCAGCAGCCTGTTCACACAGTGGCCAACCAGGTGCCTCTAGGAAGCCCACAAACAAGGGGACTGCAGCAGCATTCTCCTGCCTGTGTTCCAAAGCACCTAGTATAATAGGCATGCTCCTCTGATCCTGGAGAGAATAGGGATGCAGCATGACTAGTATCCATTTGGACTAGTAGTCATGGATAGCTCCATCCTCCATAAGAACATAAGAAAGGCCATGCTGGATCAGACCAAGGCCCATCAAGTCCAGCAGTCTGTTCATACAGTGGCCATCCAGGTGCCTCTAGGAAGCCCACAAACAAGACGACTGCAGCAGCATTATCCTGCCTGTGTTCCACATCTGATGAAGGGAGCTTTGACTCTCGAAAGCTCATACCTGGAAAATCTTCTCAGCCCCTAAGGCGCTTCCGGACTCAAATCTAGGTGTTCTATTGCAGACCAACACAGCTATTTCCTGAAGTCATTAATAATGTGCTCTTTTTTTTTACATCTAGGGGTTTCTTCCTCTGGGGCTCCCTTTAAATATCCAGGATGAGTGGGGGATTCTCCGTTGCCAGGATGCGGGCTGTTTGCTGATAAAGAGGTACGCCAAGATCTCTCCCCAATGCCACGATTAAAAGGAACGGCAGAAATGTAACATAGTTCTCGGGAGTCTGCCAGTGGTTCCGAAATAGCAGATTCATGTCCAATTTATATACTAAGGCAGCATGATTCAGAACACAGCGAAGGCTCACCTAGGACAGCTGGAAAGCTGTAGATTATAGGGTTGGATCCTAATTTGTTCAGAGACGTGAACACAAACGGATGGTGCGAGAGGCTGGTTTGAAACGGAATCCGCTGTTTGTCTTTCAGGGCTTGTCTCCTGTGGACGCATGCCAGGCTGTTGTCCAGGATATCCTCCCAACGAACAGGAAAGGAAAAGATGTTTGAGCTCAGCATAATAGCCTTGAATATGAAGCTACAGCCCAGATCAGGTTCCGAAACGATCAAGGATGTGATAATGGTGCAGTTCACTTGCCAACAGGTCTTTTAAACATGGTGAGCCAGTGCAGTTTAGTGGTTAAGAGCGGTGAACTCTAATCTGGAGAACCGGGTTTGATTCCCCACTCCTCCACATGAGTGGCGGAGTCTAATCTGGTGAACCGGGTTGGTTTCCCCCCCTCCTACACTTGAAGCCAGCTGGGTAACCTTGGGCTAGTCACACTCTCTCAGCCCCACCTACCTCACAGGGTGTCTGTTGTGGGGAGGGGAAAGGAAGGTGATTGTAAACTGGTTTGGTTCTCCCTTAAGTGGTAGAGAAAGTCGGCATATAAAAACCAGCTCTTCTTCTATGTAATTGATCTTTGATTTA
This sequence comes from Euleptes europaea, assembly GCF_029931775.1. NCBI lineage: Eukaryota > Metazoa > Chordata > Lepidosauria > Squamata > Sphaerodactylidae > Euleptes > Euleptes europaea. Next base: position 6,115,057 of record NC_079321.1, read on the forward strand.
TTCAAGGTTTATGCATTTTTAATGATAATTCCCAGAGAAGGATGCGTGGGCAAGTGGAGGTTTTGCAGGGGGTGGAAAGGAGGGTGTCAGGGGGTTCCTGGTGGTGGGCAGATGGCCCCCCGGGACTGTATGCCCAGGGCCCTCCAAAACCTGGAACCAGCTCCTCTCCATATTGCTTTATGACACGCCGTTCACACGTGCATTCTTGTGTTAGGGAGAAGTTGGAGCTGCTTCGTCGATGGCATTTCCATACTGGGTCTGGGCTCAAGGGAAGGACTCTGTAGAGCAACTGACACACCAGCCGTGAAGGAATCAATGGAAGAATTTGGCTTACTTTCTGATTTTCTCTCAACCTCTGGGAGTTACATTCCAGTGTAAAGCGGGTGTAGGTGTATATTCTGAGATTTCCCCCTCAGGCAGACCTCGACCAAGTTTTCTTTCTCTAGGAACCAGCCCCCAAAAATTCACAGCCAGACTCATTTTTCCCCATTCAGGGCATCATATTTTAATGCCAAGTTTTCTAATTATTGCTAACACAGAACATAATTCAAACCTCTTCATTGTTACTCACAATCATAATTTTATTCACATTGAACACATGAAGCTGCCTTCTACTGAATCAGACCCTTGGTCCATCATAGTCAATATTGTCTACTCAGACCAGCAGCGGCTCTCCAGGGTCTCAGGTAGAGGTCTTTCACATCACCTACTTGCCTCATCTCTTTAACTGGAGATGCCGGGGATTGAATCTGGGACCTTCTGCATGCTAAGCAGAGGCTCTACCACTGAGCCACTGCACCTTCCCAATGCTTGTGACAGAAGCGTTGTAGTATGTAAATAAATATGGGATAACCCACCCACAACTTTTAAAAGCTCCATTTAATTGAATGATTAGGAAATGAATTCATCCGCTGCCTCTGAGCTGTGTGGTGACAGAAATCCTAAAACATGCTCCGGCTCAGAAGCGCTACCTAGAGGGTCTGGGACCCTTAATTACATTACAGTAAAGGTATTCACTTCCATTCCACATTGTACCATCCTGGCAGACTTAATCTCTTTTGGACAAAGGACGATCCAGTTTGGACCAGATCCAATATGGCTTTCTGTCAGACTTCAGTACCTCGTTGCATCTCAGTAATAATAAACTTTGCTCCAGACGTTGCAGAGAGTTTAAAAGTTTTATTAAGAAAGCAAACGGGTTCAGAACGTCTATACAACTTAAGGTCAGAATGCCAATGGGGAGGATACAGGCTATCTATATAGAGAACACACACTAGAATTGGCTACACGTAATCTTTGAAATGCAAAACATCAGGGTTCTTTCAAGCTTCAAGAGGTGCCAGGCTTCTGGCAGAATTGACACCTTTAGAACAGATAGTTGCTTTACAATAGGAAGGCTTTGAAGTGGAAGTGTTACTGCCTCCGGCCTTCGTCCCCCCTTCCCAAACTGAAGAGAACTTTCCCACGAGACGGGGCGGGAGGGGGGGGGGGAGAACACAGAGCTTGCTATCCAGGGCCCGACTGGGTGCCCTCGCTGACACTTTCCTTATGTTCAGAGGCATTACCAGGTGCCTGATGGAGGTGGGACTATGTGGGATATAGCTCTGATTGGTAAACATAGCCTCTGACATCAGAGATAGGGATTTGCATGGGAGTGGAGAAATCTGTTTGTCATTCTTAGAAAGGAGTCCGGCTGACTTTCAATGCCATTTAGCATAAATACGGTATGGGGACATTTGGGATTTCCCCGTCAGTTTTCAGTCTTCAAGTAGAAACTGGGTCCACAGGAAGTTGGGTAGGGTGTTAAGGACTCCGACTTCTTGTTACCACAAGGAACTCTGCACAAGCTCAGAGGAACCAGCTTCAGCATAGATAACGTGTTTTGCTTAGTTACTGTTAACTGTATTGCTTTTCATTTGAATAACAGAATTGTTCCACCAGGCCTATGGTTGAGGTCAGGTACGGGTTTACTATAAACGCTGGCCTCCCTACTTTACCCACCGTTGCGGAATAACCGCCTACAGGCCAAACTCTGGCCTTATATGACAACTCTGTGCGCCATTTGTAGTTCTGATTTTAATACGTTAGACCGGTTTTAATTTATTGTTTTATGTGATTTTATAGTTCTATTGTATTTTGATCGTTTATGCGAGCCGCTCTGAGCCCGGCCTGCCAGGGTAGAGCGGGTTATAAGAATGAAAAAATAAATAAATAACTCCGTGCAGTTGTTGCTGTGTGTTTTATCTGTATTTGGTTTGCCTTTCTTCCCACCCCCTTTTGAATCCCTTTCTCCCACCCTTTCCCTTTGTTTCTCTCTTTTACAGTAAACCTTTCTATAAAGACTTGGGGGGGGGGGTGCTTCACTTAGTCCCATCTATATCTCTATTTCTCTTAATCTCTTCCCCGTGTTCTAGACTGCATGGGTGCTACCAGGTTGGCAATAAGTTATTTTGTTGTTCTAGTACTGCGCTGGAAGACTACCTTCTCAGCTGGTCAGTCTAGAGCAAAGCTCCTTAAACTGTGGGTCACGACCCCATATGGGGTCACGTAACTGAATGTGGGGGTCGTGGAAAATTTGGCAATAAAAAATAGGTATACAAATCAAACATTTACTGATATATATACCTATATACCCAGGGTCATATAAAAATTTCTTGGGGGAAAAGGAGTCAGAGTGGAAGAAGTTTAAGAAGCCCTGGTCTAGAGGTTCTCAGGGGGTCCTGAGTGGTGGTGGCGGCGGGTTACCAGGGTACTTTCTAGGGAACTCTCGGTCTAAGGGAGTTCCCCAGCAAAGAAAGGCACCATTTCCCCCTTCCTGCTGTAACAGGTATAAAGTTACATTTACATACAAACCAGCAATGTCAAGAACTTCGGGTGCAATTATTTTTAAAAGGGACCCATACATGCCCTGCCCTGGGTGGAAAAGGCCATCAAGTTGCAGCTGACTTGTGGGTGACCCTGGAAGTTTTTCAAAGCAAGAGACGAACAGAGATGGTTTGCCATTGCCTGCCTTTGAGTAGAGACCCTGGACTTCTTTGGTGGTCTCCCATCCAAATACTGGCCAGAGCCGACCCCGTTTAGCTTCAGATCTGATAAAATAAAGCTAGCCTTGGCCATGCAGGTCGGGGTATCAGTAAAAAACATTTTGATGAAAATGATAAAATATATACCCTTTTCCCAGAAAGGGGGGGGAAGGGAGTTGGTAATGAATTGTTCTGGGACACGTCGAGCGGTACTTTTATTACAGAGGATACACCAGTCGCTCTTGTACAACTCAGTGACAATGTTTTACGTGCTGCTAATTGTACAGAAATTACGCAAACCCAGCAAAGATTTTGACCTTTGGTACTGATAACTCTGCCACTCTGGCAGCCGGTGACTGCCGCCGTAGGCAGAACCATTCTGGATTTTGTGGCTCCCAAGAACAGCGGGGACTCAGTAATTCTGCCTCGTTTAAAGTCATAGTTGTTGGAGCCGCACGTGGTACCCCAACAGCATAGTCTCTTCTTTTAGATGATCCCATGAAGCTGCCTTGTACTGAATCAGACCCTGGGTCCATCAAAGTCAGTATTGTCTGCTCAGACCGGCAGCAGCTCTCCAGGGTCTCAGGCAGGGGTCTTTCACAGCACCTACTTGCCTTGTCCCTTTAAGTGGAGATGCCGGGGATTGAACCTGGGACCTTCTGCATGCCAAGCAGAGGCTCTATCACTGAGCCACGGCTCGTCCCATGATAGTGTGCACATGTTATGAAGAAGTTGATGCCGGATTCCAGGAACAAGAAAAGCTCAATAGGGACTCGGAACCGTTGGAGCATTTCCATAGACAGAAACGTTTTCCCCCAGTAGGGTTGCCAACCTCCAGGTACTACCTGGAGATCTCTTGCTATTACAACTGATCTCCAGCTGATAGAGATCAGTTCCCCTGGACAAAATGGCCGCTTTGGCAATTGAACTCTATGACATGGAAGTCCCTCTCCAAGCCCTGCCCTCCTCAGGCTCTGTCCCAAAACCTTTCTCATGGGGTATGGGGAAGGGTAGAGATTGGAAATGTTGGGTTGGCAGTAGGGTTGGGAAATACCTGGAGATTTTAAGGGTGGAGCCTGAGGGTGGGGTTTGGGGAGGGGAGGGACCTCAGTGGGATGTAATGTCATAGATTCCACCTTCCAAAGTGGCCATTTCCTCTAGGCAAACTGATCTCTATCGCCTGGAGATTAGTTGTAATAGTGGGAGATCTCCAGCCACCACCTGGATGTTGGCAACCCTATTTGGCGGTGGGATGCAGCTTATGAGCTGTGAACTGGCTGTCTTCCCCACGAGAGATTCTCTCCAGGACTAGAGGAGCATGCCTATTGTGTTAGGTGCTGTGGAACACAGGCAGGACAATGCTGCTGCAGTCATCTTGTTTGTGGGCTTCCTGGAGGCACCTGGTTGGGCCACTGTGTGAACAGACAGCGGGACTTGATGGACCTTGGTCTGATCCAGCAGGGCTTTTCTTATGTTCTTAAGATTTGATGTGGTGCCTGGAGACTCTGCAAGGAATACAAAAAGCGCGGGATAAGAATACACTGACATTTTAGGATATAATCACAGCTTGCCGTCGGAGCAACAATAGGGGCTGGCAGTAATTATGCACTGCCATTGTCATTGGGACAATCCTTTGTGTGTTCTTTCAAGGCACCAAACAAGACTGGTGTTGCCATCTGGTCAATGACAACCGTTTCTCCCTCCAGTAACAGTTTAAAACTTGGGAGATTTCACTTGAGAACCCCTGGTCTGATGCAATCCGCCTGCTCTGAACCTTATAATTACATTAGCAACAGCACAGATCCTACTGCGTCTATTTATGCTGACTTGCTGAAGAAAAAAAGGACATTTCCAATGCTGATTACAGCTTTCGTAAAGGCGAGGACTGAACCTATTATTCAACAAACACAAGCGTGCTTTTTCATTAGAACATAAGAAAGGCCACGCTGGATCAGACCAAAGCCCATCTAGTCCAGCAGTCTGTTCACACAGTGGCCAACCAGGTGCCTCTAGGAAGCCCACAAACAAGACGACTGCAGCAGTATTGTCCTGCCTGTGTTCCACCACACCTAATATAATGGGCATGCTCCTCTGATACTAGAGAGAATAGGGATGCATCATGACTAGTATTCATAAGAACATAAGAAAAGCCCTGCTGGATCAGGCCAAGGCCCATCTAGTCCAACAGTCTGTTCACACAGTGGCCAACCAGGTGCCTCTAGGAAGCCTGCAAACAGGACGACTGCAGTAGCATTCTCCTGCCTGTGTTCCACAGGAGCTAATATAACAGGCATGCTCCTCTGGTACTGAAGAGAATAGGTATGCATCGTGACTAGTATCTATTTTGACTAGTAGCCATGAATAGCCCTCTCCTCCATGAACATGTCCCCTCCCCTCTTAAAGCCTTCCAAGTTGGCAGCCATCCCCACATCCTGGGGCAGGGAGTTCCACAATTTAACCATGCGTTGTGTGAAGAAATATGTCCTTTTGTATCCACACAGCCTCTTACGTACCCGCTGCTTTGTCCCAGGGAGAATGGAAACCCCGTCATTCACCCAAGCCAGAAGGGGTCTGAACTTATTGAGACCAAGAGGGAAAGAGATCTTGGAACTGGTTGGACAGGATGTTGGACTAGATCAGGGGTGGGGCCCGGGGGCCATATGCGGCCCCTGAGGACATTTTTTGTGGCCCTCGGGAGCTCCGGGGCCCTGCTGCAGAGGCGGGGTGCAGGCCGGCCCTCCCAGAGGGTGTTCCTGGCACCATGGCTTACAGCAGCGCTGCGGTGCCCTTTGGACCTCCTCTCGCCGACTGTCGGCTGTTGAGCAGCGAGAGGGAGGGGGAAAGAGGCTGGCAGCTCCCGGCAGCAGAGCATGCATGCAGGAGCCGATCGGGCTTCAGGGGGGCCCTTTTGAGGACTCTGGGGAGGAGAGGGCATGGAGACTGGGGCCCGGTTGAGTGGGGCTCTGTGCGCCGCCGGGTGTGTGTGTGTGTGTGTGGGCAGGGGAGGCTGGGGCCCGGTCGCAAGGGGCCAGCGTGAGCGTGTGTGTGTGGGGGGGGGGGAAAGGCTTTTCTCTCTTTTCTTCCTCTTTTTCTGTCACTCTCCTTTTTCCCCTCTCTTTCTCCCTCTCTTTCTCCCTTTTTCTTTGTCTCCCTCCGTCCTTTTCTTTCTTTCTCCCTCTCTCTCCATTTCTTTCTCCCTTTCTCTCCCTTTCTCCCTCCCTCCCTTTTCCTCTTTCTCTGTTTTCCTTCCTCCCTTGCCGATCGACTGTGGGCTGCGCCCCCCTGGCACCTCGTTTGCTCGGGCCCACTGCTGGCTGCCCTTCCGCCTGGGAGGGGGGAGTGGGGGCACCCTGCAGGCCTTCTCTGTGTGGTCTCCCCTGGGTTGCCAACCTCCAGGTGGTGGCTGGAGACCTGGCAACCCTAGCCTCTTCCCCCCCCAGGAGATCTACACCTGGTATGGCCCCTGAATGATGTCATAAATGTGCAAATGGCCCTTGGTAGGAAAAAGGTTCCCCACCCCTGGACTAGATGGACCACTGGTCTGATCCAGTCTGATTCTTCTTCTGGAGGTTGGCAACCCTGTTGTGTATGGGGCTGGTGTGACAACCTTTCCAAAGTCAAAACAATCCCGTCTAGGAGGTGGTGAGCACTCCTTCTCTGGAGGTTTTTAAGAAGAGGTTGGATAGCCATCTGTCAGCAATGCTGATTCTGTAACCATAGGGTTTAGGCAGATGATGAGAGGGAGGGCATCTTGGACATCTTCTGGACATGGAGTGGGGGTCACTGGGGGTGTAGGGGGGAGGTAGTTGTGAGTTTCCTACATTGTGCAGGGGGTTGGAATAGATGACCCTGGTGGTCCCTTCCAACTCTATGATTCTAAGAGGCACCTACACCACGGTGCACAATCCATGGCAAGGTGACCCAGAACATAGGAAGGGAACGCCCTTTCCCATTCCCTGCCCCTTGTTTCTGCCTTACCTGCAGGAAACAAAAAATTACTCAGGAGCCCAAATAAGATCAATCATCCGGCCAGTGTGAGGCAAAACCAATCCACCCTGTTTCTCCAAAGATTACTAGGATGCCGGCACACCCAAACAACTTCCTGTTGTGGGCAGATCCTCACCCTCCAGATGACATGGTGTGCTAAATTCTAGCCAGGGGAGGCTTTCCCCAATCTCAGTGGGCCCCATGCTAGGGGTGCCAGCCTCCAGGTGGGACCTGGAGATCCCCTGGAATTACAGCTCCTCTCCAAACTACAGAGATCAGTTCCCCTGGAGAAAATGGATGCTTTGGAGGGTGGCCTCTGTGGCTTTGTACCCCACTGAGGTCCCTGTCCTCCCCTAGATCCACCCCCAAATCTCCACGAGTTTCCCAACCTGGAGCTGGCAACCCTAGCCCCGGCCTCTTCTTCCCGTCCAGGCTGCTTGGCTTCAGCCCCGGGTCCTGGTCCCGTTCGGCTCCCTGAGGAGAAAAGAAGCTCCTCTGGTAAGGTGGTCGCGGCGAGGATGCTTTGTCTTGCCATCTCGGCCCCTCATGGGTCCATGGCGGGTGGGGTGGGGGCCCCTCCGGGTGGCAATTGCGGTCCCGGACAGACCAGGCTAGGGTCTGTCTCGGGATAGACTATTTACATTTTTATTCCTGTGAATGGTTGTGTAGGTAGGGGCTAGGGTTGCCAGGTCCCTTTTCGCCACTGGCGGGAGATTTTTGGGGTGGAGCCTGAGAAGGGTGGGGTTTGGGGAGGGGAGGGACTTCAATGCCATAGAGTCCAATGGTCATTTTATCCAGGGGAACTGATCTCTAACGGCCGGAGATCAGTTGTAATAGGTCTATAAAATTCTGCATGGTATGGAGAGAGTGGACAGGGAGGAGCTTTTCTCCCTCTCTCGTAATGCCAGAACACGTGGTCATCTGCTGAAGCTGGCGGGTGAGAGATTCAAAACAGATAAAAGGAAGTATTTCTTTACACAATGCATAGTTAAATGGTGGAACTCCCTGCCCCAGGATGTGGTGACAGCTGCCAACTTGGAAGGGTTTAAGAGGGGAGTGGACATGTTCATGGAGGAGAGGGGTATCCATGGCTACTTGTCAAAATGGATACTAGTCATGATGCATGCCTATTCTGTCCAGGATCAGAGGAGCATGCCCATTATATTAGGTGCTGTGGAGCACAGGCAGGGCAATGCTGCTGCAGTCATCTTGCTTGTGGGCTTCCTGGAGGCACCTGGTTGGCCACTGTGTGAACAGACGTCTGGACTTGATGGACCTTGGTCTGATCCAGCATGGCCTTTCTTATGTTCTTATGTACAAGTGAAGTCCAGACACCAGAGATCTGTCCCCCTGGAGAAAAGGGCTGCTTAGGAGGGTAACGTTATACCCAGCTGGGGGCTCTCCCCTCCCCAAACCCTGCCCCCTTTAGGTTCCTCAGACTCAGGAAGATGCTTAATTTTGTTAGCATAGCTTGGAAAACAAGCTTTGGACAGTCAACTGAACAAAATTAAGACAATAAACATTTAGTGGGGAGTTGCATTCCAGAGCCGATTAAAAGCAGCGGTTGAGTCCTGCCAAGTTTTACGAAATGCAGCATTTAGCTGTGTGCTCAAATGAACGGGCATTTCACGTTTGCTACCCGAAGGAATGGGTGGATTTCAGCTCTTTCTCTTATTTCCGTCATTCTGTTCTTCTATTCCTCATCTGTACATTCATCATTAGTCATCAGAAACCTGCCAGGGATAAACAGAGGCAACCGACACTCCAGTCCAAAAATTCTCATTGCTAATCTACGTATGTCGACTGAATGTAATCATGTATATAGAATCATAGAGCTGGAAGGGTCCACACAGGCGATCTAGTCCAACCCCCTGCTTAATGCAGGATCAGCCTAGAGCATCCCTGACATGTGCTTGTCCCGCCTCTGCTTAAAGACTGCCAGTGAGGGGGAGCTCACCACCTCCACAGGTAGCCAATTCCTCTGTCGAACAACTTACTGTAAAAAATTATTTCCTAATATCCAGCTGGTACCTTTCCGCCTGCAGTTTAAACCCATTCTTGTGAGTCCTATCCTATGCTGCCAACAGGAACAGCTCCCTGCCTTCCTCTAAGTGACAGCCCTTCATATACTTAATGGGGTATTCTTCACGGTGGATTTTGCTTCGAATCGGAGCAAATAATAAACTGATTTAAATAGCTTTTTCATGGCAGTGCAGATTCTCCCTGGGGGAAAACACAGCTCTGCAGTGAATAACCAAAATTTGCCTCCGATGCAAAACAGCGTCGAAACAGCAGCAAATCTCCGTGAAGAATACCCCAATGAGAGCAATCTTGTCCCCCCTCAACCCCCTCTTCTCCAGACTAAACATTCCCAACTCCCTCAGCCTTTCCTCGTAGGGCTTGGTCTCCATGCCCCTGATCATCCTTGTCGCTCTCCTCTGCACCCGCTCCATTCTGTCCACATATAGTTCAATACCCTCACCTGGATAGCCCAGGCAAGCCAGATCTCATCCGATCTCTGAAACTAAGCAGGGTTGGACCACCAAGGAAGCCCCAGGGTCACGACCAAAGAAAACCCTACAGGATCACCGTAAACTGACTGCAACTTGATGGGGGGGGGGGACACTTTGATAGTACATGCATTTTTAATAAACATAGTGTGAATAGCGTAGAATTGGCTGTTAGAGGGTCGGGCTAAGATCTGAGAGACCCAGATTTGAAACCACACTCTCTCATGGCAGCTCGTTGGGTGTTTGGGTTGCCAGGTCCCTCTTCGCCACCGGTGGGAGGATTTTGGGGGAAAGCCTGAGGAGGGTGGGGTTTGTGTAGGGGCTTCAATGCCATAGAGTCCAATTGCCGAAGGGGCCATTTTCTCCAGGTGAACTGATCTCTGTCGGCTGGAGATGCAGTTGTAATAGCAGGAGATTCCCAGCTAGTACCTGGAGGCTGGCAAGCCTATTGGGTGTCTTTGCATCAGTGGAACAGGCTTCCTTGGGAGGTTGTGGGCTCTCCTTCTCTGGAGGTTTTTAAGCAGCGGCTAGATGGCCATCTGACAGCAAGGCTGATTATGTGAACTTAGGCAGATTGTGAGAGGGAGGACAGGAAGGGTTGTGTCAGTGCTTGGCTCTTGTGGCCCTTTCTTACATGCCCAGTGAAATGCCGACCGCCACTTTGGGGTCAAAAAGCGATTTTCCTCCAGGCCAGATTGACCAGGGATCCTGGAGGATTTTGGGGTGTTTTTTTTTTTTTTTACCATCTTCTGGGCATGGAGTAGGGGTCACTGGGGGTGTGGGGGGCAGGTAGTTGTGAATTTCCTGCATTGTGAAGGGGGTCAGACTAGATGACCCTAGTGGTCCCTTCCAACTCTATGATTCTATTATTCTATTCTCTTAGAGTCACAGCATTGTCGTGAGGATAAAATGGAGGAGGGACAAATGACATAAGTCACTTCTGCTTCCCCGCTGGGGAGTAAAGAAGGGTAGAAATATCCAAATGAATAATTAACATTCAGACTTTTGTGCAGGACGTTTTTTGTTTCGGTGTCCACGACCATGTGGCAAAATAAACACACTGCAGTTACTAAACTGGTTCAGAAGTGGTCTGATTACAACCAAAATGGTAAATTACAGTGTAACCAAAAACACATTATCAAAAGCATTCTATTTAATGTTTCGGATGTGGTCTCCTGAGATGTTGTCTCATTCAAATAATTTGTGACGTGTTCTTTAATAAGCATCAACAGTTCAGGGCAGGCTAGGGACATTTGTGGGCACATTTGGCTACCCTGCTATACAACAAACACCGATGCCACCAGGGAAAGGGGGAAATGGTTTAATCAGGAAAAAATGAAGTCTGTCTTGCAAGTATTGCTGGCCATTGTCCTCCTGGGGTCACGTCAGTGGAGTGCCCAGGGCTGCTGACCTTAGGGTTGCCAACTTCCAGGTACTAGCTGGAGATCTCCTGCTGTTACAACTGATCTCCAGTCGACAGAGATCAGTTCACCTGGAGAAAATGGCCGCTTTGGCCATTGGACTCTATGGCATTGAAGCCCCTCCCCTCCCCAAACCCCGCCCTCCTCAGGCTCCGCCCCAAAAACTCCCGCTGGTGGCAAAGAAGGACCTGGCAACCCTAACGGACCTCCAGGGTTGCCAGAATTACAACTGATCTCCAGGCAACAGAGATCAGTTCCCCTGGAGAAAATGGCTGCTTTGAAGGCTGGACTCTATGATATTTAGGGTTGTCAGCTCCGGGTTGGGAAATACCTGGAGATTTTTGGGTCGGAGCCTGAGGAGGGCGGGGTTTGGGGAGGGACCTCAATGTCATAGAGTCCAATTGCCAAAGCGGCCATTTTCTCCAGGGGAACTGATCTCTATCGGCTGGAGATGCAGTTGTAATAGCAGGAGATCGCCAGCTATTACCTGGAGGTTGGCAACCCTACTGATAGTATACCTTGAGGAGGTCCCTCCCCTCCACAAACCCTGCCCTCCCCAGGCTCCACCCCCAAATAGCCAGGAATTTCCCAACCCAGCATTGGCAACCCTAGCAGCGCCAGAGAGAATGAAATCAATACAACCCCTCTGAGCATGGCATAAATAAGAACTCGGCATCTCTACCCTTTGTAGCCGGCGGCATAATCCTCCCATCAAGGAGGAAACTCATTTACAAATAAAAAGCGAAGCTGTTAAATGTATTCATGCCCAAGGGTTGAACTGGGGCTAGACGTCACAAGACCTCTGCAGCCCCAAAATTTGTTTGTGGCCCCAGGGCTGAGTTCTGGAATATGCACATGATATTGCCTCTGGCCGTGCGCAGAGTGACTTTCCCTGACCAACACGAGAGCAATCACTGCCTCAAAGGCTGACGAGAATGCCCAAGGCTTAGCTGAGCAGAACCAGCGCATCTATCCCACAGTGACCAGGAGACCATGGAAATCAAAGATCTCCATTTGTCATATAGTTGTAAATTGAACCCTATGCTCCATTGCATGCCCTTGAATCAAACGAGAATGGGAGGGGCTGTGGCTCAGTTTGTAGATCATCTGCTTGGCATGCAGAAGGTCCCAGGTTCAGTCCCCAGCACCTCCAGGTAAAGGGACCAGGCAAGCAGGTGATGCGAAAGACCCCTGCTTGAGACCCTGGAGAGCCGCTGCCAGTAGGAGCAGACAATACTGACTTCGATGGACCAAGGGTCTGATTCAGTAGAAGGCAGCTTCATGTGTTCCTGTGAGTGTAATTCAGGTATTGTTTCTTGTATGGACCCTGGTCTAGTACACACAGGTGGTTTTCCATTTGTTGACAGAAAGAGAGAAGAAAATGCATGTGATAATCGTTTCAGCAACTGATAATCATCTTATAGCACAGGAGTCCACAGGCAGCATGCCCATCTAGGGTTGCCAACCTCCAGGTGGGGCCTGGAGATTTGCAGGAATTACCACTGATCTCCAGCCTGCAGAGATCAGTTCCCCAGAAGGAAGCGAATGCTTCAGAGGGGTAGACTCTACGGCAGTGGTTCCCAACCTTTTTTTGACCAGGGACCACTAGGACTTTTTTGTTCGGTGCAGGGACCCCAAGGTTCAAAATAAAAATTCAGAGAATTTGAAAATAAACTTTAATCATAACTGTTAGTTAAACATTAAACTTAGAATAATATTTGAATATATATTTTTATAACAGAGAACTTTTAATTGAAAATATTAATTATGGGTTTATAACTTTGTTTCACGGACCTTAATTTAGTTCTCGCGGACCCCTGGGGGTCCACGGACCCCTGGTTGGGAACCAGTGCTCTACGGCATTATGCCCAGCTGTGGTCCTTCCCCTCCTCAAACCTCCAGGCATTTCTTCAGCCATGAGTTGGCAACCCATTACCCACCAAGAAGGGAATCAGTGCCAGAAAGGGTTAGTGTTGTGTTACACTTTAGGTAGACTCCAGTTCGAATCCCCATTCTATCATACACCCTTTCAGCCTAATCTACCTCACATGGTTGTTATTTGGGTATAATGAAGGCAAAGAGAGGGTCCCGGGGGGGGGGAGAAAATCGGTGAATTAATGAAACTCGTTAATTCAATTAATTAAATTCATTAATTCAAGGTTGACAGAACTTCCATGCAGTCTTCAGCCCAGCAATCCCTTTTTTCAAACTAAACACTTATTTTTTTTTTCCCCCTTTTATTCCCCCGGTAGGACTCGAACCCGCAAACCCGCTCTGACTGTAACCCCCCCCCTTCAAATTCCAAATCTGCCCTTTTCGCCCCGCCCACACAGCCGACGGCCCCGCCTTTCTCTCCTTGTGGCCCCGCCCCTTCCCCCTCCCCAACCTATCCGGTGAGGTCAACGGCTCGCCCGAGCTGCCACGTCTCCCAGCTGACGTCGACCGGCCGGCCGGACCCCGTCAGCCAATCCGTGACCAGCCCATCCGAGCGGAGTCAACCGGGAAGCAGGAAAGCGAAGAGCAGGAGTGCGCAGGCGCGGAATCGGGGCCGGCGCGGTGGCTGCCGGAAAACGGAGTCCGTTAAGGACAGGTCTCTGCCGCGGTGGCGGCAGCGGGGAACTCGGTTTCCCAGAGTGCCCCGCGGCGGGCCCCTGCCGTCATGTAGGCCTCCGCCCTTCGCCACAGGCGCCTCTGTTTCCTGGTTCGGGGGCCGGCAGCCATTTTGGGTCTGAGTCGCCACAGCGGAGGCCGCCGCCGGTGAGGGGAGGAGTTGAGCCCGGCGGGAAGGGAGACGCCGCCGCCGCCGCTTCCGCCGCCCCCACGCCCCGCCCGGCCGGACCCCCGAGCAGCCGCCGCCGGAGGGTCTCCGCGGAGCGAGCTCGCCCTCCACAGGCCGCCGCCGGGCCCCCGCTGACATGTCCAGCATGAATCCCGAATAGTGAGTGGCGGGAATCGGGGGGGGGGAGGGGGCCGCCCCCCCCAGCGAGAGAGGGGAGGGGTTGGGGGGTCGCACCGGCCTCACCGACCGCGGGCCGGAGGGGAGCGGATCTTGGGCCGGATGCGTGGTTGTTGGGCCGGGGTCTGGGTTCGAATCCTCCCTAAGGCCGCCTTCTCTTTTCGGTCCAGCCAGAGTGGCGTAGTGGTCAAGAGCGGTGGTTTGGCTCTATCAATCGACCTTTCAATCTATCCTCTCTCTATCATCCTGATAGTATAGCATGGCATCGTGGTTAAGAGTGGTGGACTCTAATCTGGTGAACCGGGTTGGTTTCCCCTCTCCTCCACATGAAGCCAGCTGGGTGACCTTGGGCTCGTCACAGCTCTCTCAGCCCCACCCACCTCCCAGGGTGTCTGTCGTGGGGAAGGGAAGGGTGATGGCAAGCCGGCTTGAGTCTCCCTTAAGTGGTAGAGCAAGTCGGCCTATAAAAAAACAATTCTTCTACCTCACAGGGTTGTTGTGAGGCCAAGAAGCCTGACAGGTGTAGTTCTTCAGTGTGTTGCTGCTCCTGATCCCTTGCACTGCCCTAGTTCTGTATCACCATGTCTTGGTTGTTTGCTTTTCTTTTTTTACTGCCCGGGGTATGTACAGGGAGACTTTTGTCTTGCTTGTGGGCTTCCTAGAAGCACCTGGTTGGCCGCGGTGTGAACAGACTGCTGGGCTTGATGGGCCTGGGTCTGATCCAGCAGGGCTTTTCTTATCTTCCTTCCGTCTCTCCAGGATCAGAGGAGCATGCCTGTTATATTAGGTGTGGTGGAACACAGGCAGGATAATGCTGCTGCAGTTGTCTTGCTTGTGGGCTTCCTAGAAGCACCTGGTTGGCCGCGGTGTGAACAGACTGCTGGACTTGATGGACATTTGTCTGATCCAGCAGGGCTTTTCTTATGTTCTTATGAATACTAGTCACGATGCATACCTCTTCTCTCCAGGATCAGAGGAGCATTCCTATTGTATTAGGTGCTGTGGGACACAGGCAGGACGGTGCTGCTGCAGTCGTCTTGTCTGTGGGCTCCCTAAAGGCACCTGCTTGGCCCCTGTGTGAATAGACAGCTGGCCTAGATGGGCTTTGGTCTGATCCAGCAGGGCTTTTCTCATGTTCTTAGGTTCTTAACCCTGTGTTATATTAGGTGCTGTGGAACACAGGCAGGATGGTGCTGCTGCAGTCGTCTTGCTTGTGGGCTTCCTAGAAGCACCTGGTTGGCCGCGGTGTGAACAGACTGCTGGACTTGATGGACCTTGGTCTGATCCAGCAGGGCTTTTCTTAACTTCCTTCCTTCCGTCTCTCCAGGATCAGAGGAGCATGCCTATTATATTAGGTGCGGTGGAACACAGGCAGGATAATGCTGCTGCAGTCCTCTTTGTTTGTAGGCTTCCTGGAGACACCTGGTTGGCCCCTGTGTGAACAGACTGCTGGACTTGATGGACATTTGTCTGATTCAGCAGGGCTTTTCTTATGTTCTTATGAATATTAGTCACGATGCATACCTCTTCTCTCCAGGATCAGAGGAGAATTCCTATTGTATTAGGTGCTGTGGAAGACAGGCAGGATGGTGCTGCTGCAGTCGTCTTGTCTGTGGGCTTCCTGGAGGCACCTGGTTGGCCACTGTGTGAACAGACCGCTGGACTTGATGGACATTTGTCTGATCCAGCAGGGCTTTTCTTATGTTCTTATGAATACTAGTCACGATGCATACCTCTTCTCTCCAGGATCAGAGGAGCATTCCTATTGTATTAGGTGCTGTGGGACACAGGCAGGACGGTGCTGCTGCAGTCGTCTTGTCTGTGGGCTCCCTAAAGGCACCTGGTTGGCCCCTGTGTGAATAGACAGCTGGCCTAGATGGGCTTTGGTCTGATCCAGCAGGGCTTTTCTCATGTTCTTAGGTTCTTAACCCTGTGTTATATTAGGTGCTGTGGAACACAGGCAGGATGGTGCTGCTGCAGTCGTCTTGCTTGTGGGCTTCCTAGAAGCACCTGGTTGGCCGCGGTGTGAACAGACTGCTGGACTTGATGGACCTTGGTCTGATCCAGCAGGGCTTTTCTTAACTTCCTTCCTTCCGTCTCTCCAGGATCAGAGGAGCATGCCTATTATATTAGGTGCGGTGGAACACAGGCAGGATAATGCTGCTGCAGTCCTCTTTGTTTGTAGGCTTCCTGGAGACACCTGGTTGGCCACAGTGTGAACGGACTGCTGGACTTGATGGACATTTGTCTGATTCAGCAGGGCTTTTCTTATGTTCTTATGAATACTAGTCACGATGCATACCTCTTCTCTCCAGGATCAGAGGAGAATTCCTATTGTATTAGGTGCTGTGGAAGACAGGCAGGATGGTGCTGCTGCAGTCGTCTTGTCTGGGGGCTTCCTGGAGGCACCTGGTTGGCCACTGTGTGAACAGACCGCTGGACTTGATGGACCTTGGTCTGATCCAGCAGGGCCTTTCTTATGTTCTCACTTGGGTTTGCATCATCTCTGTGCCCTGTTGTTGGACCTCCAGTGGAATTGGTTGGCTGCTCTGTGAGAGTCGGGATCCTGGACTTGAGGGATCCAACAGGGCTCTTATTTTTTATCTGCTTCATTTGCACCCTGCCTTTCTCCCTGGTGGGGGCCTAAGGTGGATTACATCATTCTCCTCTCCATTTTATCCTCACAACAACCCTGTAAGGTAGATTAGGCTGAGAGAGCATGACTGGCCTCAGGTCACCCAGCAAGGATCTATAGTAGAGTGGGGGTTCACACCCGGCTCTCCCAGATATTAGTCTTGACACTGTTAACTGCAACCCCACACTGGTTCTTTTTATATTTGTGCGAAGCGCAGTCGGTGACCATGAGCCGCTTGCTATGCCTCAGACAGACCTACCTCACAGGATTGTTGTGAAGCTAAAATGGGCTGGAAAGGAGGGAGAGCCAGTGGGGATGTTCTTCCCTCTCTGTAGCCCATAGTGTGTACATGATTTCTTTGTCTAAACTGCCATTCTTCTGCACTTGGGGGGGGTTATTACCTTTGTTTGCCCTCCTACATGGAGTAGGATCTGGGAGACGGCAGGTTTAGATCCTCCTTTGGTCACAAAACTCTCTGGATAGCCTTAGTCCAGGGTTGTTGTTAAGATAAATATGGAAGGAGGAGCAACTCTGTGGGGTTGTCTTGGCCTCCTTGGAGGAAGAATTGGATTAAAATACGTAGTGGATGGAGGAATAGACATTGGGCTGCTTTTGGGAAGGGCGGGAGGGGCTGGTAGAAGTGAAATGTCCTAAGAAGGCTGCGTTTGGAGAGGTGTGACTGGGGAAAAATGTAACAAAATTGCTCAGATCTGACAAGCCAAAGGCCCACTGCAGGGGAAATCCTGGAGGTCAGTCTTGAGATCAGCACCTATGCATAGGGTGTTCCCCATTTGGGAACTAAGAACATAAGAAGGCCATGCTGGATCAGACCAAGGCCCATCAAGTCCAGCAGTCTGTTCACACAATGGCCAACCAGGTGCCTCCAGGAAGCCCACAAACAAGACGACGGCAGCAGCATTGTCCTGCCTGTGTTCCACAGCACCAAATATCATAGGCATGCTCCTTTGATCCTGGAGAGAATAGGTATGCATCATGACTAGTATTCATTTTGACTAGTAGCCACGGATAGCCCTCTCTTCCATGAACATGTCCACTCTCCTCTTAAAGCCTTCCAAGTTGGCAGCCGTCACCACATCCTGGGGCAGGGAGTTCCACAGTTTAACTGTGCACTGTGTGAAGAAATACTTCCTTTTATCTGTTTCTTAATTTTGGAAGTGTACACCTGAGAAGTGCCTCCTGACTGTTTGGCAGCTTAATAAGTAAACAACTTGCTCCTGCGGGTGGAAGGAACATTCAGGAGGTTTAGTTTGTCACATTTGCACGTGTGTGATTTCATGCCCTTCAAACTGTTCCAAAGTTTCTCAGTAAACCCTTACGATCAGGGGGCCCAACTCAGGTTGCTCTGAGGACCTCTTACATTTTGGCAACCAGAAGCCCGACCTTTTGAACGGGCTTTCTTAACTGCTTTCTTTTTATTCCGTCACCCAGTAATCCCATTTCTCTCTGCACTCCGCAGCATGTGTTTGCTGCAGGTTTCACTGCAAGGTTTCCTGAACCCCACTTTATACTTTTCTGGTCTGTATCCCACCGTGTGGTGTATGCACTAAGTCTCGTCGGCACCCTAATTCTGCACCCATGTCTCTCTTCAGTACTGTTTCTTGGTTGCCTCCTTTCTCCTCACCTGATGCTTCCTCCTTTCTTTCCTCCAGTGTCTTCTCTTTTTCTTCTCTCTCTTACCTGTACTCTTCCTCAAGCCCAGTAACATCAGGACAGAAACTGTTCCCCATCCCAGCAATTTATATTCATGGAGAGTCTGAGTCACGTGTGGCATGGTTAGCCATGCCCCTTTAAAACTAGGGGCAGGAGGGAGAAACAAGCAATGCAGGCATAGCAATGTAGGCCTTCTCCCACCTCTGTTTTTGGTGCAAAGAAGGACTATAAACAGGGGGGTATTTGAAAATTCCACCTTCTCCCCTTGAGCGACCATGTGGGAGTGGGGCTGCAATAAATTTACAGGTCTTATGATGAAGAAGAGGGGTTGGTTTTTATATGCCGACATTCTCTATCTTTTAAGAAGAATCAAACCAGCTTACAATCACCTTCCCTTCCTCTCCCCACAATGGACACCCTGTGAGGTAGGTGGGGGCTGAGAGAGCTCTAAGAGAACTGTGACTAGCCCAAGGTCACTCAGCTGGCTTCATGTGTAGGAGTGGGGAAGCCAACCTGGTTCACTAGATTAGCCTCCGCTGCTCATGTGGAAGAGTGGAGAATCAAACCCGGTCCTCCAGATTAGAGTCCGCCGTTCCAAACCACTGCTCTTTACCACTGCACCACAAAGGAGAAAGATGCAATGCAGACATAGCAGCGTAGGCCTTTTCCCACCTCTATTTTTGGTGCAAAGGAGGACAGTAAACGGGGTATTTGAAAATTCCACCCCCTCCTCTTGAGTGACGATGCGGGAGTAGGGCTGCAGTAAATCCACAGGTCTTATGATGTTCAGGCCTGCCTTTACAGAAAGGGGAGATGAGGCTGAGACAACCCCCCCCCCAAATTAATAACTGACCCGAGATTTGAATCAGAGGCTTTGTGAGCTAAAGCGTGCTCTCTTTCACTGCATCACGACACCACTTGGCGTGGCTTTTGTGCTCCCGAGTGTGCTGAGAAACTTAACCAAACTGAAGGGAAACGCAAACAGAAATGCCTGAAACCTTCAGCCCCATCTCCAGGGAGTTTGGATTACAGGCAGCCATGGTCACAGATGGAGAGTGAGAGGTTTCATGACAGGCCATGAAAAGTTAATGACACTTTCCCCTCTAAACCGAGATGCCAGGGACCTGCCGTTGAGACAGGAGGCCGCCATTGCAGAGTTTGTTTATGTCTTCCGGGGCTGCCGCAGCAGAACTCATAAGCATACTTTGTCCAATGGTTTTTGCAGTTTTGTGCCAGAAATTAATACGGGCTGATTTTAGCATCCGACGTATTAAGACGTGAACGGATTAAAGAAGCCAGGCTTCGTTCTGACAGTTGATCGAGCTCTCGCTACTACTAGTTGCTATCGACTGCTGACCAGGGGCGGCTACCTTCAGTGAACTGCCGGTCATGTGCTCGCCACATGATTCTTGCAAAACGCTTTCCGGGCTTATGTTGATTTTGCAATGACATTGTATTGCAGTGAAACACTTCTAACTCACAGTGACTTAAACTGCAGAGGCTGGCACCATGAGTTAAAGAGGTTGTTCCTTGGCTGCTGAAATGGTGTTTTTGTTGATTTGGGTTCTTTCTCTTGCAATCAGTTCTGATTGTGGTCAAATGTTTGATCGGCTGCCTCCTGGCAACAGTAACAGTGATACTCTAGGGCAGTAACTCGTAACCAGCATGGTGCAGTGGTTAAGAGCGATGGAGTCTGATTTGGAGAACCGGGTTTGATTCCCCACTCTTCCACATGAGCGGCGGAGGCTAATCTGGTGAACTGGATTTGTTTCCCCACTCCTACCCACGAAGCCAGCTGGGTGACCAGTCACACTCTCTCAGCCCCACCTACCTCACAGGGTGTCTGTTGTGGGAGGGGAAGGGAAAGTGGTTGTAAGCCGGTTTGATTCTGCCTTAAGTGGTAGAGAAAGTCTGCATATAAAAACCAACTCTTCTTAATTTTATTGTGAGTTTTGCTTTGTATGTGGCAGGAGAGGTTAAGAGTAAGTTTGCACTTCTCTAGTTTCATAAAGTAGGCATATGGAAGAAATCAAGGTGTCTGTTTCATGTTGGTTGAAAGTGCGGTCAAGTCACAACTGACTTACGGTGACCACGTAGGGTTTTCAAGGCAAGAGATGTTCAGAGGTGGTTTGCCATTGCTTGCATCTATATAACAACCCTGGACTTCCTTGGTGGTCTCCCATTCTGGTACTAACTGGAGCAACCTGGCTTAGCTTCCGAGATCTGATGAGATTGGGCTAGCTGGGGCTATCCAGATCAGGCCATCGGTTTCATATTACCATCCTGGTTTTGTTTTTGTTTTTGGTTAAAACTGCATTTGGTTTGATAAGCAAGTTATAGGAACCATTTTCTAGATGCTTCCAGATAAAATATTGAATGGCTTCAGGTCCCAGTCATAACTTCCTTACTGAACTATTTATTTAGGGAATTTGTACCCCACGAATCCAATCAAGAATCCTCAAAGCATCTAATAGGCCAACTTGGATAAAAAAATTTATCCAAGCATAGGAGTAACTTTATAGAAATCAGGATTTGGTCTTCAAAGTTAAAGCAAGAATGAACCAGAATGTTCCTCCTGTTTTTTTGTTTGTTTGTTTGCTTGTTTTTATACTCAATGGGTGAGTTACTTTGGACAAAACTTGCTGTGAATTGCAACTTTGGGTATAGTCTACTTTCACAGTTTTGAAGACATACTGTAAATCTGGGAGAACATAGTAGCATCAAGGCCCATTTTCCTGTGATGGATATAGCTGAAAAATAATCAGGAAAGGTGATTGGCTAATAGGGAACAAGAGCCTTACAGGTACTTAGTTGTGAACAGAGGAAATGGCCAAAGGTAGAATCCTGCCAAAATTAAGCAGTTTCACATCGCCCTGATTAGCTGGGAAATGCTGAAAAAGGTGTTTAACATTCTGGTTGAACTGGAGAAGAAGAGTTGGTTATGATATGCCGACTTTCTCTACCACTTAAGAAGGAATCAAACTGGCTTACAATCACCTTCCCCTCCCCACGACGGACACCCTGTGAGGTAGGGTGGGCTGAGAGAGCTGTGACTAGCCCAAGGTCACCCAGCTGGCTTCATGTGGAGGAGTGGGGAAACCATCCCGGTTCACCAGATTAGCGTCATGTGGAGGAGTGGGGAATCAAACCCGGTTCTCCAGATCAGGCTCTTAACTACTGCACCTCGCTGAAACTGAAGGGGCCTTCAGAGTGCTGGGTCGGGTAGCCACAAGTGTCTGTTGCGCCAAGCTATAACTTCCACCCGAACGATTAGACCGATTTGCACCCAGGTGTAAAGGCTGGCCGTAGCACAGGCAATTTCCCTTGCGGCTCAAGTTAAAACCAAGCATCATGTAATAAAATCCAATCAACGCCCCCACCAAGGAAACACTGGTGGCTCAAACATGAAAAGCCCTAGAAAATAACGTGGCTTCAAGGGTGGCACTTACCTCACCTCAGGGACTGCTTTCACAGGGTGGGGGCCACTGTTGGAAATGACCGGGCTGTGGTAGATACAAGCATTCCTTGGAGATGTTGCGGGTTTGGTTCTAGACCACCTCAATAAGGCAAATATCGCAATAAAGCGAATCACATTAATTTTTTTTTGTTTCCCGGTGCATATAAAAGTTATATTTATACTGTTCTGTAGTCTATGAAGTATTGAAGAAAAAGGGGAACCAAGAAACTCAACCTAAAAGTCAAGGGAAACCAAAGGGGTTGAGCTAAACACTATCTAATATAACAACCAATAAATCTATTTTTACTATATATGGTGCACAAATGTATTTAAAACACAGGGCCTAAAATACAGGCTTCTTAAAAAGCACAAACATAGTTACAGATATTACCGCCACATAGCAGTCGGTGTTAGTACATAAAATGACCAAAATCTGACCAGTCACATTTTGGCCTTTTATAGGCCTTACTCAGTGGTCATGCATATGCAATTTTACAATACACATCCTTTCTTTTCTTCACGCTGTTATTCTCATCCTGTAACGCTGGACAAGGTATGAGCCATGTTTTAAGGCACACGGACTAACTATTTTAACATAAAGCCACACAGAATAAAAGGCTTTTATATATTTATTTACCTTGTACAATGGTTCTGTATATGTCGGGATGTGTATTGTAAAATTGCCTATTAAGTACGCAATAGCATTATGTCCAAAAATATACTGTGATGATAATGAAAAAGTTTGAAATGTTGCAAGAATTACCAAAATGTGGCACAGAGACACGAAGTGAGCATGTGCTGTTAGAAAATTGGCGCCGATCGACTTGCTCAAATATGTGATATCTGCAGGGTGCAATAAAACAAGGTATGCCTGTACCAAGCAGGCAACCATAAGCAACCAGAAGTTGGCAGTGAGAGGACCATAAGTGGGGCATCGGGGGAAGATGGGTCTTCTGATATCCCAGTCATAGGCACTGAATGGCTTCAGGTGTTTGGATACTCGTTTGCATTGTGGCTTCCAAGAGGCACCTGGTTGGCCACTGTGTGAACAGACTGCTGGACTTGATGGGCCTTTGTCTGATCCAGTAGGGCCTTTCTTATGTATGTTCATGGCTGGGCAAAGTAGTGCGCGGAGGGGGTTCTTATGCAAGCCGACTGTGGCGTTCGTTATGCCCCTGAGGTGGGTCATAAATCCTGATTGGCGCACAGTACATTAAATCATCTTTTGAAAGAGCAGCAATGAATATAAAAGCTTTTTGTCTTAATCTGATATTTGCTAATATGGCTTCACCTTATCTGAGCTTGCATACATGCAGTTTGGTAGTTGAGCTAACAGCTGAAATTTTTTGTGGTGCTTGAGGAACGCTCAAGGGGTTCAGCACATCCATGGCAGTTCTGTCTTTTCCCCCCTTTGGCCAGCGGTCTCCCCTCAGTCTCCTTTGGAAAGTCAGTTTCTGCAGCAGTTCACTGTTCAGTACGGGCTGTGGCTCAGTGGTAGAGCATCTGCTTGGCATGCAGAAGGTGCCAGGTTCAACCCCTAGTATCTCCAGTTTAAAGGACCAGGCAGAAGGTGATGTGAAAGACCTTCCTCTGCATGAGACCTTGGAGAGCCGCTGCCTGCCAGAGTAGACAATACTGGAGCGGCTGTGGCTCAGTTTGTAGAGCATCTGCTTGGCATGCAGAAGGCCCCAGGTTCAATCCCCGGCATCTCCAGTTCAAGGGCCTAGGCAGGTAGGTGATGTGAAAGACCTCTGCCTGAGACCCTGGAGAGCCACTGCCTGTCTGAGTCGGCAATACTGACTTTGATGGACCAAGGGTCTGATTCAGTAGAAGACAGCTTCAGGTGTTCATCTGAAAGCCCACTCAGGATTACAAACTAGTTATTCAATCCTTGCTGGTATTGAATAGGTGGTGAACTCTTAAATGTGATCATATTGTGACAGCAAACAAGGTGGGAGGGGCCGTGGCTCAGTGGTAGAGCCTCTGCTTGGCATGCAGAAGGTTCCAGGTTCAGTCCCTGGCATCTTCATTTAAAAAGGACCAGACTGTCTGTCTCTCTGTGTGTGTCTGTGTGTAAAGTGATGTCAAGTCACAGCTGACTTATGGCTACCCAGTAGGGTTTTCAAAACAAGGGACTAAGAGAGGTGGTTTGCTATTGCCTGCCTCTACATGGCAACCTTGGACTTCCTTGGGGGTCTCTCCCATCCAAGTGTTAACCAGGGCTGACCCCGCTTAGCTTCCAAGATCAGGTTGGCCTGGGCCATCCAGGTCAAGGCGAGGCCTATAACAAAGATCCTGGAGAACCGCTGTCAGTCTGGCTAAATGATACTGACCTTGATGGACTGATGCCCAGTGACCAGTGTTAAATGGAGAAGGATTTGGTTAATGTGCATGATACTTAACGGTCAAGTAAAAGTGAAGATGGACCCCTGCATTTAATGTTGACATCTTAAAACTGGACACCGGGGTGGGGAGATCTATCTTGGATAAATAGGGGAAGCATAGAATAACAATTTGCTTAGTTTCTAACTCTTAGAACAGGGGTGCTAAACATACGGCCCATGGGCTGGGTCCGGCGCCTTGAGGGCTCTTATCCAGCCCATGAGCCAGCCAAGGCAGCCACCCCACCCCCCACCCCGATATGGGCTGGAGAGGCAAGGCCCGGCCCGACCAAGTGGCATTTATCTCATATCCGGCCCCTGTAACAAATGAGTTCGACACCCTGTCTTCAAACGTTAGGTGTCTTCTAGCAGCAACAGTTGCATGCCGATGTGTAGGCTGTGTTGTATTCCTGACAGCTTTCCACTGAGCGTTTTTAATGCCAAGTGCCATCTGAAGCGGCACTTCAGGCAATCAAATCTCCTTCAGCTGTAGAAACATATTTGCGGTATCAAGAAATCTACATAAATGCGCGCAAGTGCTTCACCATCTGGCTTGGGCTGGTTTAGCTGACAGTATCCCGACCTGGGCGGCCCAGGCTAGCTTGATCTGATCCAATCTTGGAAGCAAAACAGGGTCAGCCTGGGTTCGTCCTTGTTTGGGAGACCACCAAGGAAGTCTGGGGTTGCTCCACAGAGGCAGGCAACGGCCAACACCTCTGCCCTGACCTGGATGGCCCAGGCACTAGCCGGATCCTATCAAATCCTAGAAGCTAAACAGGATTTCAGCTAAACAGCAGTCTAGTTTATGCCTTCAACGCCATTAGACCTCTGTCACACCTTTGCTTCTGGTCTTAAGGAAGGTGGGAGAAGGAAAGGGCTCTTTTTTCGTGTGTGTAAGGTGCCGTCAAGTCAGTTTACTGCTACAGAAATAAATGAAGTGTTCCTGTTCACAATCACCTACTGTAACACGACGTGCCTGAGGCAGCATCAAAATAGTAGGCTTTTAGAATCATAGAGTTGGAACCACCAGGGTCATCTAGCCCAACCCCCTGCACAATGCAGGCAATTTACTTCAGATATTATAGCACGGCTGACTCCGCAGATGAATCAGTGACAAACGTGTAGGTACATAACTGGCCATCTTCCCAGCAGTGCTTTACCGTTCACAAGGAAGGAAGCTTACCTTAAAAGCCAAGCAGCCCATATTCTGTGGATTTGGAAAATACCGACGCTTACCATATGCATCAGTATCAGTACTCATTGTAATGGCTATCTTAGTAGCCAGGAGACCCCAGCTTGGATCCGAGTGGATATCCATAGCTTCCACAGGCAGAGGGATTCTTGCCAATGGAGTTCAACTTTCTCACCTTCCCCCCTCTCCAACTGCAGTTCCAAATGCCCCCCTCCCTAGAAATCCTGCTCCTGGGGTGTCCCCCAGGAACATCACTTCAAGAGGCTGCCATCAGAGGAGTGGAGAATAGGCTCCATTGGATCTGAGCGGTTTTCTGCAAGCCAAGAGAACTCAAATTGCAATAGTTGGGGAATGGAGCAGATTGTCTAGAAAGAGAGCCTGGATGTCAAGATTAACTTTTCCTTTATCAGAAATTGCCCTGACCTGGGTAGCCCCAGGCTAGCATGATCTCATCAGATCTCAGAAGCTAAGCAGGGTTGACCCTGGTTAATATTTTGGATGGGCAACCTCCAAGGAGGAGGAAGAAGAGTTGGGCTTTATATTCCGCCTTTTCTCTGTCTTTAAGCAGTCTCAAAGCCGCTTACAATCGCCTTCCCTTCCCCACAACAGACACCTTGTGAAGTCGGTGGGGCTGAGAGAGTTCAGAGAGAACAGAGATTGGCCTACTAACCACTACACCAGAGGCAGGCCATGGCAAACCACCTCCGAACATCTCTTGCCTTTAAAACCTTACAGGGTAGCTGTAAGTCCAGCTGTGACTTTATGGCGCACACACACAAGAATCAGAAGTTCAGTGAATATACAAGTACCAAAGAGATGTACTTGGGTGTATATGCCTGCACAGTACACTTAAGAGAGAGCATGCATTATGCATCCAAAGCAGATCTCTGTTTCCTTGCTTTATGTAACTTTGCTTCTGCTGATCATAGGTGAGGGACCGCAATCGAAGCAGGGCGCTGCGTATCTGTTTCCTGAGCCCTGGAAGTCCTGCTGTGCCCCTTGCTGGTTTTGAGAACCGCCATCAGGCGCTGCCTATGCATTGAACCTCAAAGCATATCTTTATAAATATGCTTGTTACCTTTAAAGGGAAAGGTGCAAGCACCCATGGGGTGATGTCACAACCCGACGTTTACTAGGCAGACTGTGCTTACAGGGTGGTTTGTCATGGCCTTCCCCTGTCACCTACACTTTACTCCCAGATAGCTGGGTACTCATTTTATTAACCTCAGAAGGATGGAAGGCTGAGTCAACCTTGAGCCGGCCGCCTGAAACCGACTTCCGTTGGGATCGAACTCAGGTTGTGAGCAGACCTTGGACTGCAGGAGTGGAGCTTACCACTCTGCGCCACTGGGGCTCCTATATAAATGATGTACATCTGAAAAAAAGAATGCTATGTGCTGTGTGAGTATACAGGATATGTTTTTTTAGTACTGCAACCCTTCAAAAGTCATGCTTTAATAAAAGGGTGTGGGGAGTGTTGAAAAAGAAGGCCTCCTCCCATGTTCTGTGGTTTAACATGCAATTTACAAGCGCCAGTGCAAATTGGTTACTGGCTTACGAGTCTTCTCTTCATTGATAGCCAAATCTTGTGTGTCCCAGAACCTATTTCAGCTACCTGCTTAAAAATTTGCCATTTGTGGGAGTCACATAAGCAGCACTGGCTGAGTCAATTGGAAGTCTGTGCTAAGGTATGAAGAAGAGGAAGAAGAGTTGGTTTTTTTATATGACGACTTTCTCTACCTTTTAAGGAGAACCAAGCCAGCTTACAATCCCCTT
This sequence comes from Euleptes europaea, assembly GCF_029931775.1. Taxonomy (NCBI): domain Eukaryota; kingdom Metazoa; phylum Chordata; class Lepidosauria; order Squamata; family Sphaerodactylidae; genus Euleptes; species Euleptes europaea. The sequence goes on from NC_079321.1 coordinate 6,142,066, forward strand.
TCCTTCCTCTGCCCTTGTGAGGTAGGTGGGGCTGAGAGTTCGGAGGGAACTGTGACTAGCCCAAGGTCTCCCACCGGGCTTCATGTGGAGGAGTGGGGAATCAAACCCAGTTCTCCAGATTAGAGTCCACCGATCATGTGGAGGAGTGGGGAAACCAACCCGGTTCTCCTGATTAGAGTCCACTGCTCTTAACCACTACACCACGCTGGACTGGGTCCTCACAGTCTGCTCAGCTAAGGGCCACACATTCTGTCAGCGCAGGGTTTGTCTTGCACACACAGAGTACTCCACACTTAACTGAGCATTACAGTAGGATACAACCTATAGTTTCCAAGCCACTGTTGCTGTTAAGCAGTTCTTAACCACCTAAATTTTTGTGACATGATTGTATATTCTTGCCGTAATGTTTTTGCGTGTGCGGTTTGGAAAAATTGTATAAATCTATCCAGAAGCGAAGGAAAAAGAATAGGGTCAAGCAGACTCCACAAGCAGAAGGAGAAGAGAAGGAGGAAGAACTAGGAACTATGGGGAAATCTCCTAGGTTGCTTTCATTACAACTTCAGGTGCTCAGAAATCAAATGTCAGGTTTAGGGGGCCCTGGGACTGTGGAGTGGTACAACCCTCATACAGCAGCCCATTTTAAATCTGATTTTTTTTCTCTTTGCAGTGACTATTTATTCAAGCTGCTTCTGATTGGAGATTCCGGCGTCGGGAAATCTTGCCTCCTCCTTAGGTTTGCAGTAAGTTCTCTTGCATGTTAACAATTAACCTTCTTAGGGACCGACCTTCTGTTTGTCTGCTCCCCGGTGGTTTGTTTTTTTTAACCTGCTGACTGTTTGTAATCAAAGGAAGTGCATCCTTACACTCTCAAGGAAGGGTTCTGCTCTTTCGCGTGCCGTCTGAATCTTCCCCATGAAGATAAGGACACACTCATTTCTAGCCCACAGTTTTCTTCTTTTGTTGGAGGAGTTTAGAAGTATTAGGTTGTAAGTGACTTGCTGCTGCATAGCTTCACCTTGTCAGAAAGCCTGCCATGAATCTGTGCGTGTTTACATGTGTGCAGCGTGTCCATGTGCCTGTAATTGTGTCCTTTGGTGTTGCCACCCCAAGCTAAATCCAATCTACCACGTTACCAGTGACTTGGGGACCACTGGCAAAGGCCTGTTGTAAAGCGACCAAGGTCAAATCGGTGACGGGCAGAGAGGTCTGGGCCCCTCTGAACCTCTCAGACAACCCAGCTGCGCCCCAAGGACTAGCACTCTGTCCCCGACATCCCACATGTGAATGATCCCATCCAGCAGAATGTGGCTTAACACCCCCCTTGCTTGGTTGCATGGATTTGAAGCTGTGACCATGCCTGCGGTATCATGATCCGATTGGCACGCAATCCACCCTGGTTTTCGCACTGCATGTGGGTGGATGCTCCTGAGCCACACGGTTATGCCCCCTTCGGCAAGAAGCCCTGCATGGTCACTGGGGATGCGTTGGGGAGGTAGTTGTGAATTTCCTGCATTGTGTAGGGGGTTGAACTTGATGACCCTGGTGGTCCCTTCCACCTCTGTGATTCTATGATTCTTCTATGATTCAATTATGGAAGACCGTAATGTTAGGAAAAGTGGAAGGCAGTAGGAAAAGAGGAAGAAGACCCAGTGTGAGATCTTTTTTAAAGCAGAGGCTAGATAGCCATCTGTCAGCAGAGCTGATTCTATGACCTTTGGCAGATCATGAGAGGGAGGACATCTTGGCCATCTGGGCATAGAGTAGGGGTCACTGGGGGTGTGGAGGGGGGTTGGACTAGATGACCCTGGTGGTCCCGTCCAACTCTATGATTCTGTGATTGTTGCCCCAGTTGTGTTTCTTGCACAGGTGTGTGCAGTGTCGAATCTTATCAGTCCCTTGCTTGCTCTGGGCCAGGTTCTTTCCCCTCTCCTCCCCCCCCCCCCCGAGTTAACGCTGCAGGACAGATGCAAAACAGTGACGTCCTTCTATCTTCCCAGGACGATACCTACACAGAAAGCTACATCAGCACGATCGGCGTGGACTTCAAAATCAGAACTATAGAGCTAGATGGGAAAACGATCAAGCTTCAGATAGTAAGTACGCTCCCCTCGCTTGAAGAAATCTTGACGTGAAACTTGGATCGATACTGCGCTACGCACCTTTTACCTGTTAGGTACCTCCACTAATGATTGGCCCGGATGGAAGCCGAGCACTCCCATCTGATAATCGACTGCCAGGAATGCGGGCCTTGACCAGCAGAAGGTCCCAGGTTCAATCCCCGGCATCTCCAGTTAAAGGGAGCAGGCACGTAGGTGATGTGAAAGACCCCCGCCTGAGACCCTGGAGAGCTGCTGCCGGTCTGAGTAGACAATACTGATTTTGATGGACCAAGGGTCTGATACAGTATATGGCAGCTTCATGTGTTCATGTGTACATATTGCAGCAAGGATCGGGTTGCCGCTTTCATTGGTTGCTGGAAATTTGAGTGTTTTAAAATTCCAGGCCCAAGAAAGATAATTGAGTTTAACGTTCTCTGAAAGCTGATTTCTTTTATGGTAGTGGTTTCCCATGCCTTGGTCAGCAAAATAGCATCTCAAGAAAAAGGGGAACAAAGAAACTCAGCCAAAAGTCAGAGGAAACCAAAGGGGTTGAGCTAAACTCTTATCTAATATAACACCCAATAAATGTATTTTGATTATATATTGTGCACAATTGTATTTAAAAACACAGGGCCTAAAATACAGGCTTCCTTAAAAAGCACTGGAAAAGACAATCATGCTAGGAAAAGTTGAGGGGCCAGTCACAGTTCTCCCCAGCTCTCTCAGCCCCACCTACCTCGCAGGGTGTCTGTTGTGGGGAGAGGAAGAGAAGGCGATTGTAGGCAGGTTTGAGTCTCCTTAAAAAGGTAGAGAAAATGGGGGATAAAAACCAACTCTTCTTCTTCATGAATACCAGAACTCCTTTTGTTTGCTTGGTTGTTGTTTTTTTAATGGTGGACACTCCACAGCATTTCATTCAGGGTCATTTGAGTAAAATGCGCTAGTGTGAGATTTTCTAACTTTCTCTGAACCATCAGGATGAAATGGAATCACCGCTTGGCCCAAATGCCGCCTCTGAACTCTTTTTTCTTTCCCTCCCCCCTGTAGTGGGACACGGCAGGGCAAGAAAGATTTCGCACAATCACTTCTAGTTACTACAGAGGAGCTCATGGCATTATAGTGGTGTATGATGTTACGGATCAGGTAAGCACCCTGGTGGCGCATGCGTGGGTCTGAGAGCATACTTCTGAACAAACCTTGGCTGTGTAGCTTTAGCCCTGCAGGTAACGGGGGTAGCCTACACAAAGCGTGCACCTCCAATCCTGAAATAACTTCGCTGGCTCTCCATTCCTGTAAGGTCAAGATTAGCATTTTGGATTAAGCCCCGAAACTCTTTGGATTAAGCCTCCAAATGAAACCAGCTGGGTGACCTTGGGCTAGTCCCAGTTCTCTCAGAACTGAGCCCCACCTACCTCACAAGGTAGAAGATTGACAAAATAAATAAGGTGTCAGTTGTGGGGAGAGGAAGGGAAGGTGATTGTAGGCCGGTTGAGACTGTAAAGGTAGAGAAAGTTGGCATATAAAAACCAACTCTTCTTCTTTATAAATGCCTTGGTACCAGGGTAGTATTAGGACTGCCATCGCCCGTATTAATTTGGCTTGTATAAATGGTCCCTGCTCAGTTTGTTCTTTCACTGTCCAATGTATGGTGGATGGTTGCTTAGGCCAGTGAATTTTCGATGGCAGTGCTGAAATTTATTTATTAAAACATCTTTATCCCACCTTTCCTCACGGTTCAAGGCGGCTCACGATAGTAACGGAAAACGTTTTCAGTTTAAAATAAAAAATAATGATAGCAAAATCTAAATGTTTCCTGCCCCTTTCCCCCTTAAAAGATGCCTGCTATTCAAAAGCCTTGACAAAATAGGCAGGCCTTGTGGTGCTTCGTGAAGATCTCCAGGGTGGGGGATTCCTGTCACATCTTCCAGGAGCCCGTTCCACAGAGCCGGAACCACAGTAGAAAAGGCCCTGGGCTCTGGTCGTTGCCTGGCTGGCCACTCTTAAGTGGTGGGAATACCCACAGATGGGGGCCTGACAACTGTAGTTGGCACGCAGGGGCACACGGAAGGAGATGGGACTCCCTTCCTAGAGGGGAGCATTGAGCTCTGCCTCTTCTTGCTTTTAAGCGTCATGCGTTTGGATTTTTTTTATGGCTTGGGGAAACTGGTTGTTAGTCATGGCTGGGATCGGAGTACTGGTTGCATTCTGAATTTTGATCTTTGATCATTGTTCTTATGCTGACAGGCTTGTGGGACTACGTTTTTGCCGATTTAGGTCAAAGGTTCCCAAGCTGCTCTGAGGAGCACTCGGTGCTCCGCGAAGCATCTCCCAGTGCTCCATGAAGAGGTTGGAAAGAAAAATACCATTGTCGTTTGGTTTAGTATAGGTTATAGGTGAAAGTTAGTGCTCTGTGACAAATTTCTCTCCTGAAAAGTGCTCTATGACTCAAAAAGTTTGGGAACCTCTGATTTAGGGTATTTTTATTAGCTTTTGCAGAGACTATATTGTAAAAAGGTAAAAAAAAAAAAGGTAAAGGTCCCCTGTGCAAGCATCAGGTCATTCCTGACCCATGGGGTGATGTCACATCCCGATGTTTCCTAGGCAGACTATGTTTACGGGATGGTTTGCCATTGCCTTCCTCAGTCGTCTACCCTTTACCCCCAGCAAGCTGGGTACTCATTTTACCGACCTCGGAAGGATGGCTGAGTCAACCTTGAGCCGGCTACCTGAAACCGACTTCCATTGGGATCGAACTCCGGTTGTGAGCAGAGCTTGGATTGCAGTACTGCAGCTTACCACTCTGCGCCACGGGGCTCCTTACTATATCATATATTATATTGACTATATTGTAGCAGTAACTTAAACAGTAGAGGAGGTAGTCCTTTTAAATATACTAGTACTTCTAGTTTTGTGTATTTAAGGTCCAAACTAGTACCATGAATTGTGTTCAAACAAATAGGCAGCCAGTGAAATCTTCTGATATTGGCAGTACTGATCAGGCTGGCATGTTCCAGCTGGTACCAGGGTCGCTGTTGTCCAGGTGGGGCCTGGAGATCTCCTAGAGTTACAACTGATCTCCAGACTGTGGAGATTGGCTCCCCTGGAGAAAATGGCTGCTTTGGAGGGTGGACTCCGTGGCATTATACCTCACTTGAGATCTCTCCCCAAACCTCCAGGCGTTATCCAGCCTGGAGCTGGCAACCCTCGTTGGTATGCAAGCGCATGGATTATGCAAGCGCATGGATAACTGGGCAGAGTCATAATGAGGAGGGGCCTCAGTTGGCACACCAGCCAAAGCTGGCAGAAAGTGGGTTGTGTTAGACATCATTTGAGCTTCCCAAATAGTTGACAGGTATCACAGATTGCAAATCTGCTCTTGAAGGGGCACCGTAATCCCATTCAGAGTAGGATCACTGCCAATTGCTTGAACTCGGGGGGGAGGGGGAAGCGATTGATGCATACCTATTCTCTCCAAGATCAGCAGAGCCTGCCTATTATATTAGGTGCTTTGGAACACAGACAGGATGGTGCTGCTGCAGTCATCTTGTTTGGGGGCTTCTTAGAGGCACCTGGTTGGCCTCTGTGTGAACAGACTGCTGGACTCGATGGGCCTTGGTCTGATCCAGCAGGACTTATGTTCTTATGATGGGAAGGGCTTGGTTCCAGAGGGTGCAGAACCAGGGTCAGATTCAGAATCTTCACCTTCAGCTGTCATCACTCCTCTTCCATCCCACGCAATTCTCAAGGCAGCCGCTCTTCTTCCTCTTCCTCTCTCTGCGGACACACAGCCTACAGTAAAAAGGGTAGGCCGGAAATCCCACAGCACAAGCCAGGTTCTGCTGTTTCTGTTTGGATCCGGCTCCGCTCTCTGCATTGAAACCCCCCCTTCTGTCACCCCCCACTGGCTAGATACGCCTCTGCTAGGTGAGCGTTGAGCTGGCCGGCCAGTCCTTCACGATCGCCCGAAGCTCTCCCCGACCCGAATGTCCCCCCGGAGATCTGCAGCGGGCACGCTTTGACCCTTTCTTTTTCTCCCACCCCCTTCCAGGAGTCTTTCAACAATGTAAAACAGTGGCTGCAAGAAATAGACCGTTACGCCAGCGAAAACGTGAACAAGTTGTTGGTAGGGAACAAGTGCGACCTGACCACGAAGAAAGTCGTAGACTACACAACAGCGAAGGTATGTCAACGGGCCAGGCATGATCGTTTTTTTGTGTGTGTGTGGGGGGGGGTGGAGTTCAGTAATAACGGAGCAAATGGGACAGGATGGTGGAGTTTTCTAGCGGGTCATACTTTTGGCTGGAGATGCAGCCTTCCCTAAAAAATTTGAAGCCTTTTTTTTTTTTTTTTAAGATTGCAGATGTTTAAACATTTTATTTGTTATAGATAACTCCTGTCTCAGTCTCTGTTCTTTTGTAATTATTTTATTTGACCTCCTTATCAGTTATTAATAGTTCAGTTACTAGTTCACAATCTGTTGGTTAAAATGAGAAGCAAAAAAACCAGGGTTTTCCATTGGGTTTTTTTTTTCAGGAAAATTTTGGGGAGAAATTGACAGATGTACAGTACTTAGCAAAACTTAATGTTATTTAACAACATAAAATGGTTGTCAAAACACACACATACACTTTTATTCCAACTTTTGTGCTTATTATATAATGAAGTCCTTCAGGCCGAATTGGGATGGAGAGGGGGCCGTGGCTCAGTGGGAAGAGCCTCTGATTGGCATGCAGAGGGTACCAGGTTCAATCCCGGGCATCTCCAGTTCAAGGGACTAGGCAAGTAGGTGACGGGAAAGACCCCTGCCTGAGACCCTGGAGAGCCGCTGCCAGACTGAGTAGATGATCCTGACCTCGATGGACCAAGGGTCTGATCCGGAATAAAGTCGCTTTGTACGGTCATCCGATATTATGCTTTGCCATCCACACTCTTCCCCCGCACCGGTACCAGGATGTTCAGATGTGAGGGGAAGTTCTGTTCTTCAAATGACCAATCCTCACAGGGCAGATTTATTATTGACCAGGACAGCTTACCCTTTATCGATTGTCCATGCGGTTTATGCTCCTGCTTATATTAATTCACTGGAGACACAGAAGGGGGGGAGTTTAAGTGGTTAGCGTTAACAAAGTAACTGAGTTGGGTCTGAAGAGTGTACACATTTACAGTTGGAAATCTTTTGAGAGGTTTTGTAGTCCTGAATACCACAGTAGATAACACCTTTTTGCTTTTAACTGTTTTTGAGAGGAACAGTACCCAAATCCTTTCTTTTGCAGTCAAGTCACATCTGACTTATGGCAACCCCGGTGGGGTTGTCAAGGCGAGAGGCTTTCGGAGGCGGTTTGCTGTGGCCTGCCTCCGCATCGTGCCCCTGGTATTCCTTGGAGGTTTCCCATCCAAATACTTGCCAGGGTCAACCCAGCGTAGCTTCTGAGATCTGACAAGATCAGGCCAGCCAGGCGCTATCCAGGTCAGGGCACTCAAACCCATAAAGGTAAAGGTCCCCTGTGCAAGCACCGGGTCATTCCTGACCCATGGGGTGACGTCACATCCCGACGTTTACTAGGCAGACTTTGTTTATGGGGTGGTTTACCAGTGCCTTCCCCTACCTGTCTATTAATTCACTGAAGTCTCTACTGGGACCGTGAAAGCCTTCGACAATATCTCTACTGGGACTTCCTGCCTAACCAGGACACCTCCAAACTCCTCTCCCTCAAAAAACACTATTGTCCCCCAACTGTTTCTCTCCCCCCCCCCAACATTTCCAGCGTTCCTCCTGCCCCACTCCAATGGAGTGGATGTATTGAAATGTTTGCATCAGCTTTTTAGGAGAGGCCGGGACTCAGAAAGAAGGAACTCCTAATGGAGAGCCAGCGTGGTGTGGTTAGGAGCGGTGGACTCCAGTCTGGAGAACTGGTTTTGGTTCCCCACTCCTCCACGTGAGCGGCGGACTCTAATTGGTGTCAATAGAACTTTAATCTGTGTCCATAACCATGCAAAATCTGAAGTGAGCTGTGGCTCCCCGAAGTTAGTCTTTAGAGTGCTACTGGACTCTTGCTCTTTGCTACTGCTACAGACAGATCACAATGGGTAGGCGTGTTAGTCTATCTCCATGCAAAATCTGTAATAGATGGCCTCATTAATGGATGGTTGTTAGCATTTCAGACAGATAGGACCTTAAAGATACCTCCTTGAAGATACCCTTTGGTGAGGGGCCATGGCTTAGTGGTAGAGCATCTGCTTGGCATGCAGAAGGTCCCAGGTTCAATCCCCGGCATCTCCAGTTAAAGGAACCAGGCAAGTAGGTGATATGAAAGACCTCTCTGCCTGAGACCCTGGAGAGCTGCTGATGGTTTGAGTAGACAACACTGACTTTGATGGACCAAGGGTCTGATTCAGTATAACGCAGCTTCATGTGTTCATGAAACTGTTGCCAATTCTAGTGGCCAACAATTCATTGCAGACACCTTAAAAGTGTTGTTCTGTTTTTTTAACGAAGGCTTGATCCATTTGTTTGTGAAACCACTTTTCTTCAGGTTTTGTTTTGTGGTTGTGTTTCTAAGTCACCAGAATTGCTCTTTGTGGCTCTTTGTAATGAGCCGCTTTATTTTTCCCACCCATTCCTACAGGGTTTTGTTTTTGAAAGGTTGTCACTTAGAGGAAGCCAGGGAGCTGTTCCTGTTGGCAGCAGAGGATAGGACTCGCAATAATGGGTTTAAATTACGGACAGAAAGGTACCAGCTGGACATTAGGGGAAATTTATTTTACAGCAAGAGTTGTTCGACAGTGGAATCAGCTACCTAGGGAGGTGGTGATCTCCCCCTCCCTGGCAGTCTTTAAGCAGAGGCTGGACAAACACTTGTCATGGATGCATTGAGTAGGGGGTTGGACCAGATGGCCTCTATGGCCCCTTCCAACTCTAGGATTCTATCTGTAAGGGCCCCCGTGGAAACCATTCCACCTTGCTTTTACGACATTCCAGACTGAACCTGATTTCAGAACACGATAATGTCCTCTGGAGAGGCAGGAAAAAAAGCTGAAAGTTAAAAGGCACAAATGTTGTAGCTGACAAATGTTTTTGAACAAATGGCTTCATATCCATAATAGGACTAGCAGCCTATTTGGATATATATTGGACTAGCAGCCTATTGGATATAAAGCCTGGCTTTGGCCTGGGAGGGAGGGCTAGAAATATAGCATATTAATTGGTGGACATGATGAACACATCTCTGAAAATGTTTAATTACACCGGGGGGGGGGGTTGGTTTTCTTGTTGTCAAGTCGCAGCCGACTTATGGCAACCCTGTAGGCTTTTCAAGGCAAGAGACTACAGAGGTGGTTGGCCATTGCCTGCTGTTGTGTAGCAATCCTGGTATTCCGTGGTGGTCTCCCATCCAAATATCCATGTAAGATGTTTTTTATGAAAAAAATCTATAGCTTTAGATAACACCTTCCACTCATTCCAAAAAGAAGAATATTTGACAGGAACGTCTTCAATATTTAAGGCCTTTGTGTCTCTTCGTTTGACACATACCCTCATACAATATGCCAAAATACACCAGCTAAAGACAAACTAATTAGATTCGCACAAAAGCCTTGGAGGGCCCAATTGATAGTATAATGCAGGGGTGTCGAACTCATTTGTTACGAGGGTTGGATATGACATAAATGTCACTTGATTGGGCTGGGCCATGCCTCACCAGCCCAGATTGAGAATGGGGGTCAAAGGGCCGAATCCGGCCCATGGGCCGTGTGTTTGACACCCTTGCTATAATGTCTTCTTTCCTCTACAGGAATTTGCAGATTCCCTTGGGATTCCCTTTTTGGAAACCAGCGCAAAGAACGCCACAAATGTAGAACAGTCTTTCATGACCATGGCCGCTGAGATCAAAAAGCGGATGGGCCCTGGAGCGACAGCCGGCGGTGCCGAGAAGTCCGTGAAAATCCAGAGCACTCCAGTCAAGCAGACCGGCGGAGGTTGCTGCTAAAACCCACCTCCCCTTTTTGTGTCTCAACGGTGAATCCGAACCCAAACTGAAAATTAAAAAAAAAAAATAAAGCCTCAATTGTACTGTATGTAGCTGCACTACAACAGATTCTTAATCGCCTCCACAAAGGTCAGAGATTGTAAATGGTCAATACTGACTTGTTTTTTTATTCCCCCGATTCGATAAAAGCTAACTTCATTTTCAGAAACGTGTTAAACCTTCTTGTGTGCCGGTTTATTAAAAGCGTGTAATCCTTGTTTTTTTCCCTGATACCAGACTGTTTCCTGTGGTTGGCTAAACTTGGAATATATATATTTTGTTCTGATTATATTGGCATGTTTAGATGTCAGGTTTAGTCTTCTGAAGATGAAGTTGAGCCCGGGTTTTTTGTATCTCTTCTCCTCCCCCCCCCCCCCCGGCCTCAACAGCACAACTGTTGTCTGTCACTTTTCCCATCCATAAAAAGTTCCGTAAGACATTCTGTGTAAGATCGGATTCTGCTAGTTTCTCCTCGTAGAGCTGTAAATAGGGAAATGGCCAGTGACCAGGATCCACGCCGATTTAGTCAGACACCCAACGAGGAAGGTGGGAACGTTTCTCCAACCGGGACCCCTTCTCTCCCCTCCCTCAATGCTTCTCCCGGCCGACCTCTTTTGAAATGAGAGGGGAGTTTGACGAGCAGTTTCTGATCTGGCTGCCGTCCAGAGCAAAACCGAGGGGGGGGGGGAAATTGCCCAAACTTTCAGCTCTCCTCAAGCGACAGCAGTATCCCTGCCATTGACTCTTTCGTCATACTCTACGTATAATTTGTGGCTGCGGAGCATTGTAATTTGTGGCACAACCTGTAACAAACCGAAGACATGTTCAATAAATATTGTACTACTTGGAAAGTAATATCATACTGTTATGGTGATAAGTATTGTCTTAATTCGTACAGCTAAGGGGGAAGGCTCATGATGTGCCCCCAGATGTACCTTTTCCCACGCAGCAACAGGCACTTTAGACTCTTTCCTAGACTGGACCCTCCGAGCCCAAGCGACTAACTAGAGTACCGTCGTCATGATGTTTCCGGCATTTTTGCTACACTTGGAACAAACAATTTAGCATAATGTTGTTTATAGGATCATAATCACTAAGTGTACCATATTTCTCTCCTCTGCCCACCCCACACCCCCATCCTAAGTGTCTGGATCTGTTTCTAAATGGTTTCATTTAGAAATAACTTGTCTCTTTATTTTATTTTTTTGCTCTGTCGTAGAAAAGTAAACAGTATTTTCCCCCTACTATTGAATGACTTCAAACTAACAAGTTGACGTTAACTCTGCCGCTCTGTCATGTCTTTTCTATATAATGTTACTTCCATTCTCTCACAATCAAACTGTTGACTTTAATAAAACTTAGTGCAATTTATTGGTGGCTTGGTGACGTGCATAAGGCACAAGAAAGCATGGAATGGTGGGGGCCGGTAAGAAGCTAAAGGGATCGGAAGGTTTATCGTGTCACGTTGCATGCGGAAGAGAAGCTCCTCGATGACAAAATGCGAGTTTGAGCAGTAGAATTTTTGTACAGAGAGACTTAAATCCATTAGTGCCTGACATCTGGGTTTATCATCACCAACTTGATCGGAGGCCGCAGATCTTTGCTTTGCAAAAGATTCGTTCCAAACTGCCATTACGGCTAATTTTTTCCCGTACAGAGACACCCAGATGTGACTGCAAAAAGACACCCCTTGGGTATGCTGGGAAGCAAAGCGCGTTAGCAGACCCCTAAAGCCGGAAGCTGCCTCCCAAGGTGATGGGGAGGACAGCCGTTGGTGGTCTGCACCCTCAGCGGAAATGTAGAGTACTTCTAAGTCTTCTACTGTTGTTGGAAGATTGAAATTATTGAAACTTTGAATTTGCTCTCCTGAGAATTTCACAATAAAGTGTACTTCATAATGATGTGCTTAGTGGATCAATTCATGACATGCTTTCAGGGAGTGGTGGGTCGATCGATCGACGGGGAGAGACTGCGGCTCAGTGGAAGAGCCTCTGCTTGGCACGCAGAAGGTCCCCGGTTCAGTACCCGGCATTGAAGAAAAAAGAAAAGGAATGAAACTCAACCTAGAATCATAGAGTTGGAAGGGACCACCAGGGTCATCTAGTCCAATCCCCTGCACAATGGAGAAAATTCACAGCCACCTCCCCACCCCACACACTCCGTGACCCCTTCTCCATGCCCAGAAGATGGCCAAGATGCCCTCCCTCTCATGATCTGCCTAAGGTCACAGAATCAGCATTGCTGACAGATACCTAAAAAAACAAGCTGGGTACCCAAGGTTTGGTGGGATAAATAAAATAATAGTGAAAATATAATTTATTTGAGGCGCTATGTCAAGAAAATTATTTTAAAAATAGTTAAAACAGCACAATTGAATTTCCTAAGGTTGATATACTGAAGCTACATGCCAGACATGTTTCGGCCTATTTGGCCTTCCTCGTTGGTCAATTGAAACCCATGTAAAACATGCACATATTTACAGATATATAAACATATACAAACATATATCAGACCAGGCATGTATATATGTTGTATAGTATATTTCCAATTATACAAACATCTGGTTAAATTGTCTACATGTTGTTATATTGGGCTGTATATGTCTCCCATATAAAATGTGTGTGCAATTATCAATCTGGTAAAACCTGGTCTGCTGTATAATTGCATGTGTTTATGTATAGTTACAAGGACCAGGTAGTGGGCAATGTGAAAGACCTCAGCTTGATGCCATGGAGAGCCACAGGGAGGGGGCATGGCTCAGTGGCAGAGTCTCTGCTTGGCATGCAGAAGGTCCCAGGTTCAGTCCCTGGCATCTCCAGTTAAAGGGACTAGGCAAGTAGCTGATGTGAAACACCTCTGCTTAAGACCATGGAAAGCCAAAGTGAGTTGGCAGTTCTGACCTTGAAGCTTCATCCAGAAAAGCAGTCACACTTATTTCCAAGAATCTTGAGCATTCTGGAATCCTCCAAACCTGCTATTGAAACTTTTCTGTGTTGTACAGAAACATTTGAGGTGGATCTGTTGCTCTTGATTGTTCCATGGAATTAATTGGTGTGTACTTCCATTTCTGAACTTCAGAAAACTCCTAAAGCGCAAACAGGTAGGGGTGCCTTTGTACTCAAAACCAGGGGTGTCAATCGTAAGGCCCGCAGGTCGGATCCAGCCCCTTGAGAGCTCTTATCGGGTCCGCAAGGCAGCCCCCCATCTGCTCTCGATCTGGGCTGGCGAGGCATGGCCCGGCCCGACCAAATGACACTTTGTCATAGAACTATTGAGTTTGACATCCCTGCTCTAAACCGTCTTCTAAACTGTATAGAATAGATGTTGCCTAGATAGACCCTTGTGTGATCTGGCCGAATCCTGAAATTTCTCTCTTCTGCTGCACTTCGTGACATGAAATCCAAAGAACTGGCTAATGTTCTTCTTATTAGGTTATTACAGACCTCCAGGACCGAATTGTTACCTACTCTGTAGGCCATAGAAAGTAATCTTTTGTCCAGTGGGAGAAAATTCTCCACTTACCTTACATTTCTTTCCCAGAAGTGTAGGGATACTGCCGTCAAATCTGACACTCTAAAATGCATGCAAGCTAGGCCCTGTTGTTTCTATTAGATACCCTCACACATACATAAGAAAGGCCCTGCTGGATCAGACCAAGGCCCATCAAGTCCAGCAGTCTGTTCACACAGTGGCCAACCAGGCGTCTGGACTTGATGGGCCTTGGTCTGATCCAGCATGACCTTTCTTATGTTCTAATGTGAGGGTGTTTTGGAGGTCATTAATCCATAGAAGAGACTTGACGGTACTTAACACCCAAAGATTATGTGAAAGGCTGTTCAGATCACAGAGGGGAGAGTCAACCTTAGCTCCAAGAAGCTGCTGGGTAGATTAAAATCACCTCTTTCCACTGCCAATTCAAATTCAACAGAACCTTAAAAGACCAACAAGATTTCCCGGGGGAATCAACCTATGAGCGTTAAAGCTGTCTTCATCAAATACAAGTAGGAATGGCATTTATGCTTGTATCCGAGGCCGGGAGCTTATCCCCTGGAAACCTTTTTGTTTCTTAAGGCGCTGCTGGACTCTAATCTTATTCGTACCACTTGTTCTTATACAGCACAGGACTCCTGCAGTGATGAAAAATCCAATTTTATTTGCAAGATATATTTTCCATCAGGGTAAGGTTAACACCGTATAAACCACTCACTGAAAATTACATAGGGAAACAAGCATTGGCAATGGACAACTTATTCAAACAAAGTAATAAAACACAGTAAAATAATATTTTTAAATCCCTCCAATCCTGAGGCTGTTCTGTGAAAAAAGGATCTTTTTGCATACTCCGATACGTTGACGTCTAGTCGAAAGCCAGTCTCTGTCATTCATTCCCTTGAAATCCAGCTTGATGATGTGGTTTCCGTCGCTTTGGCGGAAAAACAAGCAGTTCCGACTTTGCAAAGCCTGTGGTTCCGTTTCAGCCCATATTGAAGCAGCCCCTTCACTTGGCTTAACGCGTGGCTGACATTAACTGGAAAAGAAATGTTGCCGCCATTAAAGATCAGAAGGAGAAACCACGCATCATGTGCTGAATGGTAGGAGTGTTGGAGAAAAGGCTTCTATTTGTTTATTCAAAACATTTCTATGCTGCCTTGCCACCCAATGAGGGGGCCCAAGGATGGCACACGGAAAAACATTTAAACAATTGTGTGTGTAAAGTGCCGTCAAGTCGCAGCCGACTTATGGTGACCCCTTATGGGGTTTTCATGGCAAGAGACTAACAGAGGTGGTTTGCCAGTGCCTTCCTCTGCACAGCAACCCTGGTCTTCCTTGGTGGTCTCCCATCCAAATACTAACCAGGGCTGACCCTGCTTAGCTTCTGAGATCTGACGAGATCATGCTGTACCATGCTGCCTCCCCTCCTATTTAAACAATTACAAACATTTAAAATGTTTAAATAATTCAATAAAAACACATAAACAAAGAATACCAGAACCAGGGAGGGATGGCCAATAATGGTTACTAGGAATATGCCAAATGAAACAAAAGAAAAAGTGTTGGTTTTTATATGCCAACTTTCTCTAACAGTTAAGGAAGACCCAAACTAGCTTACAATCACCTTCCCTTCCCCTCCCCACAACAGAAACCCTGTGAGGTAGGTGGGGCTGAGAGAGCTCTAAGACAGCTGTGACTAGCCCAAGGTCACCCAGCTGGCTTCATGTGAAGGAGTGGGGAAACCAACACGGTTCTCCAGATTAGCCTCCGCCGCTCATGTGGAGGAGTGGGGAATCGAACCTCCGCTCCAAACCACCGCTCTTAGCCACTATACAACGCTGGCTCTCCAGGGTGGCTGCACCCACTGCACTGTGTCTGAATTCCAAAGATACCCCCAGGCTGAAAAGGGGGTTAGGGGCCCTGTTCTGGAGAGTACCCCAGAATGCATACTTTCCATCTCATCCCCCCCCCCCCACAGACACACACACACAGTTTCCAACCTCTGCTCACCCATTTCGACGCCTCGGTTGGGCCGGCCGGCTGCAGAGTGTCGCGGCTCTCACTCAAGCCGGCATCCAACGTGTCCAGCGCTCCCAGGATCGACTGGTAGAAGAGGTCGGCGTTGCTTTCAAGCTCGCAGGATTGTTTCGAGATCAAAGCGAGGGTTCGCTGCAGAACTAGCAAACCGAGGTTTGTGTAGGGGGAAAAAAAGATTATGACAGCAAAGCAGCAGGATTCCTTGGGACATATTTGTTAGGCTGTGAGAGCAGCTGTTACTCAAGCAGTTTTATATGCATAAGGGGGGAAGCTGGTTGCGGACGGCAACTGTTTCCCTACAGAGACAACTAGTGATTGTTTCCATCCAGGAGAGGGCAATATAGCCTCAATAAGCCGGCATGTGGCAGAGTCAGAATAGGGCATTACCAAACATGCCAGGAATGGACCCAGCATCCCACAATACATTTAGGTAGAGCTAATAAGCGCATGAGAAGAAGAGTTGTTTTTTATTTGAAGACTTTCTCTACCACTTAAGGGAGAATCAAACCGGCTTACAATCACCTTCCCTTCCCCTCCTCACAACAGACACCCTGTGAGGGAGGTGGGGCTGAGAGAGCTCAAAGAGCTGTGACTAGCCCAAGGTCACCCAGCTGGCTTCGTGTGCAGGAGTGGGGAAACCAACCCTGTTCTCCAGATTAGCCTCCGCCGCTCCTGTGGAGGAGTGGGGAATCAAACCCGGTTCTCCAGATCAGAGTCCACCGCTCTTAACCACTACACCATGCTGGCCTAACTCATTGTCACTCATTTGTTACGAGGGCCAGATACGACATAAATGTCACTTAGTGGGAGCCGAGCTATGCCTTGCCAGCCCAGATCAAGAATGGGGGGGGGGCTGCCTCACGGGCCGGATCCAGCCGGTGGGCCTTATGTTCGACACCCCTGGTATAGTGGTTAAAAGCAAAGGACTCTAATCTGGAACAACCGGGTTCGATTCCCCACTCCTCTACGTGAAGCCTGCTGGGTGACCTTGGGTCAGTCACAGTTCTTTCCGAACTCTCCCAGCCCACGCGGAGCCAGGCAATGGCAAACCAGCTCCAAAGGTCTCTAGTCTTGAAGAAGAAGTGTTGGCTTTTATATGCCGACTTTCTCTACCACTTAAGAGAGACTCAAACCATCTTACAATCACCTTCCCTTCCCATCCCCACAACAGGCTGAGAGAGCTCTAAGACAGCTGTGACTAGCCCAAGGTCACCCAGCTGGCTTCATGTGGAGGAGTGGGGAATCAAACCCAGTTCTCCAGATCAGAGTCCACTGCTCTTAACCACTACACCATGCTGAAACCCCTACAGGGTTGCCATAGGTCAGCTGTGACTTGACGGCACTTTCCACCACAAGCGCAAGGAACTGACAGCACCAATAAATACTCCAGGGGTCCCCAGCATTTCGGGGCCTATGGGCAACTTTGGAATTCTGGCCCAGTGCGGTGGGCGCAGCCACAAAAAAAGCTGCCCAAAATGGCCTGTGCAGCTTACATTTTTAAAAATGTGCACAGCCAATCAAACCTCCAAAGGCCAATCAGCAGCCCTGCTGGGCCAAAGCCACACCTGACCCCGCCCACTTTCTCAAAACACTTGGCAGGCACCATATTGGGAACCCCATAAGAACGTAAGAAAGGCCACGCTGGATCAGACCAAGGCCCATCAGGTCCAGCAGTCTGTTCACACAATGGCCAACCAGGTGCCTCCAGGAAGCCCACAAACAAGAAAACTGCAGCAGCACCATCCTGCCTGTGTTCCACAGCACCTCATTTAATGGGCATGCCCCCCTGATCCTGGAGAGAAGAGGTACGCATCATGACTAGTGTCTATTTTAACTAGTAGCCATGGATAGCCCTCTCCTCCAGGAATATGTCCACTCCCCTCTTCAAGCCTTCCAAGTTGGCAGCCAACACCACATCCTGGGTCAGGGAGTTCTACAATTTAACCATGTGTTGTGTGAAGCAATACTTCCTTTCCTGTTTTGAATCTGTCACCCTCCAGCTTCAGCGGATGACCCCACATTCTGGTATTACGAGAGGGAGAAAAGTTTCTCCCTGTCCACTCTCTCCAAACTAGGCATAATTTTATAGACCTCTATCATGTCTCCAGATCAGAGTCCAGAAATATGTGCTCCAGAAATATGCTTTTCTGGGACACAGTTTCAGGTCTCTGCTCAGCCACGAGGAGTGTCAAGTTATTAAATATGTTTGCTGGTGACCTGGCATGGAACAAACTGACAATTTCTTTGCTTTCTGACACATGAGTGAATTTGTAAGCTCCTTGACTCTTCAGCTAACCAAACCCATTTGGGTTCTGGAGCAGACATGACAGTTCTGCATATCATTTGACGTCCTCGGCATGCCCAGCCCACTTGGTAAATATTTGGGAAGCACACCTTCCTGAGCTGGGCAGTTGAATCAGCTCGCTAAAAATAACAAAACTCGGGTTTTGCAAAATCGTTAAAGCTGGAAGAAGAAAACCTAACAGAATGAATGTTGAATTCTGGCCAGGAGAGGTTGCAACAATGAGCACAACCCAGACCAAACAAAGTGTTTTTAATGGGTGTGTTATCAAACATATGGAAAAGGGTAATCTGGTAGACGTTGGAGGACGTTGATTCATAGGGTCGCCGTGAGTCGGAAGCGACTTGACAGCACTTAACACACACACAATCTGGTAGACATCTGGGGTCCGATCCTAGCGTTCTTCCACTCATAAAATCATAAAGTTGGAAGGCACCAGCCAGCGTAGTATAGAGGTTAAGAGCAGTGGTTTGGAATGGTGGACTCTTACCTGGAGAACCGGGTTTGATTCCTCACTTCTCCACATGAGCGGCGGACACGAATTTAGTGAACTGAGTAGGTTTCCCCACTCCTACACATGAAGCCAGCTGGGTGACCTTGGGCTAGTCACAGCTCTCTTAGAGCTCTCTCAGCCCCACCTACCTCACAGGGTGTCTGTTGTGGGGAAGGGAAGGTGATTGGAAGCCAGTTCGATTCTTCCTTAAGTGGTAGAGAAAGTCGGCATATAAAAACAAAGTCTTCTTTTTCTTCATCTAGTCCAACCCCCTGCACAATGCAGGAAATTCACTTCCCTCATACCCCCAGTGACCCCTACTCCATGCCCAGAAGATGGCAAAAACAAGAACCCTCCACGATCCCTGGCCTGCTGGGTGACCCGGGGCTAGTCACAGTTCTCTCCAAACCCTCTCAACCCCACCTACCTCACAAGGTGTCTGTTGTGGGGAAAGGAAGGGAAGGAAATTGTAAGCTAGTTTGATTCTTTTTAAAAGGTAAAGAAAAGCATCTCAGAAAAACCAACTCTTCTTCTTCTCTTCCCACATCACGTTTTGCCTTTGAGGTCCCACTTGCCAGAGACTCTGCTTACCGGGTGAACTGGATGCCATATTTCGAAGGAGCCTTTCCCCATCTTGCAAGACCCCTTCTGTCAGCGCTTGGTGGCTGGCTAAGTCCTTTTTCAACGCCTGCCGAGACATAATAGGTTGGACACCTTCAGGTAGGACACACACAAAGCATTTCCAGACTCCGTGCCTCCAAGATTTGGTTGCAGTCGCTAGAAGTATTCGGCTGACTTGATTCAGACTTGCTAGGCTAGGGCCCGGGAGACCAAGGTTCGATCCCCACTCTGCCACGGAAGCCTGCTGGGTGACCGTGGGCCAGTTACACTCTCAGCCGGACCCACCTCACAGGGCTGTTGTGAGGACAAAATGGAGGCGAGGAGAAGGAGGCAAGTCACTTGGGGTCCCCGTTGGGGAGACAGGAGGGCTATAAATGAAGTAAATAATAAATAATTACGTTATCCAACCCCATTCTAGCAAATCCCACCTCTTTGTATTACAGGGAGAGTATCCCCTCATTCATAGAATCATAGTTGGAAGGTACCACCGGGGTCATCTAGTCCAACCCCCTGCACAATGCAGGAAACTCACAACTACCTCCCCCCTACACACCCGTGACTCCTAATCCATGCCCAGAAGATGGCCAAGATGCCCTCCCTCTCATTATCTGCCCAAGGTCATAGAATCAGCATTGCTGACAGATGGCCATCTAGCCTCTGCTTAAAAACCTCCAGGGAAAGAGAGCTCACCACCTCCTGAGGAAGCCTGTTCCACTGAGGAACCTCTGTTAGAAAAATCTTCCTAATGTCTAGATGGAAACTCTTCTGATTTAATTTCAACCCGTTGGGTCAGAAGTACCATAGAATCATAGAGTTGGAAGGGACCACCAGGATCATCTAGTCCAACCCCCTGTACAATGCTGGAAATTCACAACTACCTCCCCCACCCCCACCCCCCCAGTGACCCATACTCCATGTCCAGAAGATGGCCAAGATGCCCTCCCTCTCATTATCTGCCCAAGGTCATAGAATCAGCATTCCTGACAGATGGCCATCTAACCTCTGCTTAAAAACCTCCAGGGAGGGAGAGCTCACCACTTCCCGAGGAAGCCTGTTCCACCGAGGAACTGCTCTGTTAGAAAATTCTTCCTAATGTCTTTTGATTTAATTTCAACCTGTTGGTTCTGGTCCGACCTTCTGGGGCAACAGAAAACAACTCGGCACCCTCCTCTATATGACAGTCCTTCAAGGACTTGAAGATGGTTATCATATCATCTCTCAGTCTTCTCCTCTTCAGGCTAAACATCCCCAGCTCCTTCAACCTTGCCTCATAGGACTTGGTCTCCAGACCCCTCACCATCTTTGTTACCCATATTCGGACTGATATGAAAACTGAACCCTTCAAGCCGGCGTGCAGGCAGATCCGTGCTGCCTGCTTTCAATGTTTCCTCTCCCCTAAAAAAACAAAATACAGTGTACACTGCATCGTAGGTGGAGACTGAAAGCCTGCCATTGCTAGTTTGTTTGTAGTTGCTCTTGTTTAACAGCTGATACAGGTATTCTGGTGAGACACACCTTTGCTTTCTGGTTCAATGTACACAAAATTATTGAAAATGCTGTTTAAAATTACATTCAGGCTATGTGTATAAAGGGTATATAAAACATAAATTAATTTGGGTCCCATCCACAAGATATGTCATTATGTATATGTAGAAATTCCAAAAATATTCCAATATACAGAAAGATCCAAAATACAGGCCACTTCTGGTCCCAGGCAGTCCGGATAAGGGATACTCAACCTGTACATGAAAATAACTGTTTTCAAATTAATGTGGGGCGGGGGGGGGGGGGAGAGAAGAGGCCATTTACCAGGTAACTTTGTAATGACGCCTTCACACTTTCAACATCTGGCTTGGGCGGCATCCAGTTGTCAGTAATTTCCGCTATCTTGCGCAGCCAACGGATCAGCTCTTCTAGTCGACAGCAAAATATCTTCGATGAATCGTAACAGAGGATATCGGTTAGCAATCTATGATTAAGCATGATTTCTAGCATGGTTAGGCCGTGGAGTTGCTAGCTTGGATCTATTCATTCTCCATTTTAAGACCCCAGTTCTAAGACCTTGGGCTTTGCCAGACTCTTCTGTAGAGGAGTTCTACAGGAATCGAAAAGGTTGCACACACAGTTTTGGAGACAGACTGGCGGTATTTTTGTCGGTCCTAATAAAAGGGATTAAGAGCCCCGTGGCGCAGAGTGATAAGCTGGAGTACTGCAGTCAAAAGCTCTGCTCACAACCTGAGTTCGATCCCGATGGAAATCAGTTTCAGGTAGCCGGCTCAAGGTTGACTCAGCTTTCCATCCTTCTGAGGTCAGTAAAATGAGTACCCAGCTTGCTGGGGGTAAAGGGTAGACAACCGGGGAAGGCAATGGCAAACCACCCCGTAAACATAGTCTGCCTCTGGGTCAGTAATGATCCGGTGCTTGCACAGGGATCATTTACCTTTAATAAAAGGTATTACACCAAGTGTTGACAAATTGTCTTTAGCTCTAAGATCCAGCCCCCAAATTTAGGCAACAGATACATGTTTCAGCTTTAAGGGTTTTTATATTTTAAGGACAATCTTTTCTCTCTGTTGCTGCCACAAAGTCTACTACTAAGCCCTTTGCAGTTTCTCGTAATTTTACTCAAGCTATATGAGTAAAAGTGTTGTAGTATATACATAAACATGGGGGTAATCCTGGCTGTCGTCCTAATAAAAACTTCATAATAAAATCACTGCTGAAAATACTATGCGCCGCAATGCAATTTCTAGGTGCCGTGGTGAACTGGCACCTGGGATTGGTCAAGACCTGTAATTAAACTATTTTGTTTTGAATTTTGTGGAACAACCCAGCTCCTTGCAGACTGTTCTGTGGGTATTACTTTAGATATCAATGCAGGAAATGCAACCGTTGCATGGAAGAAGAATATTTAGATTGAATAAATGACCCTATGAATCTATGTCCTCCAAAACATCCTATCCTTAACAGCCTTGCTCAGATCTTGCAAACTGAGGGCGGTGGCTTTCTTTATAGAGTCAATCCATCTCTTGTTGGGTCTTCCTCTTTTCCTGCTGCCTTCCACTTTTCCTAGCATTATGGTCTTTTCCAGTGACTCTTGCCTTCTCATAATGTGGCCAAAGTATGATCGCCTCAGTTTAGTCAAACATGCTAGGAAAAGTCGGAGGCAGCAGGAAAAGAGGAAGACCCAGCAAGAGATGGATTGACTCTATAAAGGAAGCCACAGGCCTCAATGTGCAAGACCTGAGCAAGGCTGTTAAGGATAGGACGTTTTGAAGGACATGGATTCATAGGGTCGCCATGAGTCGGAAGCGACGTGACAGCACTTAACACACACACACACACACAGCATGCCACTAGACATTGTAACGAATGCAAACCCCACCAGGGGTTTCCATCCACCAGGGGTTTCCATCCAGGCCTTATGTGGTGCAATGGGTACAAACAAGAGCCCATTCAGATTCTGATGGGAGTGTTGAAATGTACCTTTATACGCTGTGCAAGAGAATCTTCATGATGGTCCTCCCCTTCCTTCTGATGCTCACTTCCAGTCTTGAAGCAGTCTGTCTCCACAAAATCCCTTGTGTCAGCGTTAGCAGTATCTTTGTGCGTGTTTACACAATCCTCATAGCCTTGGTTGCTCAGCAGGTCTTCCTCGCTGCATTCCTGAGAGCTCCCCGCACGACAAGAATCGCAGTCTATTTCCCACTGGCTCCCGTCACCTCCGTGAACCTCCAGAGGAAGGTGCTCTCCATTCACCCCGATGGACGCGAAAGCATCTTCTAAGTGGCCATGCACGGGTTTCCTTATCGTGAGCGAGAGATCCGTCAGCTGCTGAGCCAATCTCTCTAATTCCTTGAGTCGTGGCGGAAGGGGGAGGTACTCCTCGTCGCTACCACATTCGTTCTGTAATGGCAACATTCTTGTGGAACGTATGAAGCCACCGGTAGCAACTCTCCTTAAGTTGCAGTCGTGTTTGCCAGTGTCCCTTGTAATACAGTTATGTTCTCTCGCTTGCCAACGTTGCTTCTCTATGTTGGTTGAATCAGATGAACCAGGTCCTGCGTTTCTAAGAGGCAACGCTTGTGCTGGCTCTCTAGAAAAAATGGTTCTATCAACTGAAGGACCGCCATCTGCAAAGGATACTTTCCCAATTGGCGAAAGTCCAGAGTAAGACACTGGAGCTGAACATTCGGTCTTTTTCGAAAGGCTCCGAAATTTCTGTGCAGTCTGGATCCCTGTAGTTTGATGCTCTTGACCTGGCACACTCGTGGAGTTCAAGGTACTCTCTGGTGAAATGGGAAGGCTGTCGAGGTCAATCCCCGAATCGTGGATGGAGGAATCACGCATCCCGTACTTGAGGGTCTTGGCAAGTTTGTATTTTGGCCTGATGGGATAGGTATAATCAAGCAAGTCCTCGTATTCTTTATTGGGGTTCCAGTGGGGGGATTGGCGGTCTGGGGATGGCGGAAGGGAATCGGGGATGGCACACGCCCAGTAATCCGCCTGGAAGGGGGACATATTCCTTACTTGTCCAGCTGCTGAACACCCATTCACAGAAATTCGCTTGCGTATGCCTGCCATGGAGGTTTCTTTGGGGTCAGACAGTCTGTGCAGACACTGAGAGGTAAATGCTTCAAAGGATGGAAGAGCCCCAGAAGCCGAGAAGCTTTTCGACCTTGTCCATTCGTGCTGCTCAAAATCACTGTCCTCGGAAAGTTCGGGAGAAAGGCGAGTCGTAGGAAATAACGGCATTGAGGCATCCGAAAGAGAAGCTCTTTTACCAGGCAAAGGTTTTGGAGTGGACGAATATGTGAATGCTGTCTGGCTCTTACAGTCAGCCTCAAGGCAGTGGAGGGAATCAACGGAGGTGCTGTGATGTTTAGAATCCATGGTGGAGCTTGGAAGAACCGCGCGGGGTTCTGACACACCTCGAAGCAGCCAAGCAGAATTTGAGCACTCCGCTGTTTTTATCTGCGCAAAACGGTTTAAACGAGACAGGCAATTTATCACAGCACAAAAGGATTAACAAGATTCAGATTAGCTTACAAAAGTATTTATTAACTTACTTGATTTATATCTCTCCTTTCTCCTCAATGGAGACCCAGAGCAATTTACATCATTCTTCTCTCCTCCATTTTATTCTCACAACAACCCTGTATGGCAGGTTAGGCTGAAAGAGTGTGCCTGGCTCAAGGTCACCCAGCGAGCTTCCATGACACAAGTGGAAATTCGAACCCAGGTCTCTCAGATACTAGTCTGACACTCTTAACCACTACCCCACACTGGCTTCACTGGTAAGGCTGGCTTTATTTATGTATGTTTTAGGTTGCATTCACAACTTCAGCGAACACAGCTACATATCTCTTGACATAGTTTATTTTCTGGCTTGGTTGCAGTATAGAGATTTCCGCAAAATGGGGTAGTTATTTTTGCCGATTTCCCCCTCCTGCTACAATCCCCCGACTCCTTCCCATGTTTTTCCTGGGGGGGGGGTGTCTCCCCTCACACACATGGCATTTTAGTAAGCAGGATGAGCAGAGAGGCAAGGAAGTCCAGCTCCAGAGACGGAAATTACCTTCCATCTGCGGAAATTGCCACTGAATCAAGCCATTGTTCAGACATAGCTTAAGAAAAAGCTTCTGTGGCTGGTATCCTACTAGGATACAAGTAGATAACAGTTTCCCCCCACACACTCACACACGGTTTGCACCTGTGGCAAATACAGGTTTGTTCACAACGTCTGAATTTCCGTCTCAAATCCAACCACTTTGACACAAGGTACTTGTCAAGTCTGTCTGACAAATGAATGGGTCAGAAGCATTCCCACTATCTTTAGGCCAACAACTGCCTAAAATGGTACCCCTTCAGACTTGGCAATTCCCAAATTTAGGATCCTTCCAGACAGGGCACAAAGAAAACAAGAAGCAAATGTTCAACAGAAAATTCAGCTCAGCTGTTTACTCTGATGTAAGTACCACATGCACGTATGTTACGAAGTTCCAGCACGTTCCTTCTTAGTAGTATTTTAGTGGCACTGCCAGAATATTCCTGTTTAAGATTTACTCACCTGCTGGTCTTCGGGGTATAAACCGAGTCTGCTCAAACGAGGACGTACATCATCTTTGCAAGCGGTCTTGCCGACTAGCGGCTTCCTCACCACGTATTTTGCTTTTCTCTCGCAAAACCTGTTAGAAGGCATTAAAGACACTTTATGGTGGTTTGGATTCTTCTGGGAAAGGGCGGGAACTGCACAACCGGCTCCTTCTACAGCTATGGGCTCTTCGGCCTCAGTTCCTTGAGGCGAGGGTTTTTCATCTGCCGCGTCAGAGAACTGACGAACCTTCCACACTGACTTGGGATACTCCCTCTCGATCCCACTGTAGTTCCACCTACCACAGCCCTTGGCTTTGGCGCTCAACCGAGCATCAAAAGGAGATTTTTCTGAATCCAACACCATCTATAAAGCACGTTTCTCCTCCATCAGGGGTCAAAATATACAATTCTCACAACCTGAAATTAAAACCAGCAGATAATTACTGTTTGCCACAATTTTAACACTAAGTCAAGCATCTGATAAACAATTATTTTAAAACTGCATCCTATATATCGGTGGGGCTGGAGATCTCCTGGAATTACAACTGACCTCCAGGCAACAGAGAGCAATTCCCCTGGAGAAAATGGCAGCTTTAAAGGATGGGCTTTATGGCATTATACCCTGCAGAGGTCCCTCCCCTCCCCAAAACCCACCCTCCCCAAGATCTACCTCCCAAATCTCCAGAAATTTCCCCAACAAAGAGTTGGCAATCCTAGTTAAGCTAGATCACGATGGGTAGCTGCATTAGTCTGTCATTCCTGACCCATGGGGTGACGTCACATCCCGACGTTTTCTAGGCAGACTATGTTTACAGGGTGGGATGCCATGGCCTTCCCCAGTCGTCTACACTTTACCCCCAGGAAGCCGTGTACTCATTTTACCGACCTCGGAAGGATGGAAGGCTGAGTCAACCTTGAGCCGGCTACCTGAAACCGACCTCCGTTGGGATCGAACTCCGGTTGTGAGCAGAGCTTTTGACTGCAGGACTGCAGCTTACCACTCTGCGCCACGGGGCTCACTAGTCATCTTAGCAGAGTACGACTAAATGTCCCGCTGCAGCTGGCCTTCCGCTACCCTCCTCTCTTACTCGTAGCAAGAACACACCCTGCGGAGTTCCTTCCTATCGAGGACCACGGCCCATTGTTTCCACACAGGACAGGAAAAACTTGGCTCCCGCTTTCTTGTAGGAAATAGTTTCCAACAGCTGAGACCCAACAGAAGGAAAGAATAGAGGAAACCATGGGAAAGGAAGCTTTAAAAAATATATCAAACTGGGGAAGTAAACAGCTTACCCAAAAATATTTTTTTCCAGGTCAACTCTTACACTGAGTGTTCACCCAGGAGTAACCCACATGAAGCCTATATTATCTACTCAGACTGGCAGCCATTCTCAGGTAGACGTCTTTCATTCGCTACTTCCTGATCCTTTTAACCGGAGATGCCAGGGATCGAACCTGGGACACTTGGGCATGCAAAGCAGATGTTCTACCACTGAGCCACTGCCTCCACCCAAGCTTCTACAGCTGTGGAGGTTTGGATCAGGGCTGGCCCTAAAGGGAAGGGAGGTTTTAACCCTCCCCCTCATGGTTTGTCAAAACCCAAGTGACTTACTCTTAGTCCTTTGTGAGGGTAATCCAGGGGTCCCCAATGTGGCGCATGCCAACACCTTTCCTGGTGCCGGCTAAGCATTTTTAGGAAGTGGGCTGTTGGCCGTTGGAGATTGGCGGCTGTGCAGATGTGTTTAAAAAAATATTGCTTTGGCAGCAGCTGCCCCCACAGCACAGGGATCTCCACAGCGTGACTGAAGGTAAGCTGCAGCAACCATTTTAGGGCTGGCTCCGGCTCCTGCCGCCGTCATTTTGTGGCTGCATCCACCAAACTTCGTCAGGATTCCCAAAGTACCCACCGCCTCAAAAAGGTTGGGGACCCCTTTAGTCTATAACTGCAATGGTCTTCTGCGGCAAGATTAATCAAGCACACGTCACCTTTAAGACCAACAAGTCTTTATTAAACAGTCCACAGAAATGTATATCAGACAAAAGCCTTAAGAGCAAAAGAAAAGCCCTGCTGGATCAGACCAAGGCCCATCGAGACCAGCAGCCTGTTCACACAGGGGCCAACCAGGTGCCTCCAGGAAGCCCCCAAACCAGACGACTGCAGCAGCACCGTCCTGCCTGTGTTCCACAGCACCTAATATAATAGGCATGCTCCTCTGCTCCTGGAGAGAATAGGTATCCATCATGACTAGTATCCATTTGGACTAGTAGCCATGGATAGCCCTCTCCTCCACGAACATGTCCACTCCCCCCTCTTAAAGCCTTCCAAGTTGGCAGCCATCACCACATCCTGGGGAAGGAATTCCACAATTTCACTATGCATTATGTGAAGAAAGACTTCCTTTTATCAGTTTTGAATCTCTCACCATCCAGTATTATGAAAGAGAGAGAAAAGCCTCTCTTTGTCCACTCTCTCCAAACCTTGCATAATCTTATAGACCTCGATCGTGTCTCCGGTTAACCGCCTTCTTTCCAAGCTAAACAGCCCTAAGCGTTTTAACCGCTCCTCATAGGGCAGTTTCTCCAGTCCCCTGGTCATTTTGGTTGCTCTTTTCTGCTCCTTCTCGAGCTCTGAAACATCCTTTTTTAGGTGTGGGGACCACACCTATAAGGTCCCACAAGACTTGGCTTATCTTTGCTTGGCCTTTTTCCTGTCAGGTGCAGGGGACGCAACAGTTTTGGACAGCAAAACCGTGCGAGGAGACAGGTTAGCCCATCTCTATCCCCCACCCCCACGCACACACCATCACCCCAATCCAAACTGGGCCTTTGCAGGGCTGATAAAAACCACCGGAAGGATCTGTGCGTATCCTAGTTTGGCCCTAAGAATGACCAGCTGTTGTATCCGAAGACTCCATCAACACCATCCGTGCCCCCCAGTGCTGCCGTTCTATTTTTATTCGACAGTGTCTCAAGTTGAGGCTTGCGTCAGAAACAAGTTAACATGATCCATGATGTCGCGGGATCCCAGAAGGCAGGCCTCCAGGTCCTCTCAAGAAACCTTATAAACAAACTGAGTTCACTGGAAGTAAGATAATTCCGGACGGGTGGCTGTGTTTGTCTGTAGCAGCAGGATCAAACAGGAGTCCAGTGGCCCCCTCGAGACTAGCAACTGTGGCTCAGTGTTAAGAGCATCTGCTTGGCATGCAGAAGGTCCCAGGTTCGATTCCCAGCATCTCTAGTTAAAACGGATCCGATAACAGGGGATCGGGAGGGAAGAGCGCGTAGTATAGCCTGATCTCTTCAGATCTCGGAAGCTGAGCAGGGTCAGTACTTGGAAGGGAGACCACCAAGGAAGTCTTTGCAGAGGAAGGCAACGGCAAACCACATCTGCTCCTCACTTGCCTTGAAAGCCCCTTGCTGGGGTCTCCGTTAAGTTGGTATTTGGATTCAAAACAGATAAAAAAAGAGATTCAAAACAGATACACAACACAAAGTCCAGTTGTGGAACTCCCTGCCCCAGGGTGTGGGGATGGCTGCCAACTTGGAAGGCTTTGAGGGGAGTGGACATCTTCATGGAGGAGAGGGCTATCCATAGCTACTAGTCCAAATGGATTCTAGTCATCATGCACACCTATTCTCTCCCGGATCAGAGGAGCATGTGGAAAACAGGCAGGACGCTGCTGCTGCAGTTGTTTTATCTGTGGGCTTCCTAGAGGCACCTGGTTGGCCACTGTGTGAACAAGCTGCTGGACTTGATGGACCTTGGTCTGATCCAGCAGGGCCTTTTTTATGTTCTTAACACAGGCAGGGCAATGCTGCTGCAGTCGTCTTGTTTGTGGGCTTCCTAGAGGTACCTACTGGGGTCACTGTGGGAACAGACTGCTGGACTTGATGGGCCTTGGTCTGATCCAGCATTTCTTTATGTTATAAGGTGTTGAACGCTCCCAAGTCCCAAACAGACAGCACCCTACCCACTGGGAACAAACCGATCTCGAAACAGAAGAGTTTTTATGAGGATTAAAGCACCAGTGTGCTAAACTTTCCATGGATACCACAAGAAAGTGCTGCCGTTACTAAGTGCACTTGGTTACTGAGTCCCAATGAGAGAAAAGCCTGAAAGAGACATTAAATGCTTCATGAATTTGACAGCGCTCACATAATAAGCATATTCTTCAAGCCCGAGCGATCAAAAACGCCACCCAGGGACCAGCAAGCTGCAGTTCCCTCTGATATCTGATCGTCTCTTCATGCGCAAATAATAAAGGGAAGTAGCCAAATGAGGACCGTTATCACTTCACGCGCGCACACAAACCGCACGGCGACACGACTTGAGAATTGGCCCCAAACAGTGCACATAAAGGCTGTTTATGAAGGCCTTGTCCAGATTGTTTTATTGCACAAAAATGAGCAGCTGTTACTCCATCATTCTGCGGACATCCCAAAGAGAGCACATCTGTTGAAGAGGAACTCCCTATTTTCCCGGCACTCCCAACACTATTTTGTCGCTTCAGTTCTCCAGCATACCCAGAAGAAGAGTTGGTTTTTGTATGCTGACTTTCCCCACCACATATAAAAACCAACTGTTCTTCTTCCTTGCCCACCAGGATTGCATTTAAACCAGGCCTCACATTAGCAAATCTCTGGTTCCAGGCCAATAACAGATAGCAACCCTTTAAACGTAGGGCCTGGTCTAAATTTAAGTATTGACTCTTTAACTCATTCCAGTGCTAGCTCTTCTAGACTGATGAACGCCAATACTTTGATGTGATGTTCGAACGCCTGCTTTTATGTTCTGTGTAACATCCTTGAAGTATGGGATTACAGCCAACTACTGAAACCAGGAACCAGGAACCGTAGGGTCCATACTAGACAGCGTGCAGCGGGTTTGGGTAGCAGCTTTTATAGAAGCACAACAAACCCATATGGAAGGGCAATAGCTGAAAAACAGCAAGAATTTGGGATCTGACTTAACTGACCACACTGAGGCAGTGTGATGTAGAAGAAGAAGAGTTGGTTTTTATATGCCGACTTTCTCTCCACTTAAGGGAGAATCAAACCAGCTTACAATCACCTTCCCTTCCCCTCCCCACAACAGACACCCTGTGAGGGAGGTGGGGCTGAGAGTGCTAACAGAGCTGTGACTAGCCCAAGGTCACCCAGCTGGCTTCATGTGGAGGAGTGGGGAAACAAATCCAGTTCACCAGGTTAGCCTCCGCCGCTCATGTGGAGTAGCGGGGAATCAAACCCAGTTCTCCAGATCAGAGTCCACTGCTCTAAACCACCGCTCTTAACCACTACACCACGCTAGTGGTTAATATCGGACTAGGATCTGGGAGATCCAGGTTCGAATCCCCACTCTGCCACGGACACTCGCTGGCTGACCTCGGGCCAGTCCCAGCCTCCTTCACAAGGTTGTTGTGAAGGTAAAATTGAGATGAGGAGAATGACGGAAGCCGTTCTCTGGGGAGAAAGGCGGGGTATCAAGGTGTCGGACTAGGATCTGGGAAACCCAGGTTCGACTCCCCACCCTACTGTGGAAACATGCTGGGTGACCTTGGGCCGACTCTCAGCCTCAATCCTGGCAAGTATTTGGACGGGAGACCTCCAAGGAATACCAGGGTTGTGACGCGGAGGCAGGCAACGGCAAACCCCCTCTGAACATCTCTTGCTTTGAAAACCCTACAGCAGGGGTGTCGAATTCAATTGTTATGAGGGCTGGACATGCCATAAATGTCACTTGGTTGGGCCGAGCCATGCCTCGCCAGCCCCGATTGAGAAGGGCAGGGTGGTCACTTCAGCTGGTTTGTGGGCCGGAAAACAGCTCTCAAGGAGCCGGATCCAGCCCTTGGGCCTTATGTTTGACACCCCTACCCTACGGGGCTGCCATAAGTCAGCTGTGACTTGACGGCAAAAAATAATAATAATAATAAATACATTCACTTTGTTACTTCATGAGGCTGAACAAAAGTCATCCTGAGCTGTTTTTTCAAAATTTGTAAACTCAAATGTGCAGAAATCAGAAGGGGGGGGGGATAAAATATAGATCCTACCTTTGGTCAAATGCAACAGGTGGCAAGAACTTCTCTATGGCCATTTATTCATGGAAGGTTTTGCATTGGATTTGTCACTCTATAGATGCACATTTTCCCCGTCTGAATTCTCAAAACTCTGCATGGCGGCTTATTGTTGAGTTTTGAGAATATGGATGGGGGGAAAAGTGCATCTAAAGAGTGGCAAATCCAATGCAAAACCTTCCATGAATAAATGGCTTATATGTTTCCTGAATCTTGGGGGGACTGGGGAAGGCATTTCCAGAAGTTCCCTACCATTTCTGGAGAGTTTTGCTTTCTATTAAAACAACCCTGCCTTAGCAGATAGATGAATCTTTCGGCAGGCGAATCCCACAGGCTTTAATCCAATACCAGAGCAAACGGAGGAGGAAGAAGGACGAGGCAACCCTACCCTACCCATCCAGATGTGGCCTTGTCAATTTCCCTTTCCCTGCGGATGCGGAAGGGGCGAAACTCAGGGGGGCTGACCTGGATCAGACCCTGCAGCAGGATTTGGGTCTCTAGGGCCATTTATGCATGGGAGGTTTTGCCTTGGATTTGCCACTCTTTAGACGCACTTTCCCCCCATCCATATTCTCAAAATTCAACAATAAGCCCCCATGCAGAGTTTGGAGAATTCGGATGGGGGAAAACGTGCATCTAGAGAGTGGCAAATCCAATGCAAAACCTTCCATGCATAATATTTTTAGGAGATGCCACTTTCGCAGGAACACCCCGAGGGCTTTCAGCCACGGAGACACCCAGCCGGCCCCCGCAACGGCTTTGTTCCCACAACAGAAGGAAGGCCAACAAAAAGGAAAATAAAAAAACCAGATTTCCTAATGGCGCGACCAAAGGGTGGTCTCTAGCCGCTTTTTTTCGGTTGCAAGCAATGCTGCGGGCACCAAGAAGCATGCATATATATATAAAATATATATGTATTTTTAAAGCCCCCCTCCCCAAATAAAGACAAGCCGGGCCCCGATCCTGAGCTCTCCACCACCCAGGCGCTTGCTCCCCTGCAAGCAGAGCGAGCAAGCCCAGACCCGCCCCGAGGAAGAAAGCAAGCGGCACTTACCGGGCACAGGGGCTGCTCTCGCCTCCCCCCGCCCCAGATCGCGCTCCCTCCTCCGGGTTCCCCTCCCCCCCGGCGCGGCCGCAACACAAAAGCAAGCCGAACGCCCCCTCTTTTCCAGGCCCGCCGCTCCGACCAATCACCGCCCGGGGAGGCTGGAATGGTTACATTTGAGAGCGCGTCTCGGCCAATCGGGAGCCGCCTCGGCTGTTTCTGTGGCGCCGGCTTGGAATGTTGGCCCCGCGCTGGGAAGGAAAAGGGCGAGGGAGCGCGGGGGCTTCGTTGGAATGAATTGGGGGGGGGGAGCCCCCCACCCCCCACCCCCCGCGGGGCTCGATGAGAAGGAACGGGGCCCCTGCGCTGCACATGCAGGGGAGAGGTTCAAAACGGATAAAAGGAAGTCTCTCTTCACACAACGCGTAGTTAAACTGGGGAACTCCCTGCCCCAGGATGTGGTGATGGCTGCCAACTTGGAAGGCTTTAAGGGGGGGGGTGGACATGTTCATGGAGGAGAGGGCTATCCATGGCGACTAGTAAAAATGGATACTAGTCATTATGCATTCCTATTTCCTATTCTGTCCAGGATCAGAGGAGCATGCCTGTTATATTAGTATTCGTTTTGACTAGCAGCCACTGATAGCCCCATCCTCCATAAGAACATAAGAAATGGCCCTGCTGGATCAGACCAAGGCCCATCAAGTCCTGCAGTCTTCACACGGTGGCCAACCAGGTGCCTCTAGGAAGCCCACAAGCAAGACGACTGCAGCAGCAACATCCTGCCTTTGTTCCAAAGCATCTAATATAATAGGGGTGCTCCTCTGATTCTGGAGATAATAGGTATGCAGCATGACTAGTAGCCTTGAATGCCCCTCTTCTCCATGAACATGTCTACTCCCCTCTTAAAGCCTTCCAGGTAGGAGGAGGAGGAATGGGGGCCCTGCGCTGCACATGGAGGGGAGAGGGGAAGTCAAAGTATATGTATTAGATATGATAAGAAAATGTTGTTATATTACATAACTGGTTAATGGACGTATGTAATTGAATATGAATGAATTTGAATAAAAAACGGATAAAAGGAAGTCTCTCTTCACACAACGCGTAGTTAAACTGGGGAACTCCCTGCCCCAGGATGTGATGGCTGCCAACTTGGAAGGCTTTAAGGGGGGAGTGGACATGTTCCTGGAGGAGAAGGCTATCCATGTCAAAAATGATACTAGTCATGATGCATACCTATTCCCTGGTGTCTCTGCCCTGTTCACAGGGGAAGGGCTGTAGCTTAATGTTTGACATGCAGAAGGTCCCAGGTTCAATGCCCAGCATCTCTAGTTAAAAGAGCCAGGCAGTAGGTGATGTGAAAGACCGCTGCATGAGACCCCGGAGAGCCACTGCCAGCCTTCGACAATACTGACCTTGATGTAGCAAGGGTCTTCAGCATAAAGCAGCTTCCTATGTTCATGTCTGGTGTCTGGGGATCACTTGTAATTTTAGCAGAACTCCAGGCCATTTTCTCCAGGGGAACTGACCTCTATCAGCTGGAGATCAGATGTAATAGCCAGAGATCTCCAGCTTGTACCTGGAGGTTGGCAACCCTAACCAGTCCTTGGCATGGGATTTTGCTCCATTTAGGTACTTCTCCCCATAGCTGCTATGCATGGGGGCGGGGAGAAAGCAGGCCCAGTTTCCTCGTGACCCTGGGCCTGTGTAAAGCTCTCCCAGGGAGTATTTTGGGGCCTCTCGGCTTCATGTTGACCGCAGGCCAAAATATCTGTTGCTAAGAAGCCTCAAACAAAGACCCTCAAAGCTGTGCCCCCCCCCGGCACATTTTTGAGGCTGCTGGACTGCATCAAAAGCTATGCAAAGAAGTTTGCTCCCCCCCCCCAAAAAAAAAGAAACCCTAAATTGCCAGATGTCTTCTGGACACCCTGACAGCAGCTCAAGGGGTTTTGCATACCCAGACAAAAGGATTCGGTTAGTTAGCAGCTGCCCCATGGCTGCATCCCGAAAGCAAACAAAACCGCCAAGGCCTGCTGAATTCAACTCTGGGGACTGTGCAGTCACGGACTGATCGCAATTAGCATGTGTGCGCATGCGCTTAGGGGATAAATACCAGAAGGTTCTTGCAAATACAGCTACACTTTATACCAGTTGGTAGGAGAAGAGAGCGAGAAAAAGGGTTTTTTATATGCTGACTTTCTCTCCCACTTAAGGAAGAATCAAACCGGCTTACAATCACCTTCCCCTCCCCACAACAGACACCCTGTGAGGTAGGTGGGGCTGAGAGAGCTGTGACTGGCCCAAGGTCACCCAGCTGGCTTCATGTGGAGGAGTGGGGAAACCAGTCCAGTTCACCGGATTAGTGTCTGCCACTCATGTGGAGGAGTGGGGAATCGAACCCGGTTCTCCAGATTAGAGTCCATTGCTCCAACCCCCCCCTCTTAACCACTACACCATGCTGGTAGGGTTGCCAACTCCAGTTTGGGGAATTCCTGGAGATTTGGGAGCAACCCTAGATAGGTTCAGGGATGCCGTGTGGTTGCTGTGTCCAAGAGGCAGCATGGGTTGAATGTGACATGGTGCGTGTGATGAATGCTTGTGTGGATGGACGGGCAATTTAGGGTTGCCAGCTCAGGGTTGGAAAATTCCTGGAGATTTGGGGGGTGGAGTTTATGGATGGCAGTGGGGTGTAACGCTACAGAATCCACCCTACAAAGGCTGCCATTTTCTCCAGGGGAACTGATCTTTGTAGTCTGGAAATTAGCTGTCATTCCGGGATATCTCCAGGCCCCACCTGGGGGCCAGCAACTATACGAGTTCGGGTGGTGTCACACCCTAAAGTTCCTTTTCCCCCTTGTCACCACCTTACCAAAGACATTATTTATTTATTTACTCTATACCTAAGAACATCAGAAAAGCCACGCTGGATCAGACCCAGGTCCATCAAGTCCAGCAGTCTGTTCACACAGCGGCCAACCAGGTGCCTCCAGGAAGCCCACAAGCAAGACAGCTACAGCAGCATTATCCTGCCTGTGTCCTACAGCACCTAATATAATAAGCATGCTCCTCTGATCCTGGAGAGAATAGGGATGCATCCTGACTAGTAGCCATTTTTACTAGTGGCCATGGATAGCCCTCTCCTTCCTTTTGTCTGTTTTGAATCTCTCACCCTCCAGCTTCAGCAGATGACCCCGCGTTCTAGTATTATGAGAGAGGGAGAAAAGCTTCTCCTCACCCACAATCTCCATACCGTGCCTAATTTTATAGACCTCTATCATGTCTCCCCTTCACCGCCTTCTTTCCAAGCTCAACAGCCCTAAGCATTTTAGCCGCTCCTCATCGGGCAGTTGCTCTAGCCCCCCGATCATTTTGGTTGCTCTTTTCTGCACCTTCTCAAGCTCCGCAATATCCTTTTTTAGGTGTGGGGACCAGAACTGGACACAGTATTCCAAGTGTGCTCTCACCATAGATTTGTACAAGGGCAGTATGATAGGAGCAGATGTCCTCACAACAACCCTGTGAGGTGGGTTGTTGTTACTGAGAGCGTGTGACTGGCCCAAGGTCACTCAGATGAAGCTGGAGGGTGAGAGATTCAAAACAGACAAAAGGAAGGATTTCTTCACACAACGCATAGTTAAATTGTGGAACTCCCTGCCCCAGGATGTGGTGATGGCTGCCAGCTTGGAGGGCTTTAAGAGGGGAGTGGACATGTTCATGGAGGAGAGGGGTATTCATGGCTATTAGTTAGAATGGATACTAGTCATGCTGCATACCTGTTCTCTCTAGTATCAGAGGAGCATGCCTATTATTTTGGGTGCGTTGGAACACAGGCAAGATGGTGCTGCTGCAGTCATGTTGCTTGTGGGCTTCCTAGAGGCACCTGGTTGGCCACTGCGTGGACAGACTGCTGGGCTTGGTGGACCTTGGTCTGATCCAGCACGGCCTTTCTTATGTTCTTATGATATAACAGAGGAGAGGAGAATGATGATGGTATAAATGAAGTAAGCAAACAAGCAGAATTGCTTCTTGTAGGTTATCCGGGCTGTGTAACCGTGGTCTTGGAATTTTCTTTCCTGACGTTTCGCCAGCAACTGTGGCAGGCATCTTCAGAGTAGTAACACTGAAGGACAGTGTCTCTCAGTGTCAAGGGTGTAGGAAGAGTAATATATAGTCAGAAAGGGGTTGGGTTTGAGCTGAGTATTGTCCTGCAAAAGTATTGTCCTGTAAGTATCAAGATAATGTGCTAATGAGGGTATGGTATGTTAATATGGAACCATTGTATCCTGAAGTGATCTGTTAATGTGTGTAATCCAAAGCTAATCTGTATGGCTATTGTTGAATGTTGTCTTTGTCTGGAGGTTTTTCAGGGCAGGAAGCCAAGCCTTATTCATTCTTAAACTCTCCTCTTTTCTGTTAAAGTTGTGCTGATGTTTATGAATTTCAATGGCTTCTCTGTGCAATCTGACAAAATAGTTGGTAGAATTGTCCAGTCTTTCAGTGTCTTGGAATAAGACCCTGTGTCCTGTTTGTGTCAGTCCATGTTCAGCCACTGCTGATTTCTCAGGTTGGCCA
This sequence comes from Euleptes europaea, assembly GCF_029931775.1. Classification (NCBI taxonomy): domain Eukaryota; kingdom Metazoa; phylum Chordata; class Lepidosauria; order Squamata; family Sphaerodactylidae; genus Euleptes; species Euleptes europaea. The sequence goes on from NC_079321.1 coordinate 6,178,921, forward strand.
AGTCTGCAGTATCTTTCATGTTCTTTTATCCTTGTTTGTATGCTGCGTTTTGTGGTCCCGATGTAAACTTCTCCACAGCTGCAAGGTATACGATATACTCCTGCAGAGGTGAGGGGGTCTCTTTTGTCTTTTGCTGATCGTAGCATTTGTTGTATTTTCTTGGTGGGTTTAAACACTGTTTGTAGGTTATGTTTTTTCAAAAGTTTCTCCATCCTATCAGTGACTCCTTTAATAAATGGCAAGAATACCTTTCCTATGGGAGACTGTTTTTCTTGAGTTTTCTGATTTTTGTTTGGTTTAATGGCCCTTCTGATTTCATTCTTGGAGTAGCCGTTTGCTAGCAGTGCGTGATTTAGATGATTAGTTTCTTCCTTGAGAAACTGTGGTTCACAGATCCGTCTTGCACGGTCCATTAATGTTTTGATTATTCCTCTTTTCTGTCGGGGGTGGTGGTTGGAGTTTTTGTGTAAGTAGCGATCTGTGTGAGTTGGTTTCCGGTAGACCTTGTGACCTAACTGAAGGTTTGTTTTACGGAAGACAAGGGTATCAAGAAATGGGAGTTTACCCTCAATTTCCTTTTCCATGGTAAACTGAATGTTTGGATGGATATTATTAAGATGGTTTAGAAAGTCCATTAATTTTTCTTCACCATGGCTCCAAATGGTAAATGTATCATCTACGAACCTGAACCAAAACGCAGCATACAAACAAGGATAAAAGAACATGAAAGATACTGCAGACTTGGCCAACCTGAGAAATCAGCAGTGGCTGAACATGGACTGACACAAACAGGACACAGGGTCTTATTCCAAGACACTGAAAGACTGGACAATTCTACCAACTATTTTGTCAGATTGCACAGAGAAGCCATTGAAATTCATAAACATCAGCACAACTTTAACAGAAAAGAGGAGAGTTTAAGAATGAATAAGGCTTGGCTTCCTGCCCTGAAAAACCTCCAGACAAAGACAACATTCAACAATAGCCATACAGATTAGCTTTGGACTACACACATTAACAGATCACTTCAGGATACAATGGTTCCATATTAACATACCATACCCTCATTAGCACATTATCTTGATACTTACAGGACAATACTTTTGCAGGACAATACTCAGCTCAAACCCAACCCCTTTCTGACTATATATTACTCTTCCTACACCCTTGACACTGAGAGACACTGTCCTTCAGTGTTACTACTCTGAAGATGCCTGCCACAGTTGCTGGCGAAACGTCAGGAAAGAAAATTCCAAGACCACGGTTACACAGCCCGGATAACCTACAAGAACCAATGAACTCTGACCGTGAAAGCCTTCGACAAGCAGAATTGCATTTCTGTTGTTTAACCACAAGATGGAAATCTTGCTCCGGTGTTTTCCAGCTATGTGACTGATTCAAAGGCCTGGTTCTCAGACTGTGGAACGGAAGTTGGAAATTCAAATAATTGTCTATACAGATCAGGTGTGAAACGGCCCTGAGATTTAGCCTATTGCTCACTAACCTTATATAAACACTCAAAATGAAATAAACTTGATCATTGTTAAGATTCTTGCATTTTATGATGGTAAGGGAGGAAAGTAGGGGGGGGAAAGGCCTTGTCTATTTCATGGAAGATTCATGGGATATTATTTACCAGGTAACATCATGCATTTTCATGCTAGCGCAGTGTAGTGGTTAAAGTTTCGGACTAGGAGCTGGGAGTCCCAGGTTCGAATCCCCACTCAACCATGGAAGTTCCCTGGATGATGTTGGGCTAGTCACACAATCGCAGAAAGAAATCACTTCTTTAAATTCACATAAATTAATAGAAGAGTTGGTTTTTATGTGCTGACTTTCTCTACCACTTAACGAAGAATCCAACCAGCTTACCATCACCTTCCCTTCCCCTCCCAACAACAGACATCCTGTGAGGTAGGTGGGGCTGAGAGAGCTCTAAGAGAGCTGTGACTAGCCCAAGGTCACCTAGCTGGCTCCATGCGTAGGAGTGGGAAAACCAACCCAGCTCACCAGATTAGCCTCCACCGCTCATGTGGAGGAGTGGGGAATCAAACCTGGTTCTCCAGATCAGATTCCACCGCTCCTAACCACTACACCACACTGGCTCTAAAATGTTTTATTGCTTGCACAGGACGCTGAAGTAGAATCTGAAAGGTCAGTATTAATTAATGTGAATTTAAAGAAGTGATTTCTTTGCAAATTTATATAGAATACGGTGTTGTTTGTATTATATTAATTTTTTTCTATATTAAGATGTATTCAGCTATTGCACCCTGTTCATGCTGTATGAGTTGTCCTATGTGTAATTTCTTTACAATTTTTTAAAAATATTGTTTTTAACCCTGTATCACATATATTTATGTTAATGCTTTGCATTAATTTTTATTTAGATTCCAGCTGGAGAAGCTTTATGTGTAACATAAATTTGGGGTTACAAAACTTATTGAAGTATAATTTCCCTTACACCACTAGTTTCTTCAGCTTCACTATGCTAGGGTTGCCAGCTCTGGATTGGGAAATACCTGGAGATTTTGGAGGTGGAGCCTGAGGAGGGACGGGCTTGGGGAGAGACTTCAATGGGGTATAATATCATACAGTCCATCTTCCAAAGTCGCCATTTTCCCCAGCTGAACTGATCTCTGTCACCTGGAGATCAGTTTTTATCGGATCTTGGAAGCTAAGCAGGGTTGGCCCTGGTTAGTACTTGGATGGGAGACCACCAAGGAAGTCCAGGGTTGCTATGCAGAGGCTGGCAATGGCAAACCACCTCCGCTTCTCTCTTGCCTGGAAAACTCTCCAAGGCCGCCATAAGTCAGCTGTGACTTGATGGTACTTTCCACCACCACCAAAGTAAGTTATCTGCTGCCCTAAGCATTCAGGGGCATTTGAAAAGTGGTTTAAAAAAATATTGAGATTTCTGTCTCCCCCCCCTCCTTCTTTTCCCCCATCAAGTTGCATGCCGACTTATGGCGACCCCGTGGGGTTTTCAGGGCACGAGATGTTCAGAGGTGATTTGCCATTGCCTGCCTCCACGTCATGCCCCTGGTATTCCTTGAAGGTCTCCCATCCAAATACTTGCCAGGGTCGAGGCTGAAAGTGTGTGACTGGCCCAGGGTCACCCAGCAAGTTCCCAGTTCTGTCTTACCAACCTACTAAACATCGCTGTTCAGGTTACAGCCCGCTGAAAGGGCCTCAGTTTAGCGTAAGCTGAAGAACCTCCAGAAACTCAAAATGTGATCCTGGTTGATAGCTGTTTGGGGCTGCCCTGAAGAATGGCTTTCATAAACCCGGGGCTCACATTCAAAAAAAGCACACGTTCAGCAGTAAATCTAGACCCACGGTCTCTTCTCCCATTCATCCTTTTATGGGAGATTTGCTCTCTGTCAGACACCAAGATAAAATCCTAGCAATGTTTCATACACAGTGAAGGGGGCTTTTTTTTAAAAAAAAAGCAAAGCAAATATTCTAATCTTTAAAGGGCATCTGCCTATCCTGAAGGATTAAAAATTGCTGCTCAGAAAGCAAATCAGGGTTATAAATCCTCTATAAAAACTCATAGTGATGCCCTCTTACCATCAGCAGGGGGAAAAAGGAGAAAGGCAAAACTCTTTCTCTTCAGTTTACGAGAAAGTAGAGTGAATGAAGGTTTTTTTTAATGCGTTTTCATCATTTTTGGAAAAGGATTTGTATGTATGCCTCGCTACAGAGCACATAAAAGGTATTTCTATCCAGCCTTTAGACCAGAGATTGCCTACCAACGGCCTGACTTCAGCTTGGATCCTGCCCATAAAGCTGTTTCACTGCATTTTAACCAAGAGATGGTAAAAAGCTTGCTTGCCATGTCACTCACAAGGGGAAAAAAACATTTAGGTTGCAAGAACAGACATTCCACACTTGGTTCTCTCTTTCGAGAGCCCGTGTGGTATAGTGGTTAAGAGCGGTGGACTCTAACCTGGAGAACTGAGTTTGATTCCCCACTCCTCCACATGAGTGGCGGAGGCTAATCTGGTGAACTGGATTTGTTTCCCCACTCCACACGAAGCCAGCTGGGTGACCTTGGGCAAGTTACAGCTCTGTTAGAGCTCTCTCAGCCCCACCTACCTCATAGGGTGTCTGTTGTGGGGAGGGGAAGGGAAGGTGATTGTAAGCCGGCTTGATTCTTCCTTAAGTGGTCGAGAAAGTCTTGTTCTTCAATTCAGAACCCAGATCCGTATGGCTAGCTTAGCCTCTAAGATAGAGAAGCACAGGATCTGTGGGTCATCTCTGCACTTCACTGGTGTAGCCTCTGACCACAAATGGATGCCTCGTGGGGTTTTTTCAAAACACCTTTATGAGCAATAGTGCGTCTCGTTGAATAAGAACCAGAATCAGCAATGCATTCGATCTAAAGAAATTTTATTTCGGACTCAGGGGGAAAAAAACAAACACCAGTGAATGAAACAACCAAACTTGTGACAGAGTGAGAGAATTCCTTGTATATCAAATCATCAAATCGCTCAACCATCTCGATTCACCAGACAGGCGCTCTAAGCTTAGGACAATCAGCGGGAATCAGCTTGCAAACAAAAGGCAACATACAAACAGGCATCGTAACATCAACTGTACAATCACGGAATTACACGTGGTGCTACTATCTTTATATACACATCGCACACACGGACTCACTCTGCTCGTGACGCTAGCGATCTGGACATGACAGAGCTGCCCGGGAAAAAAATACACATGAAAGTTTCGCACAAAATCTCACAAGGAAGGAAACTTTCAAAAAATGGAGTGGTTATCTGGGTGGTCGACACGGGTTTTTCAGACTATCGTGCTGTATCTGAGAATGACTCCTTTTTGGGGGACAAGCTCGAGATTCTCGTTAAATGTGCTACTGTGGAATGTGTAAGCCAACATTCGTTTGCGGGTGTGTATCCAACCACTCGGTTCCTCCTGTGGAATAGCGTTTGAGGAAGAGGGGTTGGTAATTGCCATCCATTTCCCCCTCCCACTGCAGACCCCCCACTCTTTCCCCTCTATGCTGTTGCTGAGATTCCACTGATTCCCCCCCGCCTCTTCTCAAGAACAAAATTGCAGGGAGGCCAGCCAGCAGTGAAAGCCCAGTCCCACAAATTGTTAGGTCAGGGGTCCCCAACATGCTGGTGGAGGAGGAAGAGGAGGAGGAGGAGAGTTGGTTTTTATATGCCGACTTTCTCTACCACTTAAGGAAGAATCAAACCGGCTTATAATCACCTTTTCCTTCCCCTCCCCACAACAGACACCCTGTGAGGTAGGTGGGGCCGAGAGAGCTCTAAAAGAGCTGTGACCAGCCCAAGGTCACCCAGCTGGCTAAACGTGGAGGAGTGGGGAAACCAACCCAGTTCCCCAGATTAGCGTCCGCCGCTCATGTGGAGGAGTGGGGAATCAAACCCGGTTCTCCAGATCAGAGTCCACCGCTCCAAACCACTGTTCCTAACCACTACACCCCGCTGGCTCTAAAAAAACAGGCTTCTAATTGGCCACTGGACATCTGATTGGCTGTGCAGATGCAAAAAAAAAATTGAGTTTGGCAGCAGCTGCCACCACATTGCCACCACAGCACAAGTATCTTAAAAAGGCTTAAAAAGGTTGGGGACCCCTGGGTTAGGTACACGCCATTGAAAGAAATAACTGCATAAATAATTACTTTAAAAAAAAGAGTTTGACTCCATTCTCCCACTAAACACACACCTACACCCCGCCCCAAAGGAGGCAGAAATGCACATTTACCAGCAAAGAGAGATACCCAGTTAACAAAGATGCCGTCGTTCTCCTAGGAGACTGGCCCAAGTCACCATAAGCAACAGAAGATTCGGCTTCCTGTGGTGCTTAGCTATAATACTTAGCAAGAATGAAAGTCGAATGATCAGAGATGAGCAGGCCAAGGCATCGTTGTATAAAATAAGGCAGGCGGTGTTATAGCTCTGCTTTGGAATCACTAAATTCTCACAGTGTCGACTCCCTTTTGGTAAAAAATACATCTTTGCGCTAACCAGCGCTTCACTGCCAGGGTCCCAGATTAGGAGCATTTCAGCCATCATCCGCCTTTTAACAGAATAGTACAGATTTTCAAATAAAAATGTGAATTTCCCCCCTCCCCATAAAAACCTTTTTTTTTTAAAGTGTCATAGCTGTATAGAAAGATACGGTGTGTGAAAGATGGTAAAGTCACCAGAATAAGAACATAAGAAAGGTCATGCTGGGTCAGACCAAGATCCATCAAGTCCAGCAGTCTGACCACACAGTGGCCAACCAGGTGCCTCTAGGAAGCCCACAAACAAGACGACTGCAGCAGCACCATCCTGCCTGGGTGCCACAGCACCTAAGATAATGGGCATGCTCCTCTGATCCTGGAGAGAATAGGTATGCATCATGACTAGTATCTATTTTGACCAGTAGCCATGAATACCCCTCTCCTCCATGAACATGTCCACTCCCCTCTTAAAGCCTTCCAAGTTGGCAGCCATCACCACATCCTGGGGCAGGGAGTTCCACAAGTTAACTATGCATTGTATGAAGAAAGACTTCCTTTTATCTGTTTTGAATCTTTGAACGTTCTAAGGGTAGGTACAGACTACAGAGCCACATATTTCTCCTGCTGAGGCACAATTAAATTTCTTAAAAGGACAACAACTCAGTCTAAGGCTATTCCCTGACCTGGATAGTCCAAGCTAGCTCGATCTCGTCAGATCTTGGAAGCTAAGCAGGGTCGTCCCCAGCTAGAGATTGGATGGGAGGCCTCCAAGGAATACCAGGGTCGTGATGCAGATGCAGGCAATGGCAAACTACCCCCAAATGTCTCTTGCCTTGAAAACACGGGGTTGCTGTAAGTCAGCTGAATATCATGGCAAGAAGGAAAACTAGGGAGGCCTCAGCCAGTTTGGTGACATTATAGGGCATGGAAAACAGTCCACCTCTCTCAAGAAAACAAGAGGTAGAACATTATCCCAACATCCGTGAGCTAAAGTGCATTCAAAGACTACCTTAAATACCCACAAGGCCTGTAGGATCTGTGCTGCTAACCCCTGGAGAAACAGAATTGGTAGGGGTGATAACCTAAGAATTTCCAGTGCAGGTTCAAGACAAAGACTCCAGGTGCTTTCACACATGCCGAATAATGGACTCTCAATCCACTTTCGATGCACTTTTCAATGCCAATGTGGTGTAGTGGTTAAGAGCAGCGGACTCTAATCTGGTGAACCAGGTTGGTTTCCCCGCTCCTCCACATGAACCCTGCTGGGTGACCTTGGGCTAGTCACAGTTCTCTCTGAACTCTCTCAGCCCCACCTACCTCACAAGGTGTCTGTTGTGGGGAGAGGAAGGGAAGGTGATTGTAAGCCAGTTTGATTCTTCCTTAAGTGGTAGAGAAAAGCAGGGCATAAAAACCAACTCTTCATCTTTGCAGCTGGATTTTACTGTGTGAAATGGCAAAATCCACTTGCAAATTATTTAAGTGCATTAAAAGTGGATTGGAAGTGCATTATTCAGTATGTGTGAAAACACCCTTTGGGTTCTTCTGGCTCACGGAAAAAGCCTCTCGGAATCAGTTTCTGAGCCAGAGTTCAGGTTCGGTTTAATTCCCTGAATAGGGGAAGGAAAGAAATATGTGTGTCTTGACTACTTTTAATCGAAATACCCCCCCCCCCTCCTTTTACTGGTTTAGCTTTACCATGAATGAAAGCCCGTCGGGCTGTATCAATAGCTAGCGACAAATCCTTGCCGGTCAGAATGAAAAGAATTTTAAAGTTCTCAGCAATGAGGTATATAAAATCCATCACATTTTTTTTAAAAAATAATGCCCTTCCCCCCAAGAAATGCCAGGCAGCATTCATTCAGCATTCTCACATTTCCCCCCCTAATCTTTTCTTCTAAGTCCTCACATTTCTACCCCCACACAAACACCAACTCTAGCTCAAAACCAGCGTGATTCTTCAGGAGTTACCAACAATCTTATTTCAGAGTTTAGCTGCTCCGCTGCAGAAAGGGTAGCATCTTGACATTCAACTACATCGGCTCTTGCCAAACCTGAGTTATAAATCTCAAGCCCTCCGTCCAGTCTTCCGCTAGCTTTCCTTTTTCTTTCCTTACCATAGCGGTGTTTCCACATCCACCCCCCAACACTATGAGCGACTAACTTAAAATATGAACCTGCCCCCTAAGCATTTTTAGCCTAGCCTCTCTCATTGTCTGGCTTTGGAAATCCATTTAGCACAGGATAGGTCTGTTTCCCTACACACAAGAAGCCCCCCCCCCGGGGGGGGGGGATCAGTAATAACTCTCAGGCAAACAAGTAGAGAGGATGTGCAGAAAGGGAATCTTCTTTCCGAGACAGCACGACCATTATTTGACCTAAAAAGCCTTCTCTGTTCAAATGTCAAGCATCTCAGCTCGAACTGAAAAATATAAGTGGCGGAAATTTGCAGCCTATTTATGGCAACCTCATAGGATTTTAAAGGAAAGAGACTAACAGAGGTGGTTTTGCCATTGCCTGCCTCTGCACAGAAACCCTGGACTTCCTTGGTGGTCTCCCATCCAAGTACTAACCAGGACCGACCCTACTTAGCTTTCGAGATCTGATGAGATCGGGCCAACCTGGGCCATCCAGGTTAAGGGCTAAAAAAGATACACTTTCTTTCATAAGCCTATTTACCCTTGCATGCATCACGATGTAATCCCTGGTCTAAGCAGGTTGTGACAGGCTCCGATAAAAATCTCTAGGAAAAATTGCAGCAAATCAGGGGGGAAAGCGCTCTGCACAGAGTTTTCATTGCATGGTTACAACAAGCCCATGTTAAAGCAGTTCTTTTCTTTCCTTGAATAACGCTGAAGGTCTGCACTGTACCTCCAGGGCTACACAATACAATATTCTGTCACTAATACTTTACATAGTTCAGAAATACTGATTAACAGTGAATTGGCATAACATCCAAATCGCAAGATGTCATAGTTCCACTGTACACTGCATTGGTCAGGCCACACCTGGAGTATTGTGTGCATTTCTGGAGGCCTTGCTTCAAAAAGGATGTGGACAGAAGGGAGCGGTTGGGGAGGAGAGTGACGAGGATGATCAGGGGCCTGGAGACCAAGCCCTACGAGGAAAGGCTGAGGGAATTGGGAATGTTTAGTCTGGAGAAGAGGAGGTTGAGGGGGGGGCATGATTGCTCCCTTGAAGTATATGAAGGGCTGTCACTTAGAGGAGGGCAGGGAGCTCTTGATGTTGGCAGCAGAGAACAGGACTCACAATAATGGGTTTAAACTGCAGGCGGAAAGGTACCGGCTGGATATTAGGAAAATGTTTTTTACAGTAAGAGTTGTTGGACAGTGGAATCAGCTTCCTGGGGAGGTGGTGAGCTCCCCCTCTCTGGCAGTCTTGAAGCAGAGGCTGGACAAGCACTTGTCAGGGATGCTCTAGGCTGATCCTGCATTGATCAGGGGGGTTGGACTAGATGGACTGTACGGCCCCTTCCAACTCTAGGATTCTATGATTCTCCCACACACTTGCTATTTAGACAGCTATCATACAGTCCTTCTACAGCAGCACTCAAGAGTGTACGTACAAGTTTTGTGAACAGCTAGAGTCCAGTAGCACCTTAGAGACCAACGAAGGGAGCTTCGACTCTCGGAAGCTCGCACCCCAAAAATCTGGTTGGTCTCTTAAGGTGCTACCGGACTCCAATCTAGCTGTTCTACAGCCGACCAAAGCACCAACCCTCTGCAAGGTGTGTTAAGTCACCCCGGGTAGCCACACTTCAGAAGATGCGCATTATAAATGGTTTCACAATCTCTCTTATACCGATTTGCAAAGCAAGCATTATTGCACATCTCAGGTTTGTCAGACAATTTCAAATACCAGCAATCCTATTGAAAGGTAAGAGGACTCAAATAAAAAATTAGAAACACTCATCTAGGTACACATATCAGGGTCAGAGCAGATTTGTACACTTTGCTCAATGCGACAGGATGAACTCTGTTGTCATGGGCCTGTAGTTGCTGCTTGCTTCTCCCTGCGACTGAGGGGGAGCAGAATGAACATGTTTGCAACTGAACAGGACGTAAGGACTTTGTTTAAAACACACACACACACACACACAAAGGGACAAAGGGAGCTTTGACTCTTGAAAACTCATACCCTGAAAATCTTGTAGTAGTAGTAGAAGAAAAGTTGGCTATTATATGCTGACTTTCTCTACCTGAATACTTGAATCTCTAGATGCTGCACTGCTTGGAAATAGAAATCAGTGCAAAATCTTGTTTTGTCTCCTACATTGTAGATTAAAAAAGCAGCCCAATTCCAACAACGCGTCTCCTGCAGCGGAGTTCTGGTTCACACAACAGCTGCTTTCCTATTATATTTTCTCTTTCCTTCACAGCGCTCAAGGATTCTCTTCCATTGTGCCATTCTCTATTTCCAAGATGGAAAGGACAGAGTAGTGGCATCCTTATTTCTTCCAACACACACACGAGAGGGAAGAAGAGTTGGTTTTTATATGCTGACTTTCGCTAGCAATTAAGGAAGAATCAAACTGGCTTACAATCACCTTCCCCTCCCCACAACAGACACCCTGTGAGGTAGGTGGGGCTGAGAGAGCTCTAAGAGAGCTGTGACTAGTCCAAGGTCACCCAGCTGGCTTCGTGTTTAGGAGTGGGAAAACCAACCTGGTTCACCAAATTAGTGTCTGCCGCTCCTGTGGAGGAGTGGGGAATCAAACCCAATTCTCCAGATTAGAGTCCACTGCTCATGTGGGGAGGAGTGGGGAAACCAACCCGGTTCTCCAGATTAGTCTGCCACTCCAAACTACTGCTCTTAACCCCTACACCACACTGGCTCTCTAAGGTGCTACCGGATTTGAATCTAGCTCTCCTACTTCAGACCAACATGGCCACCCTGTGAAACTACAGTCACCTATGGAAACACATGACAGAGCTGAAACCCTGAAAATCGTCCAAGTGCACAATGTAGGTTTACTACAGTTTCCGAAACCACAATACTTAGCAAACCAGACTACCGGCAGAAGTTGGAACACTTGGCCTGGTATTCAGAGCATGGGAAAAATCAACAGACATTAACATGTTTACAGGTGAATAAAGGGCATTGCACCATCCATGTGCAAAAGGCAGCCGCGTTGATGCTGTGGCGGAATACAAGGACACACATTGCACAAGTATTGGGAAGAGCGAGGATACTATAACCTTGGACTTGATCCAGGGATTGCCTAGTAGGAAGCTTGTCATCTGCCCAAAATATTTGTCCTGTACCATTACCTCTTGCACGTTAGCAGGATGACCCACAGGGCAAAAAAACCCCCAAAGAAACTGAACCTGCCATTATAAAAGCATATGCTTGGAGGTATTTAGTGAGGAGAAAGCAGGATCCTTTTCCAAAACAAGGAAAGGATAGGCTCGCTTTCAGAAATTTTGCTGGCGCTTATCCCAGTTTTCAGTCGAGGAGGGCAAAGCAAATATTCTCCTCTCGCTATTATCTTTCCCTGAATTACCCTCACAATCAGATGTGGAGATTGCAGGACTTGTTCTTGTGGGGTGAATAGTTCCCCCCCCCCTGCCAAATCTCCAAAATCCAGCCTCAGAATCCTATAATTCACTGCACGCTTCCCAGGCCTGCAACGCTACTCTCCACTCCATGCAAGAAAGCTTTTATCTTCTGAATGACGGCTTGAAAATCCCCACTAGCTTGGATTCACCACCTGAGATCTGGCAGAAGGGTTCTTTATTCCAACTCCCCACAAAAGGTCAAAACGCACCGACTTGACACAGAATCTGTTAGGAGTGTTGCAGATGCTCTAGGCCAGAATTTCCCAAACTTTTTGAGTCATGAAGCACTTTTCAGGAGAGAAATTCATCACGGAGCACTTATTTTCACCTAGCACCTACATACTAAACTGAATGACAGTAGTATTTTTCTTTCCAATCTCTTCACAGAGCACTAGGAGATGTTTTGCGGAGTTTGGGAGCCTCTGCTTTAGGCTGATCCTGCATTGAGCAGGGTGTTGAACTAGACGGCCTGCATAGCCCCTTCCAACTCTTATGATTCTGATTCTAGACCCAAGTTGCTTTTCTAGATCTAGCGGTAACTCCGCAGCATTTCAGTTGCCTTACCTCGCTTCCCAGATATTTGTCCACATTAACAGCAGGCTTAATTCTGTTGTAGCTCCATTTACGTAACCAGCTCCTAGGGGCATTTACGGTGAAAAGTAAGGATTTTTGCAAACATTCTGGGTCACAGTGAACAAAACAACACATGAAAGGAAGATGTGCGACTGAACTGAATAGAGGGGCTGTGGCTCAGTAGTAGAGCATCTGCTTGGCATGCAGAAGGTCCCAGGTTCAATCCCCGGCATCTCCAGTTAAAGGGATTAGGCAAGTAGGTGATATGAAAGACCTCTGCCTGAGACCCTGGAGAGCCACTGCCAGTCTGAGTAGTCAATACTGACATGATGGACCAAGGGTTTGATTCAGTACAAGGCAGTTTCATGTGTTCAACACCTGTGACTTACTATGGACTTAGTACCATTCCTAGTGAGGGTAGCTACCCCACAGCATGTGGGGCAGGGGGCCTGCAGCAGCTTCCTTGTGGGGCAGGGGGAGCAGCAAAGTAGTTTGCCTAGGGTGCCAAAAACCCTTGTGCTGGCTCTGTGCGACCTAACACCATTCTGAAGTCCCTTGAGACTCCGGAGCAGCTCAGTGGGTTGTTAGAAGGGAGGGAAAGGCAGCAGAAAAATTATTCCTTGGCCTCCGCTACATTTGTGCTCTGATGTATTCAAACCCCTGACATTAAAGGCCGACCTAAATTGACTTGGCTGCCCAGAGTCTGACTGATCGCAAAAGATTCAAATCTGGCTTCCTAAAAGGCTTACAGAGAGTTGGCAATTGTATCAGACAGAAAACAGTCTTACTGTCTGCAGAAGACAGATCGGTTTTGAGCTGTTCTTGGGGGGGGAAGTACAACCCAGGTTAAAAGCGGTAGCAAAATTACTGGCTGAGAAATTTGAACATTTCCGGGAAAGCTAGTGAATTGAGAAATTAATCCTGATAGGATTAATAAGAATGGTTAGGACAGATGCTTTCCTTTTGAACCGAAAGATGGTCAATAAGGGACGAGCACATTTCTTGCTCAAGAACATGGTAATCAATTAAGCCTGTTTACGAATAATTGTTCTCAGATGGTTTCCTGCAAACTGACATGTGCTATTTTAACAAGTAACCTGACCAATTGTATTCCAAACCAGGCTATAAACTGTTCCCAGAAACCTGAAAAATGGGGAACCGCCTATCTTTGCAAGGTAGCCTTCTACATAAACCAACCAGGTGTATCTGTATCATCTTAAGTGGTTGTTGTGCAGAGGAAGGCACTGGCAAACTACCTCTGGTTATCTCTTGCCTTGAAAACCTCAGAGGGGGGTTGTTGTCATAAGTCAACTATGACTTGATGGCCAAAAAAAAGTCTAAATTTGAGAGCGGTGAGAATTGGACTGAAGAGTCCTTTAAGAATGGAGCAGTTCTTCTGAGGGACCCAATAAAGGGTGAGCCGCTGCACTGTTTACTCATAAGCAACGTATTTGAGAGCCAGCGTGAAGTAGAGGTTAAGAGCGGCGGACTCTGATCTGGAGAACCGGGTTTGATTCGCCACTCCTCCACACAAAGCCCACTGGGTGACCTTGGGCCAGTCACAGTTCTCTCTGAACTCTCTCAGCCCCACCTACCTCACAAGGTGCCTGTTTTAAGAGGAGATTGTAAGCCGCTTTGAGACTCCTTTCAGTAGAGAAAAGTGGGGAATAAAAACCAACTCTTCCTCTCCTCTACTCGGCTAATAAACATGCAAATAAAATAGGCATGACCAAAAAATAATAATTACAAGTATCCTGTGCTTCCTCTTCCAAATGCAAACTCAACGTGTAACACTGAGAACTTGGGGCTTTGATTTTAAGGGGTGCTGCTAGCTCTATCCTACGAATAAACAAGAGCAAGGAATTTTTCAAAGGAAAGTTTAAGCGGCTCTTGGTTAAAACCAGGTCAGTAACGAAAGCCTAAGCGCTCTGGTAGCCAAGATGCCTACAGACACTACAAATGTTTTATATATATATATATGTACGACATTCATATTTTTATGAATAACCAAGAGACGGCCAAAGGACTTTAGCATCTTAGAAGAAATTGCAACACCATCAATGCTACTTAATGACATGTTTTGGTCAGTAATAGGAGGAATGTTGAGATTGTGGCCATTTCTTCTACTCACACCCCTAACATTCTTTTAAAATGCCCAATATTCAGTGCATGCCAAGGTTTGGTACGGCTTGGGCTGAGGGTGATGGGCTGGGAGGGGGAGGAAGAAGAGGACAAAACTTAAACAAAAGTAGTAATTTTAGATAATTAGGAATAATAGGTTTGGCACCAACATCTCTCGCATACATTAGTTCTGTTACATTCTATATCTATAGGGGAGGGGTTGTGGCTCAGTGGTAGAGCATCTGCTTGGCATGCAGAAGGTCCCAGGTTCAATCCCCGGCATCTCCAGTTAAAGGAACTAGGCAAGTAGGTGATGGGAAAGACCCCTGCCTGAGACCCTGGAGAACTGCTGCCGGTCAGAGTAAGCAATACTGACCTTGATGGACCATCTTATTAAGTATAAGGCAGCTTCATATGTTCATCTCCAAGAGCCCCATGTGTGTGTGTAGGGGGATTTTAGCAATACAATGCAGCTACTGATCCTGCAGTCTGAAGTGACGTTGGGGGGTACCTCTTAACTCTTACATAAGAACATAAGAAAAGCCTTGCTGGATGAGACCAAGGTCCATCAAGTCCAGCAGTCTGTTCGCACAGTGGCCAACCAGGTGCCTCAAGGAAGCCCACAAGCAAGACGGTTGCAGCAGCATTATCCTGCCTATGTTCCACAGCACCTAATGTAATAGGCATGCTCCTCAGATACTGTGTGGGTGTTAAGTGCCGTCAAGTCACTACAGATACTGTAGAGAACAGGTATAAGAACATAAGAAAAGCCCTGCTGGATCAGACCAAGGCCCATCAAGTCCATCTGTTCACACAGTGGCCAACCAGGTGCCTCTAGGAAGCCACAAACAAGACGACTGCAGCAGCATTGTCCACAGCACCTCATATAACTTTTCCCCCTTATGCCACTTTCACCCCTGCAAAAATCACTCCCCAATTCTTTCTACTATCACTGGAATACAAGAGACAAAAGGACTGGAACTTTTTCCCCCCAGAGAAGGGATGGGAATGATTTTCACCAATATGTGGCAGACAAGTAAAAGATTTTAAAAGCCTGACACTCCACCCTGATCTTCTACTGCAAAACTGCAGCCTCAGAGATGACACTATGTTAGCAAAAGGAAATCTCCAAAGAAAACCACGGAGCTGCACGTCACATGGAGGTCTCCCCATACCTTTTTATTTCTCCATGTGCAACTAATACATTAGCAATGGGGACGAAGATGAGCGTCCCTGAATTTGCATTCTAAAAGTCAAGAAAAACCCAAAGAGAAGCCCTCCTTCCGAATACAGCGTCCTGGGCTTTGTGCAATAATCGGGACTCGACTCAATTAGCCCGAGACACTTCACAAGCCAGACAGAACAAGAGGGCCTTATTTGTACCTTCCGGCTTTCAAAAACCCACCTTGCGGAGTAAAGGAAGCGGCCTTGCGCAGATCACTTTCATTTGTGCGTGCGTTTCACACGCGTGCATAAATACGAAGCCTCACTGTTTCACCACTAAAAAAAAAGAGAGTGTCTGTTTGCAAACACACGTACACACATAACACACACACACACACGCACTCGACAGTCTGCGGCTGGCTACCATGGCGTTCCGTGCCGCCGAAAGGGAGAAACAGACACATCCGCTCAACCCCACAAGCAGCACCGTCTGTTTGGAGTTGCCTCTGAAATGCAGCACCGGGAGACGAGCCCCGGCTTTCCACAATCCTTCTCCTACTTCAGAGGACCGATTCTTTCGATTCGACGTCTGCCAGGCTAGGCGGGGGAGTGCTGAGGGCTTGGTCCTTGTGCATGACCAGAGGTGAGGTTTCCGCTTCAGCCTTGCAGTTCGGAACGGCTTCCACGTAGACCTCGCTGAGCTCCGGCTCTTTCTCCTTCGTTTCCTTTTGATTCAGGTAATGGAGGATGCCTGCTCCGAACGCGTCTCCTTCTACGTTCACAACAGTGGTTGTCCGGTCCCTGGGAAAACATACCAGCAGCTTTAACTTGGGGGCGTTTTGATTTGTTTTGGTTTTTTATTTACACCAGTGGTTCCCAACCTTTTTTTGACCAGGGACCACTAGGACTTTTTTGTTCGGTGCAGGGACCCCAAGGTTCAAAATAAAAATTCAGAGAATTTGAAAATAAACTTTAATCATAACTGTTAGTTAAACATTAAACTTTGAATAATATTTGAATATATATATTTTATAATAGAGAACTTTTAATTGAAAATACTAATTTATTATGGGTTTATAACTTTGTTTCGCGGACCTTAATTTAGTTCTCGCGGACCCCTGGGGGTCCACGGACCCCTGGTTGGGAACCAGTGATTTACACAGACAGAATATACATCCCTGGTATGAAACAAATCGCAAAGAGGCAATCGGTCTGTCTGCCTTACAGAGGACTAGATATTTTTTAGCTATGCCGGTCGCAATCCGTTCTCAGACAATTACAAAGGGCTGCATGGCCCCACCCCTCCCTCTCTACTTCTTCGATTCTTTCCTTCCTCGCTCTTTCTGCACTACGTACTATTTTGCACCTCTCTTGTCTGCAACGAAAAGTCTGATAACCAGCCAGAATCAAAACGAAGAATGACAAAACCAGTCTTAAGTTACCCGTGGTTTTCAAAATATCTGCATTTTGAAGCATGAAAACTAAAAGCTGCCCTGCCCCAAAAGTACTTCCTGGTATACACATGTATATTCAGTTATTCTGATGCATAGCACGTGTCCACGCCATCCGCCGCCACCACCCAGTGACATGTTCTCACCTACGTAAAAAGCAGGCAGAAGTTCGGTACTTACACAATCCAGTCTACTGCCAAAATGAGGGAGATATCATTGGTGGGAAGTCCAATGGCCTCCAAAATAATAGCGATGGTTAAAACTCCTCCTGCGGGGATTCCAGCTGCTCCTACACTGGATGCGGTGGCGGTCACGCTGCCAACATGAACCAGTTTAGGTTACTGTGGTGCTCCATTTACACACATGCATTTAAAAAAAAAATCTAAATATATGCAAAACCTTTCTTTTCAGGGATGTTTTGGGCAACCACAACAAATGCGCAACAAACCTATTTTTATTGATTGATTTAAAACATTTATTAGCGGCCTTTCTTCCATTCGGAGCTTTTCCAACATAGATGAAACACATAAAATACATTAAAAAAACAAACCAGCAAAATTCTAAAATCACAATGCAGGACTGCTAGTAAACTTAACCTAATGCGGTCTAAAATAAAATAAAATAATAGAAGAAGAGTTGGTTTTTATACCTCAATTTTCTCTACCTTTTAAGGAGCCTCAAACCGGCTTACAAACACTTTCCCTTCCACTCCCCACAACAAACACCTTGTGTGGTAGGTGCGGCCCCACACACACACACACACACACAAACACATGCACACACTTAACCTCACAACAATGACCTTGTGAGGGTAGGTTAGGCTGAGAGAACTGTGACTAGCCCAAGGTCACCCAGCAGGCTTCATGTGGAGGAGCGGGGAATCAAACCGGTTCTCCAGATTAGAGTCCATCACTCTTAACCACTACACCACACAGGTGTAGCCCACCTATAAAATTGGATTTGCCATTTCAACAATGTAAATCCAAGGTCAACATTGTTTATCAAACACTTAAATGCAATCGGCTTAATTGCATTTCGTGCTCTCCACTCAAAAGCGAGCATTGCCAAGCTGTACAACGTTGCTCTGAATTACTGCTGAGTACCTAATGCTCCATTAGCTTAATTACAAATCTAGCCTATAATAAGGTTATGGATGGGGGGGGGGGGGAAACCTAGCCTATGCTCTTCTGACACCTCAATGACAACGGGCTGTATCCTAGCACTCCAGTCAGCTAACAGAGATGCCTTTCTCCAATTCAAGAGGGATTCTGGGTTACAGATAAGCCTCTTGCATAGGAGCCAGCATGGTGTAGTGGTTAAGAGCGGTGGTTTGGAGCGGTGGACTCTAATCTGGAGAACCGACTTTCATTCCCCACTCCTCCACATGAGCAGCGGAGGCTAATCTGGTGAACCGGGTTAGTTTCCCCACTCCTCCACATGAAGCCAGCTGGGTGACCTTGGGCTACTCACAGCTCTCTCAGCCCCACCTACCTCACAGGGTGTCTGTTGTGGGGAGGGGAAGGGAAGGTGATTGTAAGCCGGTTTGATTCTTACTTAAGTGGTAGAGAAAGTCAGCATATAAAAACCAACTCTTCTCTTTGCAGCCAGGAAGGAGACACGGTGTGCCCAATGATTAGAGCGTTAGACTAGGACCTAGGATGACTGGGGTTCGAATCGCTCGCTGGACCACGAAAGCCTGCCAGGTGACCTTGGGCCCGTCACAATCTCTCAGCCTAACCTACCCTCACAAGGTCATTGTTGTGAGGTTAAGTGTGTGCATGTATGTGTGTGTGTGTGTGTGTGTGTGTGTGTGTGTGTGTGAGAGAGAGAGAGAGAGAGAAACGATGTGAAAAGCCACTTCAAGCTTCCGATCAGGGAGAAAAGCATGATATAAATTACAAATAAGCATAACTGTTAGGTGATTAGAGAAATAGGGTGTAGCCTATTATTCTCAAAGGGCTGCCCACTGGAATGCATATCCAAAACCACCAAAATATGGAGTTTTTGCAGCAGGGGGAGGGGAATACCACAGATATCTGCTAAATCTCTGAGGATTTTCTCCAGGGGGAACTGATCTGGGAGGGGCTGTGGGTCAGTTTCTAGAGCATCTGCTTGGCATGCAGAAGGTCCCACATTCAATCCCTGGCATCTCCAGTTAAAAGGACCAGGCAGTAGGTGATGTGAAAGACTGAGACCCTGGAGAGCCGCTGCCGGTCTGAGTAGACAATACTGACTTTGATGGACCAAGGGTCTGATTCAGTAGAAGGCAGCTTCATGTGTTCATGTGATGATATGCTTTCTAAAAATGGTACTTCAATCAAAACTCCACACCTGAAGCTACCTTATAATGATCAGACCCTTGGTCCATCGAAGTCAGTATTGTCTACTCAGACTGGCAATGGCTCTCCAGGGTCTCAGGCAGAGGTCTTTCACATCACATATTACCTGGTCTTTTCAATTAGAGATACTAGGGAAGGAACCTGGGACCTTCTGCATGTCAAGCAGATGCTCTACCACTGTACCACAACTCCTCTAAAAAGACATGAAACTGCCTTATACTGAATCAGACCCTTGGTCCATCAAGGTCAGTACTGCTTACTCAGACCAGCAGCTGCTCTCCAGCGTCTCAGGCAGAGGTCTTTCACATCACCTACTTGCCTGGTCCGTCTAACTGGAGATGCCGGGGATTGAACTTGGGACCTTCCGCATGCCAAGCCGATGCTCTACCTCTTGTTCACAGTAAGAGGAATGAATGCATGTAGTTAGTTTTTCCAGTACACCTGTATGGTTGGGATAAGCGGTTCATTGATATGTGGCAACTGAAATCCACACTGCATTTCATGGTTGGGGAAAAAAGTGGACTCCAGTGAGACGTCAACTTACAGAATGGTAAAAATCTGTCCAGCATTGAGGTCGAAGTTGTTCAGCTGAGCAATGAAGACGGTGGCCATACACTGGAAAATAGCAGCGCCGTCCATGTTCACGGTTGCCCCGATAGGCAGGATAAACCTGCTAATTCTCTTGTCAACGCCGTTGTTTTCTTCAATGCACTTGATCATAGATGGAAGAGTGGCAGAGCTACGTGCAAGTAAAGAGGGGAAAGAAAAATAAGTCTAGTGACTTCTTCTGTAACCCCTTCCTTCCAAGGAATAAGCATCTATTATGCAACATTCTGGGTACGTGCTATTCCAGGAAGCTGGAGTACTTTTACACGTCCAAAAGACACATCCAAATTATACTATGAAAATAAAAAGGTCTGGAATACATTTGAGAACTGTGAAAGTCAAATCACAAGAATCTTCTGCCTGCAGGAAAGCAGGTAGAATTATTCTGATTTAGAACGTGATTCTCATTTTAGAAATAAAAGTTGTTTTTTAAAAAACTCAACCAACCTGGAACAAGTAGCAAAGGCTGTTGTAAGCGGTGTTATAAGCCCCAACAGAAAAGAGAAAGGGTTTTTGCGTGTGAATGCAAAATAAATAAGGGGTAAAATGATTCCGCCGTGAATTATGTGGCCCAGAATAGACGCAAAGATGTATTTTCCGAGACTCGTCACGAGCAGGGTGACATCTTCCATTTCCACAATCTTGCTTCCGACGAGGAACATAATGCCCAGGGGCACATACCTGCATAAAATTAACGGTAAACAGTAAGAACCAGATCTGTAAAATGGCACGCTAAACACTGAACCAAAGTGTGTGAAGAATGCAACAGGTGTGCAACAAAATCTTGAGGGAATGCAGCAAGATACACCCTTCTTTTAAATTCATGAGAACAGCCAGCTCAACAACTAAGGGTTGCATCACGGTTTTATTTTTACCATTACCTTTTTCAAGGCAAATATTCTTTCCACTTTCCACTTATTATCTAATGCCGATAAACTTGCTTTCCGATACTGACCCTTTTGTTTCCCGGAAAATGGCACTTTATAGCCTTGCGGCCAGGAAAATCAGGGCAAAGAAAGCCATCGAATGAGGAAAGGAGCCAAATTGGAGTATTTTAATCTTACGACTTTTAATGGTTTTATATATATTTTAAGTTGTTGTAAATGGTTAGGGTTACCAATTTAAAAACAGTATGGTATGCCCTCAGAGATAGGGAAAACCTATGCAGGAAAGTTTGTGCTTGTGTGGGTGTAATAAGCCCCCCCCCCCCCAAATAGCTGGTTTTCATCTTAAATTGTCTGAACCTTTAATCTTGGGTAGAGAGGTTTTTTTACAGATTGCTAATTAGGATTTCGAAGAGATTCCAAATACCAGAAAAATTAGCAAAGCAGTGCTGAGAATTTCTATTCACTGAGTTGTCCGAGTTGAAAAGTAGGCCTATAATCTACAAAGAAGAGGATTATACTGTGAAAGATTAACTTCATGTTGGCTTGAGAGGCCAGAAACAAAAGGCCATTGCTTATCCATTTGTAAAATATCACATGAATTACACTGGGGAGTAAGAGCCTTAAGCTGCTTTAATACAAATCCCTAGCGACAGGTGTTAACAGATAGGCCTGACTCCTGTCTGAGTTCACTGCACTGTTTGGGGGCCAATCTCAGCCTCTCAAATAAGAGCTCTAAAATTCTCACATATTCAGTGCAGCAGGAGAAAGGAGGCAGCGTGGTATAGCCCTATCTCATCAGATCTCAGGAGCTAACCAGGGCTGGCACTTGGAAGGGAGACCACCAAGGAAGACTCTGCAGAGGAAGGCAACAGCAAACCACCTCTGCTTCACAGTTGCCTTGAAAGCCCCTTGTTCGGGTCTCCATTAAGTCAGTAGTTGGATCAAAGACCACCAAGGAAGACTCTGCAGAGGAAAGCAGTGGCAAACCACCTCTGCTTCTCACTGACCTTGAAAGCCCCTTGCTGGGGTCACCGCAAGTCTGTTGTGACTTGACGGCACTTACATACATATAAACTAAGGGAGAGAAGGTGGCTTTGTATAGCCTGATCTCATCAGATCTCAGGAGCTAACCAGGGTCGGTACTTGGAAGGGAGATCACCAAGGAAGACTCTGAAGAGGACGGCGATGGCAAACAAGCTCTGCTTCTCACTTGCTTTGAAAGTCCTTCGCTGGGGACACCATATGACTTGATGGCACTTTATACACATCCAAGTAGAGCAGGAACAGGAAAAGAAATCTGAAACCCCAAGTATTTCTCAGCTCTGCTGAACGGAACTGTTCAGTCCTCTAAGGCTACACCTTAATAAGTTCCCAATTGGGACTAATAAATGGTGTGAGACAGCAGACTTGGCTAGCCTCTCCTCATTTTAGGCTAAAGCTTCTAGACCAGGGGTGTCAAACATAAGGCCCAGGGGCCGGATGCGGCCCCTTGAGAGCTCTTATCCGGCCCATGAGCCAGCCGCCCGCCCCCCAGTCCTAAGGTGTTAATGATCAAAGACTATTAAATAAAATACTGTAAGAGTGTTATTGTTTTAAGCATGTTTGTATTTTAAGTGAAAGATAAAGTAAAAAAAACACAATATCATCAATTGGCTTTGCCTGTGTCTTCTATAGCTCTGGTACCTGGCATTAAATTTTACGGTACACAAGGCCCAGCTCGACCATGTGACATTTATGTCATATCTGGCCCTCGTAACAAATGAGTTTGACACTCATGTTCAAGACATCTTGATGAAGAGGCTGCTCACGTAGCATCCACGGCCCCTTCTCTCCTGTGGCATTTGGAGCATGCAAGTCTATTAATAGACATCGAACTATGCCGGCTGTCTCGGGAACCGCAAAGCCCTGAAGAGGTGCAAGAGGGAAGAACCCAGGGCAGCCAGTTAAGAGAAGTCTTCAGAAAGAAGTTGAGAATAACCTCGTATTATAATAATGTGTGCCATCAAGTTGGAAGCAACTCATGGTGACTCCAAGACAATGGGGGCCAAAGCAAGAAACTTTCAGCTTGGAGTAGTGGTTAAGAGTGGCGGACTCTAATCTGGAGAACCGGGTTTGATTCCCCACTCCTCCACATGAAGCCAACTGGGTGACCTTGGGTTAGTCACAGTTCTCTGAACTGTCTCAGCCCCACCTACCTCACAAGGTGTTTGTTGTGGGGAGAGGAAGGGAAGGTGATTGTAAGCCACTTTGATTCTTCCTTAAGTGGTAGAGAAAGTCGGCATATAAAAATCATCATCATCATCCATCAGCATCCAAAATGTTTCAATCTTCTTTGCAGATCATCAATGTCAGAGCGTGCAGGGGTTTGTTTGTGGATGGGGATATCCCTTCCAAGGAGAGCGACCAGCCCTACATATCCCTTCTTGTCCAGCGTGGTGTAGTGGTTAAGAGCGGCGGGCTCTAATTTGGAGAACCTGATTTGATTCCCTGCTCCTTCACATGAGTGGTGGACTCTACTCTGGTGAACCAGGAGGTTTCCTCACTCCTACACATGAAGCCAGCCAGGTGACCTTGGGCTAGTCACAGCTCTCTTAGAGCTCTCTCAGCCACACCTACCTCACAGGGTGTTTGTTGTGGGGAGGGGAAGGGAAGGTGATCGTAAGCCAGTTTGATTCTTCTTTAAGTGGCAGAGAAAGTCAGCATATAAAAACCAACTCTTCTTCAGAGGTGGTTTACCATTGACTACTTCTGCGCAGCAACCCTGGACTTCCTTGGTAGTCTTGCATCCAGGTCCATAACAGGTCCCTCCCTGCTTAGCTTACAAGGTCTGATGAGATCCAGCTATTCAGGACTATCAGGCTGCTGAACAGCTTCTTAGGAAAATGTAAACACCCATGCAACTCATGCGCACAACCTTGCCCATATGAATTTCAAATAAACATTGGTAATGGTAAGCCACATCTGACTTTCACTTTCTGTTTCTACCCAGGAAGATTAAAGGTATTTCTTTGGTATGAGCCAGAAAGGGAACAGAAAGGGAACTGCTTGTGGAATGAGCAGAGGAGGATCCGTGGCTCAGTGGCAGAGCATCAGCTTGGCATGCAGAAGGTCCCAGGTTTAATCCTTGGCATCTCCACTTGAAAGGACCAGGTAGTGAAAGACCCCTGCCTGAGACCTTGGAGAGCTGCTGCTAGCCTGAGTGGACAATACTGACCTTGATGGGCCACTGGTCTAATGCAGTAGAAGGCAGTTTCATGTGTCCATGTGTATCCATGTGAAAACACACCCCATATGAATTCTATGGTCTCTAAGAACATAGGAACATAAGAAAAGCCATGCTGGATCAGACCCAGGACCATCAAGTCCAGCAGTCCGTTCACATAGTGGCCAACCAGGTGCCTCTAGGAAGCCACAAACAAGACGACTGCAGCAGCACCGTCCTGTCTGTCTTCCACAGCACCTAAGATAATAGAGCAATGCTCCTCTGATCCTGGAGAGAATAGGTATGCATCATGACTAGTATTCTTTTTTACTGGTAGCCATAGTTAGCCTTATCCTCCATAAGAATATAAGAAGAGCCCTGCTGGATCAGACCAAGGCTCATCAAGTCCAGCAGTCTGTTCACACAGTGGCCAACCCGGTGCCTCCAGGAAGCCCACAAGCAAGATGACTGCAGCAGAACCATCCTGCCTGTCTTCCATGGCACCGAATATATTATGCATGCTCCTCTGATCCTGGAGAGACACTGAATTGGGGAGATACTGCATGACAAACTAAAAGCAGTCATGTTACATGTGCAATTCTGCCCTCGGGACCAAGAGAAGGAGAAGCATCAAACTGTCGGTACTGGTGGTAAGTTGGCACAATGTACGCAAGAAACAGAGCCATATACTAGGGCAATGGCCTAGGGTTTGTCCGGATCCTGGCCACAAGCCCTTTGAGATGGCTTGAAGATATGCTATGGTCACTTCTAGGGTTGCCAGCTACGGCTTGGGAAACCAACTCAGGTTTTATACCTGTAAACCTGAGAAGTGCACAGTTTTCACCTCAAGGAAATCCCTTCCAGCTTCATCTATTCTGTAAAATTGCATGTTGAACCTACTGAAAGTAGAAAGCTGCCTTACACTGAATCAGATCCTTGGTCCAGCAAAGTCAGGATTGTCTACTCTGATCGGCAGCGGCTCTCCAGGGTCTCAGGCAGGGGTGTTTCCCATCACCTACTTGCCTGGTCCCTTTAACTGGAAATGACGGGGATTGAACCTGGGACCTTCTGCACGCCAAGCAGATGCTCTGCCTCTGAGGCACGTTCAAAAATTGTGTAGTATATGGGAATGGCAAATGCAAACCCATCTCCAAGAACACACACACACACACACACACACCCGCACTAGCAGCTTTGTGCCGGTTTCACAGACACGTTTTTGCCAGGGAATACTGTTCCGTTTTAAAGAACACTCACCACATAATCCAAGACACTAAAACCATTGTTGCCTCGTTGAACGAATTAAAGAAACGAATGAGCTCTTCTCCTTCGGGGCCGAGTTTTTTCAAGGCCACTCCCAAAAAGAGAGCGAACAGGACCAGACCCAGAATGTTCATCCCTTCAATTTCAGTACCGACGGGGATCTGTAGAACATAAACAATCACAGTCTCATAATTCTGGGCAGCAGCTGAGTACACGCAAAATACTGTCATATAGAGGATGGTGCCGAGTTGTTTTCTGTTGCTCCAGAAGGTCGGACGAGAACCAATGGGCTGAAATTAAATCAAAAGAGTTTCCTTCTAGACATTAGGAAGAACTTCCTGACAGTTAGAGCAGTTCCTCAGTGGAACAGGCTTCCTTGGGAGGTGGTGAGCTCTCCTTCCCTGGAGGTTTTTAAGCCAAGGCTAGATGACCATCTGTCAGCAAGGTTGATTCTATAACCTTAGGCAGATCATGAGAGGGAGGGCATCTTGGCCATCTTCTGGGCATGGAGTAGGGTCACTGGGGTGTGTGTGGAGGGGAGGTAGTTTGGAATTTCCTGCATTGTGCAGGGGGTTTGACTAGATGACCCTGGTGGTCCCTTCCAACTCTGTGATTCTATGATTATAAGTCATGTGGGTCAAGGTAACTAATAGTAACACATTTCAGGCAGAAGCTCTGTTTAATAAGATGCCTTTTTAAGCAAGCATATTGCTTCAAAACATTTTCTTGCATACCCCCAGCTTCCTCTTCTGCTAATTAATATAGGACATTGGCTATACTCAGGCAGATGGCGGAATAGAAGGGACAGACAGATTTTCCCCCAAGATCAAACTGCGCTAAGCCAGAAGACTCTTGTCCATTTTAATTACTTTACAGACATGGTCACAAACCTTATCAAAGCATCATGCTATGTGGAACCCAACTAAATATTGTTAACAAAACCCTTTTTAGTTTCCATAGTAGATAATACAAGACACTGAAGATGAACTGGTTCTTTTGCTAGATCTTGCCCATCCTTTTGGGATGCTCAGAAAAGGCCAGTATTTCAACCAGTTTAAAAATAAAAATAAACTTATGTAATGGAAAAGGCAGAAACAGCCTGAAGGTATTATTCCACGTTTCTAGGTCACTCTGCATCCCATTATTCCAGAGCCCCAGGGAGCGTAAGAATAAGGTTTGTTCAGGATAAGCATCCAAAACCCACACCCAGATCTTATGAGAAAAAACAAAAAGAGAGAAACTAAAATGTACTGTTCCACTAAAAACGTACTCCTTGCCAATTGCAATACAGAGTTTTTATAAAAGTCGCCCAAACTGGAATGTTAAAGATGCCCAATTACTCCACCTTTGCTCTACTCGTCAATTTAGATTTCTATTACACAAATGGAAGCAGGCACAGCTCCTTCAGCATCAGCTTCTATCCTGGCTACCCTTGGAAGGTTGTAAAGATATAGATAAAAAAGCTAATGTGATCTTGGGGTGCATCAACAGAGGCATAACATCCAAATTGCAAGATGTCATAGTCCCGCTGTACACTGCATTGGTCAGACCACACCTGGAGTTCTGGAGACCTCACTTCAGAAAGGATGTGGACAGAATCGGGCGGGTGCAGAGGAAAGCAACGAGGATGATCAGGGGCCTGGAGACCAAGCCCTATGAGGAAAGGCTGAGGGACTTGGGAATGTTTAGTCTGGAGAAGAGGAAGTTGAGGGGGGACAGGATTGCTCTCTTGAAGTATCTGAAGGGCTGTCACTTAGAGGAGGGCAGGGACCTGCTCCTGTTGACAGCAGAGGATAGGACTCGCAATAATGGGATAAAATTGAGGGCAGAAAGGGACTGGCTGGATATTAGGGGGGAAATTTTTACAGTAAGAGTTGTTCAGCAGTGGAATCAGCTTTCTAGGGAGGTGGTGAGCACCCCCTCACTGGTGGTCTTTAAGCAGAGGCTGGACAAGAACTTGTCAGGGATGCTCTAGGCTGATCCTGCATGAAGCAGGGGGTTGGACTAGATGGCCTGTATGGCTCCCCTTCCGACTCTATGATTCCAGGAATGACATAAGCATATTGGTGCAACACCAGTGTGAACTCCCCCCAACCATTTTGGCTTTGGCAATTGGACTTTATGGCACAGAGGTCCCTCCCCTCCCCAACCCCCACCCTCCTCAGGGTCCACCCCAAAAATCTCCAGGTATTTCCCAACTCAGAGCCGGCAACCCTAATCCTACCAGCTTTTCTGATCGATCCATTCTAATGCCCTTCCACTCTGTGGCCACCGTTCCATATGGCTTTTGATCACAGGAGTCCCACAATCTCCATCAGAACCCTTTCCAGATTTAAAAAAGGGGGGGGCAGCTCTTCCCACTTTCACTAACAGAAAAAGTCGCAGGATCCAGCTGGATGTTTACTAAAATGCAGGAGACAACGTCCTAAAAGGATAAAGCCGCAGAGCTGTTTCTCCACGCACTCTGCCCCCCAAAAAGTGCAACCAAGATAGGAAATTCACTCCTGAGGCCCTCGTCATAATTACTAACAAACAATGCACGTTGGGAAGGCTTTAAACAAGGCAGGCCTCTATTGCACATACGAAGAGGATATTCTTGAACCAAAAGACTCTTTGCTTACCTTTTCAAAGGTAACATTCCCAACAGTCGTGTTTCGCACTATCGTTTTGTAGTCTGTGGCATACTAAAAACAAAATAAACGTTATTTAATTAATATGTGATGCATCGTTGAACAGGTACACACACACAGAGATGAAACAACTTGCATGTGGGTTCCCCCCCCCCCCCATATTCTAGCAGTGGAAGAATGCGGCCACACTCCATTGATGCTACACCTAGGCCAATGCCTTGAATTCCCTGTGCAATGCCTTGAATTCTCCTCCCTAGATCAGGGATGTCAAACTCATTTGTTACGAGGGCCAGATATGACATAAATGTGGGGCCATGCCATGCCAGCCCAGATCAAGAGTGGGGAGGGGGGTGGCTGCCTCGGCTGGCTCACGGGCCGGATAAGAGCTCTCAAGGGACCAGATCCAGCCCTTGGGCCTTATGTTTGACACCCCCCAGCTTATTGTAAGTAGGATCCTATTTATATAAGTTGTGCACTGATTAATATGTCATGTTATGCTGTGCTTCAGTTCTATCTTTTAGATTTTTTGGTTACATAAGAACATAAGAAAAGCCATGCTGGTGAGACCAAGGTCCATCAGGTCCAGGGGTCTGTTCATACAGTGGCCACAAGCAAGACGACTGCAACAGCATTATCCTGCCTGTGTTCCATAGCACCTAACATAACAGGCATGCTTCTCTGATCCTGGAGAGAATTGGTTGGTCCCAATCCTAATCCTATTGCGTTGTTTATTGAATGTCCCATTTTGTTGACTGTATCAACTCACTCTGTGTAATCTGCCTGGAGTCCCCATGAGAAAGGCGGACTGCAAATTACGCAAATAAATAAATAAAATTAAAAAAACACATCTGTACGATGTTGTTGCTTTTGAATATCTGCAGCGCCCTCTTGCCCAGGGGTGTCAAACTAATTTGTTACAAAGGCCAGATATAAAATAAATATCACTTGGTCGGGCTAGGCCATGCCTCGCCAGCCCAGATCGGGACTGGAAGGAGGAGGCTGCCTCGGCTGGCCGATGGGCCAGATAAGAGCTCTCAAGGGGCCAGATCTGGCCCAAAGGACTTACATTTGACACCCCTGCTCTAGTCAGTTCCCAGAAAGAGGACTACAAACTGCCCTATAACCAAAAAACGGGGAAATTAAGCTGCGTTCAAGAGACACAGCTGCCAGAAGCGTTGCGCTCTATGGCTACAGCCCTGCGCTCAGTTGCGCATACCCAGGCTGCCGACCTTGAAGGATGCTATTCCCACTGAGCACAGCTTCACTCGCTTCCACGCATTTAAGGATCAGGCTGCTTTACCCCCAATGGATGTCAAACAGATGGTGAAGAAAAAATGCCTCTTAAAGCTAATGTTCCAGGAATTTCAGACTTGAAGGGCGGGGGGGATCACACAGACGAACACACACACAAAGAGCAACAACTTTACCGATCGAAAGGCTGCTACGACAAGGTTCGATGGAAATAAGTTTCTGGAAAAGAATGAGAAACAAAAACAAAACAGAGATTAGGGTTTAATTACCACTTATGTATCATTATTTGTTTTTGCATTATGCCAATATTATTTTTATAACACGATTAAAACGCTAATTCAGCAGTTAAGAGGCACAGCGCGATGTCAGCATTTTTCTGCATCGAAGGTGTTAGACACGTGCAGCTAGAGAACAGACCAATGAATTCTGATTGAATAAACAAGTATGTGCAACAATTGTCACGGATCATTTCCCTCAAACTGTAAAATGCGTTAGTGGGGGAAAGAAGCATCTTAACACCTAAAGCGGGACGTGCCCCTGTAGGAAGCCCCATTTCCTTCACACAATGTTAACCGTGATGAATCCATAGACCGTCCCAGTTTACATAAAATCACAGTCAATCAAGAGTATAACATGCAGTAGAGATCATCATGAACACTGACACACAATGACCAGCAAATGCAAGATGTGAATAAACTGCAAGGGGACAATCTCATGGAAACGTGGAGAAAAAATATACATTAAAAGCTAAATTCGAGTCCAGTAGCACACTAGAAGACCAACAACAGTTTTGGGGGCATGATCTTTCGTGAGTCAGCGCTCCCTTCATCGGACACCTGACCTCTGCCATCAAAACCAATCTGGGCAATCACACTGAGAGCCAGTGTGGTGTAGTGGTTAGAGCGCTGGACTAGGGTCTGGGAGACACAGGTTCGAATCCCCACTCGTGCCATGGAAGCTTGCTGGGTGACCTTGGGCCAGTCACAGGTCTTTTACGCACGGCTGGTTCACTCGCCGTCACTCCTCCAACAACTTCAGGTCTTTGTTTGGATTATGTGCGCCGTTTCTGACCATCAGAAGTCGCCTCGCTCTCCCCCTGCATTATCCTGTGTTTTCAAATTCAAGATAAAACAGGTCCCTGAAAACGGGGGCAAAGAACAGGGAAAGAGTGAGGTGACCTCTGACGATCGGAAACGGCACGCATAATCCAAACAAAGACCCAAACTCGTCGGAGGGGTGACGGCGAGGGAAACAGCCAGGCATAAAAGACCACACGCTCTCAGCCTAGCCTACCTCACAAGGCTGTAGGGGACAAAATGGAGGAGAGAGAGAACACAATGTACGCCACTTCGGGTCCCATTGTGGAGAAAGGCGGGATATAAACGAAGTAAAAAAATATGTCTGTGCCTGCGAACGTACCCTACCCCCAGATCAATCCAAGAAATTCAGATCACGCGGCATAAAAGACCGAGAACAGGTGCAGCCCAGGGAGAGGGGGAAACAAAGCCAGCAAAATAAATAGTTCCAGTGTGCCACTAAGGCTCTGAAAGAGATCCCTAGATTAAAGTCAATAAACAAGGGTCGAAATACAATAAGCTTCCAGTGTGTCTTGCAGGCAAGGGAAAGTGAGCCAGAAAGACTGGGCTGACAAAGGGAAGAGCTGTTATCTGTACCAGAAAATAAACTGTTTGCAGCTCTCTAAGCAAGTGGACTTTCCCACAGTCATGAGGACACGCTAAAGCACACAGCCGGCCAGGGAACTGCTGCTATCAGCGTCTTTCAGCCTTTCTGTTGCTTCATCCCGCTGCCGAACGAGGCGTGAACGGAAATAATTCCGTCTTTTTAAAACGGAGAGCCAGTGTGGTGTAGTGTTTCGTGCGTTGGATTAGGATCTCGGAGACCCAGGTTCAAATCCCCACTCGAGCCACGGAAGCTTGCGGGGTGACCTTGGGCCAGTCGCACGCTCTCAGCCTAACCTACCTCACCAAGCTGTCGTGAGGATAAAACAGAGAATAATGTGGCGGGGTATAAATTAAGTAAATGAAGCGGGGTCCCTGCCGCCTTCCCATCCTGTGATTCTCTGCGATCCAGTGGGGTATCGATATGCGCCAATTGGCTTAGTGGGTTTTGCTATTATTATTGTTAAATGTTTTATGTTTTAACTATGTAATGTTGCATTTAATTTTTATATGATAAAATGCTGGATTATTTGGACGATTGTTAGCCGCTCTGAGCCTGGCCGGGAAAGTGGATGGGGTACAAATAGAATAAAATAAAAATAACATAAATAAAATTGAAAAATCCTTTTTCCTTATGGCTGCATACTCTACTACACAAATGTATAAAATACTATACAAACATACACACACCCCTACGGAATCACCATAAAGTGGCTGCCACTTGACGGCACAACACACACATGTGTACAGGCTGCAACCAAGGAATCCCCAATTCTGAAACATGTCTAAACTCTACATAACCACCAAGAGCAAAGTCACCTTTAGCAACTGAAGCCTGGCCTTGTCACATAACCCCGTAAAAAAATCACTGCCTCCCCTTTAATTACTACTCTATGTTTCCATTTAGATTTTAGCCTCCAGTCCCAATATTCTTTTCAGGTCAGAATCGAACTGGCGCAAACTCTAGCGACATTATTTTGCGGCTACCCAATTCCCTATGTGTGATCTTTCCTGCTTGTCAAGGTATTTACCCCCAACCCGATGTCCCAAATGCCAATCCGCTTGTCCTCATATCCTTTTCAGTTCATTGCTCCTTCCTTTTTCCTGGCGTTAACCTTGGTTTATAAAGAGACCTAATCCAGCACTGCAAGACTGAAAGACAGAGTGGTGTAGTGGTTAGAATGGGGCTCCAGGTTCGAATCCCCACTCTGCGGCAGAAGCTCGCTGGGGGACCTTGGGCCAGTCACACATTATCAGCCTAGCCTACCTCATAAGGTTGTTGTGAGGAGAAAATGGAGGCAGGGAGTAGGATATGCTTTAGGGGCCCCATTGGGGAGAAAGTTGTCATATAAATTAAGTAAATGAAACTCACAAACTGGAAAGAGGACACCTTTCCTGCGTCATTCTAACACAGCCTCCTATACTTAAAAAAAAAATCCCCCAAAGGGATTATTCACAGGACAGCAACAGGACGACCTTCTTAGTTCAGTTTTCATCACCAAGTCTTGAGCAGATGCAAAGAAAATAATTCCAAAAGGTTGGTGAAGCAGGACTCCCCTTTGCAGAAGCCACGGTGGGTTTTCGCTCGGCAGGCTGTGTTCCTCTGTGTGCCCAATAATTCTATCTATAATTACAGTTTCTGCTAATTTGGCTGGGACAGATATTTCCTGGCAGATCATCCAGATATGGGCCACACTCCATTAACTGTGGCTAGCCAGAGTACCTCAAACCAAGACCCGAAATCGTGATTTGATGTTGGTTTGTATTAACCACATTTTCGTTTAACTAAGGTTTTGCGTGACCGTGGACATTCAAACTGCCTTGTTGCCAGAGTCAGACACAGGATGGGATTCCTGCCAGTTCTTGCCAGAGGAAAAGGATAAATGGGATGAAACTAGGAAGGAACATAAGCAGGTACAGAGAACAGGTAAAAACCCAGCCAGAGCGGTACCTCCTTTCTTCTTCTTATAGGTCCCCAAAGAGAGAGAACCAGTAAGCAATATAAGTTACCTGCTTCACTTGTCAAGGACACCAGGATCGTAATGAATGCCTGGCAAGCCAAATCCTGGCTTCAGAAATGAACCATAGTAAAATTAAATGAACCATGGTTTCACAACCCCGTTGATTGTATTGACTTGGTGGTGAAAAGTGCAATCAAGTCACAGCCGACTTATTTATTTATTTTATACCCAGCCCTCCCCAGCCGAAGGCCAGGCTCGGAGCAGCTCACATAATATTCCAACATATATTAAAATAGGATAAAACATTTAAAACACAATTAAAACAGCCCTATAAAATCCTAAATAGAGAGCCAGCGTGGCAGTGGTTAAGAACGGTGGTTTGGACTCTGATCTGGAGAACCAGGTTTGATTCCCCACTCCTACACATGAGCGGTGGAGGCTAATCTGGTGAACTGGATTTGTTTCCCCGCTCCTACACACGAAGCCAGCTGGGTGACCTTGGGCTAGTCACAGTTCTCTTAGAGCTCTCTCAGCCTCACCTACCTCACAGGGTGTCTGTTGTAGGGAAGGGGATCGTAAGATGGTTTGATTCTTCCCTAAGTGGTAGAGAAAGTTGGCATATAAAAACAAACTCTTCTTCTTAATAGCATAAAAATATCTGATGGCACCCCCCCACACACATTGTAACACAGAGCTACAGTGGGGCTAACTACTGGTTCCCCCTCCCAATAGGTGGCAAAAAGGGGGGAATCAGTAGCGGAGAGTCGGGGAGGCCAGCATTTATAGAGAAAGGAACCGTTGCTGGCCTCAACCATAAGCCTGGAGGTATAGCTCTGTCTTGCAGCCCCCCTGCAGAACTCTCCAAGGTCCTGCAGGGCCCTGGTTTTACTGGAGAGGCTATTCCAACAGGCAGGGGCCAGCGCAGAAAAGTCCCTGGCCCTGGCCAAGGCCAGCCGGAAACCCCGTAGGATTTTCAAGTCAAGAGATGTCCAGAGGTGGTTCACCACTACATGCCTCTGCGTAGCAACCCCTGGGCTTCCTTGGTGGTCTCCCATCCAAATACTAACCAGGGCCGACCCTGCTTAGCTTGTGAGATCTGACAACATCAGGCTAGCCTGGGCTATCCAGATCAGGGCAGTATTGGCTTACTCAAAGTGGATTATAGAGTCCCAATGAGAAAGGCGGATTATAAATAACCTAAAAATAATGTCTGAACTCAGCTACTGCCTACTCGAAATAATTATTTAGCCCAATATCCAGATTCTTTCCACCACCCGCAGCCTTTCTGTTGCAGTTCTCCTCCAATCCCTCCCCCAAGACAGGTTTTAAATGTGTTTGCAAGTATGGTATTGTTATATTTTCAATCAATCAATCAGTGTGCCTCTGGAATCCCACTAGAGGGGGGGACACAGCAGTGAGAAAACAATAACTGGGGAGGGGCTGTGGCTCAGTGGTAGAGCATCTGCTTGGCATGCAGAAGGGCCCAGGTTCAAACCCTGTCATCTCCAGTTAAAGGGACTAGGCAAGTAAGTGATGTGAAAGACCTCTGCCTGAGACCCTGGAGAGCCGCTGCCGGTATGAGAAGACAGTACTGACTTTGATGGACCCAGGGACTGATTCAGTATAAGGCAGCTTCATGTGTTCATGCGAAAAAGTTAAGCAACCTTCTCCATCCCTCTTCCACCGAGAAATTCCCCAAAGTTACTTTTTCTTAACAGAAGCTGCTGCCTGGGTTTTGTTACAAACATCTGCATAAACTGGCCATGCTGCCCTGAACATATCTGTGAACTGTCCCTATTTCTTCTTCTCCCCCCCCCATTATAATCTCCTATCAGATGGCATCTAGATCAAATCAAGCCTGAACTCTTCGTAGCAGCTACAATGACTAAAGAAGAAGAGTTGGGTTTTATATGCCAACTTTCTCTACCACTTACAGGAGAATCAAACCAGCTTACAATCTCTTTCCCTTCCCCACAACAGACACGCTGTGAGATAGGTGGGGCTGAGAGGGTGTGACTAGCCCAAGGTCACCCAGCTGGATTCATGTGTAGGAGTGGAGAAACCAATCCGGTTCACCAGATTAGCATCCACCGCTCACGTGGAGGAGTGGGGAATCAAACCCAGTTCTCCAGATAAGAGTCCACCACTCCAAACCACCGCTCTTAACCACTATACCATGTTGGCTGGCTAACTGAGGCTATCCTACTTTGGTCACACTGTGAGAAGACAAGACTCACTGGAAAACACAATAATGCTAGGAAAAGTCGAAGGCAACAGGAAAAGAGGAAGACCCAACATGATGGGTAGCCATGTTAGTATGTCTGCAGCAGTAGAAAAAAGCAAGAGTCCAGTAGTACCTTAAAGACTAACACAATTTCTGGCAGGGTATGAGCTTTCGTGAGTCACAGCTCACTTCTTCAGATACCTTACTTTCAGATACAATGAGATACCTTCAGGTAGCAGAAGAAGTGAGCTTTGACTCATGAAAGCTCATACTCTGCCAGAAATTTTGTTAGTCTTTAAGAAGAAGAACAAGAAGAGTTGGCTTTTATATGCCGACTATCTCTGGCATTTAAGGAAGAATCAAACAGGCTTACAATCTCCTTCCCCTCCCCACAGCAGACACCCTGTGAGGTAGGTGGGACTGAGAGGGTGTGACTAGTCCAAGGACACCCAGGCGGCTTCGTGTGTAGGAGTGAGGAAACCAACCCAGTTCACCAGATTAGCCTCCGCCGCTCATGTGGAGGAGTGGGGAATCAAACCCGGTTCTCCAGATCCGAGTCCACTGTTCCAAACCACCGCTCTTAACCACTACACCACGTTGGCTTTACTGGACCCTTGCTCTTTTCATTTCCAACATAAGATGGATTGACTCTATAAAGGAAGCCACGGTCCTCAGTTTGCAAGACCTGAGCAAGGCTGTTAAATGATGGGACATTCTGGAGGACATTAATTCACAGGGTCGTCATGAGTCGGAAGCGACCTGACAACACTTAACATGCACACGCATCAGGTGGCAAAAAGAAATGCTCCACTAAATCACTCTCACACGGTCTCAAGTTTAAAATCGAAAAGGGTATCAGTCATTTGACACTCGGGCACACAGTAATCATTTCAAAAGGGCCGCCATGTTAGTAACATCATAGCAAAGTGAAACATAAAGCAAGCAACACTTTTAAGATTAACCAAGTTTATCCCAGCATAAGCTTTGGTGAGTCAGATCTCATTCCTTCAGAGGAGGTAGAAGTAATAGCACTAAAGTCAGTAGTAGCACTAGTTAGTACTGCACAAACATTAAGTCAAACGCGAGAAGGCTGGAGTGATACCCTATCTGGAATCTAGCTCCCAGATCCTTAGTAAATTGGTTCATTCATTATCGGCAATAAAGCTTTCCCAGTGACAGTTTGTCAGCTGCAAGAATCTCATATACAGCAAGAAGGAGGAGGAGGAAGAAGAGTCGGTTTTTATATGCCGACTTTCTCCACCGCTTAAGGAAGATTCAAACCGGCTTACATTCGCATTCCCTTCCCCTCCCCACAACAGACACCCTGTGAGGTAGGTGGGGCTGAGAGAGCTCTAACAGAGCTGTGACTAGCCCAAGGTCACCCAGCTGGCTTCGTGTTGGAGTGGGGAAACCAACCCAGTTCGCCAGATTAGCCTCCGCCGCTCATGTGGAGGAGTGGGGAATCAAACCTGGTTCTCCAGAACAGAGACCACTGCTCCAAACCACCACTCCAAGTTGTTTTCTCTTATAACAAATCTGGACATTGATTCATAGGGTTGCCATGAGACACACACACACGAACACCTGCAACCCTAAGTCCAAATGTGGAGTTCCCTAAGTCTACCTAGTACATTTCTATCCTGCCCTGCCTTTCTAGGAGCTCAGGGTAGCAAGTGTGGTTTTTCCTTCCCCCATTTTATTCTCACAACAGCCCTGTAGAGGAGGTCTGATTGGCCCAAGATCATTCACTTCACGCTGGAGTGCAGATCCTGGTTTGACACGCTTCACTTTTACAGTATGCTAAGTACCAAATGTTCCTATTCAAGCTGGCAATTCGTCCAATAAGTTTGTTTTGGGCACATAGCAACCCTTGCTGGAGCATTTGGGACAAGAATAAACACCACTTGCTGTTCTTAAAAGCATAGAGGGGGGAAAGTTGGCTGGGGAGGGAGTTACTCTGAAAGGAAGCAGAGGTTGTGGGTAGCCGGTGGGTCTGAAGAACAAGCTGAACACAAAAAATCCATGCAATACCTTTGACTAACCAACCAAAACGACATGAAACAGCATGCAAGTTTTCAAGTCTGAAGCGGAGGAGTTATCAGCAGAGCCAAGGGAAGTGAGTGAGCTTTTTACCGGCCCACAGAAAGAAATGCCACAACAGATGTTTTTAAAGAGCCACTAGACTTTTGGCTAACATTAGACTACAGCGGCACACATGCCACATTGAACATAATGGGATTTACTTCTGAGTAAACACGCATAGGATTGCACCTGAAGATAGCTAATGCTGTGGACTCTGCCTTTCATATTGGCCCCCTGAAAGACATTTGAGTCTTTTGGCTTCCCTTCTGGCACACCCCCCCCCCAAAATACAGCAACTCAAACAGGCCTGGCTTAAAAATATTGTCGAAGGCTTTCACGGTCAGAGTTCATTGGTTCTTGTAGGTTATCCGGGCTGTGTAACCGTGGTCTTGGAATTTTCTTTCCTGACGTTTCGCCAGCAACTGTGGCAGGCATCTTCAGAGTAGTAACACTGAAGGACAGTGTCTCTCAGTGTCAAGGGTGTAGGAAGAGTAATATATAGTCAGAAAGGGGTTGGGTTTGAGCTGAGTATTGTCCTGCAAAAGTATTGTCCTGTAAGTATCAAGATAATGTGCTAATGAGGGTATGGTATGTTAATATGGAACCATTGTATCCTGAAGTGATCTGTTAATGTGTGTAATCTAAAGCTAATCTGTATGGCTATTGTTGAATGTTGTCTTTGTCTGGAGGTTTTTCAGGGCAGGAAGCCAAGCCTTATTCATTCTTAAACTCTCCTCTTTTCTGTTAAAGTTGTGCTGATGTTTATGAATTTCAATGGCTTCTCTGTGCAATCTGACAAAATAGTTGGTAGAATTGTCCAGTCTTTCAGTGTCTTGGAATAAGACCCTGTGTCCTGTTTGGGTCAGTTCATGTTCAGCCACTGCTGATTTCTCAGGTTGGCCAAGTCTGCAGTATCTTTCATGTTCTTTTATCCTTGTTTGTATGCTGCGTTTTGTGGTCCCGATGTAAACTTCTCCACAGCTGCAAGGTATACGATATACTCCTGCAGAGGTGAGGGGGTCTCTTTTGTCTTTTGCTGATCGTAGCATTTGTTGTATTTTCTTGGTGTAGTTTAAACACTGTTTTGTAATGGACTTTCTAAACCATCTTAATAATATCCATCCAAACATTCAGTTTACCATGGAAAAGGAAATTGAGGGTAAACTCCCATTTCTTGATACCCTTGTCATCCGTAAAACAAACCTTCAGTTAGGTCACAAGGTCTACCGGAAACCAACTCACACAGATCGCTACTTACACAAAAACTCCAACCACCACCCCCGACAGAAAAGAGGAATAATCAAAACATTAATGGACCGTGCAAGACGGATCTGTGAACCACAGTTTCTCAAGGAAGAAACTAACCATCTAAATCACGCACTGCTAGCAAACGGCTACTCCAAGAATGAAATCAGAAGGGCCATTGAACCAAACAAAAATCAGAAAACTCAAGAAAAACAGTCTCCCATAGGAAAGGTTTTCTTGCCATTTATTAAAGGAGTCACTGATAGGATGGAGAAACTTTTGAAAAAACATAACCTACAAACAGTGTTTAAACCCACCAAGAAAATACAACAAATGCTACGATCAGCAAAAGACAAAAGAGACCCCCTCACCTCTGCAGGAGTATATCGTATACCTTGCAGCTGTGGAGAAGTTTACATCGGGACCACAAAACGCAGCATACAAACAAGGATAAAAGAACATGAAAGATACTGCAGACTTGGCCAACCTGAGAAATCAGCAGTGGCTGAACATGGACTGACACAAACAGGACACAGGGTCTTATTCCAAGACACTGAAAGACTGGACAATTCTACCAACTATTTTGTCAGATTGCACAGAGAAGCCATTGAAATTCATAAACATCAGCACAACTTTAACAGAAAAGAGGAGAGTTTAAGAATGAATAAGGCTTGGCTTCCTGCCCTGAAAAACCTCCAGACAAAGACAACATTCAACAATAGCCATACAGATTAGCTTTGGATTACACACATTAACAGATCACTTCAGGATACAATGGTTCCATATTAACATACCCTCATATTAACATACCATACCCTCATTAGCACATTATCTTGATACTTACAGGACAATACTTTTGCAGGACAATACTCAGCTCAAACCCAACCCCTTTCTGACTATATATTACTCTTCCTACACCCTTGACACTGAGAGACACTGTCCTTCAGTGTTACTACTCTGAAGATGCCTGCCACAGTTGCTGGCGAAACGTCAGGAAAGAAAATTCCAAGACCACGGTTACACAGCCCGGATAACCTACAAGAACCAAGGCCTGGCTTATCTCACCAGAACACAATTCACATGACACTTTTTATTCGGGCCAACCAGCATCCTGAATAGCCCCACCTAGCCCAACCTTGTCAGCTAAACAGGATCAGCCCTGGTTAGTGTTTGGATGGGAGACCACCAAGGAAGTCCAGGATCACTATGCAGAGGAAGGCAATGGCAAACCATCTCTGAATGTCTCTTGCCCTGAAAACCCCATGGTTCTGGGGTTGTCATGAGTCGGCTGCCACTTGGCACACAATCATTATTAAGTCAATTGAAGCAGCCTGAATAGGCCTAACAAACCCAAGCTTATCAGAGCTTGGAAGCTAAGCAGGGTTAGCAACAAAATATTGTCGAAGGCTTTCATGGTCAGAGTTCATTGGTTCTTGTAGGCACATTATCTTTGATACTTTTTGCAGGACAATGATTCAGCTCAACCCCCCCTTTCTGACTATGTATTACTCTTCCTACACACTTGACACTGAGAGACACTGTCCTTCAGTGTTACTCCTCTGAAGATGCCTGCCACAGCTGCTGGCGAAACGTCAGGAAAGAAAATACCAAGACCACGGTCACACAGCCGGATAACCTACAAGAACCAGTTTTCTACTTGGATGGGAAGCCACCAGGAAAGACCAGGGTTGCTACACAGAAGAAGGCAACAGCAAACCACACAATTATTATTGTTGTTGTTATTATTGTTGTTGTGGGTGGGTGTGTTAAGTGCCGTCAAGTCACTTCTGACTCATGGCGATCCTATGAATCAATGTCCTCCAAAATGTCCTATCCTTAACAGCCTTGCTCAGGTCTTCCAAAATGAGGGCTGTGGCTTCCTTGATAGAGTCCATCCATCTCTTGTTGGGTCTTCCTCTTTTCCTGCTGCCTTCCATTTTTCCTAGCATGATTGTCTTTTCCAGTGACTCTTGCCTTCTCATAATGTGTTCAAAGAATGATAGTCTCAGTTTAGTCATTTTAGCTTCTAGGGTCAGTTCAGGCTTGATTTGATCTATAACCCATTGATTCATTTTTTGGCAGTCCACGGAATCCGTAACACTCTCCTCCAACACCACATTTCAAAGGACTCTACTTTCTTCCTGCCAGCTTTCTTCATTGTCCAGCTTTCCCACCCATATACGATGGCATGAATTAACTTGATCTTGGTCGCCAGTGACACATCCTTACACTTCAGAATCTTTTCTAGCTCCTTCATGGCTGCCCTTCCCAGTCTCAATCTCCTTCTGATTTCTTGGCTGCAGTCTCCCTTTTGGTTGATGATGGAGCCAAGGAATAGAAAGTCTCAAACAATTTCAGTTTCCTCATTGTCAATCTTAAAGTTGAGTAATTCTCCTGTAGTCATTACTTTTGTCTTTATGCAACACATAACAGGACCCAAGCCTAAAGAAGAGTTCTAGAAGAACTGGGAACCTTGCACATTGTTACGTGTCAACTGGTTTGACCCAAGATGTCACTTGTATCATGTTCTGGGTTTTAGAATTCTTCATGTGGAGCTAATTTCAGGTGGGTAGCCATGTTGGTCTGCGGTAGAAGAGCAAGATTCAAGTCCAGTAGCACCTTAGAGACCAACAAGTGTTTTTGGGATATGAGCTTCCGAGAGTCAATGCTCCCTTTGTCAGATATGAGTCAGAATGGAGACCTTTAAGTCAGGAATGGAGATGCACAGCCAATGTGGTGTAGTGGTAAAGAGCTGTGGACTCTAATCTGGAGAACCGGGTTTGATTCCCCACTCAAACACATGAAGCCAGCTGGGAGACCCTGGGCCAGTCACAGTTCTCTCTGAACTCTCTCAGGCCCCACCTACCCCACAAGATGTCTGTTGTGCGGATTGGAAGGAGATTGTAAGCCGGTTTGATTCTCCTTAAAAGGTAGAGGAATTCGGGGTATAAAAACCAACTCTTCTTCTTATCCTGGAGATCTTTCATTCCTTATCCTAGTCAGAAGGTGGCAGGGGTGTTGCAGAGAAGGAACTCAGGGTGCAGGGAGGTCCAACGCACATTGCAATTTCTCCCGTGCTCTAAATCAAGCTGATTTACAGCGTGTATTGCACCCTCTGCATCTGGAGTCCTTTCTTCGCAACATCCCTCCCATCTTCCAAATGGGATATAAAGACTCAGAGATCTCACACATGAAGCTGCCTTCTACTGAATCAGAACCTTGGTCCATCAAAGTCAGTATTGTCTACTCAGACCGGCAGCAGCTCTCCAGGGTCTCAGGCTGAGGTCTTTCACATCACCAACTTGCCTGGTCCCTTTAACTGGAAATGCCAGGGATTGAACCCGGGACCTTCTGCATGCCAAGCAGATGCTCTACCACTGAGCCACAGCCCCTTCCTCTCCATTCCTATTTGTATCCGATGAAGGCAGCATTGATTCTGGAAAGCTCATATGCCGAGATCTTATTATCACACCTGCTAATGTAATTTACTTGCTTTTGACATTTACATTGCCATAGGGAGGGGCTGTGGCTGAGTGGTAGAGCATCTGCTTGGCATGCAGAAGGTCCCAGGTTCAATCCCTGGCATCTCCAGTTAAAGGGATCAGGCCATAGGTGATGTGAAAGACCTCTGCCTGAGACCCTGGAGAGCCGCTGCCGGTCCGAGGAGTCAATACGGACTCTGATGGACCGAAGGTCTGATTCAGTAGAAGGCAGCTTCATGTGTTCATTGTGTGTCTAAGTCACTCACCTCTACTTAAGGATAGATGGGATTCACATTCTAGCTGTATCTGAAGAAGTGAGCCGTGGCTCACGAAAGCTCACATCCTGCCAGAAATGTTTAGTCTTTAAGGTGCTACTGGATGCTTGCTCTTTTCTACTGCATTACAATACAGCAAACACATTCTTCAGGATCTGAAGAATCCTACCCCTGCCAGACGTTTTGTTAGTCTTTATGGTGCTACCGGGCTCTTGCTTTTTTTCTACTGCTAGTGGCAGACGAACATGGCTACCCATCCTGATCAAACCCCGAAATCTTGCTGGTCTCTTAAGCGCTTCCAGCCAGGAATCCCATAGGGAGGGGCTGTGGCTGAGTGGTAGAGCATCTGCTTGGCATGCAGAAGGTCCCAGGTTCAATCCCTGGCATCTACAGTTAAAGGGATCAGGCCTGAGGTGATATGAAAGACCTCTGCCTGAGACCCTGGAGAGCCGCTGCCGGTCCGAGGAGTCAATACGGACTCTGATGGACCGAAGGTCTGATTCAGTAGAAGGCAGCTTCATGTGTTCATTGTGTGTCTAAGTCACTCATCTCTACCTAAGGATGGATGGGATTCACATTCTAGCTGTATCTGAAGAAGTGAGCTGTGGCTCACGAAAGCTCCTACCCCTGCCAGAAGTTTTGTTAGTCTTTATGGTACTACCGGACTCTTGCTCTTTTTCTACTGCTAGTGACAGACGAACATGGCTACCCATCCTGATCAAACCCCGAAATCTTGCTGGTCTCTTAAGAGCTGCCAGCCAGGAATCCCATAGGAAGGGGCTGAGGCTGAGTGGCAGAGCATCTGCTTGGCATGCAGAAGGTCCCAGGTTCAATCCCTGGCATCTCCAGTTAAAGGGATCAGGCCATAGATGATGTGAAAGACCATAGGTGATGTGAGAGACACTGTCCTTCAGTGTTACTACTCTGAAGATGCCTGCCACAGTTGCTGACGAAACGTCAGGAAAGAAAATTCCAAGACCACGGTCACACAGCCCGGATAACCTACAAGAACCAATGAACTCTGACCGTGAAAGCCTTCGACAATATTTTGAAAGACCCCTGCCTGAGACCCTGGAGAGCCGCTGCCGGCCTGAGGAGCCTGTTTGCCGGGAGCGCCGCAGCCCTTCTTACCTGGCCAGATCCAGGAAGGAGTCCACGGTCTCCTTGTTGGTGGGCACGGGCTGGTCCAAGCCCAGGGCGTCGGCGCTGAGGGCCCCGGCGCCCAGGCCGGGCTTGATGATGAAGCCCAGGGCGATGGCCAGGGCGGCGGCGCCCAGGGTGGTGAGCAGGAAGTAGGCGAGGGCGATGCCGCCCAGCTTGCCCAGCGAGCGGGTGTCCAGGCTGGCGGCGCCGGACACCAGGCTGCACACCACCAGCGGCAGGATGACCATCTTCAGCATGCGCAGCAGCATCTCGCCCGGGAAGGCCAGGTAGGCCACCTGGGCGCGGGGGAGGCGCAGGCGCCGCGCGCCGGCCCCCAGCCCCAAGCCCAGCAGCACGCCGGACACGGTCAGCAGCACCAGGAGGTGGCGCCGCACGAAGCGGCCGAAGGCCCGCGGATGGCACAGGCGGCGGCACAGGGGAGGCCGCGCCGCCGCCGCCGCCTCCAGGTAGCCGTTCTGGCTCTCCCGGGGCTTCTCCATGTCGCCGGCCCGGGGAGGAAGGAGAGGAGGCGGCAGGGAAGGGAGGGAGGAAGGTGGAGGAGGACGGCGGCGGCTTCTCCTCGCCTCCAGCCGGAGTGAGAGCCGGGGAGGGAGAGGCTCGCCGTGCGCTTTTACGCACGCGCCTTTTACGCACAGCTTGCCGGCTGAGGCGGCGGCGGCGGCGGGGCCCCGCGCGCGCGCTCCCCCGGCCGGGGGGTGGGAGAGGGCTTTGATTGGAGGAGACCCTCCCCTCCCAGGAGGAGGGGGCGGGCGAGGGGCTGAGCCCAGAGAGCCTTCGGCTTGCATCAGCCGTACGGCTGATGCAAGCCGAAGGCTCTCTGGGCTCAGCCCCTCGCCCGCCCGCCCCCTCCTCCTGGGAGGGAGGGTCCAATCACAGCCCTCTTTCTCCCCCCGGCCGGGTGCTGCCCGGCTCGGCCGAGGCCTCCCCCCGTGCGCGCCGGCGGGTGGAACCGGCCGTGGGGGGGTTTAAAGCCGGCCGGACGCTTCCAGACGGGCGGAGAGGGGGAACCGGGTCTGGCGCGCCTGGGCACCGCCGCGTGCCTCGGGGTCTCGGCAAAGGGCTGCGATAGGAACAGCGGAGGGGGAGGGAAGGGGCTGAGGCAGGGGCAACTCCCGCCCTTTTGGGGGGGTGCCCTTCAGTGTCCCCCCCCGTTCTTATCGTCGCCCTTTGCAGAGACCCCCAGGCAGGCGGCGGTGCCCAGGCGCGCCTTTCGCCGGCGCCGCTTCGTTGCGCCAGGCCGGTTCCACAGGGAATAGTGAGGGGGGGGGGACGGAAGAGCCCCCCTCCCCAAAAGGGCGGGAGTTGCCTTCCCCCCTTCCCTCCGCCTTGATTGAAAGGGACCCCGCCGGCTGGGCTTTGACCCCGGATGGGAACGCGGGCGGAGGGTCCGGCGCCGTCCAGGGCAGCCTGGTTGGAGGCCTTCGAGCCGCCGCCCCTCGTCCGGCCATCCGTGGTCGGGTGGCGGGGAAAGGGGCGCCCAAAGCGCCTTCGGGAACGGGGTTGCCTCCTCCTCGTTGGAAAACCTGCCCTGCGAGGACGGTGCCGCCTGCCTGCACATGGAGAGGGGGAACTGGCCGCAAAGTCCGATGGATGGACAGGACAGGGGGAGGGCATCTCTAGTGACGCCCCGCCC
The DNA here is from genome assembly GCF_029931775.1 of Euleptes europaea. Classification (NCBI taxonomy): domain Eukaryota; kingdom Metazoa; phylum Chordata; class Lepidosauria; order Squamata; family Sphaerodactylidae; genus Euleptes; species Euleptes europaea. The sequence continues at coordinate 6,223,724 of NC_079321.1, forward strand.
TCATTTCCTGCCCCTTTGATGTGTAGAGGATGTATGGTCAGGGAGACTTCCCTTCCCTTCTCCCTCTTCCCTTTCGCCCATCCTCCAAGCAAGATCTAGCAGCCGGCGTCCAGGCCTTCCCGCCCCAAGATGGAGTGGAAGGCAGGTCCCCTTTTGTGTGTGTGTAAAGTGCCGTCAAGTCAGACCCCTTTTGGGGTTTTCATGGCAAGAGACTAACAGAGGTCGTTTGCCAGTGCCTCCCTCTGCACAGCAACCCTGGTATTCTGAGATCTGACAAGATCGGGCTAGCCTGGGCCATCCAGGTCGGGGTAGAGGTGGTTTGCCATTGCCAATTTTTTCCAAACAACACTGGACTTCCTTGGTGGTCTCCCATCCAAATACTAACCCGGGCTGACCCTGCTTAGCTTCTGAGATCTGATGAGATCAGGCTAGCCTGGGCCATCCAGGTCCGGGAGATCCCCTTTTATACCTAGAGAATTAGCAAGCTAGATCAGGATAGAGAACCCTTTGTCCTTTCCTATCCAAGGTTATTTCCACAATAAATGTACTTTAGTTTGATTAGAGCAAACGACTGCTCCTTTTTTATTTCCTTTCACACACACACGCATGTGTAGCTTCTGCTGCTGCTAAGCTTAAGGCACTCTGCTAAACACAGGAATATCCCCACGACAGATATTCCAACATTCCTCACGTGCACGGAGTGCTATTAAATAGTACACATGAAGCAACCTTCTACTGAATCTGTGACAAATGCAAAGTTAATCTTTGAGAGAAGCCCGGAGAAAGGGAGTGGGCTGAACCAAGGGACTCCTCAAGGGCCATTTCTGCAGGATCGGTTCTGATGCTTTAGTCCAGTTGCAGCATTAAGAATAGCGCTACTTGTACTTGAGAGCCAGTGTGGTACAGTGGTTAAGCGCGGTGGTTTGGAGAAGTGGACTCTGATCTGGAGAATCGGGTTCGGTTCCCCTCTCCTCCACGTGACTGGTGGGTTCTAATCTGGAGAACCGGGTTCGGTTCCCCACTCCTCCACATAAAGCCTGCTGGGTGACCTTGGGCCAGTCACAGTTCTCTCCAAACTCTCTCAGCCCCACCTATCCTACAAGGTGTCTGTTGTAGGGAGGGGAAGGGGAGATTGTAAGCCACTTTGAGGCTTGCATAAATAAATTGGTAGAAAAGGGCAAGAGTCCAGTAGCACCTTAAAGACTAACAAAAATATTTTCTGGTAGGGTATGAGCTTTCGTGAGCCACAGCTCACTTCTTCAGATACAGCGAGAATGTGAATCCATCTGTCTTTGAGGAGAGTGAATTCAGACAAGCATTAGTATGTAAATGTTAACAGTATGCAAATGTGAATAGCAGGCATGATGGGATTAGGTGTGGTATGCAGAAGAGTCTGTGATGTCCAGGGGAGAGATGGGTGTGGAGAAATCAGCATTGGTAATGAGCCATGGGACAGACTAACACGGCTACCCACTGTGAATAAATAAATTAGAGCAGTACAAACACATGAAGACTATTAAGCCAGCAGTTGAAGGGTAAAACAAAAAAAGAACACAGCATCAAATAGAAGGAGTTGGTTTTTACACCCTGCTTTTCTCAACCTTAAGGAGTCTCAAAGTGGCTTGCAATCGCCTCTCCCCCCCACCACAACAGGCACCCTGTGAGGTAGGTGGGGCTGAGAGAGTTCTGAGAGAACTGTGACTAGCCCAAGGTCACCCAGCAGGCTGCATGTGGAGGAGCGGGGAATCAAACCCAGTTCTGCAGATTAGAGTCCGCCGTTCTTAACCACAACACCACGCTGGCATCAAAAACCCAACAAACTATAGCAATCAGGAAGAAAAACCCAGTAAGGTAATAAAATGCTCACCACCAGCTCTGCAATCACCTCTGGTTCCCAAGGGTTGGGTGTGTGTGTGCATGATTCCCTTTCCAGGGGCAGGAGTTCTGCAGTTTTTGTATTGCCACCAAGAAGACAACCAAACCTCTGATGGCAGCCTTCCTGCCACCAGCACTGATAAAACTCAGAGTCCAGGTAGGCTCATATTGAAGAAGGTGGTCCTTCAGGTAACCTCGTTTCAAAACTTTTAGGACTCTAAAGGTCAAGACCAGAAATGGATCAGTGAAACTAAGCCACCTCTGTTGTGGACATGGAATGTTTACAAACATTCTTTCCTAGGAATTGACGGTCAGCAACAGAACGTTGGCAAACAGACCAACTTTTACAAGGGGAGTGCAAGTGATTTGCTGCAATTAATCGCTGAATAGGTGCCTGTTGAGCCAGATGGACAGTGCGATCCTGAGCAGTTACCCCTATCTAAGCCCATTGGCATCAATGGGCTTAGAAGGATGTAACTGTACTCAACATTGAAGTGGGCATCTCTGAGAACGTTTCAAAGGCAGCCTTATATGCAGCACAATAGTCTATATCGTGGAATTATGTTACCGTGGCCAGAGGATTGTGTGTGTTAAGTGCCGTCAAGTTGCCTCCGACTCATGGCGACCCTATGAATCAACATCCTCCAAAATGTCTTATCCGTAACAGCCTTGCTCAGATCTTGCAAATTGAGGGCCGTGGCTTCCTTTATAGAGCCAATCCATCTCTTGTTGGGTCTTCCTCTTTTCCTGCTGCCCTCAACTTTTCCTAGCATGATTGTCTTTTCCAGTGACTCTTGTCTTCTCATAATGCGTCCAAAGTAGGACAGCCTCAGTTTAGTCATTTTAGCTTCTAGGGTCAGTTCAGGCTTGATTTGATCTAGAACCCACTTGTTTTTTTTTCCCTTTGGCATGTAAGAATCACTAACCCTCATTAGTATTTTGGACTCAGACCATGACTAACATTCTGCCACATGGCTATGAGTTACATCCCCCAGTCCATCGTATTTGATTTCAGTAATAATGCCACCTGTTTCCCTGTCCTTAATTTAATTTATTTATTTTTCAAATTTATAACACGCCCTCCCCGGCCAAGGCCAGGCTATTTTTCAAATGGCCTGAATCTGTTTAATTTCCCACACCTTGCGGAAATATATTTTGAAAAATGCAGCCTTGGTCTAAAATAGTTTCAGATAGTGAACAGATGCCAGTTTCCTTATGCAAACATTGTGTGTATAAACTTCTGGGAAAGTGCAGGTTGATCTAAAGTAAAAAAGAAAAGTCCAGTGGCGCCTTAAAGACGAATATTATTGTTATTTACAAAATTGGTATCCCACCTTTCTGCCCTCACAAGGGCCGCCAAGGTGGCTAATAATTTAAAACGTACATGATAAAATCACGTTTTAAAACCATTTAAATCAACTCCCCAACACACATCATTAAAACAATTAAAAAACAATTTAAAAACTAGGTGGTGGCTGGAGATCTCCCCTATTACAACTGATCTCCAGCCGATAGAGATCACCTGGAGAAAAGGGCTGCTTTGGCAATTGGACTCTACGGCATCAAAGTCCCTCCCCTCTCCAAACCCTGCTCTCCTCAGGCTCCGCCCCCTAAAACTCTAGGTGTTTCCCAACCCAGAGCTAGCAACCCTAGCCACTGGTCTGATCCGGGAAGGCTAATGTTCTTATTGCTACCACCACTACCTTTTAGAACAAAATCCCCTCATATTATGACATTGCCTAATAGGAAGTAGAAAGAGATTAACACAGGTTAAGTAGAATCTGGGCAAAAGCATTTTAGTAGTTGCCATGCACATAACATTGACATCAGAAACAAAACCCTGTGATAGAAGACAAGTGATGATTTCTTGGGCAGGGGGCTAAACATATTTGCACTGCCCAGCTACTGGAATATTGGTAACCTAAAATACACAATTACTTAGAAATGTCATTTTATTTCTTGGTGTTTTGATTTTAAGCACAAACTTTGCAGATTCCAAGTGACGTCGTTCTAATAGTTTAATGATTAACTGATTGTCATGCTTTTATTTAATCTGGAAACACTGCAGAAATGGTAAAAAAAAGTACAGATATCATCAACAGCCAGAAAGGTCAAGCAGAACAAAACAAAAAAATCATTCTGCACGGATAATTTTTTGTTACATTTATTATTCACTGCTGTGACATGGACATGGGCCATTTGTTCTGTTTTGATTTAATCTGAATGTGGAGTGGATCTTGAATATTTTATTGCCTGGACAACCTGAGGTAGGTAGGTAGGTAGGTAGGTAGATAGATGGATAGATGAATAGATAGATGGATGGATAATGTTATGAAGGTACCTTGCAAACCTGATATAGTCATTACTTTCTTTTTTCCCCCTTTTTCTTTATGTAAAAATAAAAATTACAGAAAACAATTAGTCAATTGTTCTTAGAGAATAACAGTAATAACCGGCATGATAAAGGATTTTATTAAGTCCAGTTTGGATAATTGTTTATTCACTCTATTTGGACTACTCAGTACTGAATGCAGAGCAACCCATCTCTGTGTGTGTCTCTCTGATGCATGTGTAGCCTGCTCTTCCTCTAAGGAATTCAGGGCAGTGTATGTGGTTCTCTCTTCCCTATTTATAAATCAGTTTCAGGCAGCCAGCTCAAGGTTGACTCCGCCTTCCATCCTTACAAGGTCAGTAAAATGAGTACCCAGCTTGCCGAGAGTAAAGTGTAGATGACTGGGGAAGGCGATGGCAAACATAATCTGCCTGGTAAACATAATCTGGTAAACATAATCTGCCTGGTAAAGTCATGATGGGACGTCACCCCATGGGTGTGCTTGCACAGGGGACTACCTTTACCAGCGTAGTGTAGTGGTTAACAGCGTTGGTTTGGAGCGGTGGACTCTGATCTGGAGAACCAGGTTTGATTCCCCACTCCTCCACAGGAGCGGCGGCAGCTACTCTGGTGAACTGGATTTGTTTCCCCACTCCTTCACATGAAGCCAGCTGGGTGACCTTGGGTTAGTCACACTTTCTCAGCGCCACCTACCTCACAGGGTGTCTGTTGTGGGGAGGGAAAGGGAAGGTGATTGTAAGCCGGTTTGATTCTCCCTTAAGTGGTAGAGAAAGTCGGCATATAAAAACCAACTCTTCTTCTCCTCCTCCTCCTCCTACGGCTTCTTATCTGCATCAGCTGGTGTGGAGAAGCCCATTGACTTCTATGGGGACCACCTGGATGGGCTGTTCCTGTGAATCGACGTACAAATCACTCCCAGGTTGAGATATTTCCTTCTGGTTCTTCTGTCTTTACATGGCCTTTCTATTTGCTCCTCTTGGATGTGAAAATGTCAGCGCCTGTTACGAGCAATAAATGTCACACAGAGGAGGAATGGCTTGTTTTAAAAACAAAACAAAACAGTATGAAGGTAAAAGAAGGCAAAGCAAACATACAACTGCGTCTCCCTGGCCATGTGGCAGAAATATGGGGAAATGTCAACAGTCTATTAGTTCCCAAATGCTGTAGCATCAAGGGACATCAGTGTCAGGGTAACCTGTGTGACATTTCGGAAAAAAATAGTAAAAATATTATATGAAATCAAGGGTCATAGTGCCTTATCTATGCTCCCTAGCACAATGTTTAGGTCACTCTCTAAGTTACCAGCATGCAACCTTTTAGCACCAGGAACATCATGAAGTCCCCAGTGGATTGAGTAGGTCAGATTTTTCAGAAGCCTTTGTTCCTACAAGTTGCTGAGATCTTCTGGGGGTGGGGGAACAGTCCAAGAGTGACTCAGTGGAAACGACAATATGCTCAGTGTATTTGGAAACCTAATGTGAGTAGCATTCACGCACCCTGGAGTACTTGAGATGCAATGAAGAGAGGATGTTACACCTGGCAATGAGTTTTGTGCACCTGTATTGCACTGGGTTCCCCCCTTTTAGCCACACGTCTTTTGCTCCCTCTAGTGGTCGCTTCGATATTTCATCGCTGTGTATCCAGTTTATTTACAAGACAGAGTTACAGCGGTGAAATATCGAAGCGACCACTAGAGGGAGCAAAAGATGTGTGGAAAGGGAAAAAACCCTGATGCAATACAGGCATGCTAGTGATAAAATGACACATGCAGAAAAGCTCGTGGTTAGCCCATCCTGATTCTACATGAAGCTCCTAATTTCTCAACCCTTGATAGACTCACCAGGACTTCTCACAATCAGACATGTACTAGGAGTTCCATTCTTCCCACATACATGTGGAGAGAGGGACTTAAGACCCCCACACACACACACAGTGCCTCAGGGGAACCACTCCACTGGAGTGTGTAGCCATCAGTACATGTACAACAAGAGCCAGTGTGGTGTAGTGGTTAAGATCGGTGGCTTGGAACGGTGGACTCTGATCTGGAGAACCAGGTTTGATTCTTCGCTCCTCCACATGAGTGGCAGGGGCTAATCTGGTGAACTGGATTTGTTTCCCCACTCCTACACATGAAGCATGCTGGGTGACCTTGGGCTAGTCACAGTTCTCTCGGGACTCTCTCAGCCCCACCTACCTCACAAGGTATCTGTTGCAGGGAGAGGAAAGGAAGCCTATTGTAAGCTGGTTTGATTCTCCTTAAAAAAAGGGAGAGAAAGCCAGCACAGAAAAACTAACCTTGGACTAGTCCCTTCCCATCCCCTCCCCACCTACCTCACAGGGTGTCTGTTGTGGGAAGGGAGGGGATTGTAAGCCAGTTTGAGTCTTCCTTAAGTGGTAGAGAAAGTTGGCATATAAAAACCAACTCTTCTCCTTTTCCTTCTTCTATTGTGAAGAGTCTGTGATTGGTCTATGACTGCTGGTCTATTACTGTTTTAATAAAGATTGATTGACTGAATGACCTATCTTGTTGATTCTATTGACTCATACTGTGTAATCCGTCTTAAGTCCCAGTGAGAAAGGCAAACTATAAATAACATAAATAAAATAAAAATAGCATCTTTGCTTCCTGGATTTAGCTTAGTCTGCTGCTGAGGCAATTTCCCCCCCTATCCTGATGCGGCCAAAAGCAACATTGATATGCGCTCTGGCGATCCTTATTTTCCCAGGAACCATTCTCTGCATCTCTTCCTTAGCAAATCTCTGTCCCTATTTTGCCTTTTGGATAGGTTTGGGAGATTCCTTTTCAAACTCTTGTTAGTCTGTGTTACTGGAGCTGCCTTTCTTCCATTCTGCGAGATCTCTATAAGATAACCTCTGAGTGGAGGTGGTGATGGTAAGATAGGGTTGCCAATCTCCAAGTACTAGCTGGAGATCTCCTGCTATTACAACTGATCTCCAGCCAATAGAGATCAGTTCCCCTGGAGAAAATGGCCGCTTTGGCAATTGGTCTCTATGGCATTGAGGTCCCTCCCCTCCCCAAACCCCACCCTCCTCAGGCTCCGCCCCCAAGACCTCCCACCAGTGGCGAAGAGGGACCTGGCAACCATATGGTAAGATAACCTTTTCAATTCTAACGGTACATACCTTTTCGATTCAAGGGCTTTGCTTGTAAGACAGATGTTTGGAGAAAACCTCTCAAGGCAAAGTCCACTGCTTCCAAAGATTATTGGGCTCTTAGGTTTCCTGCAGTTGTTTGCTAGTTAATAAAATATTTGTTCTCAGCTGTTTTCCATTTTAAAGAAGACAACACGCTCACAATTGCTAAGGAACTCTAGTAATGTACACTCTGCTATTTCACGTGCTGTGGCTAAGGAAGTTCATTTTGGACTGCTGATAGGATGTTTATGGTTTTTTCCCGTACTTTGTCTTTGACCTAAAGAACAAATCCTTTGAAATGTTTCAGGGAATCATATGGAAGAAAAGAGTAATTTGAAATAATGGGAATGGGTCATAACAACATAAGAAAAGCCCTGCTGGATCAGACCCAGGCCCATCAAGTCCACCAGTCTGTTCACACAGTGGCCAACCAGGTGCCTCTAGGATGCCCCCAAACAAGACAGACGACTGCAGCAGCATTATCCTGCCTGTGTCCCACAGCACCTCATATAATAGTCATGCTCCTCTGATCCTGGAGAGAATACGTCTGCATCATGACTAGTATCTAGGGTTGCCAACCTCCAGATACTAGCTGAAGATCTCCTGCTATTACAACTGATCTCCAGCCGATAGAGATCAGTTCCCCTGGAGAAAATGGCCGCTTTGGCAATTGGACTCTATGGCATTGAAGTCCCTCCCCTCCCCAAACCCCGCCCTCCTCAGGCTTCGCCCCAAAACCTCCCGCTGGTGGCAAAGGGGGAGCTGGAAACCCTACTTAGTATCCATTTTGACTAGTAGCCATGGATAGCCCTCTCCTCCAAGAACATGTCCACTCCCCTCTTAAAGCCTTCCAAGTTGGCAGCCGTCACCACATCCTGGGGCAGGGAGTTCCACAATTTAACTCTGTTGTGTGAAGAAAGACTTCCTTTTATCTGTTTTGAGTCTCTCACCCTCCAGCTTCGGCAGATGACCCAGCGTTCTAGTGGTATGAGAGGGAGAAAAGCTTCTCCCTGTCCAATCTCTCCATACCATGCATAATTTTATAGACCTCAATCTCCCCTTAACCGCCTCTGTCTCCCCTTAACCGCCTTCTTTCCAAGCTAAACAAGAAAGCCCAAGGTCTCAAGTTAAAAAGGAAAACAACCCTGCAAAGCTTTTCCTTTGTCCCCTCCCTCAGTTCCTAGCCCCTTTTGGTTTGAGGTGCTTACGTTCAGGCTACAAGAGATGCAGAGCATGGTTGTGCGCATTACAGACGGTGTTGCATAAGGGGGGGGACACAGAGCAGTCACTCAACAATGCCGAAAGCTTTCACAGGGCTGCAAGAAAAATAACCCTGCAAAAGCTTTTCATGAGTATGAATGGAGGACGCAGGGAGTAAAGCCAAGCGATGCCAAGCGGACACCCCCGGAAGGCTTCGGCCTCTTGTTGAGGCCCCTTGGCAGGAGTCATTTTGGCCACGCAGCAATTCCAGCTTCACCGATTGAATTCTAAATGGGAAACCTTGGAGAGATGGACTCAGTGGGTTTTACTGGGGATGCGTGGATAAAGCTAGGCCTAGGAAATGCTAAGTACGCAGTGAGGCCACAACCGATTCATTGTGAAATGTGAGGGCGTGTAGTGGTTTTAATAAATACGTGCATACTGAGAAGGAGGATCCTGGTTTTTAGGGAAATGTCTACTATGATGTTAGTAGAGTTGCCAACCTCCAGATACTAGCTGGAGATCTCCTGCTGCTACAACTGATCTCCAGCCGACAGAGATCAGTTTCCCTGGAGAAAATGGCCACTTTGGCAATTGGACTCTATGGCACTGAAGTCCCTCCCCTCCCCAAAACCCGCCCTCCTCAGGCTCTGATCCAAAAACCTCCTGCCGGTGGTGAAGAGGGCAACCGTATCTATGGCAAGGATAGATGGATGGATGGATGGATGGATGGATGGATGGATGGATAGATAGATAGATAGACAGATAGATAGATAGAGGAAAGGGCCACCAAGTCACAGCTGACATGGCGACCCCATAGGGTTTTCCAGGCAAGAGACGTTCGGAGGTGGTTTGCCATCACCTGCCTCTTCGTGGGCTGTGAGAGTTCTGAGAGAACTGTGACTAGTCCAAGGTCACCCAGTAGGTTCATGTGAGGGAGTGAGGAACCAAATCAAGTTCGCCAGATTAGAGTCCGCCGCTCTTAACCACTATGCCACGCTGGCTCATGGATGGACGGACGGACGGATGGATAGATGAGAAATAATTAAGGTTGCCAGCTCCAGTCTGGGAAATTCCTAGAGATTTGGGGGTGGCACCTGGGGAGTTTCAGAAGGGAGATCAGTAGGAGATGCCTTAGAGATGTGATGCCATAGAGTCTGCCTTATGAAGCTGCCATTTCCTCCAGGGAAACCGATTCCTGTTCTCTGGAAATCGGTTGTCATTCCAGGAGAACTCCAGGGGCCCTCTTGAGGTTGGCAACCCTACCGACAATAAATTTAGTGAAAATCCCGAAAATGAATCCTGTTGGATAATGTGATATAGATATACCCTCTAGATTGGCTGGAAAACTGCAAAGAACAAACAAAATCATTTTGATAGTAAAAAATGTCAGGGAAGATGAAGAAAGCCTTACTAGCTTGGGAAAACAGCCAAGGGGACCGGACTGTCAGCTGACCCACCTCTTGGAAAAGGACAAAGAACATTAAACAACCACATTGACCTAAAGTGAACCCACACACCCACCCAAAAAAACACCCAGTTCTAAACACTTTTCTCTGGAACCCTTTTCTCTGGAATTAGGGAGAAGGGCCAGCGCTATCGAAAGAGGAAAATAAAAGGAAAAGGTTTAATGCAACTGAAAATAAAGAGGCCAACCCACCAATAGCAAGAGGAAAGAAGTCTGTTGCTCTTGGGTGTGAAGAAATGATAAGACAACACAGACCTCATGAATCCCTCCGTCTTCTCCAAATTCTGATCTATTACAGCCTGGAATTCCTTCAAAAGATGGACAGGACGGGTTGTAGTCAAGGGACTTATTGGTACATAGGGTTGCCAACCTCCAGGTACTAGCTGGAGATCTCCTGCTATTACAACTGATCCCATCCAAAAGAGATCAGTTCACCTGGAGAAAATGGCCACTTTGGCAACTGGACTCTATGGCATTGAAGTCCCTCCCTGCCATAAACCCCGCCCTCCTCAGGCTCCGCCCCAAAAACCTACTGCCAGTGACAAAGAGGGACCTGGCAACCCTAGTGGTAGAAGGTGCTGTCAAATCACAGCCAATTCATAGCAACCCCATAGGGGTTTCCAGACAAGAGGTGGTTGACCATTCCATGCCTCTGTGTAGCTACCCTGGACTTCCTTGGTGGTCTCCCATCCAAGCACTAACCAGGGCCAACCCAGCTTAGTTTCTGAGATCTGATGAGAACAGACTAGCCTGGGCCAATCCAGGTCAGGGCAGAGGTGGTTTGCCATTGCCTGACTCTGCATAGCAACCCTGGACTTCCTTGGTGGTCTCCCATCCAAGCACTAACCAGGGCCAACCCAGCTTAGTTTCTGAGATCTGATGAGAACAGACTAGCCTGGGCCAATCCAGGTCAGGGCAGAGGTGGTTTGCCATTGCCTGACTCTGCATAGCAACCCTGGACTTCCTTGGTGGTCTCCCATCCAAGCACTAACCAGGGCCAACCCAGCTTAGTTTCTGAGATCTGATGAGAACAGACTAGCCTGGGCCAATCCAGGTCAGGGCAGAGGTGGTTTGCCATTGCCTGACTCTGCATAGCAACCCTGGACTTCCTTGGTGGTCTCCCATCCAACTACTAACCAGGGCTGGTCCTGCTTAGCTTCCATGATCTGACAAGATCAAGCTAGCCAGGGCCATCCAGGAACAAGTCAATCTAAGCATTTAATGCCAATCAATGCATATGTTTCTGGAGCTGGTGCAGGGGCTGCTTTTGACATGCCAAAGTTCGGTTGTTTTAGAAGGTATTGTGCTGGTCTTTCGACTGATGCCATTCCTTCCTGAATTGGCATAACTTCTATAAAATGGCTGTCTCTACCCAATCAAATATTATTTTTAAAAATAGAATATGGAGCTGGCAAGAGAACTGGATCACCGGCTGAATTACTGTACAATAAGGTCAGGAGAAACCAAGATGTTAAACAAGAACGTATTCCAAGGGGGTGAAAGCTATATGGGGCAGCTACAGGTAGTTAATAGACGGCTGCAGATTTTCATTTTAAACCGCCATTCTACCATGAAATCTGAACAGTTGATCATTAAGTGCTCTAATAGCAACTGCAGAACTCTGCAAGGACTTTGTCCAAAGTGGGCTAAATAAACAAGGAGAAACCCGTTGACCTGATATGGTTTCCACTTGCATATTGCGCTTGTAAACCTAACTTCATTGCCATTGGTATGTGGAGTCTTGGTTTCGCTTTGCCTATTCGTTGAAGGGTTAACGTGTTTTTGCTATGACATTGAGAAAGCAGGGTGATTTCCACTCATAAGGCTTGTCTGGCCCAAGGTCACCCAACAAGCTCCGTGTGTAAGAGTGGGGAATCAAACCAGATTAAAGTCCGCCACTCACATGGAGGAGTGGGGGATCGAACCCGGTTCTCCAGATTAGAGTCAGCCGCTCACGTGGAGGAGTGGGGAATCGAACCCAGTTCTCCAGATTAGAGTCCACTGCTCTTAACCACTACACCATGCTGTCTCAGGCCCTGATCTTAAGATTTTGCTTCTGACCAACATGGCTACCTGCCACCTCTTGCAACAAGTTTATGTTCAACTTAAAATCCTTTCCCTTGAGTGCAGCTCTGGAAAGTGTCTTCTGCTGACGTTTGAGGAATTACTTGCAAAACTGCTGAACAAGGAAAAGCCAGTTCCAAAGGGCAAGGCATCTTTAACATACCCTGGATTTTTTTGCTGACATAACCCTTTCTCCAAACTAAGCATGTTCAGAGATGGTAAGGTGGATTCACAACTATACAATGTGGTTGACTCTTAGGGGTTGTTCCCTTTACCAGACTGGAGGCATGCGATTTTCTATGACTAGCCCAAGGTCACCCAGCTGGCTTCATGTGGAGGAGTGGGGAATCAAACCCAGCTCTCCAGATCAGAGTCCACCGCTCCAAACCACAGCTCTTAACCACTACACCACGCTGGCCCTCCATCACCTTTTCTGGCACCCACCAGAACTGGCAACTCTAGGTAGGACTCTAGGAGTCCCCAGGTGATCATCCTAAAGTAGCACAAACTTATCTGTCGGCCTCAAGTTCGAATTCATCCTTCTTCGCTCAGATCAAAATACTTTCCTTTCATCTGGCTGTGAAAAATGGGTCGGGGTTTGTTTTTATGTTTCCTTTTTGATCCCACACTTCTTTCGATAGAGGGGAGACCAACTCTTTCACCTTCTTCTCTCCGTACAGGTCCTGAATGAAGACCCTGGCTTCTTCCAACTCGGCCTAAGAGATGATCAAGATCGGTCAGGGGTTCACCCTTTGGGGGGGGGGAATGGCTTCTTCCCGCATGCTTCATTTTCATTCATGTCACGTCGCTGCAGACTTCTGGCGAGGCAGCGTTCATTGTCTCTTGTGTGTCGTGGAAAGTTCTTCAGAGAGCGCCTCATACAAATGGCCTCGTTCTTAGAGCCCCTCAGGCAGTTTTGGACAGTGTTTTAAAAAATATATCCCCTAACCCAGGTTATTGGCGGTTCTATTTGTGTTTCTCTCAAAATTACAAGTATCAAAGATTATACATTTTTTTTCTCCGAAAGACATCAGACATATTCAGGGATTTATATGTGCTGAATATCCAAAACTTCCTTGGCTCCATCACCAACCAAAAGGGAGACTGCAGCCAAGAAATCAGAAGGAGAGATGGGGAAGGGCAGCCATGAAGGAGCTAGAAAAGGTTCTGAAGTGTAAGGATATGTCACTGGCAACCAAGATCAAGTAGTTCATGCCATCATATTCCCTGTTACTATGTATGGGTGTGAACGCTGGACATTGAAGAAAGCCGAGAGGAAGAAAATAGATTCCTTTGAGATGTGGTGTTGGAGGGGAGAGTTATGGATACCCTGGACCGCCAAAAAAACAAATCAGTGGGTTATAGATCAAATCAAGCCTGAACTGACCCTAGAAGCACAAATGACTAAATTGAAGCTATCGTACTTTGATCACATTATGAGAAGACAGGAGTCACTGGAAAAGACAGTCATGCTAGGAAAAGTTGAAGGCAGCAGGAAAAGAGGAAGACCCAACAAGAGATGGATGGACTCAATAAAGGAAGCCACGGCCCTCAATTTGCAAGATCTGAGCAAGGCTGTCAAAGATAGGACATTTTGGAGGACATTGATTCATAGGGTCGCCATGAGTCGGAAGCGACTTGATGGCACTTAACACATACACATCCAAAACTTTAATTATTAATCTAGTGCGAAACTATTACCAAAGACTTTTGCAGATCACAACCCCCTAGAAGTCATCTGGCAACAAGACAAAAGAAAAAGATGGATATTCAACGACGATCTTCTATTATGACATAGCTGAAAAAATATAAAAGAGATACAGAAGATTTTTTTAGATTAAACTGCATCCGATATCTCCAGTGCAACGGTTTGGGAAGCCAGCAAGGCATACATGAGAGACAACCTAATAGCTATAACTGCAAAAAATAAAGTAAAATACAGTCCTGAGTCAAAGGCCTTTTATGCAGGGATGTTTTCACGCGGTCACCCGTGCTTCGGGGCTTCCTTTTGATTACGCCAGCATTTCCAGACCATCAGAGGTTGCCTCACTCTCCCCCAGGGTTTTGCCCGGGTTTTCCGGATACTGTTTTAGCAAAATTTGGGAAAATGTGGGCAAAACGCACGGGGAGAGCGACACAGCTTTGATTGTCTCCTAACCTTAGACAATACAAAGCAGCATGTAAATAGTAATAAAATAAAATCAGATATATAAAGTACATAAAACTACTAGGGTTGCCAGCTGAGAAATTCCTGGAGATTTTGGGGTGGAGCCTCTGGAAGGTGGGGTTTGGGGAGGGACCTCAGCAGGGTATAATGCCATAGAGTCCATCCTCCAAAGCGGCCACTTTCTACAGGTGAACTGATCTTGGTCTGCTTGGAGATCAATTGTAATAGTGGGAGATCTCCAGGTAGGGTTGCCAGTAGGGTTGCCAGGTCCCTCTTCTCCTCTGGCGGGAGGCTTTTGTGTGTGCCGCCTTGCAAGGGGCCTTATACCGCTTCGTTTGAGTGGTAAAGCGGCCCTTTACCACTCAAACGAAGAGGTGTAAGGCCCCTCGCGAGGCGGAGCTTACGGTTCTAAACTGGAAGTGAGGCGCGCGGTATGCACGCATGTGTGCACGTTTGCCCGCCGACCCTCAGGTGGTCAGCGGGCAGAGGGGTCAATTGCCGGGGGGTTTGCCCCCACCCCCGGGCACCTGGCAACCCTAGTTGCCAGCTCCAGGTTGGGTAATACCTGGAGATTTTTGGAGTGGAGCCTGAAGAGGGCGGGGTTTGGGGAGGGGAGGGGCTTCAATGCCATAGAGTCCAATGGCCAGAGCGGCCATTTTCTCCAGGGGAACGGATCTCTATCGGCTGGAGATCAGTTGTAATAGCAGGAGATCTCCAGCTAGTACCTGGAGGTTGAAGGAGAAAACAGACACCTCTGTACCCGTATCAAGAGGATGAGAAAATCAGTACAGGAGCATAGCTATTAACAATGCCAAATATATTGTAGCTATATTTTTCACAGTATGTGGTAATAAATCCACCAATAACACATATATACTACAACAAAAAGATGTGTGTTTTTATATTCTTGTGAAGTATCCAAACAGGTAAGTCTCAATAAATTCCTCTATCAGGTAAGTGTTGAAGCAAAGTTCATTGAAAAAATTCTTTTAGATGTTTTTTCTCAATATAACAGCTGCAAGATGAGCATTCAAGGAGAAAACGATCGTTTCGGAGCATGAAGCCCAATTCTTCTTCAGTTCTTCAAAAATACAATGCACGCAGTTACATATCACCATCCATGATATCTGGTTTCAAACAAATAACCTTTTCCGGAGTAAAGTGCATTATTCTTCCCCTGAAGGAGTAAGATACTGAATCCCTTCCACACTAGGTAAGGATTCAGGTGGCAGCTAGTACCTGGAGGTTGGCAACCATACTGGCCCACCTACCAAGAAGAGAGGTTTGGGGCACAAGCCAATGTCCCACAACATTTGCTCTCATTGGACCCTCTGCTACTGTCCTCCTCGGCCTCTGCTCAAGCAGCTGCATGAGAATAAACCAGTTGTTCTTGCTCTTCTCAGCTCCAGGGCTTTAGGCAAGGAAAAGAGGCAATGTCTGGGTGTGATTCTGACCTGCACTTTGTTTTATACCAGCAGAAGTCAGTTTGCATTGTGTGTGTGTGTGTGTAAAAAGTCAGTTTGCAGTGTGTGTGTGTGTGTGTGTAAAGTGCAGTCAAGTCACAGCTAACACTGGGAACATTTTTTTAAAACTTGTGCCTCTTTGGTCACCTCTTATTGACAAACGCACAGCGTCACCCAGTGGCCAAGATAGGTAGGGACTCGTACCGGTGCAAGATAATTTTGTTTGACTTAATTTTATTAATTGCATTTGATTTAAAACATTTATTATCCACCTTTCTACCTTAGAGGAACTCAAGGCAGCTTGCCATATAAATAATAATACAGTTCAATAAAACACATAAAGTACATAAATAGGGTTGCCAGATCCGGGTTGGGAAATACCTGGAGATTTTGGGGGTGGAGCCTGAGGAGGGCAGAGTTTGAGGAGGGGAGGGACTTGAGTGGGGTATAATGCCATAGAGACCAATTGCCAAACTGGCCATTTTCTCCAGGGGAACTGATTTCTGTCGCCTGGAGATCAGTTGTAATAGCGGGACGTCTTCAGCCACCGCCTGGAGGTTGGCAACTCTACATATAAAGCCACTAGGATTGCCAGCCGAGAAATTCTTGGAGCTTTTGGGGTGGAGCCTGGGGAAGTTGGGGTTTGGGAAGGGACCCCAGCAGGGTATAATGCCATAGAGTCAACCCCCCAAAGCGGAAAAACTGGTCTCTGTTTGGAGATTAGTTGCAATTACAGAAGATCTCCAGGTCCCCCATGGAGGCTGGCACCCCTAAGTGAAAATCAATAATTTAAAATGGCAGGTAGGCAGAAGAACTAATTAAATGCCATCACGAATAAAACTATCTTCAGCTGCCTCCTACCGATCGAGACTGAGGGGTTCAAATTTGCTCTTGTTCTCTTGTAAAACGAGAACGTAGGGTCGCCTTATAAAACAGACCGGCAGCAGATCAAGATGCGTTTAGAAAGTCAGGTATGTCATTGGTTGCTAACCCTGATAACCCGACAAAAACTGTAGATGGACCTAAAAAAACAGTCTTATACTGCCCCTTTTATGAAGGCATAAGAGAAAGGAGGCTGGGACACATTATCATCAACTTCACAGGCACAGATGCAGAACTTATTGGCTGTTTCTGCTTGGTAATTAGCAGCGTGTTCCAGGCTGAAGTGCCCCGCATATTTTTTTTTATTTCTTCAGGCTGAACCTTCATTCCAGCTGTCACTGTGAAGCTGGTGCATACCTGCTTCGTATTTCTTAAGAGCCCTTTTAACGCGACCTTTTGTATTTGTTCCGCCCCAGCATTGAAGCATTTACTGAAGGAACCATGAAAAATCACAGCCGCGGCATAGCTATGCAAACGGCCATTGCTAATGGCTATGCAAACGAAGGAACGAAGGAGCAGGCGAGTGTGTGTGGGGGTGGAATTTATTTGACTTTCTCCTCTTCCATCGGGACCGTGAATAGTCATTTTAAAGGGCGGATTTAAAAAAGCAACTTTGAGCAAGCATCAAAATCGACCCTGCATAAATGGCCGTTGAGTTTAACTTTGAATCCAAATGGTAAAAGGCTGTGAGAAGCAAGTTGCAGAGTCTGGGTCTCTCCTCCCAGGCTTTGCTGAAGATGGGTATAGATCAAGCAAAGAAAATTATATTATATATAATTATAATTATAATGATATTGAACGGCAGTCTGACTTGCTGAGGGAACCCATATTTATGTCCGCCCCTATGACCAGATACATTCTGGCCCCAGCTGCCTACCTTTCCATTTTGGAAATCCACACCCATAGAAGGGCATTCACTCTAGCCAGGTGTTCAGCCCTATCCTTCTGCGGTCTTACAGGGAAGGTATAATAAGATCCCAAGCTCAGAGAGATTTTGTCCATGCAATTCTGGGGAAGTTGAAACACTGGATCACAGGTTTTTTAGATGCCCATTCTACAAAGTTGCCCGTTCTAAGCTGACTCGATCCACGTCTGAGAAAATTTCAGGATATTCTGATACATTTCAGGTTAGGAAGCTCCTTTCGGAGGAAAATCCCCATCAAATTTGCAAGGTAGCCAAATTATGTGCAGTAATATATAAACTTCGTCAAAGTCTTTTACGATAAAATCCAAAGAAATTACAGAAAACAAAGAAGAGAAAGAATTTTTTTTAAAAAAGTGTCAAAATGTTTATTTTTTACCTAACTGTAAATTATTTTAATTATATATACTCTTTCAATTTAATATGACATAACTTTTAAATAATATCAATGTACCCATGGTAACGTTGTTATGTTCTTAATCTTTATTGGCGCAATGCCGCAATAAATGTACTACTAGTACAATAGCCGTTGAGTTTTTGCTGGCAGATGTTTTCCCCTATGTCAGTCATCAGGTGGCTATTTTTGCCTTATCATCTTTTAAAACCAGGGGTGGGGAACATTGTACTTATGGACAAATTGTAGCTTTAGGCTTGTTCTGAACGTAACCACTATTGGCATTTTGGATTTTATAGTTGCACGGTTTATTTGTATTTGATGCTTATGTTTCTGCTCTTGACTTCATTCTGGTTATGACCATGTGGTTACAACAATAAACTTATCTGTCTAAAAATCCAGTCTTCTGTTATGGCATCTTATTTTATTTTTAGAGTGTCTAACAACAGAGGCAGCATTCCCGACTGCAAAGAGCCGCGTTCCTCCAACAACATAAGTTTGAGCGTTGAAAAAACATACAATCCCTGAAACAGAAGCAGTTTCTTGTGGGAAGATCTTTGGATCTAATGCAATCTTTGTTGATCTGTGCACTGGAAAAACGGGGGGGGGGTACCTTAAGAGGTGTGGTTAAGAGCCAAACTACATGAGGAATAGCAAGCACAGGGAAATAACCCTCCCCCCGCATGGTTTTTGCATGGGAAAATGGCTTGGGGCAGGAGATAGGACTCCTTCCTCTGCCCGCAGCACCGTTCAGAGTCCGTTTGGGCTTTCATTTGTATTTTTTATTTTTTTGGAAGACATTTTCTGCAGCTACTGTGTGCCTACAGGGAACTCTTTGAAAACAGTAACGTGTAGTTTGTCCCTAAGAAGGAATCAGCATCATCTTCTGTTGCAATTCTTAGTAATCTCTGTAGCCAGGGTAGACAATACTGACCTTGATGGACCAATGGTCTGATTCACTATAAAGCAACTTTATATGTGTTCCATCTGGATTTTGCTTTTACAAACATTTGCCACTTGGAGGCGCTGTGGAATTTCTGTGCTGAGCAGGTTATTCATTAAACAAGGGCTAGCCAAAAACTGGACCAGGCTAGCCTGATCTCATCAGATCTCGGAAGCTAAGCAGGATTGGCCCTGGTTAGTATTTGGTTGGAAGACCACCAAGGAAGACCAGGGTCACAACGCAGAGGCAGCCAGTGGCAAACCACCTCTGAACGTCTCTTGCTTTGAAAACCCTATGGGGTCGCCATAAGTCAGCTGCGACTTGATGGCAAAAAAAGAAGAATTGAAAATCCCTGCTGGGATACATTCTTTCACAGTCAGGTCTACAGTCATCTTCATGTAGAATCATAGAATCATAGAGTTGGAAGGGGCCATAGAGGCCATCTAGTCCAACCCCCTGCTCAATGCAGGATCAGCCTAGAGCAGTGGTTCCCAACCTTTTTTTGACCAGGGACCACTAGGACTTTTTGTTCGGTGCAGGGACCCCAAGGTTCAAAATAAAAATTCTGAGAATTTGAAAATAAACTTTAATCATAACTGTTAGTTAAACATTAAACTTAGAATAATATTTGAATATATATTTTTTATAATGGAGAACTTTTAATTGAAAATATTAATTTATTATGGGTTTATAACTTTGTTTCGCGGACCTTAATTTAGTTCTTGTGGACCCCTGGGGGTCCATGGACCCCCGGTTGGGAACCAGTGGCCTAGAGCATCCCTGACAAGTGCTTGTCCAGCCTCTGCTTCAAGACTGCCAGTGAGGGGGAGCTCACCGCCTCCCTAGGGAGCTGATTCCACTGTTGAACAACACTTACTGTAAAAAATGTTTTCCTAATATCCAGCCAGTATCTTTCCACTCGCAATTTAAACCCATTCTTGTGAGTCCTCTCCTCTGCTGAAGAGAACTGAAGAGCCTGAAGAGGGCGGGGTTTGTGGAGGGGAGGGACTTCAATGGAATGGAATGTCATAGAGTCCACCTGCCAAATTGGCCATTTTCTCCAGGGGAACTGATCTCTGTCGCATGGAGATCACTTGTAATAGCAGGAGATCTCCAGTCACCACCTGGAGGTTGGCAACCCTAGCCATCCAGGTTAGGGCAATAGGAAAATGGGCCCCATCTAGATGGGCTAGAAAAACAATTTTTTGTCTGAGTCACATTTTTCTGCCAGGAGAATATTTCTGGGCTTGTATGGCATTATATATATATATGACTTGGATGAATATTGTATATAATTGTGTGTGCGTTGTTGTGTTGTATGTTTAGAAAATATCACATGAATATAGATTTCCACTTAGATAACCTTTTGTTCCACATTGCTGCTTTGTATGTGTATGGTTATAGGTTTTTGTGATAAAGGACTGTAGTAGAGCGTGGTACTGATTCTTTTTTGACAGTCACCTGGAGGTTGGCCACCCTAGCCATCCAGGTTAGGGCAATAGGAAAACGGGCCCCATCATGACACCTTCTGTTAGCTTAAAAACTATTGCCTGCCTGCCTCCCCTGGCTTGCTGCAGGTACATTTCCTGAAAACTCCTAGAAGATAGCTGAGCGGCTTCATAATTTTCCTCTGGACACATTCTGGAGTCACTTCTTAAATAACCCAGTAAGTACGACCGGCTCCTTTTTCCTCACGGAAGTTATGCCTTTTAGCTGCATCGCGGAGTGCTTTTCACCAGGACTACAAATAGGTTTTCGGAGCGCTGTCAAACTGCTGGGCCACAGATCTCCAGAGTCGGCCAGTCTTGTTAACAGACCAGACTACGGTTCGTGTCAAGCCACGAGAATAATAGGAGACGTGGTCTATTGATTTATTGACAGTCGTCACTACTAGATATTAAGGCTTTTATCAGACTCAACAGTTGGAACGTGCTGGTTTTCCTGATTTTGGAGTCTAAGGATGATGTTTCTATATCAACTATGAAGGAGGGGGAAATAACCACCTTAACCCCAGAATTCCCCTGTAGCATTGCGCTCTCTCTCTCTCTCTCGCTCATAGCCTTCCTCTCTAAAAAAGAAGAGGAAAAGTTGGTTTTTATACTCCAATTTTCTCTAAGGAGTCTCAAACTGGTTTACAGTCGCCCTCCCTTCCTCTTCCCGCAACAGACACCTTGCGAGGCAGGCACAGCTGAGAGAGTTCAGAATGAGTTGTGACTGGCCCAAGGTCACCCTGCTGGCTTCATAGAGTTGGAAGGGACCACCAGGGTCATCTAGTCCAACCCCCTGCACAATGCAGGAAATTCACAACTACGTCCCCCCCCCACACCCCCAGTGCCCAGAAGATGGCCAAGATGCCCCCCCTCTCATGAACTGCCTAAGGTAATAGAATCAGCATTGCTGACAGGTGGCCATCTAGCCTCTGCTTAAAAACCTCCAGGGAAGGAGCACTTACCACCTCCCGAGGAAGCCTGTTCCACTGAGGAACCGCTCTAACTGTTAGAAAATTCTTCCTAATGTCTAGATGGAAACTCTTCTGAGTGAATTTTAACCCGTTGGTTCTGGTCCGACATCAATGGGCAGAAGGGGAAAACGAGCTAAATTAAAATCCTGCAATTGCTTTCATAGCAATCTGCGTAGTGTTATGGAGAACGGTTGTTAATTTTACAGTGCAAGCGGCGTATCTTTTGGCAGCCGCCACAACTTTAGCCATTACGGCACATTGCGTGGAGCCGATTCTCTGTGACTTTGACAACACCCAAACTACACTCAAAGGGGGTGGAACAATATCCTACAGTTGCTGTTTCCGTCTTCCCACGAGAACTGTCGGAATATCCTCGATGTCACTGTCGTTCCAGACTCTCTTTCATAACGAGACATGTTGTTATCGTATCCACAATTTCCATTTCCCCCCCAACGTTTAACAAGTATAAAAAACACAATGAAAAAAGCTAAACATCTAAAAAAGGGGGGGGGATACACATCAGTCCAGAAGCTCATTTAAGATGTCCAGTCAGGGTTGCCAAGTCCCTCTTCGCCATCGGTGGGAGGTTTTTGGGGTGGAGCCTAAGGAGGGCAGGGCATGGGGAGGGGAGGGGCTTCAATGCCATAGAGTCCAATGGCCAAAGTGGCCATTTCCTCCAGGTGAACTGAACTCTATCGGCTGGAGATCAGTTGTAATAGCAGGGGATCTCCAGCTAATACCTGGAGGTTGGCAACCCTATGCTGACCGTCTCCAGCGCACGTCCAAAATCCACACAGAGTCAATGCAGATAGATGTCCGGCAGGAGGTACGGTTCCAGCACACCCTGGCTGGCAGCTCTCGACGAGAGCCCCGGGCAAAAATCCTCCTTGCCAACGCTTCTTGTGGCGGAAGGGGTTTCTTTTTCTTCGGTAACAGCCTCCGGTTCAGTGACTTCTGGGTGGAAAAGTTTTATTAAGTAGCATCTTGCGCTGGGTTAAAAATAGCTCTCCCCGCTCCTCGCACAAAACCACATTAACCCTGGGAGCTCTCTGGGAAGCCAACGCAAAAGAAATCCTGATCTGGGAAGGTGTCGTTTTGGGCCTCGACGGGATGCCAGGGCTGCGGGTTGTGGATGGCGCTGCGGATGTCAGTGGGCCCTGCCCTTTGAAATAAAATGCACATGGTGGGGAGGAAGAAAATGCTCTCACCAAACCATTTCTTGGGGGGAATGCTCTTTTCTGGGGGAGGGGGGATCAGGGAAGAAAATCCTTTATTTATCTGCCATTTTTATAGAACTGTTAACGACCCAAAGAGGCTCAAGATGTTTCCGCAAAGGAGGCAGGACCTGTTCGACAAACCCATAGTTTGGGACAGAAGACTAGGGTTGCCAACCTCCAGGTGGTGGCTAGAGATCTCCTGCGATCACGACTGATTTCCAGGCAACAGAGATCAGTTCCCCTGGAGAAAATGGCCATTTGGAAGGTGGACTCTATAGCATTATACCCCCCAGTGAAGTCCCTCCCCTCTCTAAACCCCCCTCCCCAGGCTCCACCACCCCCAAATCTCCAGGAATTTCCCAACCTGAAATTTGCAATAGGAATGCCAGCCTCCAGGTGGGGGATGCCAGCCCCCCCCCAGCACTCTGCCCATGCTCAGATGCCATGTTGCAGAGCTGAGCTCTGACCCTGAACCCAGGTGAACTCTGCCTCGAATTACATTCTCAGAACCAGAATAAAGAAGTGTAGGAAACTCGAAGCGGTCCTGCACCATTCTGAAAATATATATATATATATATATTGTTTATCGTGTGATTTCCAAAACGGTTCTGTGGATTTAAAATGGTGCTGTTTGCCTTTGCTCCAGAAATACATTCGGCTGCTGTACAGCTATTTTTCCAAATAGTTAATCTTTCCAGCGGAATAACTTCAAGCTCCACGTTTCCTGTTAAGTTACACGGCTGCAATTTGTAAACGGAGATCCCGCACGGTCTTCCGTGGGCTCTTGGCCAAAGACTCGACACTTTACCTGCTGAAGTGCCCTACGCAAATAATCCTGAACCGCAAGTTAAACAGTTAGGTAACTGTTCTAGCCCAGCGGAAAAGAGGGACAAGGAAACACATATGCACACACAAAAAATAGTTATTCTAAAGCGATGTTAAAATTGCCAGCTGATGTCCATCATATTTCCGTTTGTAACTTGGGCGTCTAGAAATTTCCTTTTCTTGTTAACTGTAATTTGCATGAGAAGGGAATTTGGGATGATTATAATAATAATAATAAAATAATAAAAAATAAAAAATAAATAATTAATAATAATAGGAGGAGGAGGAGTTGGAGGAGTTGGAGAGTGTGACTAGCCCAAGGTCACCCAGCTGGCTTTGTGTGTAGGATTGGGGAAACAAATCCAGTTCACCAGATTAGCGTCCGCCGCTCATGTAGAGGAGTGGGGAATCAAACCTGGTTCTCCAGATCAGAGTCCACTGCTCCAAGCCACCACTCTTAACCACTACACCACGCTGGCACCACTACACTCATAGATTTTTTTAAAACTATGGCAAAATGCATAGGGTTCTAGCCATCTGCAATCCAGCTGCATGGGAACTCTGATGTGTGATACGTGTGACAAGCCTGATTCACATGTGCGTACCAGCCACCTATTTATTTATTTAAAACATTTTTATGTCGCCTTTCCACCCAAACGGGGTCCCTGGGGCAGCAAACGTGAAAGAGTAGAGGGGAAATGCTTGGGGGCAGAAAATTAGCATCTATAGTGAGATAAGAAGCCTATGCCCCTGTTCAGCCTTAGGGGGTCCATTGTTCTGAACTTGTGAATGAACTCAAATTCAGCCATCTCACCTTGAAATCAACCTTTAAAGTTTTTTTGTTTGTTGTTTGAGGATTCCCACTCTGCTTGAATCACGTTGATTACAACATGCATTGTACCTTGGCATCCTTCACAAGGATTCTTCACAACACCCCTCCCACCTTCTGACTAGGATAAAAGGATTCAGAGAGCTCCATTCTTGCTCGTACCTGACGATGGGAGCTTTGACTCTTGAAAGCTCATATGCTGAAACTCTTGTTGGTTTCTATGGTGCCGCTGGACTTCAATCTTAACCAAGCTGTAAACAATTACAAAATAAGATCTTAAATGAGGATTGGTCCTTAGTGTTTAAGGATGCAAATCGTCAATGTTCACCTCGTTTCTTCCAGATACCCTTCAACAGAACTTTCTCCTCGCCAGAGTATTTCCGCTGGTTAGAAATTCATAAGTTCAGATGCGCTTTCTTATTGGCGAAATGTAATGCCCTAGACTCAGCCGAGACACAAGACACAATAAAATTACTGCAGAAGAACGCAAATGTCCATTTTGTCCGGATCATATACACTCCCTAGCCCACATTGTTTTAGCATGTCCACAAAATAATATTTCATGAATAAATATATCACTCCCTGGATAAAACAGCTAAAGACACTTTCTGAGAAGCGGATACTGCATTATCTGCTGTCACATAGATCAGTCAATTGCCTGAGAGAGGTTGCAACTTTTCCCTTCATAGTGTCAAAGAAAAATTAAATTTCATTTCTCCTTTTTAAAGTGTGAAGTGGTTGATGGATAGCCGGTGGCTGTTAAATCTAGGGAAGGGGGGGGGAATCTTAACCGTTTGACTGCAGACCCCCATGGTAGCCCTCTGAAACCATCTTCGTGGAATTACACCTGATCTCCAAACGATAGAGATCAATTCCCCAGGCGAAAATAGCTGCTTTGGAGGGAGGACTCTATGGGGTTTTCCCCGGCAGAAGTCCCTCCCGTCCCCAAATCTTGGTCTCCCCAGGGGCTCCACCACCTGGGGAACCTGGCAACCCTGTCCTTTTCTAAAGAGGCTCCCACTTTGTTCCACAAAGCGGATCCCCCTTTATGGAAGGAGGTGTCATCTTTAGATGTTTCTATAAGGTGCAACAAGGCTCTTTCATTTATGAGGGATTTTAACGGGGTTTCAGCTATAGGCATTTTCTTGGGAAGGGAGAGGTAAATGGAGTTTTATTGTAGTTTGGGTGTTTTAGATCTTGGAATTGACCAACAAGGCATAAGGAGGTTATAAATATTTTAATATATTTTTTTAAAAAAATACCTCACAGCTTGTCTCCCCCAGTGTACCACTTTGGCCTCGAGGGAACCAACGTCCCCCGAGCTTTTTGTGTTGACAAAACGCACAATGTTGTGGGAAGTCTGATTCCCAAAGTGAAATTCTTTGGATGCATCTGTTCTTTGTATGAAAAAAGAAGAAGAAGCCAGCGGGAACTCAGACAAAATTCTCTACAGCGATGACACATAGCTTCGGGGCTGATTCATACTCTGTGTAGGAAAGCATGTGTTTTTCATAATGTATGAAGGGCGGCGTGTTTTCTCTGCTACGAAAGATCCAACTGATCTTGGGATGTCAAATCTGTGTCCCTGTGTGGGAATAATGTTAGAACCACCTCTGTGAGGTGCCCAGTATCTCCACGTATGTTTTTCCTACACAAACCTTGTTAAAGGGCTGGTCTTGTGAACAAGATCTTGGGGTAGGGGTGGACCGTAAGTGGAATATGAGCAGCCAGTGTTATGCAGTGTCATAAAAAGCTGATGCGATCTTGGGGGTGCATCAACAGAGGCATAGCATCCACATCGCAAGATGTCATCGTGCCGCTGAACACTGCATTGGTCAGGCCGCATCTGGAGTCTTGTGTGCACCCTTCGAAAAGGATGTGGACAGAATGGAGCGGGATGGACAGAGGAGAGAGACGAGGATGATCGGGGCCTGGAGACCCCCTACAAGGAAAGGCTAAGGGAGTTGGTAATGTTTCATCTGGAGAGGAGGAGGTTGAGGGGGGACATGAGATTGCTCTCTTTAAGTATTGGAAGAGCTGTCACTTAAGAGGAGGGCAGGGAGGTGTTCCTGTTGGAAGCAGAGGATAGGACTCGCAATATTGGGTTTAAATTGTGGGCAGAGAGGTACCAACTGGATATTAGGAAAACATTTTTTATAGTAAGAGTTGTTCAACTGAGGAATCAGCTACCTTAGGGAGGTGTTGAGCTCTCTCTCACTGGCCGTCTTTAAGCAGAGGCTGGACAAGCACTTGTCAGGGATGCTCTAGGCTGATCCTGCATTGAGCAGGGGGTTGGACTAGATGGCCTCTATGGGTCCTTCCATCTCTATGGTTCTATGATTCTACACTCACAAATACATCACTGTTTCTCAACCTTCGATTATATGCCATGAAAGTGTGCGTAATGGACAGGACACATAGGAGAGAGTCCTTCTCGGTGGCGGCCCCCAGGTTCTGGAATAACCTCCCCCAGGAGATGCAGGTGACCTCTTTATGGACGGCTTTCTGGAGATCACTTCAAACAGTTCTCTCCTGGAGGGTCATTGAAACACGAGCTAAATCCCCCCCCTCAACTGACTCACACTGGAAAAGGCTGTCATGCTAGGAAAAGTTGAAGGCAGCAGGAAAAGAAGAAGACCCAACAAGAGATGGATTGACTCATTAAAGGAAGCCACGGCCCTCAGTTTGCAAGACCTGAGCAAGGCTGTTAAGGACAGGACACTTTGGAGGACATTGATTCATAGGGTCGCCATGAGTCAGAAATGACTTAACGGCCCTTAACACACATACACAACTGACTCATTTTGCCCCAGGTTTTGTTTAGAGGGCTTTGTGTGTGTGTGTTAAGTGCCGTCAAGTCGCTTCCGACTCATGGCGACCCTATGAATCAACGTCCTCCAAAATGTCCTATCTTTGACACACTTGCTCAGATCTCGCAAATTGAGGGCTGTGGCTTCCTTTAAAGAGTCCATCCATCTCTTGTTGGGTCTTCCTCTTTTCCTGCTGCCTTCAACTTTTCCTAGCATGAGTGTCTTTTCCAGTGATGTCTTCTCATAATGTGACCAAAGTACAACAGCCTCAGTTTGGTAATTTTAGCTTCTAGGGTCAGTTCAGGCTTGATTTGATCTAGAACCCACTGATTTGTTTTTTGGGGGTGTTTTTTGGCAGTCTATGGTATCCATTACTCTCTCCTCCACATTTCAAAGGAATCTACTTTCCTCCTATCAGCTTTCTCCATTGTCCAGCTTTCATACCCATACATAGTAATAGGGAATACGATGGCATGAATTAACCTGGTCTTGGTGGCCAGTGACACATCCTTACACTTCAGAATTTTTTCTAGCTCCTTCATGGCTGCCCTTCCCAGTCTCAATCTCCTTTTGATTTCTGGAGGGGTTTAGGTACATTCATACTGTTTTATTTTTGGAGGGGGGAAATCTTCTGTGCTGTTGCTTTTTAAAGCTTTTCAGCTAGGATAGGTAATATCTTTGCAACTGCTATTTATTTTTTATTGATTTTATGGTTTGTTTGGTTTTCATCATAGGTCATTATTATTATTTGATTTCTTTGCACCGTTGATAACTGAGTCTGGTGTAGGCATTTATTTTTAATTGGGCGGAGCCATTAAAGTTCTCTCTTAGATCTCCAACAGACAGTTCACAATAGACAGCTTTAAAAGGGGATTGGACAGGTTAGCCAGCGTGGTATATTGGTTAAGGGTGGTGGTTTGGAGCGGTGGATTCTAATCTGGAGAACAGGGTTTGATTCCCCACTCCTCCACATGAACGGCGGAGACTAATCTGGTGAACTGGATTTGTTTCCCCACTCCTCCACACAAAGCCAGCTGGGTGACCTTGGGCTAGTCACAGCTCTCTCAGCCCCACCTACCTCGCAGGGTGTCTGTTGTGGGGTGGGGAAGGGAAGGCAATTGTAAGCCGGTTTAACTCTCCTTTAAGTGGTAGAGAAAGTCGACATATAAAAACCAACTCTTCTTCGTGGAGGTGAGGTAGGGTTGCCAGCTCCGGGTTGGGAATTACCTGGAGATTTTGAGGGTGGAGCCTGAGGAGTGAGGGGTATGGGGAGGGGAGAGACTTCAATGCCATACAGTCCAATGGCCAAAGCGGCCATTTTCTCCCGGGGAACTGATCTCTGTCGCCTGGACATTAGTTGTAATAGCGGGAGATATCCAGGTACCACCTGAAGGCTGGTAACCCTAAGGTGAGGTCTATCAGTGGCTACTAACCATCGTGATTAAAGGGAACCTCCATGTTCAGAGGCAGTTGGCCTCTGAATCCCAGTGTCAGGAGGCAACATCAGAGAAAGGCCTCAGCCTCTGTGCCCTGTTGTTGGACCTGGAGATCAGTTGTAATAGCAGGAGATCTCCAGCTAGTGCCTGGAGGTTGGCAACCCTATCCACACGAGACACCCAAACACCACCTTACAGCGGGGTCAATTAGCTGCTTTGTTTTGCTTGCTTGCTGGAAGCGATCAAGCTACTAGGAAGGGCCTCCTGACGCATCAGACTGGTATTAGGACACTTCATCTTCTATTTATAGGCCCTCCACCGACCGCAGAACACCCGCTGGGCTCTTGCTCCAGCTTGCCCGGTTTTCTGTTGCTCGAGGAGGGAGGAGCGCCGCAAATAAAGCCCACCCCCCTTGCCAGGCTGCAAGTATTCGGCATCCAGGTGCAGGAAGGGCACAAGAGACAAGCAGAGATTGCAATGCAACTTTTAACTCAGGTTGCCAACCTCCAGGTCCCAGCTGGAGTTCTCCTGCTATTACAACTGATCTCTAGCCAATAGAGATCAGTTCCCCTGGAGAAAACAGCCGCTTGGGCATTGGACTCTAAGTCCCTCCCCTCCCCAAATCCCACCCTCCTCAGGCTCTGCCCCTTAAAATCTCCAGGTGTTTTCCAACCCAGAGCTGGCAACCCTATGTCCAGCTGATAGAGGCCAGTTCACCTGGAGAAAATGGCCGCTTGGGCAATTGGACTCTCAGGCTGTGCCCTCCAGATGGTCCCGTCCCATACAAGCCATTTTCCCCCAGTGTCATTCCCGACCTGCTTTTATGGACCTGTAAATTCCTTTGAATCCATTTAAAAACAAGCAGAGGGAGGGGCTGTAGTGGGGAGGGGCCGTGGCTCAGTGGTAGAGCATCTGCTTTGCATGCAGAAGGCCCCAGGTTCAATCCCCTGCATCTTCAGTTAAAGGGTCTAGGCAAGTAGGTGATGTGAAAGACCTCCCCCTGGGAACCTAGAGAGCCGCAGCCGGTCTAAGTAGACAATACTGACTTTGATGGACCAAGGGTCTGATTCAGTAGAAGGTAGCTTCATGTGTTCATGACTGATTTTTTAGGGGAGGGGCCGTGGCTCAGTGGCAGAGCATCTGCCTGGCTCGCAGAAGGTCCCAGGTTGCATCTCCGGCATCTCCAGTTCAAGGGACCAGGCAAGCAGGTGATGGGAAAGACCTCTACCTGAGACCCTGGAGAGCTGCTGCCGGTCTGAGTAGAGTAGACAGTACTGACTTTGATGGACCGAGGGTCTGATTCAGTAGAAGGCAGATTCATGTGTTGGGGAGGGGCCATGGCTCAGTGGTAGAGCATCTACTTGGCATGCAGAAGGTCCCAGGTTCAATCCCCAGCATCTCCAGTTAAAGGGACTAGGCAAGTAGGTGATGTGAAAGACCCCTGCCTGAGTGAGACCCTGCAGAGCTGCTGCCGGTCTGAGTAAACAATACTGACTTTGATGGACCAAGGGTCTGATTCAGTAGAAGGTAGCTTCATGTGTTCATGACTGATTTTTAGGGGAGGGGCCGTGGCTCAGTGGCAGAGCATCTGCCTGGCTCGCAGAAGGTCCCAGGTTGCATCTCCGGCATCTCCAGTTCAAGGGACCAGGCAAGCAGGTGATGGGAAAGACCTCTACCTGAGACCCTGGAGAGCTGCTGCCAGTCTGAGTAGAGTAGACAGTACTGACTTTGATGGACCGAGGGTCTGATTCAGTAGAAGGCAGATTCATGTGTTGGGGAGGGGCCGTGGCTCAGTGGTAGAGCATCTACTTGGCATGCAGAAGGTCCCAGGTTCAATCCCCAGCATCTCCAGTTAAAGGGACTAGGCAAGTAGGTGATGTGAAAGACCTCCGCCTGAGACCCTGGAGAGCCATGGAGAAGGGCTGTGGATCAGTGGCAGAGCCTCTCCTTGACATGCAGAAGGTCCCAGGTTCAATCCCCGGCATCTCCAGTTAAAGGGACTAGGCAAGTAGGTGATGTGAAAGACCCCTGCCTGAGTGAGACCCTGCAGAGCTGCTGCCGGTCTGAGTAAACAATACTGACTTTGATGGACCAAGGGTCTGATTCAGCAGAAGGCAGCTTCATGTGTTCACAACTGCTTTGAGGAGGGCAGGGTTTGGGGAGGGGCTTCAATGCCATAGAGTCCAATGGCCGAAGTGGCCATTTCCTCCTGGTGAACTGATCTCTGTCGACTGTAGATCACTTGCAATAGCAGGAGACCTCCAGCTCGTACCTGGGGGTTGGCAACTCTAATGCACGTATGTAGGACCACCCCCTCTTGGTCCTCCACCCGCCCTTCAACTCCCGCTTAGCAAAGAAGAGGAAAAAAGAAGGGGGGGGTCTTCTTTCCCCCCCTCCCCTTTCTACCTCCCTCTGATTGGCCAGTCTCCCTCTTGCCTATCAGCCCTCCGCCCGCCTTGGATTGGTCCTTTGGTTTAAATTGGGGGGGGGTGGGGAATGATGGTGATGGGGATAACTCCCCAAAAGCTCTTTCCCCCCCAAAAAAATCCCCCCAAAAGCTCTCTTTCCCCCCAAAAAAAATCCCCCCCAAAAGCTCTCTTCCCCCCCCAAAAAAAATCCCCCCCAAAAAAGCTCCCCCTCCCCAAGAGCGCAAAAGGGGCACCGGAGGCGGCTCCATCAAAGCGCAGCTGGAGAGGGCAGGGCGGTGGCTCCCTCTCCTCGGGCCCGGCCATTGGCTCTCCGGCGAGGAGGGGGCGGGGCCCGGGGCCTGGGGGCGGGGCCTGGGGGTCCAGGCCCCTCCCCTCTTGCGCTGACCCGCGCCAGCTGGCTTCCCACGCGGGCGGCTCCTCTGCTGCGCCGCTGCTCTCCTCCGCCGTGCCTGCGCGCTCGCGCCCGACCCATGGCGAGCCGCCCTCCCCTCCGCCGGGGCCGCCGCCCTCCTCGCCTGGCGGGCATGGGGTAGAGCGGGGGGGCTATAGGGTCTCCATTCTCAGCCATCGGGTTTCTTACCAATCCCCTTCTTGGGGGGGGGGGGTCTCTGCCCTCCCCCTTTCCTGATCTTCTTCACCTTCCCGACCCCCGTTTTGATGAAGCTGGACTGGTGAATTCCTTCTGGAAAGGTAAGGATAAGATTGGGGGTGGGGGGGAGAGGCTGACACCAAGGACAGCGGTTGCCCATGGGGGATGCGTGATTGCCCGTAGGGAATCAGGCAAGCTACACTTTCCCATAGGGAATAAGGGAAACCACATAGAATCATAGAGTTGGAAGGGACCACCAGGGTCATCTAGTCCAACCCGCTGCACCATGCAGGGAATTCACCACTACCTCCCCCCCACACACACCCCCAGTGACCCCTACTCCAAGCCCAGAAGATGGCCAAGGTGCCCTCCCTCTCACGATCTGCCTAAGGTCATAGAGTCAGCATTGCTGACAGATGGCCATCTAGCCTCTGCTTAAAAACCTCCAGGGAAGGAGCGCTCACCACTTCCTGAGGAAGCCTGTTCCACTGAGGAACCGCTCTGTTAGAAAATTCTTCCTAATGTCTAGATGGAAACACTTTTGATTTAATTTCAACCCGTTGGTTCTGGTCCGACCTTCTGGGGCAACAGAAAACTACTCGGCACCCTCCTCTCTATGACAGCCCTTCAAGTACTTGAAGATGGTTATCATATCCCCTCTCAGTCTTCTCCTCTTCAGGCTAAACATTGCCTGGAGGCAGGCAATGGCAAACCACCTCCAAATGTCTCTTGCCTTGAAAAAACTATGGGCATTCTCTTTAACCTTAACCTCACAGAATCACAGAGTTGGAAGGAACCACCAGGGTTATCTAGTCTGACCCCTTGCACAATGCAGGAAATTCACAACTACTTCCCCCACACACACCCAGTGACCCCTACTCCATGCCCAGAAGATGGCCGAGATGCCCTACCTCTCATGATCTGCCTAAGTTCGCAGAATCAGCATTGCTGACAGATGGCCATCTAACCTCTTCTTAAAAACCTCTAGGGAAGGAGAGCTCACCACCTCCTGAGGAAGCCTGTTCCACTAGGGAACCATTCTGTTAGAAAATTCTTCCTAATGTTTAGCTGGAAACGCCTTTAATTTAATGTTAGCTGGTCCAAAAATATTTATTTTTTAAAATTATTCCAAAAATATTTAATTCTAAAGCCAACCATTCCAAAATTGTTATCGTTATCATAATTGTAATCATTATAATTGCTGTTGTTGTTATTATTATTATTATTGCAAACCTCCAGTTTAATAGTATTCTTTCCCTCAAAGGCTGTCTAAAATAACCCACAGCCCCCCAAGACGAAGATTCCCTCTGGGGTCTCTTGCCCCACCAGACCTGACCCAAACATCTTAGGAAAACAGCTTACTAGTTTATTTAATAGGCTTTCATTTCCACCCATTCTGCAAGGAGCTCAGGGTCTCTCCTTTCTTTTACCCTCACAACAACCCTGTGAGGTAGGTTTAGGCTCAGAGAGAGAAAGCCCCAGCTCACCCAACAAGTGAGGATTTGAATCCCTGGAGTGGCAGGGTGGGGATTCCAACCCATATCTGACCCCTGATCCTAGACTGTCACTCTAACCACTACGCCGTCACATGGCTTTCTTGCTCTAGGGTCTCCCCACTCCCTCCAGGTAAATGGGGCCCTAGGTTTTTGTCCCCCCAACCCCTCTGCTGCCCTGGTCTCTTTCACTTTTCTCCATCTAGACTACACATTTCTCACCTTCTCCTTTTTTGACATTTCGGTCACATTGGTCACTAATACCTACCTGTTTGGTGAGATGGAGTTGTGGTATTCGCTTTGATGGCTTTGTTTCTCAGACTTGCTTATGAATAAGTATGGCTTGAACGAGAAATTCTGCTGATTATTATTTGCTCCGATGCCCACTTCCCCAAGGAAGTCCTGACTGGTGCAGCCCTAGAGAAAGGAAACAGAGCAGTGGCTGAACGTCTTTGGTGTTTCTCTGAGGAGGTTTGGGGAGTAAGAGAGGGGTTACTCCGAGTATGGGAAAGGTGGGTTTTCCTTTTTGGCGTGCCGCCATGTGTCTGCTTTCAAAGAGGGTGAATTTGCTCCACAGCTTTAATGTCCTGGAATCCACCTGCCCTGAGAACCGCTTGGTACAATTAGACGTTTGCATGGCTGGAGCGGAAGCATCCCTGCCATTCAGTGCCTTTTGTATGCTCTGTATCAGAAAGCAGAAGGGATATATTTTTCTCAGATGTACATTCTCGAACGAAACATTGATAATGTACGTTTGATACTGTATAACCTCTTTGTATAATACGTGCCCGGCCGTCGGAAGTGTTGTTCTGAAACCATGGAACAAAAAGGATAACTGTTCGTTGGCTGAAGAGAAATGGCAGCATTTCGTTTTTAGGGTTGGTCTAGTCCAGTGGTTCCCAAATGTTTCGGGCCGCCCCCCCCCTTGGTTCCACAAACTCAACCCCCTACCCTACCCTATAAAAAGCATTATTCAAAATGGGGGGTTTGCATGACTCACTAACGAAGACAAGAACAATAAAATTTCAAAACAGGAACAATGAATTGCACATCTGTTCAAAATCAAATTAAAACTTCTTAGCTGAGATTTATTCAACAAAACTGATGGAACTTGATCCAGTGGGTACCAGCTCTTCAAAGTCTGGGAAAATTTTTTGATCGTTTCCACCAAATTTGCCAGGATGGTGCCATAGCTTGATCTATTGTAAATGAGTGAACAACACAGTTGAAGGGGCCCATATCCAGCGCCCCCCTGCTGCCCCTTGCCTCTTAGTGCCCCCCTAGGTAATCCCACCTCTCCCCAGGGGGTGGTACTGCCCACTTTGGAAACCGCTGGTCTAGTCCTACAATTTGTGTTTTGGAGAGTTTTTCAGATCCAGGCGGGTCGTAACCGTGGACGGCCCCCTTGTCTCTCGACTCCTTTGTTAAAACATCCCGAAGGTTTTGCCTAAATCTAAGAACCTTGGAGGGAACAAACTGCCTCTTCTACTCATGTGTCGCAAACTGTAGCGTTAACCCTGAAGCTGTGTATGTTGGGAGGTATTTCACCTAGGGCGAAAACGCACGGTCGCTTTGGCCTCCTTTATTCCCTGTTTCAGCCAGGATCGAACGCATGCGTTTCACCGAATGTGTGTTCGATCCTGGCTGAATCCTGGCTGAAACAGGAAATAAAGGAGGCTAAAGCAACCGTGCGTTTTTGCCCCTGTGATGTGTGGTGGTGGTGGTGGGGTTAAAGAAATTAATTTCAGTGTTGTGTTTGGACTTCTTTAGGCGCTTGTTTATAAAAACATACACATCTTCAGTGTCTCTGGTTTGTAACCAGATCCATGTATATATTACGATTTATCATCGGAAACCAAGTATCGGTGATATTTAATCATTACAAATATAAGACTGTGAAAGTTGGAGCTTATTCCTGTTAGGAATTTTATTGATGTGGGATCCCATATAGATCTTCCCTTCTCCCTAAGTTCAGCGCAATTATATCGGCTTGACACTGCAGTCCTATGCAAGGCTACTCCAGTCTAAGCCCATTGATTTCAAAGCACTGATTGGTGTAAGGATTGTGCCTTCAAGTGCCTTGTTTGTATATGGTATTGCTTTTGGAAGAGTTTTTCAGTTTTCATGTTTGTCGCATACCGAATTAATGCAGCCAAATCCCGCTTTAGTTCAAGGTCAGTGTTTTTTTCAGATGAGATGACTTGCACCACAAGAGTTTGAAAACATGTTCCTTTCATTGTGCTGTATGGAGAGAAGTTTTGTGTTGTGCTCATAAGTACTCATATAACGTGGGAGTGTTACTTTACAAGTATGCTGATAGCTGGTGTCTCAAGCCATTCCCTTTCAAAATATCTGTGTCCGTGTGTCACCAATTTATAACTGCCTTTATATAGAAATTATGAAAGTTATCTTTTTTTTTAAAGCTTTTGTTATCAGTCCACTGATTTGAAGAAGAAGAAGAAGAGTTGGTTTTTTATACCTTGATTTTCTCTACCTTTTAAGGAGACTCAAGCCGGCTTACAATCACCTTCCCTTCTCCTCCTCACAACAGACACCTTGTGAGGTGGGTGGGGCTGAGAGAGCTCTAAGAGAGCTGTGACTAGCCCGAGGTCACCCAGCTGGCTTCATGTGGAGGAGTGGGGAATCAAACCCGGTTCTCCAGATTAGAGCCCACCGCTCTTAACCACTACACCACGCTGGCTCCTTAGGGGGCCATGCTTGCACAAGATACATTTTATGAAAATGAAATAACTATTTGAGTTGGTTTTGTTTTTTTAATGATGGCTAGCTGTCCTGAAGCTTTTATCGGAGTGTGCAGTGGGGTATAAATTCAAAGAATACATCAGTGGCAGTTTTCATGTTTCGGAGTTGCATTTCTGCCTCTGTTGCTCCCTTTTTGGTGGGCAGTTCCTTTCATTTCCCCTGTGATTAATCTGGTAAGAGCTCACGGCTTAGATCGAAAGAGGCCCCGCCATGACAAGAAGTAGGGTTGCCAGTTCCTGGTTGGGAAATTCCTGGAGATTTGGGGACGCAGCCAAGGAGGCAGGATTTGGGGAAGGGCAGGACCTCGACAGGGTGTAATGCAATAGAGACCACCCTCCAAAGAGGAGGGTGCTGTAATTCCTGGAGGTCACTGGGCCCCACCTGGAGGTTGGCAAGCATAAGAAGAAGGCACATTGACTCTTGGGAAGGGGGTTGCTGATTTCTCCTCTTCCCTCCACTACAAATCCCAGGTGTGGCTTTTGGTTGCGGAGTTGTGGGGAGGAGAAACCTATTATCTCCAGGATCAGAGAAGCATGCCTCTTATATTAGGTGCGGTGGAACACAGGCAGGATAATGCTGCTAAGGTCGTCTTGTTTGGGGGCTTCCTAGAGGCACCTGGTCAGCTGCTGGACTTGATGGACCTTGCTCTGATCCAGCATGGCCTTTCTTATGTTCTTATGGCTTGAGGTGTGTACACCCACACAACCCTTTGTTGCTTGAATCCAAGCCAATGTTTATCTTGACCACAAGCAGTAGAAACAGATCCTCAGACACTTTCAATGATCCTTCCACATGAGGATATAATTTGAGTGCTACCTCCTTCTGGCTTGTTGGGACAAAAAAAGAAATAAACGTCGATGCTCCTCTGAATAAAAGAACTCAAGGACTGTTGTGCCTCTTCAGTCAAGTGAAGGAAAAACAGCTGCGTGAGCTCCCGACGCCACCATACGCCAAAATACCCAAAACATTTTGTTTCCTTCCCTGTGTTGAGATTCTTGTGGGTGAGAGGGATGAAAACGTTGCAGGGTCCATGGGGTGGGTGGGAGTATACTTGAAGGACACTTGATTTTTAGAAGAAGAAAAGTTGATTTTTAGACCCTGCTTTTCTCTACCGTAAGGAGTCTCAACGCGGGTTGCAGTTAGGTTTGCCAGCTCCTGGTTGGGAATACCTAAAAATTTTGGGGGCAGAGCCTGAGGAGGGCAGGGTTTGGGGAGGGGAGGGACTTCAGTGCCATAGAGTCCAATTGCCACAGGGGCCATTTTCTCCAAGTGAACTGAAGATCAGTTGTAATAGCGGGAGATCTCCGGCTAGTACCTGGAGGTTGGCAACCCTAGTTGCAATCAACACTCCCTTCCTCTCCCCACAACTGGCACCTTGTGAGGTAGGTGGGGCTGAGAGAGTTCTGGGAGAACTGCGTCTGGCCCAAGGTCACCCAGAAGGCTTTATGTGGAGGAGTGAGGAATCGAACCCAGTTCTCTAGATTGGACTCCGCCACTGTTAATCACCACACTACATTTATTATCCATCTTTTGTCCTTACGGAGCTCAAAACATCTTACAATATAAAATATGTGTTAAAAAAAATTAAAATATAAAACCCAATTTTTAAAGATATTTTAGACACTTTTGGACTAGTACAATTTCTATAGGCCAGTGGCTTACTTAAAGGTGAAATTGTTCAATAGGACATTTAAAAACACACAAACCCCAAACGTCATCACTGATTTCTGTGGGAATGGAATCAAGCATGCAACCTGTCATTTATTTATTTATTTATTTGCAAGGTTAATAGAAATTTTAAACTGAAGTTGTTATAAGGCCATATTATCCTAAATGTCCACAACTCTGAACTGCTGTTTGTCTTGGGTTCAAAACAGCCCTGAGTTGGAAGTAAGAATTGCCTTGGGTATATTTGCAAGTTGTTCAGGATGTTCAAAAACGTGATCCTTTTGGAAATATTAAGAATGAGGAAAGGACCATGAAATGAATGGAAATTACGTTTTCAGAGAAATGACATTAGAGAACTTTTTTTTTTTTTAGCTTGGTGAGCACCAAAATAGCTATGAAAAATCAATAATATGCTGGATTTGTTTTTTCCCTCTTGGCAGATCCATCACTAAAATATCTTTGCCTGCATTTCCCCCATCTGCATGCGAAGCAGTAAATCGTAAAAGGCTTTCTTTGCCTTAACAGAAAACAATATTATGGGCAGGGACATCATTCTTTCTCTCTCTCTAAGAACATAAGATCAGACCAAGGCCCATCGAGTCCAGCAGTCTGTTCACACAGTGGCCAACCAGGTGCCTCTAGGAAGCCACAAACAAGACGACTGCAGCAGCACCATCCTGCCTGTGTTCCACCGCACCCAAAATAATAGGCATGCTCCTCTCTTTCTCTAAGTTGTGTTTTCGAGAGAGGTTGCATTTCCAAAATCATTGTAGCTCACGAGGAAGACATGGTGCACGCTGGCGTAATCTCTGCAAGAAGGTTTGTCTTTCTGTGTGTGTCAAGTGCCATCAAGTCGCTTACGACTCCTGGTGACCCTATGAATCAATGTCCTCCAAAATGTCCTATCCTTAACAGCCTTGCCCAGGTCTTGCAAACTGAGGGCCGTGGCTTCCTTGATAGAGTCAACCCATCTCTTGTGCGGTCTTCCTCTTTTCCTGCTGCCTTCCACTTTTTTTTAGCATGACTGTCTTTTCCAGTGACTCTCGTCTTCTCATCATGTGACCAAAGTACGACAGCCTCAGATGAGTCATTTTAGCTTCTAGGATCAGTTCAGGCTTGATTTGATCTAGAACCTGCTGATTTGTTTGTTTGGCCATCCACGGTATCCGTAACCCTCTCCTCCAACACCACATTTCAAAGGAATCTACTTTCTTCATATCAGCTTTCTTCATTGTCCAGCCATAGACTGTGATTTCATGGCTGAACAACTGATGCACCAAGAACTCTCAAATGAATATCTGATGCAGCTGAGAACTATCAAATGCATATCTGGACCCCAAATGCATGAGCGTCAGAGGGACTGGCCATACAAGGAGACACTGTATATTCCATATCTGGTGTTGTGATGGCCAAACACTTCAGAATTGCTTCCTACCCCATCATGAGCCAAAAACTCGCATTAGGA
Organism: Euleptes europaea; assembly: GCF_029931775.1. Lineage (NCBI taxonomy): Eukaryota > Metazoa > Chordata > Lepidosauria > Squamata > Sphaerodactylidae > Euleptes > Euleptes europaea. Next base: position 6,262,596 of record NC_079321.1, read on the forward strand.
GATCAGTGATGTGTGGATGCTTTATTTTTCCATGCCCTGACCTAGATGACCAAGGCTAGCTCAATTTCGGCCGATCTCAGAAGCTTAGCAGGGTCAGCCCTGGTAAGTACTTGGATGGGAGACCACCAAGGAACACCAGGATGGCTATGCAGAGGAACATAAAAACATAGGAAAGACCATGCCAGCTCAGACCAAGGCCCATCAAGTACTTGAAGGGCTGTCATATAGAGGATGGTGCCAAGTTGTTTTCTGTTGCCCCAGAAGGTTGGACCAGAACCAATGGGTTGAAATTAAATCAAAAGAGTTTCCATGTAGACATTAGGAAGAATTTTCTAACAGAGCAGTTCCTCAGTGGAACAGGCTCCCTCGGGAGGTGGTAAGCTCTCCTTCCCAGGAGGTTTTAAAGCAGAGGCTAGATGGCCATATGTCAGCAATGCTGATTCTATGACCTTAGGCAGTTCATGAGAGGGAGGATACCTTGGCCGTCTTCTGGGCATGAAGTATGGGTCACTAAGGGTGTGAGGGGGAGGTAGTTGTGAGTTTCCTGCATTGTGCAGACGGTTGGACTAGATGATCCTGGTGGTCCCAACTCTATGATTCTAAGTCCAGCAGTCTGTTCACACAGTGGCCAACCAGGTACCTCTAGGAAGCCCACAAACACGACAACTGCAGCTGGAGATCAGTTGTAATAGCGGGAGATCTCCAGGTAGTACCTGGAGGCTGGCAATCCTATTCATCAAGCCTCGTTCTTGCCCCTTGCTTTTGTTGTGTTGGTACTGTACTCTTTAGCTCCTAAACGTGTATAGTGAATATTTGTATAGTCACTGATGGCTAGAGTTTTCTTGTTTAAATGAACACAGATGGTTAGGGCTGCCAGCTCTGGGTTGGAAAGTTCCTGGAGATTTTGGGGGCAGATCCTGAGGAGGGCAGGGTTTGGGAAGGGGAGGGACTTCAATGCCACAGAGTCCAATTGCCAAAGTGGCCATTTTCTCCAGGGGAACTGATCTCTATCGCCTGGAGATCAGTAATAATAGCAGGAGATCTCTAGCCACCACCTGGAGGTTGGCAATCCTACAATTTATGCATAGTAAAATTATTGTATACATTACCCAATAGTCACTGCAGAACAATAATTTATGTATATTACCTGACCACAAATTGAGAATTTTTCATTTTCTCCAGGGGAACTGATCTCTATTGCCTGGAGATCAGTTGTAATAGCAGGAGATCTCAAGCCTAGTACCTGGAGGTTGGCAACCCTACAGATGAGGCGTGCAGTGAGATTCCCATATGTCCACAACTTTGCCTCTGCTGGGTCTACAGAGTCTGCCCTTATGCCCAGACAAACTGCATATTACCAAATCGGTGGAGCATGCAAAAGGAAAGGTCACCGACTTGGAAAATTAATAATGCAGCGCCTGATGACATGTCAGAGGGGTGTGGCCCACTCCCGTGTGTGTCTGTGGGTTGTGCGATCCGTACTGGTCTTCATTGCATGCAGGAAGGGAACGCATTGCCAACTTCTCCTCACTACCAAGATTTAAAAAAAAATTGGAAAAGAAACACTTGGCTGCTATCAAACGGGTCTGATTTGGGTGGGGACCTCTTGACATCAGGGACCTAGCTCTAAAGTAAAGACAATACTGATTTTGATGGACTGAGAGTCTGATTCAGTATAAGGCAGCTTCATGTGTTCAATGCCATACAGTCCAATTGCCAAAGCGGCCAGTTTCTCCAGGGGAACCGATCTCTGATGCCGGGAGATCAATTGTAATAGCAGGAGATCTCCAGGCGCCACCTGGCGGTTGGCAACCCTAGTGCTTAAGCCTGTGTTCAGCGATTCATGACTTCCTCTCTAACCCCGCGCGATAGAAAATATCTTCCCAACACGTGCGTGCGAAATAGTATTTGCCGTAACAGCCGTGCTAACCGGGCATGACCAGTCAAAGAATTATGTCGCTCGTGATGACTTTGGAGATTGTGTCATGCTCCGGGAACTTGAAACGTTTGTGTTTGCCATTGCGATCATGTCGCTGTCCTTACATCTACCCGATAGTTAAGATTACTGTACAGGCACAAGGTTTTACGCAGAGTATAGCTCATGCACTCTTCTGGTCCCTCTCAGACTTGGATGTATGGGATGATTCACCTGCGCATGCTTGCTAACCTATAAGCACCTGGACGCTTCACCAGACCTTCTTTGTTTCCTCTCCCTTGCTCCCTCCCACCCGTGGCATTCTCCTTTGCCCTACACTTGAGGAGCACCTCTCCTTTCAGGCTTCTTCTTCCGATGCCTCACTGATTACTGCAGTGACGCCTGCCCGGGGCAAGCAGTGTTTACAACCTCCGGCTAAGGAAACCCGTGTATGTGCGTAGTATCTGGGATTGCATTCTGCTCTCGCCTCTCAAGTGGAGAAACTCAGTGGCGTCTCCAGCGTTGCCGGGCTCAAGTCTAAATATGCGTGTGGGGAAATTAATTTCCCCCATTGTGGTTTCTGGTAATACTAACTAGCTCTCCAGGGTCTCTGGTAACGCTAACTAAATACTTAGGCCATTTACACAGGGTCGATTTTGATGCTTGCTCAAAGCTCCTTTTTTAAATCCGACCTTTAAAATGCCTATTCACCGTCCCGATGCAAGAGGAGAAAGTCAAACAAATTCCATCCCGACACGTTCCTTCATTTGCATAGCCATTAGCAATCTTCCTTTACATTGCTAACCCAAGGCTGTGATTCTTCATGCTTCCTTGAGTGGATGCTTTGAGTTGGGGATGGAGCAAATAAAAAAGTAGGTTATTCGGGCTGTGTGACCGCGGTCTTGGTATTTTCTTTCCTGACGTTTCGCCAGCAGCTGTGGCAGGCATCTTCAGAGGAGTAACACTGAAGGACAGTGTCTTTCACTGTTCTTCAGTGTCACTCCTCTGAAGATGCCTGCCTCCTCTGAAGATGCCTGCCACAGCTGCTGGCGAAACATCAGGAAAGAAAATACCAAGACCACGGTTACACAGCCCGGATAACCTACAAGAACCAATGAACTCTGACCGTGAAAGCCTTCGACAATATTTCAAATAAAAAAGGTCGCGTTAAAGGGGCTCTTAAGAAATGTGAAGCAGGTATGCGCCGCCTTTGCAGTGACTTCTGAAATGACGGTTCAGCATGAAGAACTAAAAAAAAAAAAATGCGGGGTACTTCAGCCTGGAATGCGCTGCTGATTACCAAGCATAAACGGCCTTAGTAATGCTCACTAAATAGCTAGTATGCATTATTATAACACTTCTTCGGGTCTTTCTGCAAGCGAAATATGCAATATGTTATATGTTACATTTTTAAAGAGCCAATTTTAAAAATAATAAATTATCCAAAATTATCCAAAATCGGAAAAGCATTGATTTTGTGTAATCAGGAGTAGATGCTATTTATCAAGGGTTTTTTGCACAGTATTTCTTAATGTTATGGAGACAGCTCCAAAGGTAACATAGATGCCTTGTATACTGAGTTGCCGCTGCCAATCTGAGTAGACCATATTGACCTTGATGGACCAACAGCCCGATTCTGCATAAGGCAGCTTCATGTGTGTTCATCTGTGACAGTGATTGGTTTTGCTACCTTGACAGAGTAGGTTTTTTGACAAAGAGAATAGAGTTCGCATGGTTTTCTTCCTGCAATTTGGGTTCTCCTCTGCTTCCCAGAACAGTCTGAAAGCAGAATTTTTGCCACGGCCTATTTGGGAAAAAGTATGCGTTTGAGCTGGCAACAGATATAGGAGAACGTCAGCAGAAACAGTAGCTGGTCCATTAATTTCCGGTCTCCAAAAAAGTAGACGGTGAGGCCCTTAAGAGGCAAGAATTTGTTTCATTTTATGCTTTAATGGTACTCTAGGGTGTCTGGTTACTACTGCTATCCACAATTGAAAATCAGAGCTGGATTCAACTGTAATGCTGTTACTATGCATATATGTTGTGTTCTCTCTGTCGATCTGTGGGAGTGTGCCTTATTATCCTGACTTTATTTGGCAAGCCAAAATTCAGCGCTCATTTAAGAGCCCACTTACGCAATTATACCTTTTTATTATGGATTAATGAATACTGCCCCTCTTCTTCTTCTCAGTCTCTGCCGTTTCACGCGATGTATTAAAAGAGGTGAGAAAAGATCCTTTGAGGTTTCTCCCCCACGCAACCCTCTTCTAACTTCTTAGTTCATATAATAGATCTTGCACCACTCTCGGGGAAGGGCTGTGGTTCGGTGGTAGAGCATCTAGGGTTGCCAGCCTCCAGGTGAGGCCTGGAGATCTCCTGGAATTACAACTGATTTCCAGAGACAACAGAGGTCAGTTCCCCTGGAGAAAATGGCTCCTTCGGAGGATGAATTCTGTGGTATTGTACCCCACTAAGGTCCCCAAATTCTGCTCTATCCCCAAATCTCCAGGAATTTCCCGGGCCAGAGTTGGCAACCTTAGTGGCATGCAGATGGTCCCAGGTTCAATCTCTGGCATCTCCAGTCAAAGGATCTTGTAATAAGTGGTGTGGTTTCAGAGAGTAGCCGTGTTGGTCTTCAGTAGAACAGTTAGATTTGACTCCAGTAGTACCTTAGAGACCAGTGAGATTTTCGGGGTGTAAGCTTTCAAGGCCCTGACCTGGATGGCCCAGGCTAGCCCGATCTTGTCACATCTCAGAAGCTAAGCAGGGTTGGCCCTGGTCAGTCCTTGGATGGGAGACCACCAAGGAAGTCCAGTGTTGTTTGGAAAAAGTTGGCAATGGCAAACCACCTCTACCTTGATCTGGATGGCCCAGGCTAGCCCGATCTTGTCAGATCTCAGAAGCTAAGCAGGGTTGGCCCTAGTTAGTCCTTGGATGGGAGACCACCAAGGGACATCCAGGGTTGCTACGCAGAGGCAAGCAATGGCAAACCACCTCTGTTGGTCTCTTGCCTTGGAAACCTTACTGGGTTGCCATAAGTTGGTGTGACTGGATGACACTTTACACACACAAGGATTGCCTGCTTCAATATCTACCAACCCTACTTGATGGCACTTTCCACCACCACAATTTACAAAGTCTGCTTGTATGTTTGATATCAGCTGCTTTCTTAAAGCAGTGAGAATCAGAGAAGCTTGAATATTAGAGGTGAAGTCACTTCTCACAAGGTTCCCCCGCCATTTAATGGTGCAGTAAATGGAAATCTGGAAAGGAGCAGCAGTCGTTCGGAGCTGGATAATTGTTAAAAGGCAACTTTCCCCATGACTGCCAAGCACTCTCCAGGGTCCCGTCAGTAAAAGAAGGTATACAGAAAGCCAGGTCCCTAAATAGAGCCATTGTGCTCTTAATTGTGAGGAATTAACAGAAAATGACAGGCGTTCAAAAGTTAAATAAGACGCTTGGCACAAAGCGGGAACGTAGCAGCTCTTCAACTGAAGTAAACGGACCCTAGCCAACCAATTTTGGACATCTTCTTCACCCCAGGGTCCGCAACTTTGGGTGTGGCTAGCTAGTCTCATCGCCGTGGCCTGAGTCCTCTGCAACATCTCAAAAAGATCTCAGGAAAGGTTGGTTCTCATGCTGGCCCCAGTGGAAGACTCCTCCTGCCCTGAGTTCTGAACAAATCCTGGAGAACGTCAGGGAGAGGAAGTGGTCTCTGTTTGAAGCAAGGAAGGGTCAGTCCCCAGAGGAGAAAGGATAGTTTTGTGGGCCCTCTGTAGGGTTGCCAGGTCCCTCTTCGCCACTGGTGGGAGGGTTTTGGGGTGGAACCTGAGGAGGGCGGGGTTTGGGGAGGGGAGGGACTTCAATGCCATAGAGTCCAATTGCCAAAGCGTCCATTTTCTCCAGGTGAACTGATCTCTGTCACCTGGCGATCAGTTGTAAAAGCAGGAGATCTCCAGCTAGTACCTGGAGGTTGGCAACCCTACCATAGCTTATGGTGGTATAAAGTGCCATCGAGTAGCCACTGACTTATGGCAACCTTGTAGGACTTCTGAGGCAAGAAGTGGTTTGCCATTGCCTGGCTCTGTGTGAGGAAACTTCTTGCAGAAGAGTTTCGCCTCTAACCCCTCATGTGTGTGCATGCGCTGTCAAGTCATAGCTGACTTATGGCAACCTCGTAGGCTTTTCAAGGCAACAGATGTTCGGAGGTGGTTTGCCATTGCCTGCCTCTGCGTGGGCTGAGAGAGTTCAGAGAGAACCGTGACTGGCCCAAGGTCACCCTGCAGGCTTCATGGAGAGGAGTGGGGAATCAAACCCGGTTCTCCAGATTATAGAGTCCGCTGCTCTTAACCACTACACCACGCTGGCTCTCCTAACCCCTCTTCCCGATCCCAAAATCGCCTTGTTACAATTCCATCAACTTGTTTGTCTTTTTAAAAAAAAATCAAAGTCTGCCAAGTAATTCAGCCTTAAAATTAAATGCTACAATCACAACGTCCTTTTCTTTAATAGAATTACCATCTGTTTCAAAGCCATGGCAAGCACTTATCTCGTCACGCTACCCTATGGTAAAGTCATCGTTCGCTGGGATAACACTTCTGGGGATGCCCGAGAACCGTCAACATGCGTTTTCGAACGGCTGTATGCAAACTCATCCCACAACTGGAACAAATCCTTCCAACAGCCATTCTGAACTGCGCCTAGGACCTTTCAGAAGCTACCAGCAGGATACTGTGCGGTGTTCGTGAGGCTTAAGATCTTCAGATTGAAATTACTCCAAAGAGATGCAAGCTCTCATTACGGCCAAATTGAAGTTCTAGCAGAGCGGACAAAAAAGGAACAACGTTAAGAATTGCAAATGGCCGGGGCGGACTCTCTAAGGCCTTTGCACATAGGGGGGCAGATTGAGAGTCCATTGCTGCCCCTTTCTTCTCACAACCAGGAATGCTGAGAGTTCATATACATTGCAGGTTATTATTGTCGTTGTTAGCCGCCTTGAGGCCAACTTTGGTTGGGAAAGGGCAGGATGAAAATAAAATAACAACAATAACAACAACAATAAAAGAAGAAGAGTTGGTTTTTTATATGCCGACTTTCTCTACCACTTAAGGGAGAGTCAAACCGGCTTACAATCGCCTTCCCCTCCCAACAACAGACACCGTGTGAGGTAGGTGGGGCTGAGAGAGTGTGACTAGCCCAAGGTCACCCAGCTGGCTTCATGAGGAGTGGGGAAACCAACCCGGTTCTCCAGATTAGAGTCCACCGCTCCAAACCACTACAGCACGCTGGCTCTCTACACAAGAGCAAGAGTCCAGTAGCACTTTAAAGACTAACACAATTTCTGGCAGGGTGTGAGCTTTCATGAGTCACAGCTCATGAATTCACGCCTGAGCTGCAACTCACGAAAGCTCACACCCTGCCAGAAATTGTGTTAGTCTTTAAGGTGCTACTGGACTCTTGCTCTTTTCTCCTGCTACAGACAGACTTACACGGCTACCCATCGTAACAATAATAATAAATAGGTGAGTAGGACCTAGGGGGGATTTTTAGCTAATTGGAAGACATGGAGGATTGCAGGCCTCAACGAGAGCTTCTCTCAAGGTTGCCCCCTCTACACAGAGGGCTAGGGTTGCCAACCTCCAGGTACTAGCTGGAGATCTCCTGCTATTACAATTGATCTCCTGCCAATAGAGATCAGTTCACCTGGAGAAAACGGCCGCTTTGGCCATTGGACTCTATGGCATTGAAGTCCCTCCCCTCTCCAAACCCTGCCATCCTCAGGTTTTGCCCCAGAAACCTCCTGCTGGTGGTGAAGAGGGACCTGGCAACCCTAATCTATGGAGATTTATGTCCTTTATCAATTAGGGGGGGGAACCCTGAAAAAGCCCCCCATTGGTGGTGAGGAGAATAGTTTTGATGTTTCCTGTTGGTCAATTCAGACTGTTTCTTTTCCAAAACCAGAAAGCTCTACCATCTAGCCATCTAGCCATCCATCCATCCATCCATCCATCCATCCATCCATCCATCCATCCATCCATCCATCCATCCTATCATGTTGAGGGCAGCAGGAAAAGAGGAAGACCCAACAAGAGATGGATTGACTCAATAAAGGAAGCCACAGCTTTCAATCTGCAAGATCTGAGCAAGGCTGTCAAAGATAGGACATTTTGGAGGACTTTCATTCATAGGGTTGCCATGAGTCGGAAGCGACTTGACGGCACTTAACACACCTCTATCTCTCTATCATGTTATACCTGCAGATAATAAGCTGGTCCTACAGTATTAATGTGATGAGTTGAAATTGTTTTTCTGCAGAAAAACTGGCCAGATATTGTTATGCGGCATAAGGTTTTTTGTTTTAAATGTTTGTAGCTTGAGCAAAACACGCACCCGTCGTATCTCCTCTAAATATCACTCACTCAACATACCTATTAATTTGGACAAATTAAATTTCCAGTCTTTCTAGCCTGTCAGTCAGAATAATCCAGTAGGAATGAAGAAATTCTGGTGTTGGTTTGGCACCAACTTCTCTTTCTCCGCTTCCTTCCTTAAACTCTTGGGAGAATCAGGGTGTTTTCGCTACTGGCTGCTTTTTTTGGATCTAGAACATCTTGCTTCTAATGCATTCTAGAATCACGCATAAAGCCATTTTTTAAAAAAAGTGCGTTCTCATTCATGTCGGTATTTCGTGAGCATGGGAGGAAATGCAAAAAAACTATTTTTTTTTTCATATCGAACAGCTTTATACAGAATAGACCATGGACTTTATATAGCCTCTGCTTCATATCGGCATAGTGAAGAGGGTGTTTGGTTTGGCTGTGGAAAATCCTGGTTGAAACTGCGGTAGAGCGTCACCATTCATAGGGGGAATCTGTCCATTGCAAATGGCTAGGGTTGCCAACCTTCAGGTGGTGGCTGGAGATCTCCTGGGACTACAACTGATCTCCAGGCGACAGAGATCAGTTCATCTGGAGAAAACGGCCACTTTGGCCATTGGACTCTATGGCATTCTACCCCATTGAAGTCCCCTCCCTCCCCAAACCCTGCCCTCCTCAGGCTCCGCCCCTAAAATCTCCAGGTATTTCCCACCCTGGAGCTGGCAATCCTACAAACAGAGAAAGTCACAAATATTTGGAGGCTGCAAAATAAAGAAATTTCCCACTAATTTTAACAATGCTGTAATTACAATGCTGGTGTAAGAGAAGTAAAAACTAACTGGGGAGCGCATCGCGTGGTCGAACCACAAATAAGTGAAATCATGAATTGCAAATGGCTATGGTCTTCTGTATGTTATCACTCGGGTTGCCAGCTCCGGGTTGGGAAATACCCGGAGAATTTGGGAGTTGAGCCTGAGGAGGGCGGGGTTTGGAGAGGGGAAGGACTTCAGTGCCATAGAGTCCAGTTGCCAAAGTGGCCACTTTCTCCAGGGGAACTGATCTCTGTCGCTTGGAGATCAGTTGTAATAGCGGGATGAAAATATTTCTAAACATTAAAATTTAATTTCAAAAAATTTAATTTCATATTATAATTCCTTATCAAGCTTACCCGACCACCATCTTGTGGTTCAAACATCCAAATCTGTCAGCCTTGTAGGCGCCTGTGACTGCTAACAAGCATATACCTTATTATATAGAGGATCGCAGCAAGTGAATGTGTTGCTGTAGAGACTTGTATGACTCGGATGAACAGTCATTCGATCCCGTCTCTTTATAGTTACTTGATAAGCTTTTGTTTGTTGTAATATGATCAGCTTTTGTTAGTTGTAATATTGCAAGTTTACTTTGTTTACCATGATGAGTCTGTGAACTGGGATTACTTGCCTATGTGAGCATAAGAAAAACAATGTATAAAAATAATAAAAGAAAATTTGTGGCTGCGTGTTGGTATACTGTTTGATAACAGGAGATTTAGCTAACCACCTGGAGGTTGGCAACCCTAGTTATCACTGAGTAAATCTTCCTGTTTCCTGTCTTACCATGCTACATCTCCCAGTAGGCTGTGTTGTTTTTAGCCACTTGCAGGGGTCCCCAACTTTTTTGAGCCTGCGGGCACTTTTGGAATTCTGGCGCAGCGCGGTGGGCGCGACAGCGCTGCAACACAATGGCTGCCGCAGGAGGCGGAGCCAGCCACAAATTGAGTGCTACAGCTTAGCTTCAGTCACACAGTGTAGATTCGTGTGCTGTGGTGGCAAGATAGGTTTCTTTAAAAAAAAAAAAAAATCTGTTGTGAAAAGGAAAGCCCCGGGAATGCCGCAAGCCGTGGGGAGATTCAGTTTCAATGCGGGGACTTTCTGCTCTCCATGTGTGTATGGGAGTGGGGGGGAAATCCCGGTGTGGGACCATTTAAGGGTTTCTCGATGAGAACTCCGATAATGATGACTTTCCTCCAGAAACAGCTTGTCCGCTGCCGCCGATCTTTCCTTGCAATTGACAGATATGGGGGGAAACGTTTGGGGTGCTGCACACTTTTCGTTTAGTTATATATATATATATATATATATATATATATATATATATATATATATATATATATATATATATATATATATATATATATATATATATATATATACTTTTTTATTTTTTTAGCAAAACAAAAAACAAATCAAACAATTACAATAATAAAAAGAAAAATAACAAAAAAATACAAAAGAGTATTGTAATTGTTTGATTTCCCCCCTTTTAACATACAAATCCAATGCCTCTGTGACTGACATAATGCCTTTTTTACTAAGTGATAGGGACCCCAAGGCTACATTGTCAGTGGCAAGATTTGTTTCAATCCTTATATCCCCCCAACACTAGATATATGCTGCTCAAGATCAATTGATCAAGGAGCTTCTAAGGGATAAAAGGAAAGGAAAAGAGTATCAGTTATATAATCTACTTAATATGATCTACATTGCAAGATTATAGATTTCAAAATACCCTTTTGACCCTCCACCCACCATAAAAAAGTGACCCATCACCAGACTTCCGGAGAAGTATCTAAAGAGTTTAAAAATTACTCTATTAACAATAATATTTTTTTAAAAAAGTAAAAACTAATTTCTATAATTCACTAACTAAATTAGTAATATCCGTTTTTTGCCAGTTTATCCCAATATGTGATGGCCTTCATCCATGTTTTTTTTAATTCTTCCATTTCTTTTCCGTGTAGGAATTCTGTTAATTTGGCCATCCTCATATACATCCACAGTTTCTCTCTCCAGTCCCTAATCGTTTAGTTTGTTTAGTTACAAACCTGGACAGTGTACCGCATCAATTAAGTGCTCCCCTAGAATCCCCCGAATCCTCTGCAAAGTTCTTTCTTTCTTTACAAAACTTTTATCCCATTTTTCTGCCCTCACGAGGGCCACCAACAATAAGAATCCTTATGGACTAAAGAAATAAAATTTACAGCCAACCGGTTACTAAGAGAAAATTGATATAAGATGTTCTACCGGTGGTACAAAGGACATTGAGAAGATGGACAAGAATCATAAAGGGAAGTGCTTAGGGTTGCCAACCTCCAGGTACGAGCTGGAGATCTCTTGCTATTACAACTGATCTCCAGCTGATAGAGATCAGTTCCCCTGGAGAAAATGGCCTCTTTGGCAATTGGACTCTATGGTATTGAAACTGAAGTCCCTCCCCTCCCCAAACACCGCCCTCCTCAGACTCCGCCCCAAAAACCTCCCGCCGGTGGTGAAGAGGGACCTGACAACCCTAGAAATGCTGGAATCGCAAAAAGACAGACGGTACTTTTTACCATACGTGGTGGACGTGCAAAAAAAATAAAGAAGTACTGGAAAGAAATACATGCCGAAATTCAGAAAATTTCAACGGGCACACTTTTTGTGGAAGCCAAATATACGTTATTGGGCATTTCACCAAAAAATATTCTAAAAACTCTGGAAGAATTGTTCAGATATATGATAACGGCGGCCAGAGTTATATAGCAAAAAAAACATTCAAATAATTGTGAGGAAAATTGAATGTCTGTTATTCATGTATGTGTGTAAAGTGCCGTCAAGTCGCAGCCGACTTATAGTGACCCCTTATGGGGTTTTCAAGACAAGAGACTAACAGAGGTGGTTTGCCAGTGCCTCCCTCTGCACAGCAACCCTGATATTCCTTGGTGGTCTCCCATCCAATTGCTAACCGGGGCCGACCCTGCTTAGCTTCTGAAATCTGACAAGATCAGGCTATCATACTAATCTTTAAAAAGTGCCGTGATTATGTATGCATAGTATACGTGTAGTGAAATGGTTATAAAAGAAACAAAACCTTAAATTTGGAGGGGGCATTCATAAATATATAATAATTAGTAATATTGCAAGTGGTTTTATCTGCTATATGCTATATTTTATTTTGTAATAATGCTTAATCTCAAAACCATGTTTAACAAGTGTTATATAGAATACCTATGAATTGTTTCAAGTTTAATGGAGGTGAATGATCACTGTTAAACTGTTATTACTAAAATATTGAATTTTGTTATTGTGTATTGCATAGAATACTATTGTCTGCTATAGTTTTGACTTTAATATAGATGTAATGATTGTAATCGTAACTGCAGTTTAAGATTTGACTTTTTAAAATCTATTTTTATTTTTTGTGTACTGATCTTTCTACATCTTCTTTTTTATATATGCATATTTCTGATAACAAAAAAAATTATAAAAAGCAAGGGACACCAAGTTGGCATCACCATTTAAAACATACATGATAAAATCACACTTTAAAACCACTAACATCAACCCCCTCCAAACACACATTAAAATAATTTAAAAACAGATTGAAAAAGAGTTAAAACACATACAAAAACATTAAAACGGTTAAGAAAGAGGAATTGTTGAGGGGGATGCCAAACGAGACCCCCCAAAAAAGTCTGCATCCGCTGGCGGAAGATGGCTACAGGAGGAAACAGAGGAATCTCCCCTGGGGAGAGAATTCCAGAGCTTTGGTGCCATGACCAAGAAGGCCCTCTCCCGGGTTGCCACTGCCCTGATCTCAGAAGGCGGGGGCACCCAAGGCAGGACCTCCAAAGATTATTGTGGTTGTGGGGTGGGTTCGTTGATGGACAAGTCAATATAGAAATGGTTTCTTGGAGGCATAAAGTTTGAAAACTACTGGTTGAAGGACGTAGTGGCTACGATGGACGTTATCAGATGACTTCCAAAGGCTGGTGGCGGTGTGGCGGTCTGTTTCCAATGCTAATGCATTATGCAACACTTTAAGAGGGCATTCCTAAGCTCTGAGGCCAAAAGAGCTTGAGCTGGCAAGACTGGCATGGACACCGGCGTTGGGCCGGGCACGCTGGCGTACCTGGACTGCCATGGCAGTGAGGCCCTGGGATGCTCGCTCACGCTGTCCTCCCGGGGGGTGTTCTGGGGGTGGAACTGCTGGTAGGCAGCTTCCTAAACCCTTCCAGCCTGGGAACACCCTCCTCCGCCTCGGTGGTGCTGCGCCAGGTTTTTGCTGGTGCAGCATCGCTTTAGTCAATGGGACTCCCCCCCCCATTTTTATTTTTAGCTGCGAAACAGGCCATTTCTTCAGATACAAAGGTAGTGCTTAAACTGGTTTATAAGTCTTGTTTGAGTCTATTAGTAGAAATAATTTTTTTTAATGTAGTTTCCGCCTGCTCGTCACTTCTGATAAGGGGATTTCCTGGTCTTTGGAAGAAAAAGGAACTTGCGCTCTTCTAAACTTGAGACAGAGCAGTGGCGTGTGTGACAGCAAGAAAGAGAAACTAGTTTCCTTGAACGTTTTCTTGGCATTTTTTTTTTAATTTCAAGAAGATATTTTATTGGTCCAGCCACTGCAAAATATACCAATGTCCAAAAGGCAGGACTGAAGCTGGCACAGCTTCATCTTGGGCAACAAACAAACAAACATTAGATTCAAATATAGGAGAAGAGTTGGTTTTTATGTGCCGGCTTTCTCCACCATTTAAGGAAGAATCAAACCCGCTTACAATCGCCTTCCTTTCCCCTCCCCACAACAGACACCCTGTGAGGTAGGTGGGGCTGAGAGAGTTCGCAGAGAACTGTGACTAGCCCGAGGTCACCCAGATGGCTTCAGGTGGAGGAGTGGGGACTTGAACCCAGTTCTTTAGATTAGAGTCCGCCGCTCACGTGGAGGAGTGGGGAATCAAGCCCAGTTCTCCAGATCAGAGTCCGCCGCTCATATGGAGGAGTGGGGAATCAAAGCCGGTTCTCCAGATTAGAGTCCGCCGCCCCAAACCACTGCTCTTAACCAGTACACCACGCTGAATTCACATCGCACCCCAAAAAGAAGTCAAAAGGGGGAAAAAGTATTCTCCTCCCCTCTCAGCTCTGCAACATCCGTTTAAATACATTAAGACCACATTGCTATAAAAAAATGATAAAAATATAAATTCTAGTATCAGAGGAAAAACTCAATCTTTGATTTTTTTTTCATGGTATGTTTTGATGAAGCCTTTAACCGCTGACAGCTGAATTTGGGGTCAGCGAGGCCAGGCCTGTGAATGTACCCAAGTTTTCTTGGGTGGTGCTTTTCCCCCATTTCTTTTTCCCCTGGAGAGTTTGTGTCTATGCACGCACACGTGCGCACGGCCTCTTGTGCACGGCGCGCACAAAAGGAACTTGTTCTCTGCTTCCGTGCAGCCGACAGAGGCAGGGCGCTGCTGTCTTCGGTTCCCTGGAAGTTGGCGGCCGTCCATGGCTTGTAAACTGCCTCCTGACGTCAGGGCACGCACGGCTGACAGCGGTACAACAGGAGGGAGGTTTTTCGACCGGACAAGCTGCTGAAAACCGAGCATCGGTTCTGATAATCTTTGGCTGCGCTTGAGAGGAGCTGCAGTGAAAGAAATGGATTGGCTAATGACAGAAATAATGGGCCGGTTCTTGATAATGTTGCATGTAACAGAGAAGTGGAGGGTTTTTTTTGGTTTGAATTTGAGGTTGTTTTTTTTAAACTCACCATTTCCTACTCTGCATCGTTCCATTTGCTTTGCTAGAGATAAGAGTAGAATCTAAAATGTGACATTTTGATACGCTTGACTTTTTTTGGCACTGTTGAAGCAATCTGTTGGGACTGGGTTTTTTTTTTACACGCAGCGCTTGAGAGAATGAGGTTAGCCATGCAGTATCTAAAACTACTTTTATATGCTGACTTTCTCTCCCACTTAAGGGAGAATCAAACCGGCTTACAGTCTTCTTCCCTCCCCGCAACAGACACTCTGTGAGGTAGGTGGGGCTGAGAGAGCTCTAAGAGAGCTGTGACTGGCCCAAGGTCACCCAGCTGGCTTCAGGTGTAGGAGTGGGGAAACAAATCCGGTTCACCAGATTCGCCTCCGCCGCTCATGTGGGGAATCAAACCCGGTTCTCCAGATCAAAGTCCACCGCTCCAAACCACCACTCTTAACCACTACACCACGCTGGTGTATATGCAATTAACTTTGCTTTTATTAGGAATCCTTTTTTAATCTCTTTTACCTTTCGTGTTACCTGGCTTGCACCTAAAGTTTCATTCTGGTGACCTGTAAGTGGTGAAAGTTGGGTGTGTGTTGTGCTTAACGTTGCCAGGTCCCTCTTTGCCACCAGCAGGAGGTTTTTGGGGTGGGGCCTGGGGAAGGCAGGGTTTGGGGAAAGGAGGGACTTCAATGCCATAGAGTCCAATCGCCAAAGCGGCCATTGGTTGTCAACCCTAGTTGTGCTGTGTTGAAAAGCTAAGCCAGAGGTTCCCAAACTGTGCTCCAAGGAGCACTTGGTGCTCCGCGAAACATCTCCATGAAAAGATTGGAAAGCAAAATACTACTGTCATTCAATTTAATATATGGGTGCTAGGTGAAAATTAGTGCTCCGTGATGAATTTCTCTCCTGAAAAGTGCTCCATGACTCAAAAAGTTTGGGAAACTCTGAGCTAAGCAAATTTAAATAGTTTGCATGTTGAAAGATTAGTGTTTTTAGAAAGCAGAAGGCTTGCCAACCTCCAAGTGGGGCCTGGAGATTTCCAGGAATTAACAACCAATCTCCAGGTGATAGAGATCAGTTCCCCTGGAGAAAATGGCTGCTTTGGAGGGTGGACTCTATGGCATTATACCTTTTTGAGGGCCATTCCCTCCCCAAATCCTTCCCTCCCCGAGGTCCACCCCCAAGCTGGGTTGCCAACCTCCAGGTGGGCCCTGGAGATCTCCTGGAATTACAATTAATCTCCAGATGGTAGAGTTAATTTCCCCTGGAAAAAATGGCTGCTTTGGAGGGTAGTCTCAATGACATTATACCTCCCCCTCCCCAGGGAGTTTAGAGTCACTGGAGGTAATGATCGGTAATTGGGTACAAAAACACTCCAAGCTAGCCCCTGGCATACAAAGCGAGAAAATGTTCCGAACGTATTAAATATGCAAGGGCCATATTTAACATACAGTGATGCTGTAAAAGAAAATCATAGAGTTGGAAGGGGCCATAGAGGCCATCTAGTCCAACCCCTTGCACAATGCTGGATCAGCCTAGAGCATCCCTGACAAGTGTTTGTCCAGCCTCTGTTTAAAGACTGCCAGTGAGGTGGAGCTCACCACCTCCCTAGGTAGCCGATTCCACTGTTGAACAACTCTTACTGTAAAAAAAAAATTATTTCTAATATCCAGCTGGTACCTTTCTGCCCACAATTTAAACCCATTATTGTGTGTCCTGTCTTCTTCTGCCAACTGTGGAGGGAAATCATATCAGCGTTTTTTGGATCACTGTTAGCGAAGCGCCCCTTTAGCCTTTTAAGTCTCGATCATTCTGCTTCAGATTTAGTAATCACCGGATTCTCTTTGTAACTGATTGGTCGCCGAGACTGTCTTTGATTATTGTCCTTCTGTGCCGAAAGCCCGGCCGCTTCCACTACGAGAGGAACAGTATCCCACTGCCAAGATCAACATTTTAAAAAAGGAATGGTTTGTAAATTTGTTGTCCCGGTAGCAGTGGGAGGGTCAAAACAAACGTATAAAATCTCTGGGCCGGTCAATGAAAATAAGAACTCGTTGTAGCAAGCTCCCCTGAAGGTGCCGGTATGGTGAACCCCTTCCTTGTGTTTTTAACATAGATTGCTAATTTAAAAGTTTTTGGCGCTGTGTTTTATATCCTGTGCTTCCTCATATCGTAAGAACATAAGAAAGGCCACGCTGGATCAGACCCAGGCCCATCAAGTCCAGCAGTCTGTTCACACAGTGGCCAACCAGGTGCCTCTAGGAAGCCCACAAGACTATCGCAGCAGCACCATCCTGCCTGTGTTCCAAAGCACCTAATATAACAGGCCTGCTCCTTTGATTCTGGAGATACTAGGTATGCATCATGGCTAGTATCCATTTGAACTAGTATCCCTGTCCTCCATTAGAACATAAGAAAGGCCCTGCTGGATCAGACCCAGGCCCATCAAGTCCTGCAGTCTGTTCACACAGGGGCCAACCAGGTGCCTCCAGGAAGCCCACAAACAGGACGACGGCAGCAGCACCATCCTGCCTGTGCTCCACATCACCTAATATAATGGGCATTCTCCTCGGATCCTGGAGAGAATAGGGGCAGGGAGTTCCACAATTTGACTATGCGTTGTGTGAATAAATACTTCCTTTTGTCTGCTTTGAATCTCTCACCCTCCAGATTCAGCAGATGTCCCCACATTCTGGTATTATGAGAGAGGGAGAAAAGCTTCTCCCTGTCTACTCTCTCCAGACCATGCATAATTGTATAGACCTCTATCGTGCCTCCCCTGTAACCGCCTCTTTTCCAAGCGTAAAAAAAACTCCATCAATTTTGTTGAAAAATTTACTCATTAAAAAAAAAGTTGCTTCAGGGATTAGGGGCCCTGAACTTTAAATTTCATTAGTTTCATAGTAGATCCGCCACTGATTACAACTGATCTCCAGGCGACAGAGATCAGTTCACCTGGAGAAAATGGGTGCTTTTGGCAATTGGATTCTATGGCATTGTCCCCCATTGAAGTCTCTCCCCTCCCCAAACCTTGCCTTCCTCAGGCTCCACCTCCAAATTCTCCAGGTATTTCCCAATCCGGGGCTGGCAACCCTAGGTGTATATAAAAAAGAGAGAGATGTGTTTCGTTTGACATTCCCTCAATGAGCCCTCCTTCCTAACTGATGTTTTTATGTTTTGTATGTATTTCAACTCTTGTTTTTTGCTTGTTTTAATGATGTGTGTTTGGCGGGTTTTTATTTTATTTTAATGGTTTTATAATGTGATTTTTTTATCACGTGTATTTTAAACTGTTCGCCATCTTGCTGCCCTTTGTGAGGGTGGAAAGGCGAGATACTTTATCTTATTTCCTTACAAAACCCTGCAACATCGACTGTTCTCGTTTGCCGCCTCTTACACCGCACAAAAGAAACGTTCGTCCCAGATTTAAGGCCTGCCTTTTCATAACACAAAATGCGCTCTGACCCTCTGAATTCTGCCGCAGCGGAATAGGGTCGACGATCGCGGTATAGGAATTCGACGCAGCAGGGCGGTGGAGGAGTGGAAGAATCTGACCCTTGTCGTCTCGGAGCTCTCCTGTTGCGTCGCCGAGATAAGTCCCCCGCAACAAAGTGCTTTCAGATAACCTTTTGCATCATTAGGTGTGCATGGGGTGTAAAGATAAGCACCCAGCAAATGGGGCTGGAAGAAATCTCGCTTGCCTGGCGCTGAATGCTCACCAGCACTCAGTTCTTTGGGCTGAGTATCTGTTGTTGTTCAGGCGAGGCGCAAAGCATTTGATATTGGAAGGCACCCTTGCGGAGTCTTTACGGTCTCTTAAGTCAGCTAGGCTTGTCAGGCCAGAGGAGAAACTGGGAATGCTGTGATCGGTGGTCTTCTTGTTATTCTGTTAATTCAGCTATCAAGCAAGGGGGGGGTCCTGATTCCAATCTAGAAGATGTAGGGGTAAGCTTCCCTCCCCTGCATCATTTTCCCAATCTAAACCATCCTCTGGAAGCAGGTATTTGTCCCTTTGGGGAAAACTACAAGTACTGATATGGGTATGTTTTCCCCAACAGGAAAAATAGCATCTCCCGGGGGCCACTTAGATTGGGAAAACGTCATGGGCTGCTTAAATCCCCCAGTGCAAATGGACTCAGTAGAACGGGGTGGGGAACCTTTTTTCCGCCAAGGGCCATTTGGATATTTATAACATTGTTCGCGGGCCATACAAGATTATCAGCTTAAAAATTAGCCAACCAAGCCCCAAGCAGGCAGCTGCCCCAGATGACCCCCCTCGGCGTAGCAAGCAGGCAGGCATCCAACTGGTGGCGCACTCGCCCACCTGGTGGCACAGGATGGTCTATTGCACCAGCCGGGCGTAGCCGTCCAGCTGCATGCCATAGTTGCTCCTGCTCCGCATGGTCGGGGCCGGATTCTACAGCCGGGTCCTGCTACCTCCGCCTGCAGGGATGAAATAAGGACACACTGGCCAAGAACTCGCCCCTGCGCATTCTGGCTCTGCCTCCTTTAACCCATCCATTGTCGCCACTTCCGCCCCCAGCCCTCTTGTACAGAGGGAATATATTTCTCCATGGCCCGGGTGGGAAAGGGTTAACAGTTTCTTGGGCGGTCCTAGCAGCTCCATAGCTAACAACTCTCCTGCAAGGGGAAAAAAGGGTTCCTTTTCTCAGCAAAACAAACTCATATCTGCCTTGAATAGAGGCTATTCCTGTCCGCGGGACGGGGCCGATCACCAGTCTTAGATCCTTCAGAGCTAGAGATCTGCCAGGACCCACGAAGGGCCAGACCAAATGATTTTGTGGGACTTAAAAGGCCCCCGGGCCTGATGTTCCCCACCCCTGCAGTAGAAGAAGAAGAAGAGTTGGTTTTTATATGTCGACTTTCTCTGCCACTTAAGGGAGAATCAAACCGGCTTACAATCACCTTCCCCTCCCAACAACAGACACCCTGTGAGGTAGGTGGGGCTGAGAGAGCTGTGACTAGCCCAAGGCCACCCAGCTGGCTTCATGTGTGTAGGAGTGGGGAAACAAATCCGGTTCACCAGATTAGCCTCTGCAGCTCCTGTGTAGGAGTGGGGAATCAAACCCACCGTTCTTAACCACTACACCACGCTGGCTCTCTTTTTTTAATGCACAATTTCCATGTGCTTATGTGAAACTTTCATAATGGGACTCTTCTAATAAAACCCATGATACTCCATGTTGAACAACTGATCAAATATATCCAGAGTTCAGTCAAGGCGCTTTGGACATCCTTTGGACTAGTTCATTCCTTTCTTGTTCTTCAACTCTGTTCTGCAGTAGAGAGGAGGAGGAGGAAGAGTTGGTTTTTATATGCCGACTTTCTCTACTGCTTAAGGCAGAATCAAACCAGCTTAAAATCACCTTCCCTTTCTCCCCCCCCCACAACAGACACCCAGTGAGGTAGGTGGGGCTGAGAGAGCTCTAAGAGAGCAGTGACTAGCCCAAGGTCACCCAGCTGGCTTCATGTGGAGGAGTGGGGAGTCAAACCTGGTTCTCCAGATAGGAGTCCGCCTCTCCAAACCACCGCTCTTAACCACCACACCACGCTGGTCCCTGGAACAGCCTCCCTGCGGGGATGCGCCTGGCCCCCTCACTTTCGATCTTTAGAAAGCAGCTGAAGATGGTTTTATTTAGGACTGCATGTGATTAAAGCAGCTGTAAAGTGTGATTTCAGGTTTTAGTTTTATGCTTTTGAGTGAATGTATTTTATTAATATTGTAAGCCGGCTTGAGCTCCGTAAGGAAGAAAGCCAGCTAATAAATATTTTAAAACAAACAAATAAATATGCCCTCCTTTAAAGTATCCTCAGTATTGTTCACCATTAGGGTTGCCAACCTCCAGGTAGGAGCTGGAGATCTCCTGCTATTACAACTGATCTCCAGCCAATAGTTCCCCTGGAGAAAATGGCCGCTTTGGCCATTGGACTCTATGGCATTCTCTGGACTCTAAGTCCCTTCCCTCCCCTCCTCAGGCTCCGCCCCAAAAACCTCCCGCTGATGGCAAAGAGGGACCTGGCAACCCTATTCACCATCCTTGCAAACAATCTTAAAATGTCAGTGGGGGCATGCAGAATGATTTTGATTTGCAAATTGGCGTCGTGGCATGCTGTCGTCGATGCATGGGGGGGGACTTTTTTATAAATAAAAAGGACGCATCCTTCGCATTCGGACGGTGCAGTTTTGAAAACGGACTGGTGGAAAGAGCTGAGGCCAAAGACCGTCCTGGCGGGGGAGAATTCTGCCTCCACAAAGAAAACAAGTCGCTGCCTCTTCAGTCCTCCCCGCCTTTTTGCTTCGAGTAGCGGCAGCTGTTGGCCAAAGCCTCTCTCCCTCTCCCCCCCGTTTTTTAAAGGAACTTCCTTTTTTGCAGCACTAGTTGCAAAAATCAGGGCCTGCGGAGGGAGCCAGAAGCAAAATATGTGGCTTGCAAAGCCCAGGAAGGCGTGGCTTTGGCCACGGCCAGGGTTTGGCATGGTTGTGTCCCTGATAACGGTGCGTAGCTCTCCTTTGCGGGGAACAAGATGCAGGGTGGCTTTCCTTGAGGAGAGTCACTGTCCTTGAACGACTGAAAGTATTGGCTGGTGGGGGGAGTCACTATCTACCAAATAAGAAAAAGAGAAGAAGAGTTGGTTTTTACATGCTGACTTTCTCTACCACTTAAGGAAGAATCAAACCGGTTTACAATCACCTTCCCTTCCCCTCCCCAGAACAGGCATCCTGTGAGGTAGGTGAGGCTGAGAGAGCCGTGACTAGCCCAAGGTCACATGAACACATGACGCTGCCTTCTACTGAATCAGACCCTAGGTCCATCAGAGTCAGTATTGTCTAATCCAACCGGCTCTCCAGGGTCTCAGGCAGAGGTCTTTCACATCACCTACCTGCCTAGTCCCTTGAACTGGAGATGCCGGGGATTGAACCTGGGACCTTCCGCATGCCGAGCCTCACCCCCTCCCCAGTCACCCGGCTGGCTTCTTGTGTACGAGTGGAGAAACCAACCCGGTTCTCCAGATTAGGGTCCACCGCTCATGTGGAGGAGTGGGGAACCGAACCCAGTTCTCTAGATCAGAGTCCACCGCTCCAAGCCACCGCTCTTAACCGCTACACCACGCTGGCTCTCAACAGCATTTTCTTTTTAAAGGCCACGGTTGTTTATGCATGCAGCTGCCTCTCTGGGATCAGGCCTCCTGCCGCTTGCTTGCTTAGCCTCCTTGTTGGCTTTGAAAAGGAAGAATTAACTAAATATAGGCTCTTGGAGTTGTAAAAACACACCACTTGTGGGAAGACCAAGCACAGGTTGGGGCTTCTTCAAAGCTGAATAACTTTTCACGTTGCCTGTGTCCCCTTTGTTCCTTTTAAAAAACAAATTCTGATTTCTGTTGATGTAGAAATAACAGCTTTGTCCGGAAACTATTCTTTCCTTATTTTAGCCACGAGAGCCAACGTGGTATAGTGGTTAAAGTTAGGGTTACCAACCTCCAGGTACTAGCTGGCGATCTCCCGCTATTGCAACTGACCTCCAGCCGATAGAGATCAGTTCCCCTGGAGAAAACGGCCACTTTGGCAATGGGACTCTATGGCATGGAAGTCCCTCCCCTTCCCAAACCCTGCCCTCCTCAGGCCCCACCCCAAAAACCTCCCACCGGTGGCAAAGAGGGACCTGGAAACCCTAGTTAAAGTGTTGGACTAGGGTCTGGGAAACCCAGGTTCGAATCCCTGCTCTGCCATGGAAGCATCTTGGGCCGGTCACACACCCTAAGCCTAACTTACCTCGCAGGGTTGTTGTGAGGGTAAACTCGAGGAGAGGAGAAAGGTGGGCTATAAATAAAGTAATTAAGTAAATAAATAAAAACAATCATCCTAAAACAAGCTGTAGAAATTAACATAAGAACATAAGAAAAGCCCTGCTGGATCAGACCCAGGTCCATCAAGTCCAACAGTCTGTTCCCACAGTGGCCAACCAGGTGCCTCCACGAAGCCCACAAGCAAAACGACTGCAGCAGCATTATCCTGTCTGTGATCCACAGCACCTCATATAATAGGCATTCTCCTCTGATCCTAGAGAGAATAGGTATGCATCATGACTAGTATCCATTTTGACTAGTAGCCATGGATAACCCTCTCCTCCATGAACATGTCCACCCCCCCTCTTAAAGCCATCCAAGTTGGCAGCCATCCCCACATCCTGGGGCAGGGAGTTCCACAATTTAACTATTTGTTGTGTGAAGAAAGACTTCCTTTTATCAGTTTTGAATCTCTCCCCCTCCAGCTTCAGATGACCCTGCGTTCTGGTATTATGCGAGAGGGAGAAAAGCTTCTCCCTGTCCACTTTCTCCAAACCATGCATAATTTTACAAACCTCTATCATGTCTCCCCTTAGCCGCCTTCTTTTCAAGCTAAACATCCCTAAGCGTTTTAACCGCTCCTCATAGGGCAGTTGCTCCAGTCCCTTGATCATCAAATCGGGATTTGTTTCCAAACTAATGGTACACTTGGGAATTGAACGGCATGTAGTGCTATTGAGGGGGAAAGGTAACTTTGGAATTATTCTACAGCAGGCCTATGTTAATTTTTAAAAAATCTGTTTGTTTCATGATATTCCATACATGAGACTACATAATACATAACATATAATAAGGTAAGATTTGACAATCTAAACAAGATCCAATATCTCTTTTTTCTTTACTAATCCTTTAGATGTATTTCTATTCCAAAAGGTAATGCAGGGCTTGTACAAAACTTTTCTTGTGCGTATCGGTCTCCATCCCAGAACTTCCTATATGCAGATATTTTCCCCATTAACACAGGTTTCTGTTCACTGTCACAAGTCTACAAACTGTTTCATACGCTCACATGAGATGACTTCCTTCCTGGAATTAAAGGCCCCCATCCAGTTGCCGTCGTGGCAACTAGCCACGTGCAACAACGGGTGGAGATAGAGGCAGCCGTGCATTAACATTCTCATAAACAAGCGCATGCACCCATTTGGGGGAGCGCCGCAGCAGCATGTGTGTGCTCAGCTATTTGCAGAAAGTGTGGATGTGTGTGGATCTCTTTTTTGCTGAATCAGGGCGGGGGGGGGGGAATCATCTGGAAATATAGAGATTGTTCGCCCTCCTTGTTGGTAAACATTATCTGCAAGATCCGCTGGTAACATTTTGTGCACCCCACCCCAAGATGATATATCTAAAATGAGTTTCCTGCCTTGAGATCCCGTATTGCATCATTATTTGCTCAGGCATATCCTTCTCTTTTCCTCCCCCTTTTCGGCGAGGTATTGAGGCTGAACAGGCCCCACTGAAGAAAAATCTTTGCAATGTGTAGGGTTGCCAACCTCCAGGTACTAGCTGGAGACCTCCTGCTATTACAATTGATCTCCAGCCAATAGAGATCAATTCCCCTGGAGAAAATGGACGCTTTGGCAATAGGACTCTATGGCATTGAAGTCCCTCCCCAAACCCCACCCTCCTTAGGCTCCGCCCCAAAAATCTCTCGCCGGTGGCAAAGAGGGACCTGGCATCCCTAGCAGCGGACGCTAATCTGGTGAATTGGATTTGTTTCTCTCTCCCGTATCAGAGGAGTATGCCTATTATATTAGGTGCATTGGAACACAGTCAGGAAAAATGCTGCTGCAGTCACCTTGTTTGTGGGCCTCCACATGAGTGGCAGATGCTAATCTGGTGAACTGGGTTGGTTTCCCCACTCCTACGCATAAGGCCAGCTGGGTGACCTTGGGCTAGTCACAGCTCTCTCAGCCCCACCTCCTTCACAGGGTGTCTGTTGTGGGGAGGGGAAGGGAAGGTGATTGTAAACCGGTTTGATTCTCCCTGAAGTGGTAGAGAAAGTCGGCATATAAATACCAACTCTTCTTCATCATCATCATCCACCCCCCACAGGGAGGTTAGCAAACCTAGCGCCATAAGCTACCTTGCAAGTAATTTTATGGAGAGTGCACGATATAAATACTTTAAATATATAGTTTTTGCTTATCTGTTCCTAATGGTAATTAGACTAAATTTAAGGTTAATTCCTACCTTCCAGGGTATGAAATAATTATTTCTTAGGCTAGGTTTGGCAAGGGACTTCTTCTTCTTCCTAGCAAAAGTTTATTGGCAGCGTCCTTGGTGTCTGATTTTCAGAAACCAATACGCTTACCTTGCCTTCTACAGTGCCGGAGCTTCTGTTCTGAACCTTTGCCCAGAGAGACTGGCGCAACTGCACAATTGCTGGTTGCTTGAGTCGAACCGCTGAGGTTTTCTCCGGAGAGCTGCCTCCTGGAGCTGACCCATCAGCCGGCCGAAACCAGCTCCCTCGTTCCCCGTAGGAGAGCAGGCTGGCAGGAGGCCGTCTGGAGGCTCAGGGCCCTGGCGTTGGATGGTTTCAAATAGGTGAGAAGAGGCCGGCCCTCGCCACAAACTTCTGCTGTGCTTTTTTCCTCTATTAATAGCAAATGGTTTATTTTGGCATCGGGAGGTTTTTAAGTGACTAAGTTGACCAGCGCTGTGGAGACTGAAGCCCTCTGTTTGTTTCACCGGAGAATAGCGTGAGGCATGAATAGCGGGCATAGAGTCGCTCCCCTCTGCCCCTTTCCACCCCTGCCAACTTTGGCCGACTTCAAGCTCGGACTGGAATGTGACCACACGTTGGGAGGGTGACGGTAACCTCGGGTCTTACTCACATAACAAAGTTGGTCCAGGAGTTGCAGACAAAATTGCTCCGTCAAACTCTGAGAATCCCAAGAGGGCTTTTTTTTTTCAAAGGGAAGGAGGGGTAGAGCATCTGCTTGGCATGCAGAACGTCCCAGGTTCAATCCCCGGCATCTCCAGTTAAAAGGGTAGTAGTAAGAGGAGGAGGAGGAGTGGGTTTTTATATGCCGACCTTCTCTACCACTTAAGGAAGAATCAAACCGGCTTACAATCACCTTCCCTTCCCCACAACAGACACTTTTTTTTATATATAAAATTTTTATATTGTTTTTTCATACATTCGATACAATCAATTAACATTACCCCCACAACAGACACCTTGTGAGGCAGGTGGGGCGGAGAGAGCTCTAAGAGAGCTGTGACTAGCCCAAGGTCACCCAGCTGTCTTCATGTGTACGAGTGGGGGAAACCAAACTGGTTCACCAGATTAGCTTCTGCCGCTCACATGGAGGAGTGGGGAATCAAACCTGGTGTGCTGGCTAGCTGCCAATGCTCCGGTCTCCACTTGCAGGGTCTCTGAGATACTGCTCCAGGCGGTTGGCAGCAGCAGGGAGAGGGTAAAGCAGAGTCCAAAGAACAAGTCCATTTGTCAAAGCCAGAAATCAGAGTCCAGTACTTGCCAAATCAGAGTTACAGTTTGCAGTCCAGGTAGCCGGTCCAAGGTCGAGGGTCATGAAGAGTCAGAGGTCCAAACAGCCAGTCCAAGGTCTAAAGGCACAGAGAGTGGTTCAGGCGTGGGAGGCAGCAGGTTGCTCAGGTTTGCATTGCTTCCTCGACCCTGGGCTGTTCAGCTGAGGCTTTTCTGGCATCTGGCTTCTCTGTCAGTCCTCCTCCTGCGAGGACTCACTGTTCTGCTGCTGTGCCACGCCTGTAGGCTTCCAGCCGGGCACTATGTCTTTTAGCCACCAGTGCCTTTCTCTGCTGCTGCCTCCACCTGTCAGCCTTTGCTGCCTTAGTAGCTTGAGGGCTCACCGCTGGGCCACTGGGTCCAGGCTCTGAGCAGGATGGGGTTGGTTCTGCCATGGCTTCTGACTTCAAGTCTTGTGCCTGCTCTGGAGGGTCACCAGCTTCAGGGCTGTCAGCCTCCTCGCCAGGCTGTGCTGAACCAGGCCCCACTTCAGGCTGCGATGTCGGAGGCAGCTCCATTGGGGCTGAATTCTCCCGGCAGAGTTCCTCCTCTGAGGAGGACCCGTTCTCCAGGGACTGCCCCATGGCACCTGGTTCTCCAGATTGGAGTCCACCGCTCCAAACCATCGCTCTTAACCACTACACCACGCTGGTCTCTCCACTCTGGCTCGAGTAGTAGGTGATGTAAAAGAACTCTGCCTGAGACCCCGGAGAGCTGTGGAGAGGGGCTCAGTGGTAGAGCATCAGCTTGGCATGCAGAAAGTCCCAGTGAGTCAGATGCAACTTGACGGCACGCTTTCCCTTTTAACAGGACTGATCTCTGTAGTCTGGAGATCAGTTGTAAGTCCAGGGGAGGGGAGGGCAGCGTGGTGTAGTGGTTAAGAGGGGTGGTTTGGAGCGGTGGACTCTGACCTGGAGAACCGAGTTCGATTCCCCACTCCTCCACGTGAAGCCAGCTGGGTGACCTTGAGCTAGTCACAGCTCTCTTAGAGCTCTCTCAGCCCCACCTAACTCACAGGGTGTCTGTTGTGGGGAGGGGAAAGGTAATTGTAAGCCGTTTTGATTCTTCCTTAAGTGGTAGAGAAAGTTGGCATATAAAAAACCAACTCTTCCTCCTCCTCCTCCTCCTCCTCCTCCTCTTCTTTTCAGGCCCCATGGGGAAGTTAGCAAACCTAGTCCCATAAGCTGCCTTGCAAGTAATTTTATGGAGAGTGCATGATATAAATACTTTAAATACATAGTTTTTGCTTATCTGTTCCTAATGGTAATCAGACTAAATTTAAGGTTAATCCTACCTTCCAGGGTATGAAATAATTATTTATTAGCTAGGTTTAGCCAGGGAGTTTATATGAAATCTCTGCACGTGCCTTTAAAACACTCCTGTAACCCTCTCCTTTAAATTAATCTCCACTCCAGACTTTTGGTACAAGTCTTCTGTCAGGTTATTTTGTGGTGCTTTGGTAGTTAATTAAAAAAACTGAGCCAAAGGTTGCAATCGAAAAGGTATCTGCGCTATTCTTGTGGAAAAGTAATTGTAAAGGCATGTAGAAAAGTAGCTGTGTAGGCATGTTAAAGCACGCATGGTTGTTCAGTCAGACTGCCTGGACACAGGGAAGATACTGTGGGGTTATCTTCCAGCTTTCTGCAGCTACTTCTTCGGCATATTGTTTGCCGCCTAGGGTTGCCAGCTCCGGGTTGGGAGATACCTGGAGATTTGGGGGTGGAGCCTGAAGAGGGCGGGGTTTGGAGAGGGGAGGGACTTCAATGCCATAGAGCCCAATTGCCAAAGTAGCTATTTTATCCAGGGGAACTGATCTCTGCCGCCCCAAACCCCTTCCATCCTATGCCAGAACTAAACTGAATTGTGTCCCCCCCCCCCATTGATGTCATTCCCAGTCAGTGGGAGAGCCAGCGTAGTGTAGTGGTTAAGAGTGGTGGTTTGGAGCGGTGGAGTCTAATCTGGAGAACCGGGTTTGATTCCCCACTCCTCCACATGAGCGGCGGAGGCTAATCTGGTGAACTGGATTTGTTTCCTACACACGAAGCCAGCTGGGTGACCTTAGGCTAGTCACAGCTCTCTCAGAGCTCTCTCAGCCTCACCTACCTCACAGGGTGTCTGTTGTGGGGAGGGGAAGGGAAGGTGATTGTAAGCCAGTTTGATTCTGCCCTAAGTGGTAGAGAAAGTCAGCATATAAAAACTAACTCTCCTCCTCCTCCTCCTCCTGACCTGCTGCTTTCTCTGTTTTGTGTGTTACAGAAGAAGGAGCAGGAGTTGGTTTTTATATGCCAACTTTCTCTACCACTTAAGGGAGAATCAAACCGGCTTACAATCACCTTCCCTTCCCCTCCTCAGAACAGACACCCAGTGATTTAGGTAGGGCTGAGAGAGCTGTGACTAGCCCAAGGTCACCCAGCTGGCTTCATGTGTAGGAGTGGGGAAACAAATCCAGTTCACCAGATTAGCCTCCTCTGCTCATGTGGAGGAGTGGGGAATCGAACCCGGTTCTCCAGAGTCCACCTCTCCAAACCACCACTCTTAAACACTACACCACGCTGGCTTTCTAGTAATGGAAACCGCTTTTTGTGCTGTGCGTTATTCGATTGCATTTTGTTTTCCAGTGCTTGTGCCAAGCGGGTTTCCTGACTCTGGCCTCGTCATTCATCACAATCCTCATCTTTACCCCAGCCTATTTCCTGGCTTCATCATTATCATTTCTTTTTTAAAAATTTAAACCTTCATAGCACCAGTAAACCTCCAACATTTATTCTCCCGGATGCAAAGCATGGCTTGTAGTCTATTGCAAAAGTCATTCCAGCCATGAAGGAAACTTCCCAGCGTCTTGTAGGAAATTGTTATTTGAATCACATTTTGTGTTTTGCGGTGTGTTCTCAATCTAAGTTAGCGCTGAATTAAAAAATAAATCAGCATTCTATTATTTATTTGTTTTTATTTTTGTGTGAATGTTAAGTGTCGTCATGTCGAAACCACAACACTCTATTCTGATTCGTTGTCCTTCAAGTCTTCAGTTGACTTTGGCCATTTATGCGGGGCTTTTTTCCTCGCGGTCACCCCCCGCCAACTGTTTCAGGGCTTCGTCTTGATTACGCGTGCCTTTTCCCGACCGTCAGAGGTCGCCTCTCGCTCCCCGCGCGTTTTGCCCGCGTTTTCCAGATGCTGTTTTAGCCAGAATCCAGAAAACGCGCGGGAACGCATGGGGAGCGCGAGGCGACCTCTGACTGTCGAAAAAGGCATGTATGATCAAAAGGAAGCCCCGAAGCAGTCGGTGGGGTGATGGCAGGGAAACGGCCCTGCTAAGTAGGGAGCTAAAAGGCCTTGCATCCAACCGGCCTTGGAGCCAAATAATCAGCTTTGGTTTTCCTAACAGGAGACGCTTATTTTGGATCCTTCATTTCCTTCTTGTTCGTTTTCTTGGCCTAAGCTTGTTCTCCGTGAAGAGCCTTCACATCTGTAGAAGCAGCTGGAACTACTGGGGCGCCAACGTTTGAGGATCGCTTATGGCTCTGTAGACCGCGGTTCAAAGAACCGGTGGACTGGGATAACCTCGTCTTCATGGGTGGCCTCTCATGTCTTGTGCGTTAGGGACGTCCTGTTTCCCTCTCTCCATCTTGGCAAATGTCAAAATCAGCATCTCTGCCATTTCAAGTTCAGTTTAAGACGAGAAGGCATCTGTAGCTTTAAAATGTGGACAGCCGATTGGCGCAATTGGTTCCTTGAACTGTCTGTGACTGGAGTTATGCTCAACATGGTGCCTGTGGGAGCCATGGTGCCCAGCGACACCTTTCCTGGCAGCCGCCAAGTGTTTTTAGAAAGTGGGTGGGGTCAGGTGGGGCTTTTCTCTAGCAAGGCTTCCAACTGGCTGTGCAGATTTTTTAAAAAAAATGTCACTTTGGCAGAAGTTGTCTCCACAGCACAAGGAACTTCGCTGTGTGACTGAAGGTCAGCTGCAGCAGCCTTTTTGGGGCCGATTCTGACTCCTTCAGCAGCCATTTTGGGGCTGCGGCCACCACACTGCACCAGAATCCTAAAGGTGCCCACAGGCTCAAAAAAGTTGGGGACCCGCTGCTCTGTGTGTGTTAAGTGCCATCAAGTCGCTTCTGACTAGGCTTGCAGCCTCCAGGTAGTAGCTAGAGATCTTTTGCTATTACAACTGATCTCCAGCCGATCAAAATCAGTTCACCTGGAGAAAATGGCCACTTTAGCAATTGGACTCTATGGCATTGAAGCCCCTCCCCTCCCCAAACCCTGCCCTTTTCAGGCTCCACCCCAAAAATCTCCCACCGGTGGTGAAGAGGGACCTGGCAACCCTATTTCCAACTCATGGCTACCCTATGAATCAGTGTTCTCCAAAACGTCCCATCCTTAACAGCTTTGCTCGGGTCTTGCAAATGGAGGGCCGTGGCTTCCTTTATTGAGTCCATCCATCTCTTGTTGGGTCTTCCTCTTTTCCTGCTGCCCTCAACTTTTCCTAGCATGATGGTCTTTTCCAGTGACTCTTGTCTTCTCATAATGGGACCAAAGTACGACAGCCTCAGTTTAGTCATTTTAGCTTCTACAGGAGAATTACTCAGCTTTAAAGCTGACAATGAGGAAATCAAAATTGTTCAAGATTTTCTATTCCTTGGCTCCATCATCGACCAAAAGGGAGACTGCAGCCAAGAAATCAGAAGGGGGTTGAGACTGGGAAGGACAGCCACGAAGAAGCTAGATAAGATACTTAACCGGTGATTCCAAGCTGATTCCAAGTGTAAGGTTGTGTCACTGGCCACCAAGATCAAGTTAATCCATGCCATCGTACTCCCTATTACTATTTATGAGTGTGAAAGCTGGACAATGGAAAAAGCTGATAGGAAGAAAGTAGATTCCTTTGAAATGTGGTGTTGGAGGAGAGGGTTACGGATACCCTGGACTGCAAAAAACAATAAATAAATAAATCAGTGGGTTATAGATAAAAGCAAACCTGAACTGACCCTACAACTGACCCCTGCTGTAGTTAATTGTCAATAATATCAGAAAGAAAACCTGTGCTGTTATATGAGAGCCTCTACAAAACACAACAGCTCGCTGGCTAATCTCTAAAGGATGTAATAGTAGCAGATTCAAATAGGTCACAGAATAGAAAACTAATAACAATATAACACTAAAAAATAAATAAATGCAAACCAGCTCAGTTGCCCCCAGGGGGCCAAAATCCAAATCAACGGCAGGGATTCTTTCTTCTTCAAATGAAATATCTTTTCTTTTCATCCACTGGTATATAGGCCTGGGAGATCAGCTTGGAATCACCGGTTAAGTATGGATAACAAAAACCAGGAGACGGCATTTCCAGATACTGAGTCCTCCGTTTGCGCATAAAGCTTCACCAGTCATTGGTGTGCAAACAAGTTTAACACATCGCCTTAGCCTCAGACGATTCCTTGCGCTGAGGCTATGTGTTAAACTTGTTTGGACACCAATGACTGGTGAAGCTTTATGTGCAAACGGAGGACTCGGTATCTGGAAATGCCGTCTCCTGGTTTTTCTTAAAAACTCTTAAAAACATGTGTGTGGATGTCTTCAAAGGAAAAGACCAGCTATGTTTAAATAGAACATATGTACCTTACAGCGAGCAATAGGCTATATTTGAATTATGAATGCAGGAAACGGAAAAAAAAAATCTGAGGAAATCATATGTCAAAACAGCATGTGAGTAGCTCTCGGCTGGGGGCGGACGGAAAGAAAGAAAACGCAGCGGAAACATAACTTGTACCTACACAGAAAGGGACATATCACGTGCAAGGGGGTTGATCTTATAGGGCACAACAGGGTTGCCAACCTCCAGGTACTAGCTGGAGATCTCCTGCTATTACAACTGATCCTCAGCCAATAGAGATCAGTTCCCCTGGAGGAAATGGCCATTGGACTCTATGGCACTGAAGTCCCTCCCCTCTCCAAACCCCGCCCTCCTCAGGGTCCGCCCCCCAAAACCTCCAGGTATTTCCCAACCCGGAGCTGGCAACCCTACGTGTCCCCGGCAGCAGAGGTTTGTGAGTGGGCCGTTTGCATCCGTTCGTAAGGGAAGAAGGCCGCGGCTAGCCGGCCTGGCGAAATACAAGTGCTGAGCCCAGCATGGCCGACCTCTTGTCCACACCTGCTCAGGTCAGTGACTCAGAGTGTTTCGGCATCGATTGTAAGCGATACTTGCGTCAGTCATCTGTGCCAACACAGACTTCTCTCTTTCATCTCTTTTTAATGGTGGTCTTTATAACAAGGGAGGTTTTGATGCCTCTCTTTTAAAGTGAGCCTTTCCGTGCAAGCAACCACATACATTTGTACAAGCGCACAGATTTTTCAACATCCCCAAGGGTTTCCTTTGAGATCCTGAACCCCCACTCAGACATCAACTGTCATAAGGATGGGTTTTGAGCATTTGTCTTAAACCAGGGGACCACAGCGGGGTGCCTGTGGGCACCATGCCCCCGCCCCCGCTAACACTTTTCCCGGTGCCCACCTAGTGTTTTTAGAAAATGGGCAGGGCCCGGTGGGGCTTTTGCCCAGGAAGGCTTCTGGTTGGATAGTGGAAATGTGACTGGCTGTGCAGATTTTTAAAAGCCCTGGTTTGGCAGCAGTTGGTACCACAGCTCAAAAAATCTTCACCGTGTGACCGAAAGTAAGCTGCAGTAGCTGCTGTGTGGCTGGCCCCTCCTCTGGTGGCAGCCATTTTGTGGCTGGACCCGCCTCATGTGGCAGCCATTGTGTGGCTGGTTCCGCCTCCGGTGGTAGCCATTGTGTGGCTGGCCCCGCCTCTAATGTAAGCCATTGTGTGGCTGGCCCCACTTCCGGTGGCAGCCATTGTGTGGCTGTCCCTACCTCCGGTCGCAGCCATTGTGTGGCTGGCCCCGCCTCCGGTCGCAGCCATTGTGTGGCTGGCCACGCCTCTGGTGGCAGCCATTGTGTGGCTGGTTCCGCTTCCGGTAGCAGCCATTGTGTGGCTGGTTCCGCCTCTGGTGGTAGCCATTGTGTGGCTGGTCCCGCCCCTAATGTAAGCCATTGTGTGGCTGGTTCTGCCTCCGGTAGCAGCCATTGTGTGGCTGGCCCCGCCTCTAATGTAAGCCATTGTGTGGCTGGTTCCGCCTCCGGTAGCAGCCACTGTGTGGCTGGCCCCACCTCTAATGTAAGCCATTGTGTGGCTGGCCCCACTTCCGGTGGCAGCCATTGTGTGGCTGTCCCTACCTCCGGTCGCAGCCATTGTGTGGCTGGCCACGCCTCTGGTGGCAGCCATTGTGTGGCTGGCCCCGCTTCCGGTAGCAGCCATTGTGTGGCTGGTTCCTCCTCCGGTAGCAGCCATTGTGTGGCTGGCCCCGCCTCTGGTGTCAGCCATTGTTTGGCTGTCCCCACCTCCGGTCGCAGCCATTGTGTGGCCGCACTCACCACACTATGTCAGAATTCCATAGATGCCCACAGGCTCAAAAGGGTTTGGAATAGGGTTGCCAACCTCCAGGTGCTAGCTGGAGATCTGCTATTTCAACTGATCTCCAGCTGATAGAGATCAGTTCCCTGGAGAAAACAGCTGCTTTGGCCATTGTACTCTATGGGATTGAAGTCCCTCCCCTCCCCAAACCCCACCCTCCTCAGGCTCCACCCCAAAAACCTCAGACACCTGGCAACCCTAGTTGGGAACCCCTGACTTAAATGATGCTTTTTGCAAACTAGTTCATGTTCCTTGGTGGGGACGGGGTGGGGGAAGGTGGGGTATAATAAACATTTCAGAATTGTGCTGGTCAGATTTTCTTCGGTGGGCGCCTTTCCTTCACCGGTGGTGTTTAATGGCTGAAAAAGAAGGCAGACATTTTTGTCCTCGGACGGATGAAGCTCAGTTAACTACATTTTGCAATGGTGTAGAAGTTCGGTCGCGATGGAACTTGTATTGGTTTGACTCAGCAGCGGTATTCTGAAACCAGCAAATAATGCAATGGGGGGCGGAGGGGGGGGATGGAGGCAGAACAAACAACCTTTTTGGGTGCTCAAGTAATTATAGGAGACGTACGGAAAGGAAACATCTGCCGGGTACGAAGACGCCGCTTTAAGTGGCAGAGCTGGGCCGTAACTTGTCTGCTTCTCGGACATAGAAAACACACACCATGTAGGATGGGGCATTTTGTGCAATGTGTGTGCATGGAGGGGGGAGGTCTGTTTCGGATCCCAACTGATTCCGTTCCTGTCTGGCCCCCTTTCATACCAATATGGGGCTGGGGGGAAAGGAAGAAACAGAGAGAGAGAGAAGCTCAGGGAAAATCTTAAGACAGGAAACACAGATAGGAAGAAGAAGAAGGTGCAGAAAAGAGTAACGAAAATGATCTGGGGGCTAGAGCAACTGCCCTATGAGGAGCGGTTGAAACACTTAGGGCTGTTTAGCTTGGAAAGAAGGTGTTTAAGGGGAGACATGATAGAGGTCTATAAAATTATGCATGGTATGGAGAGAGTGGAGAAGCTTTTCTCCCTCTCTCATACTACTAGAATGAGGGGTCATCTGCTGAAGTTGGAGGGTGAGAGATTCAAAACAGAAGTCTTTCTTCACACAACACATAGTTAAAATGTGGAACTCCCTGCCCCAGGATGTGGGGTTTGGGGTGGGGCTTCAATGCCATAGAGTCCGATTGCCAAAGCGGCCATTTTCTCCAGGGGCTGGAGATCAGCTATAATAGCAGGAGATCTCCAGCTACTACCTGGAGGTTGGCAACCCTGTTAAGGGCTAAGAACAGTGTAGATTGGGGGGAGGTCCTTCTCCCACCCCAAATGTAATTTTAACAGTGCAGAAGTGTGGGGGATTTTGGAGGAACACAGAAAGCATGGGAAAGTTGTGCCTCAAGTTGAACACATACATGAAGCTGCCTTACACTGAATCAGACCCTTGGTCCATTCAAGTCAGTATTGTCTACTCATACTGGCAGCAGCTCTCCAGGGTCTCAGGCAGGGGTCTTTCCCATCACCTGCTTGCCTGGTCCCTTTAACTGAAGATGCCGGGGATGCAACCTGGGACCTTCAGCATGCCAAGCAGAGGCTCTGCCACTGAGCCATGTCGTGTTTGCATGCAAGTCTGTTCAGGTAGCAACGCCAGGGAACTTTGGCCTCTTGCTTGCGTGACAGCAGCCGGATGGAAATAACTCCCTCCCCTTTTCTCTTTATTACTTTACTGGAATACGAATCCTTGCTTTTCAGAGCAGGACTTGGCCCTTGTCTCTATCAGTGGGTTCTGTTACCCATTTACCAGGTTAACTTTTTGTTTACCAGTCGCCGCAAGTTAACAATACCTCTCTAGGACCCCGTTCCAGCCCTGATTTGGTGATATCGAACACATGGAGCTGCCTTAGGGTGCTTTCACACATGCCAAATAATGCACTTTCAATCCACTTTCAATGCACTTTGCAAGTGTATTTTACTGTGTGAAATGAAGTGGATTCAAAGTGCATTATTCAGCATGTGTGAATGTGCCATTATACTGAATCAGACCCTTGGTGCATCAAAGTCAGTCTTGTCTACTCAGACCAGCAGCTGCTCTCCAGGGTCTCAGACAGGGGTCTTTCACATCACCTACTTGCCTAATCCCTTGAACTGGAGATGCCGGGGATTGAACCTGGGACCTTCTTCATGCCAAGCAGAAGCTATACCACTGAGCCACGACCCCTCCCCACTATGAACACATGAAGCTGCCTTCCACTGAATCAGACCCTCGGTCCATCAAAGTCAGTATTGTCTACTCAGACCGGCAGCGGCTCTCCAGGGTCTCAGGCAGAGGTCTTTCACATCACGTACTTGTCTAGTCCCTTGAACTGGAGATGCCGGGGATTGAACCTGGGACCTTCTGCAAGCCAAGCAGAGGCTCTACCACTGAGCCACAGCACCTCCCTAAAAGTTTCATGATGTTTAAACAAACATTGGATTTGGACCTTGAACACTTGAACACATGAAGCTGCCTTATACTGAATCAGACCCTTGGTCCAGCAAAGTCAGTCTTACCTACTCAGACCGGCAGCGGTTCTCCAGGGTCTCAGGCAGGGGTCTTTCACATCACCTACTTCAATGCCATAGAGTCCAATTGCCAAAGCGGCCATTTTCTCCAGGTGAACTGTTCTGTATCGGATGGAGATCAGGTGTAATCGCAGGAGATCGTACCTACAATATTTTGTGAATATCGTTGTGAAATCTACAAGGACCCTTGTGCTATCTTATTCAGCGAATGCCGTTGTGGAATTTACAAGGAATTGTTGATCGACGGGAGATGCTGATTTGGTTGACAACTTACAAAGAAGATTTGTAACACAAGGAGGACGACTACTTATAGACTTTTGTAGATAAGTTATAAGAAAAACAGATGTTTTTGTTGTGTGTATTGTATGTAACCAGATGGAATCCTTTTTGTTTTAGATGTAGTGTGGTAATTTGTATACAGTGTTATAATTTGCTTGAATATAAGCACTGAGAAATATTCTGTTTGAGTGTGATACAGTATCTGAGAAATTCTATACTGAGTTCTGCTAGTACCTGGAGGTTGGCAACCCTACTTGAAGCTCATTGGGTGACCTTGGACGAGTCATTTCCTCTCAGACAAGCCTACCTCATGGGATGGTTGTGAACAAAAATGGAGGAAGGCAGAATATGCAGTTATGGCCAAGTTGACACACTTGTTGAATAAGAGATCTTTGGGGGAATTGCAAAGAAAATGGGAACGTTACTATGACTATGTAAAACAAATACCAGGTTGAAGCATAATACTGAAAAGGTGAAAAGTAAATCAGGATTGTGATGTTGTAGCTTTGCAATGGTAACAGTATTCTTAACTGTTTGGCTGGAGCAGTTATTCTAATATAGCAATTTTTAAAAAATGTGCAGTTAAAATTTAGAATGTTATTTGTATTCAGATTGTTCTCGAACTAATAATATTAGCTATAAAATTAGAAATGAGAAGCAGTAATAATTAGGGCAAATATGGTGTCAGGAATCATTTATCATAGCACTAGTAAAATAGTTTTGATTATTAGGAAGAGATTATTATTAATATGATATAGGCACATTTTTGAAGGGTAGAAGGGCTGTATGTATGTTATGTTTTGCTTTTTTCTTGTTAAAAACTTAATAAAATTTATATATTTTTTAAAATGGAGGAAGAGAGAACTGTGTATGTTATTCCCCCCCCTTCCACACAAAAAACATCCCACCTGAAGAAGAGTTCTGGAGGACTCAGAAGTTTGCCTGCTGCGTTGGGCAATTTTGCTTTGCAAAGCCGCCAAATGGTTTTTGCCTTTGGGTTTTTGCCTCCGGACCAGCGTGGCTAATAAGACCGTCTCCGCTGCAGATAATCTCTCTCCCAAGGAGACTGACTCTGTCCACGGAGCACAGTGGTAATAAGAGACAGGCTTCCTGGCTGGGACTCAGCCCGGGGTCAGCTCCTTGGCCCGTGTAAGCCGTGATCTTGGATCTTGGTCGAGTTCCGACTGGAGAGCTGTCCGCACACCGCTCCAGACCACCGTGGCTGTTTGGCGTCTTCTTCGCAGCCCTCAGCCGGGAATCAAAAGGGGTGGGTCATCGACGAAAGCGCTTTCAATGTTCTGTGGTGAAAGGGCATTTTTAAAAAATCTGCTTTGCTGCCCAACCAAGCTTTAGTTTCTTTGTGAAAGAGTAAAAAATGGTAGTTCTTCTCTAGCTCTGCTTGTGGGCAAAGGGTATGGTGGTGAGGCATTAAGTGTTGGCTTTGACCGGTAGATACTTCAGCAAGGACACCTTTTTAAGCAGATACACAATTATTTTGAGAAGCTTTTTTTTTTAATCTGCTTTGCTGCCCAACTAAGATTTAGTTCCTTTGTGAAACAGTAAAAAATTGTAGTTCTTCTCTAGTTCTTCTTGTGGGCAAAGGGTACGGTGTTGTGGCATTAGGGTGTTGGTTTTAATCGGTAGATACTTTAGCAATAGGGTTGCCAACTTCCAGGTAATAGCTGGAGATCTCCTGCTATTACAACTGATCTCCTGCTGATATAGATCAGCTCACCTGGAGAAAATGGCTACTTTGGCAATTGGACTCTATGGCATTGAAGTCCCTCCCCTCCCCAAACCCCACCCTCCTCAGGCTCCGCCCCAAAAACCTCCCGTTGGTGGAGAAGAGGGACCTGGCAAGCCTGTTTAGCAAGAACACATTTTAAAGCAGATACACAATTATTTTGCTACCCTGTTTTTTTACTCCGGCGTGACAGCGGGTTTGATTCCCTACTCCTGCACATGAAGCCAGCTGGGGGACCTTAGGCTAGTCACAGTTCTCTCTGAACTCTCTCAGCCCCACCGACCTCACAGGGTGTCTGTTGTGGGGAGGGGAAGGGAGGGAGATTGTAAGACGGTTTGAGTCTCCCTTAAGTGGTAGAGAAAATTAACATATAAAAACTAACAACTCCTCCTCTTCTTCTTCTTCCTTCAGATACCTTCAGGTATCTGAAGAAGTGAGCTTTGACTCACAAAAGCTCCTACCCTGCCAGAAATTCTGTTAGTCTTTAAGGTGCTACTGGACTCTTGCTTTTCTACTGCTAGTGGCAGATAGGGTTGCCAACCTCCAGTTAGTAGCTGGAGTTCTCCTGCTATTACACCTGATCTCCTGCTGATAGAGATCAGTTCCCCTGGAGAAAATGGCCACTTTGGCAACTGGACTCTACGGCATTGAAGCCCCTCCCCTCTCCAAACCCCGCCCTCCTCAGGCTCCACACCAAAAACCTCCCGCCAGTGGCGAAAAGGCACCTGGCAACCCTAGTGACAGACTAACACGGCTACCCATCGTGATCTGGTTAGGATTGCACGGCACGTCTTCTAGATCTGGAGATGGAAGGCAAAATGGAAAGACCTTTTTTGGCGGACTTTATGTAGCAGGAAAGGCCCCCATCCTGCCTTCCCTCTGTTCCAGCCAATGGGGGGTGGTGATTGACAGGTAAAGGAAACCCCATGGAATTGCCAGAGGGGCGTTGCTGCACCAATTGGTGACGCTGGTCACTTAAGCCGTAGCTCGGCCACTTAGACTCTCCTCCACGCTTCCTAGAATCATAGAATCATAGAGTTGGAAGGGACCACCAGGGTCATCTAGTCCAACCCCCTGCACAATGCAGGGAATTCACAACTACCTCCCCCACACACCCCCAGTGACTCCTACTCCATTCCCAGAAGATGGCCAAGATGCCCTCCCTCTCATGATCTGCCTAGGTCATAGATTCAGCATTGCTGACAGATGGCCATCTAGCCTCTGCTTAAAAACCTCCAGGGAAGGAGCACTTACCACCTCCCGAGGAAGCCTGTTCCACTGAGGAACTGCTCTAACTGTTAGAAAATTCTTCCTAATGTCTAGACGGAAACTCTTGATTTAATTTCAACCCGTTGGTTCTGGTCCAACCTTCTGGGGCAACAGAAAATAACTTGGCACCATCCTCAATATGACAGCCCCTCAAGTACTTGAACATGGTTATCATATCCCCTCTCAGTCTTCTCCAGGCTAAACATACCCAGCTCCTTCAACCTTTCCTCCTAGGACTTGGTCTCCAGGCCCCTCATCATCTTTGTTGCCCTCCTCTGGACCAGTTGCAGCTTTAAATTTAAATGGCGGTGCCCAAAACTGAACACAGTACTCTAGGTGAGGTCTAACCAGAGCAGAGCAAAGCGATACCATCACTTCCTCAAAGCACCGTGGTTCTGCTGTGCATCTCCCAGGTTTTACTTGTCTTTTTCCTGCATTCTTTCCCAAACAGACACATTGTTGTAACAATAACATGTCAGTTGCAATTAAAAAAAAAAAAAACAAGAAAACCCTGAAAAGCCCCTTTGATAATGTGTATGTGTGGGGGGTATAGCTTCTTCTCTTTATTGGCAGCCACAGCATCAACAGGGAAACTACATGAACCCGTCCCCAGGTGGAAATCACCTTTCTGTGTTTTCTGCTTCTTAAGTTTTAACTGACTTCTAGAAGTAATTCTTTTGTCATGGAGAAATGCCAATATGCAATTAAGGAAAGAGTCCTGTTGTGTACTTACGGTTGCCAGCTCTGGGTTGGGAAATTCTGGGAGATTTGGGGGTGGAACCTGGGGACGTTGGGGCTAATGGAGGGGAAGGATCTCAGTGGGGTATAATGCCATAGGGTTAGGGTTGCCAGGTCACTCTTCGCCACCAATGGGAGATTTTTGGGGCAAAGCCTGAGGTGGGTGGGGTTTGGGGAGGGGCTTCAAAGCCGTAGAGTCCAATTGCCAAAGCGGCCATTTTCTCCAGGGGAACCGATCTCTATCAGCTGGATATCAGTTGTAATAGCAGGAAATCTCCAGCTAGTACCTGGAGGTTGGCAACCCGTCCACCCAAAGCTGCCATTTTCTCCACGGCAACTGATCTGTGTAGTCTGTAGACGAGTTGACGTTTTGAGAGATCTCCAAGACCCCACCTGAAGATTGGCAACCCTATAGAAAGATTTGTCTGGACCTCAAAGTTTGTGAGAGCAATCTGAGTGTCACTGAATCCTTACCGGCCCCCCTCCAAAGTTTGAAAATTGCCCGTGTAAATGACACAAGCCCGGACATGGATATCAGAAGATGAGGAGGGTCAACCCTGGTTACTATTTGGACGGGAGACCACCAAGGAAGTCCAGGGTTGCTACGCAGAGGCAGGCAATGGTGAACCACCTCTGGATGGCTCTTGCCCCGAAAATCCTATGGGGTCACCATAAATGGGCTGTGACTTGGCAAAAGAAGAAGAAGATAATGATAGTCACTTTTATTTAGGTTTTTTAAAAAACAGGTAAAGGTCCCCTGTGCAAGCGCCGGGTCAGTCCTGACCCATGGGGTGACATCATATCCCGACGTTTACTAGGCAGACTTTGTTTAGGGGGTGGTTTGCCGTTGCCTTCCCCGGTCCTCTTCCCTTTACCCCCAGCAAGCCGGGTACTCATTTTACCAACCTCAGAAGGATGGAAGGCTGAGTCAACCTTGAGCCGGCTACCTGAAACTGACTCCCGTCGGGATCGAACTCAGGTCGTGAGCAGAGCTTGGACTGCAGTACTACAGTTTACCACTCTGTGCCACGGGGCTCATATTTAGGTTTTTCGGCAAGCTAAATTCTCTACACCCTCCATATAGCCCAGTGGCAAAGGCATTTGAAAGAACGGACTTATTACGTCTGAGGCCTGTTTAGGAAGGAAGAAGCAGCAGCAGCAGCAGAAGAGTTGGTTTTTACATGCCAACTTTCTCCACCACTTATGGAAGACTCAGGCTTACAATCACCTTCCCTTCCCCTCCCCACAACAGACACCCTGTGAGGTAGGTGGAGCTGAGAGAGCTCTAAGAGAGCTGTGACTAGCCCGAGGTCACCCAGCTGGCTTCATGTGTAGGAATGGGGGAAAAAATCCAGTTCACCAGATTAGCCTCCGCCACTCATGTGGAGGAGTGGGGAATCAAACCCGGTTCTCCAGATCAGACTCCACTGTTTCAAACCACCACTCTTAACCACTACACCACGCTGGCTCTCTCTAGGCACTCTATCACACTTGCTTGGAACGTTCCAGCAAAACAGAATTCCTTGCCCTCAGATACCTGTTGAATCTCTGCATGAGTGCACATTATGCACGCATTGGAGCGCCTTCCCAGAAAGACTTTGTTACGCTACGAACTCGCAACCCACTGCCCTTCTATGAAGCAGCAGCAAAGATATACTGTGATGTTAACGTGTTCTCTGGGAGAGGAAAAGTAACTTTCCAAATGCTTTGGGGAGATCCAGTCGACTTAATGCGAATGATAAATGTCAAATGTACTTAATTTTAAAGGGAAAACGTGCATAAAGAGAGGGCTTTAAATACCTTGGACTTAATCCTCCGAGTTTAGTGTTTAGGTAATAGGAAATTTGTTTCATTAGCTGGAGTATTTGTTTTATACCACTCTGGAGCCAGCGTGCGACAGACTTCCAAGGCTGTTACGGGTTTCTAGTACTGCGCAGCTAATGGCCGAGACAACAATTTGAGAATTGTACGGCAGACTGTCTTCCTGGTCTGCGTGCCGCCGGCACCAGGATGTCTCCATTGGAAAACCCCTGAACGCTCCGTTTCGGCCAAACCTGGATTTAATGAGAGCTTTGCCAGAACTCGACAGGACTTTATTTGTGGGAAGGAGACGCTCTCTCCCACCCTGGAATCCTCTGCCAGTGTTGGGTGCCTGTGTACGTTTGTGTGCGCTAAGTCATCCGTACCTTCCTAAGGTGACCACTGCAGGATACACCGCAAATGGACAGGTAAATCCCTTCCATGAACTCGTGTGCCAAGAAACACGTACCGGGACGGCTGCAGGCAGAGTTTTAAAGCGAATTCGGGACGGTTTCAGAGGTGAATATCGATGGCCGGCGAGGGGCCAGACGCAGTTTGACATAGATTCAGGCGGCTGTTTCTATGCCTGCCGTTTCATCGGCCTCTGAATGCAGAAGTGAACTTGGCAAGAATACTGGAGTAATACGCAGTAGCTATGCGAACTTAATCTAGCAGATTAAATGACACCCCGGTGGCTTTCTAGACTTTGAAAATCGACATAACGTAAAAGCTGAATGTGGAGCTAAATCTAAAAAAAGGCTTTTTGTCTTTCGTCGTCATTCTTTTTTTTCAGACGGAATATATTCTATCCATTTTTACTTATTTATTTCATTTATGTGACGCCTTTCTCCCCAAACGGGACTCAAAACGGCTTATGTCATTCTCCTTCCATTTTTATCCTCGCAACATCCCTGTGAGGTAGGTTAGGCTGAGCATGTGGGACTGGCCCAAGGTCTCCTAGCAAGCTACCTCAGCAGAGTAAAGATTTGAACCTGGGTCTCCCAGACCCTTGTCTGACACTCCAACCCAAAGGTGTCAAACATAAGGCCCGTGGGCCGGATCCAGCCCCTTGAGAGCTTTTATCTGGCCTGCGAACCAGCCGAGGCAGACACCCCCCACCCTCCACTCTCAATCTGGGCTGGCGAGGCATGGCCCGGCCCCCACCAAGGGGCCTATCTGTCATATCAAAGAGCCAGCAAGGTATAGTGGTTAAGATGAGCGGTGGTTTGGAGAGATGAATTGTGATCTGGAGAACCAGGTTTGATTCCCCACTCCTCCACATGAGCGGCAGACACTAATCTGATGAACCGGATTGGTTTCCTTACTCCTATACTCCTATACA
Organism: Euleptes europaea; assembly: GCF_029931775.1. Classification (NCBI taxonomy): domain Eukaryota; kingdom Metazoa; phylum Chordata; class Lepidosauria; order Squamata; family Sphaerodactylidae; genus Euleptes; species Euleptes europaea. The sequence goes on from NC_079321.1 coordinate 6,306,005, forward strand.
TGAAGCCAGCTGGATGACCTTGGGCTAGTCACATTATCTCAGCCCCACCTACCTCACAGGGTGTCAGTTGTAGGGAAGGGAAAGCGATTGTAAACCCCTTCACATATGCAGCTTGTACCGTTTTGGTAATCCTTCGTTCTGCTTGTGCCAGTTCTATCTGATCTAAGGTTCTATCTGATCACTTTGCTCTAGTTAGACCTGGGAGATGCACAGCAGAACCACGGTGCTTTGAGGAAGTGATGGTATCGCTTTGCTCTGCTCTGGTTAGACCTCACCTAGAGTACTGTGTTCAGTTTTGGGCACCGCCATATAAGAAAGATGTAGGCAAGCTGCAACGGGTCCAGAGAAGGGCAACAAAGATAGTGAGGGGTTTGGAGACCAAGTCCTATGAGGAAAGGTTGAAGGAGCAGGGTATGTTTAGCCTGGAGAGGAGAAGACTGAGAGGAGATATAACCATCTTCAAGTACTTGAAGGGCTGTCGTATAGAGGATGGTGCCAAGTTGTTTTCTGTTGCCCCAGAAGGTTGGACCAGAACCAACAGGTTGAAATTAAATCAGAAGAGTTTCCGTCTAGACATCAGGATGAATTTTCTAAAAGTTAGAGCAGTTCCTCAGTGGAACTGGCTTCCTTGCGAGGTGGTAAGCTTTCCTTCTCTGGTTTTTAAGCAGAGGCTAGATGGCCATCTGTCAGCAGTGCTGATTCTATGACCTTAGGCAGATCATGAGAGGGAGGGCATCTTGGCCATCTTCTGGGCATGGAGTAGGGGTCACTGGTGTGTGTGTGTGTGGGAGGTAGTTGTGAATTCCCTGCATTGTGCAGGGGGTTGGACTTGATGACCCTGGTGGTCCCTTCCAACTCTATGATTCTATGAAGAGTCTCCCTTATTTATTTTATCCTCACAACAACCTGTGAGGTAGGCTAGGCAGAGAGTCTTCTCTCTCTGTGAACGTCTTGGCAGGGTCCAGGGATCCAGGGATCTAAACCTGGGTATTCCAGGTCTTTATCCAACAGACTGTCGGCTGTAGGACACTGACAACTAAGCTGTGTTTGTTGCCTTTCAAGCGCCGGGTGAGCCGCACAGAATTTACGTTTGGGCTTTTTCCAAGCGCCGGGCAAACAGTGGAACCTCTGTCAACTGCCTGACATTATCAGGTGCCAACGCTGGCCGTGAAAATACACTATCTAGCCGGGTTCTCCTAGCTGTCATATTGCTAACCATCGCTGTTTTATTTCTTTGCGTGTCCGTTAACATTTTGTCTATGTTGTGTTTTATTTTGACCTTACCCGTTTCTTTGAAATTGGAGGAATGTGACTTTTTAGAGAAAAGGTTACCAACGACCTCCTGTGTGCCGCTCCATTAAAAAAAAACCTCCATTCAGGAATAAGTAGTGGTCACTGTTTAAGAGCCATAGGGCGCATACAAGATATATAATATTTATTTTAAACACATGATGATCTTTTTTAAATGGTCTTTTTTAAAGCACTATCATTTAATTGTAGGATTCTGCATGCGTAGACTTCTGTGTCTTCCAATTTCAGTACGAAGACCTTCTAGTCTTCAGGACAGATTTCATTCTCTATCGAGGAGTCAATGGCTTTATTTAGCAAGTTAAACATATCCCGGTTACATCAGTTTGTATACAAGCGGATTATGATCTAATCATCTGGAGATGTAAGCCATTCCATGAACAGCGAATTTTGGGGCTGGGGGCGAGCTGGTCTTATGGAATCCCCCCCCCCCCCAGAATGAGCTGGTTATGGTAATTAGAATACATTTTTGCTAGTCATTTGGGAATTTGGCTTTCCCCGTTGGATTCTTTTAAAGGAAAATAAACACGTGCATAAGGGGAGACACGATAGAGGTCTATAAAAGTATGCATGGTGTGGAGAGAGTGGGCAGGGAGAGTTTTTTCTCCCTCTCCCGTAATACTAGAACGCGGGGTCATCTGCTGAAGCTGGAGGGTGAGAGATTCAAAACAGATAAAAGGAAGTATTTTCTTCACACAACACATAGTTAAATTGTGGAACTCCTTGCCCCAGGATGTGGTGATGGCTGCCAACTTGGAAGGCTTTAAGAGGGGAGTGGACCTGCTCATGGAGGAGAGGGGTATTCGTGGCTACTAGTCAAAATGGATACTAGTCATGACGCATCCGTATTCTCTCCAGGATCAGAGGAACATGCCTTATTATATTAGGTGCTGTGGAACACAGGCAGGAGAATGCTGCTGCAGATGCCTTCTTTGGGGGCTTCCTAGATGCACCTGGTTGACCGCTGTGTGAACAGACTGCTGGACTTGATGGACCTTGGCCAGATCCAGCATGGCCTTTCTTATGTTCTTAAAATTGCCGTTTTAGGGCTTCTACCTAGACCAGGGGTCTCCAGCCTTTTGAAGCCTGTGGGCATCTTTGAAATTCCAACATGGTGTGGTAGATGCAGCAATATCTAGAACAGGGCAGAGATGAGCAGAGGTGGTTTGTCATTGCCTGCCTCTGCGTAACAACCCTGAACTTTCTTGGTGGCCTCCCATCTAAATACTAACTAGGGCCACCTGTGCTTAGTTTCTGAGATCTGACAAGATTGGTTTAGCCTGGGCGGTCCAGGCATTTTGGAGTTCGGGAGAGGCGTTCTGATTTTTCTGTGTCCTTTCCCTTCTGGTCCTATCCTTAAGCAGTGCCGAGATCACAAGTTGTTCTCCCCACCCCTTTGACTGGGTTTATCAGCCTCATACCAGGTGTGCTGGTTGGGGTGGGGGGGGAGAGGCTAAAACGGTTTCCTTGCAGCCATACCTGTGGATAATACACCTCTTCTGAGCCAGTAGAAAGTGTGTTTGCCGCATGCAGGGACAGGAAATCTAGGAAATCTCAAGGATTGGTTGGCTGCTTAGCATTTGTCTCCAGGCAAGCTTGATTTTCAGTCCCTTCCTTCTTTTAGAATTCAGCCTGTGATCCTAAACACCTACTCAAAACTATTTTTCACTGCAATCGACCATTGGTCTATTTGGGGGCTGACGGCCGTTGTTAAACTCTTATTTATTCGTTGTTTGTTTGTTTAATATGTATCTGACGAAGGGTGCTTTGACTCTGGAAACCTCATACCCCGAAAACCTGGTTGGTCTGTAAGGTGCCACTGCACTCGAATCTAGCTTGGTGTAGTGGTTAAGAGCAGTGGTTTGGAGCGGTGGAATCTGATCTGGAGAACCGGGTTTGATTCCCCGCTCCTCCACATGAGCGGCGGAGGCTAATCTGTTGTTTCCCCACTCCTCCACACATGACGCCAGCTGGGTGACCTTGGGCTAGTCACACTCTCTCAGCCCCACCTCCCTCACAGGGTGTCTGTTGTGCGGAGGGGAAGGGAAGGTGATTGTAAGCTGGGTTGAGTCTTCCTTAAGTGGTAGAGAAAGTCGGCATATAAAAACCAACTCTCCTCCTCCTCCTCTTCCTCCTCCACCACCATGATCTTCTTCTTCTTCTTCTTCTTTTTCTGCTGCTGCTGCTGCTGCTGCTGCTGCTGACCAACACGGCTACCCTCTGCAACTATTTATTTGATTAATTCATTTGCCCCGCTTTTCTCCCCCAAACAGGGACCCCAAGTTGGTTGGTTTGTGTAGGTTATTTATAGGCCACCTTTTCCCCCGAGACACAAGGCGGATCACATGGTGTGAGTCAACTACAGTCCACAGGATAGGAGGACATCCAGTGAACAGTTCCCAGAGGCATTTCCCAACCTGGAGCTGGCAACCCTGGCAGCCAATGGAGTGACTGCAGAATGAGCGTCCCATGAATGCTCCACCTGACTCCCTGATAATAACCAGGTTGAGGCATTCTGGTGTAGTGGTTAAGAGTGGTGGCTTGGAGCGGCGGACTCTGATCTGGAGGACCGGGTTTGAGTCCCCACTCCTCCACATGAGCGGTGGAGGCTAATCTGGTGAACTGGATTTGTTTCCCTGCTCCTCCACATGAAGCCAGCTGGGTGACCTTGGGCCAGTCACAGCTCTCTTAGAGCTCTCTCAGCCCCACCTACCTCACAAGGTGTCTGTTGTGGGGAGGGGAAGGAAAGGCGACTGTAAACCGGTTTGATTCTTCCTTAATTGGTAGAGAAAGTCAGCATATAAAAACCAACTCTTCTTCTTCTTCTTCTTCTAGTATTGGCTAGCAGGCACCCAGTCTCCTTGTAGGAGGGATAGACCCGCTGCGTTAAGAGAGAGCCAGCATGGTATAGTGGTTAAGAGCAGTGATTTGGAGTGGTGGAGTCTGATCTGGGGGACCGGGTTTGATTCCCCACTCCTCCACGTGAGCAGTGGACTCTAATCTGGTGAACCAGGTTAGTTTCCCCGCTTTTCCGCATGAAGCCAGCTGGGTGACCTTGGGCCAGTCACACTCCCTCGCAAGGTGTCTGTTGTGGGGAGAGGAAGGGAAGGCGACTGTAAACCAGTTCGATTCTTCCTTAATTGGTAGAGAAAGTCTGCATATAAAAACCAACTCTCCTTCTTCTCCTTCTCCTTCTTCTGAATAAATAAAAATACATGGCTGACATGGTAATCTTCTACACACTTACTGGGGCTCGAGCCCATTGAACTTAGCAGAGGAAACGAGCATTGCATCCATCGGCACTACGCCTGCCACTAATTCGGAATGTGTCTGCGTATCAATGACTGTTCCCAGCCTTTCTTCCTTGTCTCCCCTTTCAGTGCAGGTGGGCATATCAGAAATCTCTCTTAACAACCCCCCAGGCGCCTCTCTGCCGTGCTCGCATCTCCCCCTGATTCATGCTGCGTCGTGCTGCCTGCCACATCCGTCAGGCAGGTAGGAGGGGGACGCGTGGAGTGGGGGGGCGGATGACTCGGCTGCCTTTTGGCACGCCGAGCAGGTGGGGAGGGGATGTGAGCGAAGGAGGCTCAGTTACGCAAATGCTGGAGGCGCCGTGAATGTGCCACATCGCTTGGCGAGGGCCAAGCGGAGCTGGCCGTGAATCACGGCTGTTGTTAAGGTTTTGTGTGTGCGAGCGCAAGTGGGCTGGAACATGATTCTCTCTCTCCTTTTCTCTCTCTCTCTCTCCCCCAAATGGAAGAGAGTCACAGCTAACAAGCTGAGAACTTGTAAACAGCACAGATTCACATCTCCTTGTTGTGTTTGGGCGCCTTCTCGCCACCGAGGGCCTGGGACTTAGAAGCAAAGACCAGACTTGGAATACTGCGTACAGTTCTGGTCACCACACCTAGTAAAGGATATTGCGGAGCTTGAGAAGGTGCAGAAAAGAGCAACCGAAATGATCAGGGGACTGGTGCAACTGCCCTGTGAGGAGCGGTTGAAACACTTAGGGCTGTTTAGCTTGGAAAGAAGGCGGTTAAGGGGAGAGGTCTATAAAATTATGCATGGCATGGAGAGAGTAGACAGGGAGAAGCTTTTCTCCATCTCTCATAATACCAGTACGTGGGGTCATCTGCTGAAGCTGGAGGGTGACAGATTCAAAACAGGGAAATGGAAGTATTTCTTCACACAACACATAGTTAAATTGTGGAACTCCCTGCCCCAGGATTTGGGGATGGCTGCCACCTTGGAAGGCTTTAAGAGGGGAGTGGACATGTTAATGGAGGAAAGGGTTATCCATGGCTACTAGTCAAAATGGAAACTAGTCATGATGCATACCTATTCTCTCCAGGATCAGAGGAGCATGCCTGTTAGGTGCTGTGGAACACAGGCAGGATGGTGCTGCTGCAGTCATCTTTGGCTTCCTAGAGGCACCTGGTTGGCCGCTGTGTGAACAGACTGCTGGACTTGATGGACCTTGGTCTGATCCAGCAGGGCCTTTCTTATGTTCTTATGACCCTTGCCCCACTAAGTTCTGGACCAGTTGGTGCTTCCGGATCAGCCTTAAGGGCAGCCCTCCGTAGAGCGAGTTGCAGTAGTCTAGCCTGGAGGTGACTGTTGCATGGATTACTGTAGCTATATCAGGGCGGGACAGGTAAAGCACAAGCTGCTTAGCCTACTGCAGATGGAAAAAATGCCATTCTGGCTACGTTTGTGACCTGGACTGCTGTTGACCCTCCCAGACTCTTGATGGTGGGTGCTGGTGTTAGTTGCACCCCGCCAAGAGCTGGGAGCCGGTGAGCGTAAAAATCAGTGACAGAGCAAGTTTCCTTTTGGTCAAACTGTGTGTGTGAAGTGCTGTCAAGTCACTTCCAACTTACGGCAACCCTATGAATAAACATCCTCCAAAATGTCCTAACAGCCTCACTCAGGTCTTGCAGACTGAGGGCCGTGGCTTTCTGGTTTGAGTCAGTCGATCTCCTGTTGGGTCTTCCTCTTTTCCTGTTGCCTTCAACTTTTCCTAGCATTATTGTCTTTTCCAAGGGGTCTTATCTTCTCGTAATGTGGCCAAAGTATGATAGCCTCAGTTTGGTTATCTAAGCTCTTAGGCAGAGTTCAGGCTTGATTTTATCTAGAAAGCGCTTATTTGTCTTTTTGGCAGTCCATGGTAAGCACATAAGAACATAAGAAAAGCCCTGCTGGATCAGACCAAGGCCCATCAGGTCAAGCAGTCTGTTCACACAGTGGCCAACCAGGTGCCTCTGGGAAGCCCACAAACATGACGACTGCAGCAGCATTGTCCTGCCTGTCTTCCAAAGCACCTAACATAATAAGGCATGCTCCTAGGATACTGTAAAGAACAGGTATGCATCATGACCATTTTGACTAGTAGCCATGAACACTCCTCTCTTCCATGAACATGTTCACTCTTAAAGCCTTCCAAGTTGGCAGCCATCACCACATCCTGGGGCAGGGAGTTCCACAATTTAACTATGTGTTGTGTGAAGAAATTCTTCCTTTTATCAGTTTTGAATCTCTCACCCTCTGTTGGTCTCATGGCTTAGGCAGACCTGGGTAGGGTTTAACAATTTCCAGGTGGGGCCCGGAATTCTCCCAGAATTGTCACTGAGCTCCAGGCAAAAGATCCAGGGAAGAATTCCTAAAGAATTAGAAATTGTATTATGATTACATGCCAGAGTAAGATAAGCTGTATAAAATAATATGAAATGTTACGGAAGGCATCAATTGATGCAAACGATTAATTGTACATGATATTATGGGAATAGGCCTTTTTATGGTTTTAGACTAACAGATCAATTATAATTGTTTAGAATTATATCATGTGGGTATTAAAAAGTAAAGTAAAGGTCCCCTGTGCAAGCACCGGGTCATTCTTGACCCATGGGGTGATGTCACATCCCGACCTTTTCTAGGCAGACCTTTGTTAACGGGGTGGTTTGCCAGTGCCTTCCCCAGTCATCTTCCCTTTACCCCCAGCAAGCTGGGTCCTCATTTTACCAACCTCGGAAGGATGGGAGGCTGAGTCGACCTTGAGCCGGCTACCTGAAACTGACTTCCGTTGGGATCGAACTCAGGTCGTGAGCAAAGCTTTGGACTGCAGTACTGCAGCTTACCACTCTGCGCCATGGGGGTATTACATGCTGTCATACTATAACTACAATATTTGAGTAGGTTAAAGCTTTTATTACTGGACCTATAAAACATGTAGTACAATTATGCATTGCTGATGATTTCTTATATGGGCTGATTGAAAGGCTCAGTACACACAAGTGGAATTATATAACAATAATAATTAAATATTGTAATTTATGTATCCTGCAAGAAGGTATGAGAATATGCTTAGATTCGCTCCTCCTTTTAAGACATGTTTATACTTTATATTTATGATTTACAAATAATTTGTTAGAACAGTAGAAGGTATAGACTGATATATAATCATTCTAAAAAATAGCTGATTCATGTCTTGTCATAGATCTGTCAAATGTGTGTATGTTGTATGTTTTGTTCTGTGTTATTTTGAAAATAAAAATTTACTTTAAAAAAAAAAGGTTGGGGATCCCCTGCTCTATGGCATCACATCCCGGCTTGGGCCTAGGGTTGCCTGGTCCCTCTTCATCACCGGCAGGAGGTTTTTGGGGCGGAGCCTGAAGAGGGTGGGGTTTGGGGAGGGGAGGGGCTTCAATGCCATACAGTCCAATTGCCAAAGCGGCCATTTCCTCCAGGTGAATTGATCTCTTATCAGCTGGAGATCAGTTGTAATAGCAGGAGATCTCCAGCTAGTACCGGGAGGTTGGCAACCCTAGCTGGGGCCCCTCCCCATGCGCTGCCCCCAAACCTCCAGGAATGTCCCAAGCTGAAGCCGGTCACCCTTCGACCTGGGGCAGGGGAGGTGGGCATGGCTTGGTGCAAGCGGGTGGAGCCTGACACCACTGCTGGTGGAAAGGTGAGACCCCCTTGCTTTTGAAGGCTGCCGGTTTTCCCTCTGCAAAAGCCGGCTTTGATCGCTTTGTAAAGTTGAGACCGTTGCCTGCAAAGCCTTTTTTGGGTTTGTTTTTTTAATGCAAGAAGTGAACAGAAGTGGTTTGCCACTGACTGCCTCTGTGTACGGACTCTGGACTTCCTTGGTGGTCTCCCACCCAAGTACTAAGGGGAGGGGGCGTGGATCAGTGGTACAGCCTCTGCTTGGCATGCAGAAGGTCCCAGGTTTCATCCCTGGCATCTCCAGTTCAAGGGACCGGGCCAGTAGGTGATGTGAAAGACCTCTCTGCCTGAGACCTTGGAGAGCCGCTGCCTGTCTGAGTAGACAATACTGATTCTGATGGACCAAGGGTCTGATTCAGTAGAAGGCAGCTTCATGTGTTCATGTTTTGAGAACAAAAAGCCCGTTGTCAGCTGTGTACAAGAGTCGGTGAGAGTTTTATTCCGCTCCTTTTTTTTTTCCGGTGGGAGTTATTTCCTGTTGTTGACTCCAGTTCTTTATTTAGAACCACCTTAGCTACTCGGCAACTGCTAGTTTGGGAGGGGGGCAAAGAAAACGGGCGGCCCAATTACGACTTCTGAAGACTCTTTGCAGACAGATATCCCGATCGCTGTGCTCCATTTTTTGGGGGGCGGGGAGAGAAACAAAACAAGAGAGAACTTTAACTTCACCGCGCGGAGAGAGACAGTTTGGCGTTTGACGGAGACGCGGTTCCCTTCTGATAGTGCCACCCACGCTGGGCGAGGAATCTAGCAAGCGAGCCATGTGAGCTTTGAGAGGGTGCCTGTTCACTTCATCTTCAAGACGGAAAAGAATCTATTTTTTAAAGAGGGTTTTTCTTGTACTTTAAAAAAAGCACACACCATAAAAGCATGCACAAAAAAAATCCTTCGGGTTTCCCTAGCTGTTATAAATAAGCTGTCAAAGTGTGCCTTCTGTGATAGAGGAGGAAGAGCTTTTCGGCTGACACGGGGCTTTCTTCGGCTGCAAACATCTCCCGCACTTTCAGCCTCTGAACAACAGCGGAGGGTTTCCTTCGGCAGACGTTGCCGGCACACAGAGGGCTTTCCAGAAAGGGGCCCCAGAATGAGCAGGCACACTTCATCACGACTGCGGAAAGCTTTGGCTTCTTCCCATGGCTAACCTGGAGTTAAAGAGTTTTAAAACCTTTAAGATGTTCTTCACACAACATACAGTTAAATTGTGGAACTCCCTGCCCCAGGATGTGGTGATGGCTGCCAACTTGGAAGGCTTTAAGAGGGGAGTAGGCATGTTCATGGAGGAGGGGGTATCCATGGCTACTATTCAAAGTGGATACTAGTCCTGATGTATACCTATTCTCTCCAGGATCAGAGGAGCATTCCTCTTATATTAGGTGCTGTGGAACACAGGCAGTATAATGCTGTTGCAATTGTCTTGTTTGTGGCTTCCTAGAGGCCCCTGGTTGGCCCCTGTGTGAACAGACTGCTGGACTTGATGGGCCTAGGCCTGATCCATCAGGGCTTTTCTTATGTTCTTATGGAGGATGGGGCTATCCATAGCTACTCGTCAAAATGGATACTAGTTATGATGGATACCTATTCTCTCCAGGATTAGAGGCATGCTTATTACCTTGGATGTTGTGGAACACAGGCAGGACGGTGCTGCTGCAGTCGTCTTGTTTGTGGGCTTCCTAGAGGCACCTGGTTGGCCACTGTGTGAACAGACTGCTGGACCTGATGGGCCTGGGTCTGATCCAGAATGACCTTTCTTATATTCTTATGTTCCTATGTAGTGGCTTTTTCATTACTGCATCTGAATTACCCCTGAGGCATCTGGTTTCATTCACTGCTGAGTCTGGCTGTGAATAATTGTAGAACTCCCTGCCCCAGGATGTGGTGATGGCTGCCAACTTGGAAGGCTTTAAGAGGGGAGTGGATATGTCCATGGAGGATAGGGCTAACCATGGCTGCTTGTCAAAATGGATACCAGTCATGATGCATACCTCTTCTCTCCACGATCAGAGGAGAATGCCTATTATAGTAGGTACTTTGGAACACAGGCAGGATAATGCTGCTAAGGAAGTCTTGTTTGTGGGCTTCCCAGAGGCACCTGGTTGGCCACTGTGTGAACAGACTGCTGGACTTGATGGGCCTTGGTCTGATCCAGCATGGCTTTTCTTATGTTCTTAAAATTGGCATGACGACTGCTTTCTAGTAGAAGCTGGATTGTCATGCATCAACCTATCCTACAAAACGGCCAATGTCAATAAAGTGCAGCTGCTTTGGAGAAGGCTATCCATGGTTACTAGTCAAAACGAATACTGGTCATGATGCATCCCTATTCTCTCCAGGATCAGAGGAGCGCTCCTTATTATATTCGGTTCTGTGGAACACAGGCAGGATAATGCTGCAGTTGTCTTGTTTGTGGGCTTCCTAGAGGTAACAAAATAGTGCCAAGTAGGTATAAGAAAATGTATTCACCATGTGGTTGATGTTTGTATGAGGAATGACTTCAATCCCTCAGGGCAAGCGATTCCATTAATTGCTCATTTCACGGCTGCCGGTACCTCATTACAAACCATACGGAAAAGGGAATTGGTGGGACCAAACGGGCTTTCTCTTAGACAGACCACTCCAGTGGCTTTTTACTCAGTGCAACAATCATGGAATCTTCTTCTACCCAAACCCTGGTGCAAATATTTGTGGGGTGATGAAAGGGAGATTTTAAAACCCACTCATGTTTGGCTTGGGGAAAGGGGTTTATTTAGGCAGTTCGCCAATATGGTTTACCAGTCACAATCTTTCCAATTCCCTCCACAAGGAGCACTGCTGGGAAACCTATACAGAAGTCTCATCAAGGGCCAAACGTGTCAAAGTTCATGTCCACATACCTTACTTCATCTGTCCTAGAGGTGCTCTAGATTTACATAAGAAGAGCCCTGCTGGATCAGACCAGTGGTCCATCTAGTCCAGCATCCTACCTCACACAGTGGCCAACCAGATCATCTGGAGGTCCAACAACAGGGCAGAGAGGCCGAGGCCTTCCTCTAATGCTGCCTCCTGCCATTGGTATTCAGAGGTTTACAGCTTCTGACCATGGAGGTTCCCTAGTAGCCACTTGGTTGGGCTGGGCCATGCCTCGCCAGCCTAGATTGGGACAGGGTGTGTGTGTGTGGCTGCCTCAGCTGGCTCGCGGGCCAGATGATAGAACTCAAGGGGCTGGATCCGTCCCATGGGCCATATGTTTGGCACCCCTGATCTAGAGGATTATGGCTACTCTTCGGTTATTGCATTGATTTATTTACTTTAGACTCTGCCTTTGTACTCGATGGGAGTCGTTCTTAACCGCTACACCACACTAGTAACCTCTTGAAAAACGTACACACATCTCGCTTTTGGGGTTCATTTCTCTCCCTGCCAAATCCCAAGTATTTCAAACAACAAAAAGCAATGCTTTGAACCTAAGGTATCTGAAAACTAACAAGCTTTCATTCCTTTTAAAACATATAAAATGCTTTGGGTACTTCGAGGACACCTTTTTACTACTTTTTACTACTGTAACTACATGGCCAGTGACGATGGCCATGGATGGGAGTCCCACATCGTTTCCTGCTCCTCCATTTTATCCTCACAACACCAACCCTGCAAAGTAGGTGAGGCTGAAGAGCAACAACAAGAAGAAGGAGGAGGAGAAGAAGAAGATTTGGTTTTTATATGCCGACTTTCTCTACCACTTCAAGGAGAATCAAAGCGGATTACAATCACCTCTCCTTCCCCTCCCCACAACAGACACCCTGTGAGGGAGGTGGGGCTGAGAGAGCTGTGACTAGCCCAAGGTCACCCAGCTGGCTTCGTGTGGAGGAGTGGGGAAATAAATCCAGTTCACCAGATTAGCTTCCGCTGCTCATGTGGAGGAGCGGGGAATCCAACCCGGTTCTCCAGATCAGAGTCCACCGCTCCAAACCACCGCTCTTAACCACTACACCCCACTCGCTCTGAGAGGATGCGATCAACCCAAGGTCACCCAGTGAGCTTCCCATGGTGGAATGGTGATTCGAACCTGGGTCGACACTCTAACTGCTGCCCCACATCGGCTCTAAATTAGGTGGGGCAGATGAGAGAACGTGGATTGAAAGCCGCGAATCCGAGAAGAGTCGGATTCCATTCATTTTTGTTGTTGAGTGTTTTTGAGATGGGGGTTGGTGGTTAAAAGAAAATGGAAGGTGTTTATCAGCTCATTGAAACTGGCCGCTCTGCCTTGCACTTATTTGTAACGGAACAGGATAGGAGTGGGCGTTTAGGGGAGATGTGACATTCTCCCGCTGATTTCTGGCGGCCGCTTTTCTTCTAAATTTGGCGATGTAGACTTCGCTTGTGCGGGTTTCTTTTTTTAAAGAAAAAAAATGGGAACTTACAGATCATATGCCATTTGCTTAAATTAGGCTTTCCCCTATCTGCATGCAGTTCGTAGATTCATAGAGTTGGGAGGGACCACCAAGGTCATCTAGTCCAACTCCCTGCACAATGCAGGGAATTCACAGCTACCTCCCCCCCACACCCCCAGTGACCCCTACTCCAGGCCCAGAAAATGGCCCAGATGCCCTCCCTCTCATCATCTGCTTAAGGTGAATGAATCAGCATTGCTGACAGATGGTCATCTAACCTCTTCTTTAAAACCTCCAGGGAAGGAGCGCTTACCACCTCCCGAGGAAGCCTGTTCCACTGAGGAACCGCTCTAACGGCTAGAAAATTCTTCCTAATGTCTAGACGCAAACTCTTTTGATTTAATTTCAACCTGTTGCTTCTGGTCCGACCTTCTGGGGCAACAGAAAACAACTCAGCACCCTCCTCTCTATGACAGCCCTTCAAGTACTTGAAGATGGTTATCATATCACCTCTCTCCCATCCCTCATTAAAACGTCTCGATTCTCCATCTGAAGAATCCCCCCCAAACCCCATTTTCCAACGCTAAGAATAAACTGCATGATGGGAATGCATTTAGTTCTGCGGACTTGCAAATTTGGCTGTGCGTTACAATGCAGACCGGCTTGCAAAGCAAACCTCCTTTTTAAAAAAAACGTTTAAAAGCTCTTGTTATTTATTTTTAAATATACATTTTTAAAGCTGTTGTTTAAAGCAGGCTGGGTAACCAGGTTTCTATACTATAATGCTGAGAAAGAATCAGGATGTTAGGTAGTAAAGCTGCTCCTCCCTGCCCCCTCCCACCGGCGGCGACTTTGTTCCTGAATAGTTTGTTAAAAACCACGATTGCATCAAGAGATAATTTTAGGGCTTTTTTTATTTTGCAGTTCTCCAGTGCGACTATGAATCAAAGTGGTGGAAAGAGATAACTACTTGGGCATGATGAAATCTCCCAAACGCAGGTCACTCGATTGGACAGGAGGCAGCCGTAGGAAGAAATGTGCTTTCGTATCATTGCTGCGTCTCTGTTTGCTTAACGTTTCAGATAGTACAAGGCCGCAGATCTGCAAGAAACAGTGGGTAATATTGGGGTTGCTTGTGAGTAGATATGTCTAGGTGTAGTGGTTAAGAGCGGTGGTTTGGAGCAGTGGAGTCTGATCTGGAGAACCGGGTTCGATTCCCCACTCCTCCACATGAGCGGTGGAGGCTAATCTGATGAACTGGATTTGTTTCCCCACTCCTCCACATGAAGCCAGCTGGGTGACCTTAAGCTAGTCACAGCTCTTTCAGCCCCACCTACCCCACAGGGCGTCTGTTGTGGGGAGGGGGAGGGAAGGTTATTGTAAGCTGGTTTTGATTCCTCCTTAAGTGGGAGAGAAAGTTGGCATTCTTCTAATTCTTCTTCTTCTTCTTCTTCTTCTTCTTGCTTAAAAAGCAGTTTGGAGGCCAAGGAAATTTAAATTTACAATTACTGTAGCACCTCTCCATCTTGTCAGATCTCGGAAGCTAAGCAGGGTCTGCCCTGGCTAGTAGAAGAAGAAGAGGAAGAGTTGGTTCTTATATGCCGACATTCTCTACCACTTAAGGAAGAATCCAACAGGCTTGCGATCACCTTCCCTTCCTCTCCCCACAACAGACTCCCTGCGAGGTCAGTGGGGCTGAGAGAGCTGTGACTAGCCCAAGGTCACCCAGCTGGGAAACAACTCCAGTTCACCCGATTAGCCTGCTCCGTTCATGTGGAGGAGCGGGGAATCAAACCCGGTTCTCCAGATCAGAGTCCACCATGCCAAACCACCGCTCTTAACCACAGTACTTGGATGGGAGACCACCAAGGAAGTACAGGGTTGCTATGCAGAGGAAGGCAATGACAAACCACCTCTGAACGTCTCTTGCCTTGAAAACCCTACGGAGTTGCTGTAAGTCAGCTGAGACCTAACGGCGCTTTCCACCACCAAGCCTCCCCGAACACAGCAGAATTTACTTTCAGCTTAAATAACCATGCAGTAAATCTAATTCCGTTGAGACTTAACCCGACTGAGTTGCTTCTTTGTGTATTTTTACTTAGTCGCCAACTGAAAGAACTTCATTTTGCGAGTTTCTAAAAACTATACTAACCTCTGGCTGAATTTCCTTTTTTAAGGTCTTTTCTTCTCTCCCTCTCTTTCCGTCCCTGAAAAGGGAGTTTAATTGCAAGAAGATAATCTGTTTGATGAAAAAATCATTACGAGACCATTTGGCAGAGGAGGCTCCAACTTGTCTTGATATTAATGACCAATAATCGACTTTATGGGAGGTCTTAAAGCTTTATTGTCCTAATGCACCGGGGCTAGTGAAAAAATAAGGGACAAAGAGATGTTCTTGCGGGGTGGGGTGGGGTGTTACAGCCCAGAATTTAGGGTACATACACTCCTTGTTACTACTGTTTTAAAAAGTTATACTACCAGGTCAATTTCCTTACCCTATCCATCTTTTAAAAGTTTTTGAATGGGTTCTCGTAACCTAATCTAGTGAGAGCCAGTGTGGGTAAGATTGGTGGTTTGAAGTGGTAGACTCTGATCTGAAGAACTGGGTTGGTTTCCACACTCCTCCACATGAAGCCAGCTGGGTGACCTTGGGCTAGTCACAGCTCTTTCCAAACTCTCTCAGCCCCATCTACCTCACAGGGTGTCTGTTGTGGAGAGGGAAGGGAAGGTGATTGTAAGCCAGTTGGATTCTTCCGTAAGTGGTAGAGAAAGTCAGCATATAAAAACCAACTCCTCCTCCTCCTCCTCTTCTTCTTCTTCAAGAGGTGGACTCAGATCTGGAGAACCGGGTTTGATTCCCAGCTCCTCCACATGAGTGGTGGAGGCTAATCTGGTGAACTGGATTTGTTTCCCCACTCCTACACACAAAGCCAGCTCGGTGACCTTGGGCTAGTCACAGTTCTCTTAGAGATCTCTCAGCCCCACCCACCTCACAGGGTGTCTGTTGTGGGGAGGGGGAGAGAAGGTGATTGTAAGCCGGTTTGAGTCTTTCTTAAGTGGCAGAGAAAGTGGGCATATAAAAACCGACTCTTCTTCTTCGCTGGTGTGGTGTAGTGGTTAAGATGTCGGACAAGGATCTAGGAAACCCAGGCTCAAATCCCCACTCACGCCATGGAAGCTTGCTGGGTGACCTTGGGCCAGTCACACACTCTCAGCCTCAACCCTGGCAATTATTTGGATGGGAGACATCCAAGGAATACCAGGGTGTGACACGGAGTCAGGCAATGGCAAGCCACCTCTGAATGTCGCCGGCAATGGCAAGCTACCTCCTGACGTCTCTTTCCTTGAAGACCTCAGGGGATCACTATTAGTCACCTGTGACTTGATGAGGAAAAAAATCTTGTGCTTGCACTTATATATATAATATATATAAAGAAATCAAAACTAGTGCTGGGATTTTGTGACGGACATAGGGGAGGGGACCTGTCTTGTTGAGTTTTTGGGTAAGAAGAAGAGTTGTTTTTTATATGCCGACTTTCTCTACCACTTTAGGAAGAACCAAACTGGCTTCCAATCGCCTTCCCCTCCCCACAACAGACACCCTGTGAGGTAGGTGGGCCGGAGACAGCTCTAAGAGAACTGTGACTAGCTCAAGGTCACCCAGCTGGCTTTATGTGTAAGAGTGGGGAAGCCAACCTGGATCGCCAGATTAGCCTCCGCCGCTCATGTGGAGGAGTGGGGAATCAAACCCAGTTCTCCAGATTAGAGCCCACTGCTCCAAACCACCACTCTTAACCACTACACCACGCTGGCTCTCCACACCACGCTGGCTCTCCTGGATTTTAGGAAGAAACATCCTAGGGTGAAGGGAGAATGAAAATGCCCAGATTCTACATGCTGGTTTCATTGAGTCATAGGGTTGCCAGCAACAGGTTGGGAAATTCCTGGAGATTTGAGGGGTGGATCCAGGGGAGGGTGGAACGTACAATGCCATAGAGTCCCCCCTCCAATGCTGCCATCTCCCCCTGCCCAAATAAGACTATCCAAATACTGTGACTGGTGAGTAACAGGAAGGAAAGTAACCTCTTGATGCTGCCATCCCAGTTTAGGATTGGGATAGTAGTTAAAGCATCGGACTAAGATCCAGGAAACTCCGGGCTCAAATCCCCGCTCTGCCATGGAAGCCTGCTGGGTGACCATGGGCCTGTCTCTCTCCGCCTCGCCTCCTCACAGGGTTGTGGTGTGGATAAAACAAGAGGCGAGGAGAACAACCTTGTTTTAAATTAAAATCTGCAATTGTAACTAGGATTAGATCTTTTTTATTGTAAATGTTTCTTTGCTTGATGCAAACCGCTCTGAGCCTAGCCTTAGTCGGGGAGAGAGGGTGGTCTACAAACCTCCAAATAAATAAATAAATAAATAAATAAATAAATAAAGCTGCTGGGGGTGGGGCTGTGGCTCAGTGGTAGAGCATCTGCTTAGCATGCAGAAGGTCCCAGGTTCAATCCCCGCCATCTCCAGTTCAAGGGACTAGGCAAGTAGGTGATGTGAAAGACCTTTACCTGAGACCCTGGAGAGCCGCTGCCAGTCTGAGTAGACAATACTGGCTTCGATGGACCAAGGGTCTGATTCAGTATAAGGCAGCTTCATGTGTTCATGTGTCCCCATTGGGGAGAAAGGCGGGATGTGAACTGAGTAACAATGCAGAGGAGGAGTAGTAGTTGGTTTTTATATGCGGACTTTCTCTACCACTTAAGGGAGAATCAAACCTACTTACAATCACCTCCCCTTCCCCTCCCTACAACAGACACCCTGTGAGGTAGGTGGGGCTGAAAGAGTGTGACTAGCCCAAGGTCACCCAGCTGGCTTCATATGTAGGAGTGGGGAAACAAATCCAGTTCACCAGATTAGCCTCCGCCACTCAAGTGGAGGAGTGGGGAATCAAACCCGGTTCTCCAGATCAGAGTCCACCGCTCCAAACCACCGCTCTTAACCCCTACAACACGCCAACTCTTGCTAGCATGCTTTCCGTCTCTTATGCAATTGCTGGGCGCTTCCAGCGCCGCTCACCTACATGGGAGAAGGAGGAGAGAGAATTGTGGATTTCCCTGCCAAGGAAAGGAAGGGGAGGGAGGGATGAGTCCAGCAGGCTAGATGAGTGACAAAAACAACCCTCCCCCTCCCCCTCAGCTGCACACATGCCAGGGAGGGAGGTCCTCTGCCCCTCCCCTCTGCCAGGGCTCCCTGCCCTCCCCTTCCCTGGGAGGGGAAAACTCTCAGGCTGTTCTTGTGCCGCTGCCCGTTTGCAGCCCTGCTCCACTTTGGGCTTGTTGACCAGTTTCAGGCTGTCAAACAGCCGGCATGCCTGGCATAGCTGCGGGT
The DNA here is from genome assembly GCF_029931775.1 of Euleptes europaea. Classification (NCBI taxonomy): domain Eukaryota; kingdom Metazoa; phylum Chordata; class Lepidosauria; order Squamata; family Sphaerodactylidae; genus Euleptes; species Euleptes europaea. Next base: position 6,324,061 of record NC_079321.1, read on the forward strand.
TTTTCCGGCCCGGCTCTCGTGCACGCCAACCCAGCGCCCTCCCCGTGCGATCGCTTCGCCCTCCCCGCAGCACTGTACAACCTGGCAGGTGCGCATGTAAAGAGGGAACGTGTTGTGGGTCAGCCATTCTGGTTTGCGGCATGACGTGTGCAGAGGAGGGCAACGAAGATGGTGAGGCGTCTGGAGACCAAGTCCTATGAGGAAAGGTTGAAGGAGCTGGGGATGTTTAGCCTGGAGAGAAGAAGACCGAGAGGTGATATGATAACCATCTTCAAGTACTTGACGGACTGTCATACAATCATAGAGTTGGAAGGGACCACCAAGGTCATCTAGTCCAACCCACCTAGTCATATAGAGGATGATGCCGAGTTGTTTTCTGTTGCCCCAGAAGGTCGGACCAGAACCGACGGGTTGAAATTAAATCAAAAGAGTTTCCGTCTAGAGTCTAGACATTAGGAAGAATTTTCTAGCCGTTAGAGCGGTTCCTCAGTGGAACAGGCTTCCTCGGGAGGTGGTGAGCTCTCCTTCCCTGGAGGTTTTTAAGCAGAGGCTAGACGGCCATCTGTCAGCAATGCTGATTCTGTGACCTTAGGCAGATCATGAGAGGGAGGGCATCTTGGCCATCTTCTGGGCATAGAGTAGGGGCGTGTGTGGGGGGGGGAAGTAGTTGTGAATTTCCTGCATTGTGCAGGGGGTTGGTCCAGATGGCCCTTGTGATCCCTTCCAACTCTATGATTCCATGATTCTATAAGCGCAGCTGGCTGGCCTGCCCGGACGTCACCCAGTTCCTCTGGGGCAGTTGCTGTCCTTCTCAGAAGGCTGCGGGTTCGAGACTCTGCAGCTCCAGTTCAGGAGGCGATTCCTTAGCCTTTGGCAGAGGTGCCGCCAGTTTGGGTTAAAAGAATTTGAGCATGCCGGACCACAGGCCTGCCGCGGCACCAAGCAGCCTTCTGGTCCGGGAACATCCTATAATAAATTAATAGAAGAGAGGGCCGCACCAAACCAAACCGAGACAAAAAGCATCAATTCGTGCAAGGGGGAAAATATTTAATAATTAAATCGCCCCGATGCATTTCGTATACGCTTCATTGGGGGGCTCTTTCTTAATTCAAACGTCCCAAGCAAGCAATGAAACAAGCACAAAAGTATGTCAGCTATTCAACTATGCCAGGCCTACCAGCTCCTAGGACATCCTAACAAAGATCAGGCGGGCACCCTTTCCTTCACTCCCTCACAGCAGCATCTCTCTGAGGTCAGAGCTCGTTTTGAAAGGGTCGTGGGTTGTGACACTTGAGAAATTTTCTCACATCATGTTGCAGTTTCTCACAAGAAGCGGCATTACACTGAATCAAGACCATTGCTCTATCAAAATCAATATTGTCTACTCATACTGGCAGCAGCTCTCCAGGGTCTCAGGCTGAGGTTTTTCACATAATAAGAACATAAGAAAGGCCTTGCTGGATCAGACCCAGGTCCATCAAGTCCAGCAGTCTGTTCACACAGTGGCCAACCAGGTGCCTCTAGGAAGCCCCCAAACAAGACGACGGCAGCAGCATTTATCCTGCCTGTGTTCCAAAGCATCTAATATAATAGGGGTGCTCCTCTGATTCTGGAGATAATAGGTATGCAGCATGACTAGTAGCCATTTTGACTAGTAGCCTTGAATGCCCCTCTTCTCCATGAACATGTCTACTCCCCTCTTAAAGCCTTCCAGGTTGGCAGCCATCCCCACATCCTGGGGCTGGGAGTTCCACAATTTAACCATGTGTTGTGTGAAGAAATACTTCTTTTATCAGTTTTGAATCTCTCACCCTTCAGCTTCAGCAGATGACCCCGCATTCTGGTATTATGAGAGAGGGAGAAAAGCTCCTCCCCTGTCCAATCTCTTTGTACAATGCATAATCTTATAGACCTCTACCATGTCTCCCCTTAGCCGCCTTCTTTCCAAGCTAAACAGCCCTAAGCGTATTAACTGCTCCTCATAGGGCAGTTGCTCTAGTCCCCTGATCATTGTGGTTGCTGTTTTCTGATCATTTTGTTTGCACATCACTTACCACCCAGTCTCCTTTATTGGAAGTTAATAACAAAAGCAGTAAGGTACAGTGGTTAGTGTGTCAGACTTGGAGACTCAGGTTAGAATCCCTGCTTTGGAATGGAAGGTGTGGGCCAGTCGCAAACGCTCAGCCTCACCTATCTGACAAGGCTGTTGTGGGATACAATAGAGGAGAGCAGAAGGGAGGGGCTGTGGCTCAGTGGTAGAGCCTCTGCTTGGCATTCAGAAGGTCCCATGTTCAATCCCCAGCATCTCCACTTAAAGGGACTAGGCAAGTAGGTGATGTGAAAGACCCCTGCCTGAGACCCTGGAGAGCCGCTGCTGGTCTGAGTAGACAGTACTGACTTTGATGGACCGAGGGTCTGATTCAGTAGAAGGCAGCTTCATGTGTTGGGGAGGGGCCGTGGCTCAGTGGCAGAGCATCTGCCTGGCATGCAGAAGGCCCCAGGTTTAATCCCGGCATCCCCAGTTAAAGGAGAGGGGCCGTGGCTCCGTGGTAGAGTATCTGCTTGGCATTCAGGAAGTCCCAGGTTCATTCCCCGGCATCTCCAGTTAAAGGGACTAGTCAGTAAGTGATGGGAAAGACCCCTGCCTGAGACCCTGGAGAGTTGCTGCCGGTCTGAGTAGACATTGCTGACTGTGATGGACCCAAGGGTCTGATTCAGTAGAAGGCAGCTTCATGTGTTCATGACTGATTTTTAGGGGAGGGGCCGTGGCTCAGTGGCAGAGCATCCGCTTGGCACGCAGAAGGTCCCCGGTTCAGAGACCAGGCAAGCAGATGATGGGAAAGACCTCTGCCTGAGACCCGGGAGAGCCATGGAGAAGGGCTGTGGATCAGTGGCAGAGCATCCGCTTGGCACGCAGGAGGTCCCCGGTCCAGTCCCCGGCATCTCCAGTTCAAGGGACCAGGCAAGCAGGTGATGGGAAAGACCTCTACCTGAGACCCTGGACTGAGTAGACAGTCTGAGAAGCTGCTCGTCTGAGTAGACAGTACTGACTTTGATGGACCGAGGGTCTGATTCAGCAGAAGGCCGCTTCATGTGTTGGGGAGGGGCCGTGCCTCAGTGGCAGAGAATCCGCTTGGCACGCAGAAGGTCCCAGGTGTTCAGTCCCCAGCATCTCCAGCTCAAGGGACCAGGCCAGCAGGTGATGGGAAAGGCCTCCACCTGAGACCCTGGAGAGCCGCTGCTGGTCTGAGTAGACAGTACTGACTTTGAGGGACCGAGGGTCTGATTCAGCAGAAGGCCGCTTCATGTGTTGGGGAGGGGCCGTGCCTCAGTGGCCGAGCATCTGCTCGGCACGCAGGAGGTCCTAGGTGTTCAGTCCCCGGCATCTCCAGCTCAAGGGACCAGGCCAGCAGGGGATGGGAAAGGCCTCCGCCTGAGACCCTGGAGAGCCGCCGCCGGTCCGAGTAGACCATCCTTGCTAGACCCAGGGTCTGACTCAGTACAGGGCATCTTCGCGCGTTCCTGGGTGCCCTGCCCCGCCCCCCCCCCAGCTCCCCCCCCAGCTCCCCCCATGCCTCTCCTCCGGGACCCCCCTCACCAGCTCCCCCCATGCCTCTCCTCGGGGACCATAAGGCGCCTGGAGAGAGCGCCCAGGCGGCGCGCCTTGCAGCCGCCCATCCCTGCCTGCATCCCTCCATCCCTGCATCCCTGCATCCCTCCATCCGTGCGGCGCCGTCGGGGGCTGGAGGGGCGGCCCGTGGCGCTGGCCCGGCGGCCTGCTGCGGGAGCAGGAGGCGAGGCGGGGCCGGGGGCGGGAGGCCGGCCGGCCGTCCGGGCACCGAGGCGGGGCTTGCGACGCGGAGCCAAAGGGCAAGGCGCGCTCCCCTCCCCGTCCGCCCGCCCGCCCGCCTGCCAGCCTGCCTCTCCTCCTCCTCCTCCTCCATTGTATAATGCATCGTGAGCGCCGCAGCCCCGGCCCGGCGGAGGCTTAGAGCCGCCCCCTCCTCCTCCTCTGCCGTCTCCCCCCCACCCACCCCTCGGGCGAGCTGCGTCCGCCGCCCCCACCCCCGGCCTCCCCTCCCCTCCCCTTCCCCGGGCGAGGAGCGCGGCAGATGGAGCGGGTGGAGGCTTAGTGCGGGGAGCGCGCCCGGCCGCCCGCCCGCCCGCCCGCCCGCCGCTGCAGGAGACAGGCAGCCCCGATGCTCTAGTTCGCGGGGAAGGGACCGGCGGGGGTGAGTTTGGCTTCCAGGAAGGGGGGGTTTGCAATGACCATAACCCGCCCCCCCAAAGGGGGAATTGCAATGGAGGTTGGGGTGTCCTTTTTGGGCTGTCCCGCATCGGGATCTGGCTCTTTTAGGGAAGTGTGGGTCTGGCATGGGGAGGGGGGGGACTGGGGTGGGATAAATGCCCCCCCCTCCGTGCGCAGGCACGCTTGGGTCGGGAGCTTTGGGGTGGTTGGGGGGTGAGATAGATTTTCTTTTTAATTTAGTGGCTCTTTCGGGGAAGTGTGGGTCTGGCATGGGGGGGCTGGGGGCAATGCACGGGGTGGAATAAATGCCCCCCCTCCGTGCGCAGGCACGCTTGGGTCGGGAGCTTTGGGGTGGTTGGGGGGTGAGATAGATTTTCTTTTTAATTTAGTGGCTCTTTCAGGGAAGTGTGGGTCTGGCATGGGGGGGCTGGGGCAATGCACGGGGTGGAATAAATACCCCCCCTCCATGCACAGGCATGCTTGGGTCGGGAGTTTTGGGGTGGGTGGGGGGTGAGATAGATTTTCTTTTTAATTTAGTGGCTCTTTCAAGGAAGTGTGGGTCTGGCATGGGGGGGCTGGGGGCAATGCACGGGGTGGAATAAATGCCACCCTCCATGCACAGGCACGCTTGGGTTAGGAGCTTTGGGGTGGGTGGGGGCGCAATAAATTTTCTTTTTAATTTAGTGGCTCTTTCAGGGTAGTGTGAGTCTGGCATGGGGGGGCGACTGGAGACGACCCACGGGGTGGGATGAATGCCCCCCTCCATGCACAGAAACCCTTGGGTTAAGATCTTTGGGGTGGGTGGGGGTGCGAGTATAAAGAATCACTGGTCTTCTGCTGCACGCTTTGCTCTCCCCCCCCCCTTTGCAACCTTCCCCGCCTCCCAGGAGAAATGTGCCATTAAAAGAGGAGGGAGGCCGGGTTCCTTTCTGTCTCCCCCCCCCCTTTGCAAACGATTGACTCCCCAGGAGCAAATGGGTTCCCGGGTTACTCTGAAGCAGGTGCGTGCCTCGCTTGGAGTGAACGTGTGGACGCGTTGTGGCTTGGCTCCCTAACCTCGCCTCTGAAGAGTGTGTGTGTGTGTTTTTTTAACTCTCCCGGCCCTGTTTACAACTTGGCTTTACCAACAAAAAAAATGCAACAACTCTGATAAGTTTCAGTATCTGCTAGAGAGTCTCCTTAGGAAGTAACCTGCAGTTTGGCTTTCTGAAGGAAGAAGGCGTGGGTCGCAGGGTTTCAAGGCCTCGGGCTGGGGGATTTTGGAGGGTCTTCTCCGGGAAGCCCATGTTCCAAGCCCCAACCCCTCCATCATCTGTGGTTCTGGCAAAACAGGTCTAGGGATGTGAAGTCCTCCGGCCTGGCTTGTGAGCGTCCATGTTCCGCAGGGCAACTGGAAAAGTAGGTTTTCCCGTTCTTTGGCGTGTCTGCTCGGCACTTTGACAAGAGGGTATTTATTGTCTCTTTCGTGGAGAAGTCCTACGGTTGTGTTCATCTTCACGGCTTGTAAGGCTAAATGCAAAAAAAGCACCTTTCAGAGGTGGAGTCAGGAGAAGTCCTGTAGCTGGGTTCATCTTCACGACTTGTAAAGATAAATGCAGAAAAGCACCTCTTGGGTGGAGTCGGGCAAACTTCAGAAAGCAATGTACCCGGAGATTTCCCCCCCCCCTCCTTCCTTACACTTTTCTAGTGGACTCTGAACAACTTTGCTTATGATCGTGGACAAGAGGGGAGGATATTGGCATTCCACTTTGGGGAGGGGAGGGGGTTTGACACAGAATTGCAAAAGACACGCCGTCCTCCTTATCTGAGATCTTTGTTTATGGTCGCTTTTTCGTGATACAAGAGGTTTATAGCCGACCTGTGCCACTTTGAAATGAGGAGAACCAGAAGCATTGCGCATTCCTCGACTCGTTCAGATGTTTGTAGGACCTCGTTGCGAGAACTCCGGTTCTTAAATTCTTTCAGCGAGGAGTCAGGATTTGGGATCATTCAACCAGTGACTTCCTTTTAAAAAAGAAAACAAGTTTAAAGTTGTCTGGCTTCTTTCGGCTTCTGAGAAGTTCTCCGACGAAAGTCTCACAGCAAACTTCTGAGAAGCGTTCAGAAATGGAACTGAAGGCCTCATTCTACTATCTGGTCCAGCGGTCCGGCTCTGTTGACTTATTGGCCCTATTTCTGGTTTCCTTCAGTCGCAACGACATAAAAACTCACTTAAAAATTAATCTTTGAGTTGGTTTTTTTTTCCGTGCACCGTTTTATCTTGGGGGCTGTTGTAAGGAGGGGGACGTCAGTTCCCATTCAGAAGATGCTAAAAGTTAAGATTTGTGTGAGCTTGTCACGTGTGCAAGAACGACGTATTGTTAATAGTAATGCTTAAAAAATTCGAAGCTTTACTGTATTACACAAGGAAATGTTAGAAGCAAATGACTTTGTAGTCTGTTGCGCCCTCTCCGAGTAACACTTCCAGTGGAAGCACCTGGAACTTGGTGGCCAGGTATTCCTTTCTCTTGTTGCTGATCAAAACAAACTTCCAGTCCTCCAAACGAAAGGGATTTAACAGCTAGCATTCTCCTGATATTGTGTATTGGAGATGGAAGGGGTGAATTAGGAGCTTATGGTGCCAGACAGGTAACATGGGTCTGCGTTCTAGGGGAACGCTTCCATTGTTACAAAAAAGTATTGCAGCATCCAACATCAGAGCTTCCTGGAGTTCCCTCTTCCTCTTGGGACCCAATCCAACAGGGTGCCTCTGAGTGTATCTCCAGGGGAACCAAAGCCTTTTTTGGGGAAAAACCAATAACAACATCAACATAGGATTACGATTTTTCCCTACATTGCATTAAAAAAACTAATGTGCTTTCTGCCCTGTGTGTTAATGCGTTCCCTGTTTTAATAGGGAAACCATTTAATGGCATTTAAGTATGACTTTTAAGGTTTTGTGGTTATCAACATGGTGGGACTTACTCTGCCTTCTTACACGTACTTAGCTGCACATGACCAAATCCATTGGTGGTTACTTCCTAGCCAGTGCACTGGACTGCAAAAATAAAAATTTTCTTTTTCTTTTTGTTTTTGTTTAGACCACGGATTACCCACGAGACGAAGAGATGCTAACTAATACATAAATTGGGCTTCTCTGTGTTTTTTTAAATAATCATTTTATTTATACTGTAAGCCGCCTTGGGTTGCGCAAGGCGGAAAGGCGGCTAATGAACGTTTTAAAAGAAATAAATACAAACCGTCCTGAAATTAGACTCGCTGAATGAAGGCCATCTTCTTTGACAGAATGGCTGCCGAAAGTTGTCTTGCGTACTAAGAGCAGCCGGCGCATAAACTTTAGGAGGGCCGGCCAGTCATGGGTGGGCGAGGAATCCCCCCCCCCTGAATTTTCATCTCCAACAGATCTTATTGAACTGGTGGTTTTTTTTGTAACAACTGCTGTGCTTTGGGATGAATCACTGGTGCAAAAAAAAAGAGAGAGAGAGAACTTCATTTTATATCATGCACATTTCGGAAGTAGGAGAGATGATGCACGCACGGCAGGCGCTGTTTAGTAGTGTGTGTGGGGTGTGTGTGTGTGTGTGTTTGCATTTACATAACCTACATCGGAAAGTGCAGAATATTGGAAAGGGGGGAGGAGGAGGGAGGGAATATATTGTTTTAAAAATGTAGGCAGCCCTTCTGATGACCCATTTAGACGGGCCTCCTCAGCGCCTTCTTTGGAAATACAATTTCTGTCTCGAAAGATAGTACAAACGGAGACGGCTCCGGTTGCAGCAGCTTCTTGGCAAAAAAGAGGGAGAGAGAGAGGGAGAAAAGAAAACCGTGCCAGAAACAGAAGGCTCTGGTTACAGAGTCCAAAGACTATCTAATGCAGTAAGGGGGAAGAGAGAGAGCGACAGAGCAAGGTCCAGTTTAAATGGCCGCAGGCCGGAGAGGGAAAGTCCAAAGCGCCAGCACGGCGAGCCGATCTTCCTCCTTCCAAAAACGAATTCTCTTTTTTTTTGTCAGCCGAGAGGGAAAAAAATAACTTTTACTTTGACACTTTGGTTAGAGAGCAAGAGGGGGAGGGTGTGAAGGGGGGGGAGACGCCATATGTTGTAAAGTTCTGCGCTCTCCCATAACCTCCCCCCCTTTGTGTGCGTTTTTTTCTCTTTTTTTGCAGTGCAGGTGGCTGGGGGAATCAGAACAGGCAGGGCATGGGCGCTGAAGAGCCTTTGTGCAGGATCTGGAGCGCCGGGTAAATAACGGCCCTGTGCAAACCTTAAATACATAGCTGAAGTTGATGGGGTTGGACGGCCCCACGATGTGCTTCCCCCCCCCCCCCAGCAGATCTCTTGTTCCACTGGGGCTGGAGACGGTGAATAAGAGAGATGGGAGTGGTGTTTGAAAGACGTTTTCACTTCTTATGGAGGGTTTTTTTTTAGGGGGATATAAAAACCTGCTTGTCAGAGGGAGATCTTTTTTACTGTCAAGTCGCAGCCAACTTATGGCGACCCCATAAGGTTCTCAAGACAAGAGACAAACTGAAGTGGTTTGCCATTGCCTGCCTCTTCGTAGCAACCCTGGACTTCCTTGGTGGTCCCCCCATCCAAATACTGACCAGGGCCGACCCTTCTTAGCTTACGAGATCTGATGAGATCAGGCTAGCCTGGGCCATCCAGGTCAGGGCGGAGGTGGTTTGCCATTGCCTGCCTCTGCGTAGCAACCCTGGAGTTGCTTGGTGGTCTCCCATCCAAATACTAACCGGGTCCAACCCTGCTTAGCTTCCAAGATCTGATGAGATGGGGCTAGCCTGGGCTATCCAGCTCACGGCCCAGAGGGAGATTGCATAGGGGAAAGAGTATATATAGGGATTCCTTTTTCCAAGTGCCTTTTCATCTTTTGGGGGTGGGGTGGGGGCAGAACTAAGGCCCTTCCCCTACTCAGTTTCTTACTTTCACATATAAAGGAAGTGTCTATTCCTTCAAGAGCGGAGGAAGAGAGAATTTTGCCTGGTTTATCGTTCCTCACTCTGGTGCCAGCAAAGATGAGTTGCATCTCCAACCCCCTATCACAGTTGGAGGATGTGTGGATTAATATTACATATTAACGGTGCTGTTGTGTGTATTTTAGAACTGGTTGTCAGCCATAATCAATAAGTCATTTCACAGCTGGAGGAGAATCTACCAAAACTCATGAAGCTCTTTAAAGTAACGAGGCGATATCTACAGCATAAGAACATAAGAAAGGCCATGCTGGATCAGACCAAAGTCCATCAAGTCCAGCAGTCTGTTCACAAAGTGGCCAACTAGGTGCCTCTAGGAAGCCCACAAACAATATGACTGCAACAGCATTATCCTGCCTTTGCTCCACAGCACCTAATATATTCAGCATGCTCCTCTGATCCTGGAGAGAATAGGTATGCATCATGACTGGCATCCATTTTGACCAGTAGCCATGGACATCCTCTATGAACATGTCCACTCCCCTCTTAAAGCCTTCCAAGGTAGCAGCCATCCCCACATCCTGGGGCAGGGAGTTCCACAATTTAACTATCTAGATCAGCATTACACATTCCATAGTTCATGGAGAGCTAGGTTCGCAGTGAGCATGAGGCAGAAGAGCTATGCTTATTTCCATCCCTGTTGTGAAGCTTGCAGCTTACCAATGGCAGCTGGTTTCACGGTGGCCACCACTTGCCAACCACCAGCCCCATTTTCTTGAAACCTGGGGCAGCTGGCGCCACATCGGGGAACAGTGCTTGGAGGAGCCGGAGGTGGTGTGTCAGAATGCCGTGTGTGGCTCCTGAGCCGCTGAGAGCATTGCTGATCCAGAGAGAGCAAACTGGTCTTGTTCTCCAAAAAGAAAACTGAAACACATAAAGGTTGTTTATGCATGCCAGTTTTACCTGAGGTTCATTGTTGGCCGGACCCATACTTTCCATCTGGGAATCGCTGCACCAGCAGTCTCCAAGCTCAAATCAGGTCCCCGCCCCTTTAAATGCTGCTTTGTAATTGGCTTACTTGCAGTTTTTACTGTGAGTGAAAATTCCCCCCAAAAAACCCAATTGCCACATAAAAAAGCATTTTAAGACAACAGCATAAAAAACAGAGCTATCTGAAAGAGGGGGGAGAAATCCAAGCCTTGGTTTTAAAAAGCCTTTCTTCTGCTTAGAAAGAACTCCAAAAAGCAGGAGGTATTTCAGTCCCTGCCTCTGGACATGCTGCTTTGTAATTGGCTGTGAGAGAAACCAAGCTTGTGTGACCCACACTTTGCCTTCTGCATGGGGATTTCACCCGGGCTTTGCTCAGGGGAGATGGAAGAGTCGGGTTAACAGAGGAATGGGAAGACCCGGACATTGTGAGGGCTGGCAGCGAGGTCATCTCTAATGGACGGAAAACTCATGCATAACTCCAAGGAACAACCAAGATAGACTGGGGGCGAACTTGAGTGAAAGTACCCATGCATAAATGACCAAAGAAGAGGGAACTAACCCTCTGTTGAAACGGGACTAAAGCCACGATTGGGGCACCCTCAAGTGCGGTGCCCCAATCGTGTATCTTGCAGATGCGGCGTTTGATTCAGCATGACAGGGAAAGCAGGAAAAAACCTTCCCTGGAGTTCATTGGTTCTTTTGGGTTATCTGGGCTGTGTAACCGTGGTCTTGGTATTTTCTTTCCTGACATTTCACCAGCAGCTGTGGCAGGCATCTTCAGAGGAGTAACACTGAAGGACAGTGTCTCAGTGAAGGAGACACTGTCCTTCAGTGTTACTCCTCTGAAAATGCCTGCCACAGCTGCTGGCGAAACGTCAGGAAAGAAAATACCAAGACCACGGTTATACAGCCCGGATAACCCACAAGAACCAATGAACTCTGACCGTGAAAGCCTTCGACAATATCTTCCCTGGAGTGTTCGAAGTCCGTGTCTCCGTTTTCCTTTGAAAACTCATGGCTGGTTTGCGGGGTCAAAGATCAGAGGTGGCCATCTGGTGAATTTAGCATACAGGTTGAAGGTGATGGGAAACATCTCCACCTGGGATTGTGGAGAGATGCTGCCAGTCTGAGTAGACAAGACTGACCTTGATGGACCAGGGGTCTGATTCAGGATAAGGCAGCTTCATGTATTCTAGCATTATTTGGAGAGGAGCTGGTGGTTCAGAGGAAGAGCATCTGCTTGGCCTGCAGAAAGTCCCAGGTTCAATCCCTGTCATCTCCAGTTGACTGGACCAGGAAGGAGATGATGTGAAAGACCTCAGCCTCAGTCCCTGGAGAGCTGCCACCAATCTGAGTAGACAATACTGACCTTGATGGACCCCGGGTCTGATTCAGTATAAGGCAGCTTCATGTGTTCATGTGTCCTGCTGGCCATGTGGCAGAATGCTCACATTCTTGTTATGAAGCTGGATCTGTTTTCAGCACATGGTGATACAAAGTTGTGTTGCATCATGCTGCTTCCCATGGACTTACAAAAAAAAGGCTGTGCGTCAGATCAACCCAGTCCCCGTTTTACTGTATGTTAACACATGACTCTATTTTCAGTCATATGATGTTGTTTTTGTTGTTTCATTTTGAGCGCGCAGGATAAGAGCAAAATCAATCAGCTGTAGGGGGAATTTCATTGATACTTGGAGAGTCCCTAGACGGGAGGAGCTGGGGCTCAGTGGTAGAGCATCTGCTTGGCATGTAGAAGGTCTCCGGCTTAAAAATAAATCAGGTAGTAGGTGATGTGAAAGGCCTCCACCTGAGATCCTGGAGATCTGCTGCCTGTCTGAGTTGGCAATACTGACTTTGATGGACCAGGGGTCTGATTCAGATTAAGTCAGCTCCGTGTGTCTCCATGTGTCCAACTTGCAAGCTTTGAACAGCTGTTCCGCAGCTCCAAACACCAAGTTGAACTGTTAAGGTTGTGCTCCATTACGCCTGGCACTTATTTAAGACAGGGTGGGAGATGAACCAGTGGGTGAATCTCAGCGGCCGAGCGTTGTTGTTACAAAGGTGAACAAGGGATGCAAAAGCATCTCTTGCCTTTACGTCCAAATGCTGGACCGACCAGGGAACCAGCGTGTTGTAGTGGTTAAGAGCGGTGTAGTGTAGCGGTTAAGAATGGTGGTATGGAGCGGTGGACTCTTGCCTGGAGAACCGGGTTTGATTCCCCACTCCTCCACATGAGCGGTGGAGGCTAATCTGGTGAACTAGATTTGTTTCCCCACTCCTACACACGAAGCCAGCTGGGTGACCTTGGGTTAGTCACAGCTGTCTTGGAGCTCTCTCCGCCCCACCTACCTCACAGGGTGTCTGTTGTGGGGAGGGGAAGGGAAGGAGTTTGTAAGCCAGTTTGATTCTTCCTTAAGTGGTAGAGAAAGTCAGCATATAAAAAACCAACTCTTCTTCTCTTCTCTGTGTGTAACGTTGGCTTAGAAGCTGTTTGGCTCCATGGTCCTTAATTGGGGTGCGACCACAGATGAGCGGAAAGGGTCTTTAGGATAAAGCATTTGGAGGGGAAGGTGACTGGGTCGGTGGGTGGGTTGAACCGTCCTTCAGCACTGCAGTGGAGGTTTTTGCCTGGCAAGTTACAAACGGCCCAATCTGGAAGTCGCTTCCTGTCCTGCGTCTCAGCGAAAAGAGGAAGGAGTTAGTTGTCCCCCTCGCCTTCCGTTCTGAGTAAGGCTTTATTCTAAGGGACGTTTACCGGAACAGCCGTGCATCTTAATGAAACTGAAAGAGTATTGCGGGACATCGGATTGCCAAAGTTCGCAGGAAGAGGAATGCTAATGAGAACTGTATTTACCTCTGCCGTGGTGGTAGGGGGTATACTTTGAATAAGTGCCGTTATATGTGACCCCTAAAGCTTGCGGATATCTGAAGGTATTCAGACGTGGAGAAGTTGTGCGGGACAAACTGACGTGGTTGCTTTTCTGGAATCACACCAGTTATAATTGTCCTAAACAAATTTAGCAAGAGGGGCTGCGGCTCAGTGGTAGAGCATCCGCTCGGTGTGCGGAAGGCCCAGGTTCAATCCCTGGCATCTCCGGTTAAAAGGATCAGGTAGTAGGGGGTGCGAAAGACTTCCACCTGAGATCCTGGAGAGGTGCTGCCAGTCTGAGTAGGCGATACTGACTGATGGACCAGGGATATGATTCATTATAAAGGAAGCTTCACGTGTTCATGTTTACTTCCTCTTTAGAAGCATTCCCCATCAACTGCTATAAAATACATTCCACTTTTCTCTCCACAAGGGTGATCTCTGGGGTGCTAAAGAGCTTTCTGACGCAAAATGGTGACTTTTCTTTCCTTAGTGTACTTCCGCACCGGTTTCTGCCATTCTCGTTGTTTAAGATATCTCACTTCTCTCCTTGTAATGAGGCTGTCTAAAAGACCAGCGGTATGGAAAGAAAAGGCCATAATGAGAGGTAAACATGTTGGGAAGAGGACATATTTTAAGCAGGCTGAACAGCTAAGTCAGTCAACAGGTCTGACTAGTTTTTAGATGCCTCCAGGTAGCTTTGTCTTAATAAAAGCGCTGGTAGCTGCGAAAACGAAGTTCTTAAATTCGTATTCGTCAGTATAGTGCCACCTTGATATCATCTCATTAAAAGGTCGGGTGTGTTGACTAGCTTTTTGAAAAAAAGAATTTTCCTTTTCTCCGTATACTTTTTTTTATATATATATATATATATAAAAAACCCCAATTTGAATTTTCCTCGATACTTATTCATAATAGTTTTTGTTGGTTGCTTTGGAATGGGGGGTGGTGGGGTGGAATGGGGGGTGGTGGGGGTGGCTGTTCTTAACTTCTTCCCAAGAAGCCTGGACAATTGAACATTTCTGGGCAAAATAATCTATAATCTGGCCTCCTTTATATTACATGGGTGTTGCAAAACATGGTGGGGGGTGTGTGTGGAAACCCACGATGTGGGGACGTGCCTGTTATATACGGTCCCTTTGTTAGCAGCCTGCAATATTTAAATATTTATTAGTGGGGCACCGACGTTCTGAACTTTTGTTACCTCGCCTTCCAGAGAAGCGACTCCACTTTGCGGCGGTGGTCAGAAAGCAGCTCTGGTATTTTGGTCCTCCGGGGAGGCCCGTAATTTTTCTTCAGCTGTGACTGGAAAATGAGGCCTGTATCGCCCTCTTCTCTCCATATGCTCATGAAGCAGATATTTCTGGTCGCTTTCCAGATTATTTGCTGCACGTATTTCTGTAGGAAGAGTATATTCTGCGCGTGTGTTAAATATAGCTCGTCCCGTGCACTAAATATGAACGGGAGCCGGTTTGTAGCATGCACGCTTTTGGTAGACGGTATTTGAGTTCTTCCTGATCTCCTTGCCGATGCAGTAAAAGTAAGAATTGATTTGCATTCTACAAAAAGCAGAGGGGGGGGTGTGAAAGAGAGAGAGAGAGAGAGAGAGCGCCGCTCCTGTTTCTCTGTTTACTGCTTTATAGCATTTGAAACGGCTTTACGGTAAAGAATTTGATGGTAGAATTTGCATATTCCTTCCAGGAGAAATGGTCATTAGGAAGGCTGCCCTTATCACTTCCGTCTTTCAAAACTACCCCCTGTGGTAAAAAATAAAATACAACCCTGTCTTCCCCGCCGCACTTCTGTCAACAAATAATTGCATTTTTTTAAGTGAGTTTGAGCACAAAGTTTAAGGGGTTTTTTTGTTTTTTTTTTAAAGGAAAGTGTTTAAAATGAGTGACAGGCTAGGACAGCTGGTGTAAAGAACGTTAAAGTTGATCCCGTTGCTGTTGGGAATACTTTATTTATTGATTTATTTACAGTCCGCCTTTCTCGCGGAGACTCGAGGCGGATTATGTCGTGTGAGTCGAATATGTAACGGCGAACAGGACCAGGGTATCCAATAGGGTTTGGATCGCAGAAATCTGGAAACGGACCTGAAACGGGGCATAAGCATTTAAACATGACGCATTAAGGCTGCGATCCTGGGGGGAGGGATCGCCATAGGAGCCGGCTTGACCACGCGCCGGCGTAGGGAGCCAGCGTGGTGTCGTGGTTAAGAGAGGTGTAGTGTAGCGGTTAAGAATGGTGATATGGAGCGGTGGACTCTGACCTGGAGAACCGCGTTTGATTCCCCGCTCCTCCCCATGAGCGGTGGAGGCTGATCTGGTGAACTGGATTTGTTGCCCCACTCCTCCACATGAAGCCAGCTGGGTGACATTGGGATAGTCGCAGCTCTCTCAGCCCCACCTCCCTCACAGGGTGTCTGTTGTGCGGAGGGGAAGGGAAGGCGATTGTAAGCTAGTTGGATTCTTCCTTAAGTGGTAGAGAAAGTCGCCATACAAAAACCAACTCTTCTTCTTCGTCATCATAGGATAAAGTGGCAAACGCGCCAGTGCAGGGGCAAACACGCCGGCGTCCAGGAGCAACGGAGCTCCGCCAGCCCCCGTCACCAGTGCAGCCAGTCCAGGAACTAAATCCCGGAAGAGAATGACTGTGCCGATGTGGGGGAGGCGTTGCCGGGGGTGTAGCTGGCTTCCTAACCCCGTTCGCCCTGGGAACACCCCCTTGAGCAGCAGCGGGGATGCGCCACCTTTTTGGTGGTGCAGCCTTTCTGTTTTCAGTAGGGAATTCCCCCCTATTTTTCCTTCTTAAAGTTTTAAATACCCTTTTTTTTTTATCTGGGGCGACCAGGAATCCACAGAGGAGGTGGCGCAGTTCTGCTGCTCCCAGTTGCCATGGGTCTACCCCCTCTTTAAGAATGGGCTACCCAACCATCAGTCTTGCGATAACATAAAAAGGCAGGGGGGTTTGTTGTTTTGTCCACACACCTCCATGTCTATGGCTGTGGGTAGCTACCAGCATGGCTGAGTGGGAGAGCCTCTGCTTGGCATGCAGAAGGCCCCAGGTTCAATCCCTGGTATCTCCAATTAAAAAGGGGGTCAGGTAGTAAGGTGATGTGAAAGACCTCTGCCTCAGACCCTGGAGAGCCGCTGCCAGTCTGAGTAGACAATACTGATCTTGGTGAACCAATGGTCTGTTTCCGTGTAAAAGCGGATTAATGTGTTTATGTCTGTCTTGGGTGCTCGGCAGAGGTCGTTTGGATCCCAAGTTCAACTCTTCAATTTGGCTACCAGCAGGCAGTGCGTTGGTTGGCCATTTCATAGAAAGTTAACACTCTCCCTGACCTGGATAGCCAAGACGAGCCTGATTTCGTCAGCTGTCGGAAGCTAAACAGGGTCAGGCTCTGGTTTTAGTATTTGGATGCGAGACCGCCAAGGGAATCCAGGATCGCTACACAGAGGCAAACCACCTCTGAACGTCCCTTGCCTTGAAAAGCCCATGAGTTGGCTGCGACTTAATGGTACTTTCTACCACCAACACTCGAACAACTCTTAGACCTCCCTTTCCTCCTTGGTGCCTGCCCCCCCCTCCAGTACTCCAGCTTGAGCCAGTGTGGTGTAGTGGTTAAGAGTGGTGGTTTGGAGTGGTGGACTCTGATCTGGAGAACCGGGTTTGATTCCCCGCTCCTCCACATGGGCGGCAGAGGCTAATCTGGTGAACCGGGTTGGTTTCCCCACTCCTCCCCATGAAGCCAGCTGGGTGACCTTGGGCTGGTCACAGCTCTCTTCGAGAGCCTGCTTGGTGTAGTGATAAGAGCAGTGGTTTGGAGCGGTGGAGTCTGATCTGGAGAACCAGGTTTGATTCCCCGCTCCTCCACATGGGCGGCAGAGGCTAATCTGGTGAACCGGGTTGGTTTCCCCACTCCTCCCCATGAAGCCAGCTGGGTGACCTTGGGCAAGTCACACTCTCTGAGCCTCACCTACCTCGCAGGGTGTCTATTGTGGGGAGGGGAAGGGAAGGGGGCTGTAAGCCGGGTTGATTCTGCCTTAAGTGGTAGAGAAAGTCGGCATATAAAAACCAACACTTCTTCTCTTAGCCCCACCTACCTCACAGGGTGTCTGTTGTGGGGAAAGGAAGGGACGGTGATTGTAAGCCGATTTGATTCGGCATATAAAAACCAACTTTTATCCTTCTCCTCCTCCTCCTCTCCTATGGGATTCATTCCCTCCTTTTCCTAGACTCCTTCCTGCGATGTTCCTTGTTCCTATCCTCCTCCTTCTCCTCTGGCCATTTGCCTTTTTCATTCGTCCTTTTCTCCGGTCCCTGATTTTGTCCCTGTCCCTTCACCACCAGCCCCAAACTTCCTTCTCTGGTTCTATCCTTTAGTTTTTTTCCTTCTGCCCCTGTCCCCGGTTTCCCCACTGCCTGCCACTAGCTGCTTTTTAGAGGAAGATATTTTTGGCGATGGCAAAAAAAAAGTCCTTATTGTTTGGGCTGATCTACCGGAGAGGCTGACACGGAATGTTTGCAAGCAGCTTCATCGGATTGGAAGTGCGAGGGCACCTAGGCTGGAACTGAGCTTGCAGAATGGCAGCAGGAACAGGAAGAACTATGTCAGCTAGACAAACAGGCTGGGTGACAGGAGGAGACAGGACAGCTATGGGGAAGGGAATGCAGAGGCTGGGATGAAAGGGGGGTGATTCCACAGTGACCAACCCAAAAGGTGCACCAAAGTCCTTCGGAAACCGCAGGCAGAGAAGAAGGAGCTGATGAGAGAGGCGGATGTCCTCGAACGAGCTTCTGCAGAAGCTGTGTATTGCAGGCACAGAGAGGAGGGAAGGGAGAAATGAGTGCTGAGGCAGTAAAGGATGCTGGCTACGAGCCAGGCTGACTGAAGGAAGCAGGGCTCGTTTGTGGAGAAGGAAGGAAATGGAGGAGGGGTGGAGTTGAAGGGCTAAAGAAAAACATTGGGGACACGCTTCACGCAAGGGGAGAGTGGCCATAATCTCCCCCACCCTTCTGAGTGTGGCTACTGTGTCTTTAAAAGTGTCATGACATCCTTCTTTTCAGTCAACTTTTAATAAAATAAGTGCCCTGCTCCCTCCTAGAACCAAAACGAGGCAATAACTGCATAGGGCTTGTGAACACGAGGATGGGGCATGTCCTCTGTGAACGCGAGGGGCTGTGTGGATGGGTCTCATCCTCTGTGAATGTGAGGGGCTGTGTGGATGGGGCTAATCCTTTTTGAACACGAGGGTATCATCCTCTGTGAATGTGAGGGGCTGTGTGGATGGGGCTCGTTCTCTGTGAACGTGAGGGTCTCATCCTCTGTGAATGTGAGGGGCTGTGTGGATGGGGCTTGTTCTCTCTAAACGCGAGGGTCTCATCCTCTGTGAATGTGAGGGGCTGTGTGGATGGGGCTCGTTCTCTGTGAACGCAAGGGACTTTGTGGATGGGGCTAATCCTCTCTGAACGCGAGGGTCTCATCCTCTGTGAATGTGAGGGGCTGTGTGGATGGGGCTCGTTCTCTGTGAACGCAAGGAGCTTTGTGGATGGGGTTAATCCTCTGAACGCGAGGGTCTCATCCTCTGTGAATGTGAGGGGCTGTGTGGATGGGGCTTGTTCTCTCTGAACGCGAGGGTCTCATCCTCTGTGAATGTGAGGGGCTGTGTGGATGGGGCTCGTTCTCTGTGAACGCAAGGGGCTTTGTGGATGGGGTTAATCCTTTGAACGCGAGGGTCTCATCCTCTGTGAATGTGAGGGGCTGTGTGGATGGGGCTTGTCCTCTGTGAATGCAAGGGGCTGTGTAGATGGGGCTCTTGCTCTGTGAACACGAGGGGCTGCATGGATGGCTCTCATCCTAAACCCAATCCTAAATCCTGGCCAGTTGGGAAAAAAATGAGCCCAAGTTTATTAAGGTGTCCTTATTTGGATGTAGCATAGGGTTGCCAGCTTCCAGGTGGGGCCTGGAGAGCTCCCAGAATTACAGATCTCCAGACAACAGAGTTAAGTTCCCTTGGAGAAAATGGCTGCTTTGGAAGGTGTACTCTATGGCATTATACCCTAGGGTTGACAAGTCTGGGTTGGGAAAAATCTGGAGATTTGGGGGTGGGGTTTGGGGAGGGGAGGGACTTCATCAGGGTATAATGCCATAGAGTCCACCCTCCAAAGCAGCCATTTTCTCCAAAGGAACTCCAAAGAGGGGAGTGGATGTATTCATGGAGGAGACGGCTATTCATGACTACTAGTAAAAATGTCTACTAGTCATGATGCATCCCTATTCTCTCCAGGATCAGAGGAGCATGCCTATTCTATTAGGTGTTGTGGAACACAGGCAGTACAATGGTGCTGCAGTCGCCTTGCTTGGGGGCTTCCTAGAGGCACCTGGTTGGCCACTGTGTGAACGGACTGCTGGACTTGATGGACCCAGTATGGCCTTTCTTATGTTCTTATCTTGGTCATCTGGAGATCAACTGTAATAGCAGATCTCCAGGGGCCACCTGGAGGTTGGTAACCGTATTATACCCAGCCATCTCCAGGCTCCACCCTCAAATCTCCAGGAATTTCCACCCTCAAATCTCCAGGAATTTCCCAACCCAGAGTTGGCTAATGTATCACCAGATGCCAGGGGGGTACAATGATGATGGGGAATCTAGTAAAATTCCTCTTTTTCCCCTCCACTGCAAACAGTCAAGGGAGGAAGAAGCAGTTACTGGCATAGAATCAAGAGTCCATATACAATCCTTGAGCTTGTTCTTCCATATGTTGTAGATATCTCTTCAATGATACACCAGTAGAGCAGTTAATAAATAAATTTATAAATAATCTCTTCAGTATCGGTAGAAAAATGGCTATAAATAATCTCTTCAGTACTAGGCGGGTTGCCATCTCCTGATCCCGTTTCGTAAAAATCTTCATCAGAACTTCACATCAATAGATACGATAGAGAAAAGTTTGATTTTTTTGGTTGTTAAGAATAATTTAAAAAATAATTTTGTATATGTATCTAGGTTGTAATTTCTTAATTAGATTTATATTTGATACAAACGAAAACGGAAGTATCTTTTCATTTGTGGTTCCCCCCTTTTTCTTTATTTTGTTTATCGTAATTTTGTTAACAATAAATTTAATAAAATGCTTAAGGGAAAAGAAGAAGTAGAACTTCACATCAATCTATAACCTCATACAGTGATGATTCTACGCCAGTAGAATTATTGTGTATTGTTACTTTGGATGTATTTCAGTCAGTGTATATATAGGTAGTTATAATGTTGGTGCATAATTAAATCTGAGCCACATGCTTTTGTATTTTGGGGTTTGATTGCAGTGTTTGGTGTGGCATGGCTATTATTTTTTCTTGATTTGAGGGCCTGTAAGTAATGTCTGCATGCTGGCTCAAAACGTCCAGTTTTTGGTTAAGTCCGGATATCAGATGTCCGGATAAGGGATACTCAACCTGTACGAATTTTCTTGTCGGACCTCCCCCAAAAATTTTTTTGGAACAATCTGTTAATGAGGTTTGTAAACGAGCCGGTGTAGCATTGCATCAGAACTATGAATTAGGAAGTCCTGCTGTTTACATTTTGCCCTCTCCACTAAATGAAGTCATTGAAGTTGCTTTAAGTGCCAGCGTCCGCTCCCCCCGCCACCATGTGGGCATTGTAAAACTGGCCGACCTTTTAAGGTTGCCGTAAGGATAAACTAATATACACGAAAAACTTGATGATTGTGAGGACTGAAATTTCCTTTTTTTAAGGCACCTTTGTTTGACCCTGCGGCTGTGGCCGAAGAAGGGAGGGAATGTTCAAAAACAGTTTGATTGACAAAGATTAATTCTGTGACGATAGACAGACAGATATGAGTATTGTAGATATGGAGTATTGATTTTGTACGAGGAGTGTAAGTTGTATGTGTGTGGTATTTGTCTTAAAGATAATAAAATATTAATTAAAAAGGATTGATTCTGTCAAAAGATACACACAACTCTCTTAACCACTACACTATACTGGCTCAGATAGATAGATAGATAGATAGATAGATAGATAGATAGATAGATAGATAGATAGATAGATAGATAGATAGATAGATAGATGCGTCGACCCAAAACTAACCCGGTTTTGCAATCGAGGAGCCAAACCGTTATCCCTGGCTCGTCTCAGATAAACACGAGCCGAGTCTTCCCGTGTCACAACGGCCTGCCCGCCTCCAAACCCGTCCCCTCGCAACCTAACCTTCTGCGGGACTGGTGTGTGAACAGCCTGAAGGCACACAATCGGGTCATTTTCCCACTTCTTGCCTGAAGGGACAGCTCTCTCAACACTCTCCTTCTTTTGCGCCGTCTTGCCAAAAAGGAGGAACTAATGAGAGAAGCGCTTCTGATACAAGCGTAGAGAATTTGAAAAACCACCTGCAGCTCTCCTGCCAAAACAGCCAAAAGATTGGCAGCCGCATTAAATCTATCCATTTCCCCCTATGGTAGAAAGCGACAGAGGATCCCAGTCACCACTTTAATTCTGCTCCCTCGTATCTGGCCAGTGATTGGGAAAGTCGAACTACGGTTTTCGTGGATCAGCAGTAACTCAACCTATGGAGATGTCGATATTTCAAAAATGTATCTCAATTTTTTTTTTACAAGGGGCGCGCGAAGCTGACTTTGGTCAATTTGAATCGACCAATCACCAGGGGGAGGGGGCGTTGCTGAACGACCAGGAAGTATGTGTCTCCCACATTTTCTGTTTTCACGGACGGATCAGCACACAGTTTCGCCACAGATCAACAAAGGTAATGCGTACAGATTCTCCCCCAGCCTGGGTTCATTTAATCCTGGCTGGAACGGGGAGGAAACTGGGCAGAAACCGGAGTAAGTGACCGTGCGTTTTAGACCATTGACCATCAGGCTCAGTAATGGGTATTAATATATTAACATATTATAACATTAAATAAGCTCAGTAATACACAGATTGTATGTAGGTTTGAGAACAAATGTTTAAATTTGTGATCAGCTAGAGATTCATTTGTTTGAGTAGATTTAAAGATTAGCATTAGGTGATATAGAAAGAACTAGCTCCGCCCCTGTTTGGTATTTGAGGAGGATCTTGTTGTAGACATGGAGTATTGACTTTGTACAAGGAGTGTAAGTTGTATGTGTGTTGTATTTGTCTTAAAAATAATAAAAATATTATTTTTTTAAAAGGATTAATTCTGTCAAAAGATACACACAACTCTCTCTTGTAAGAATAAAAGCTTTGACCCAGCGCACATACACTCCAGTGCATCTGACGAAGGGAACTCTCGCTCGTGAACTCTTAAAGCAGATCAATGAGTAAATACATACAAATAAATCCTTCTTCCATACTAAAATTAATCAGTCTTGGAAGGTGCCGCCGAGCTCCTGTTTGAGTCTGGAAACTCTTTTCTTGTTTAACCAGGACAGTTTCGGACTGCTGCAGCGCAGCTCAGATTTGACAAAAACCAGAGGGGCCATGGCTCAGTGGTAGAGCATCTGCTTGGCATGCAGAAGGTCCCAGATTCAATCCCCGGCATCTCCAGTTAAAGGGACTAGGCAAGTAGGTGATGGGAAAGACCTCTGCCTGAGACCCTGGAGAGCCATGGAGAAGGGCTGTGGATCAGTGGCAGAGCCTCTCCTTGACATGCAGAAGGTCCCAGGTTCAATCCCCGGCATCTCCAGTTAAAGGGACTAGGCAAGTAGGTGATGGGAAAGGCCTCTGCCTGAGATCCTGGGGAGCCGCTGCCGGTCTGAGTAGACAGTACTGACTTTGATGGTCCAAGGGTCTGATTCAGTATAAGGCAGCTTCATGTGTTCATGTGTTCAGAATTGTGTTCCCTTTTTTGGTATGGTTGTTAACCGGTGTCCCAATCCTTTCATGCATTTACCTAGAAGTAACCCCCACCCCCCCATAACTTTCCAGGGAACTTTTTTACTGCAAGAATTTGGTTGAGTGTTGCAATCTTGGTCCAGCTACCGCTTTCTGTGTTCCAGCGCGCCAGTTTGCATAGCTTCCGGCGTGCACTCGACATACTGCTTTTCCCCCACCCTAGTGAATTTTATTAAGGGTCTGTGGGGGGCGGGGGGAAACAAGGTATCTTTGGGGAAAAGATTTTACAGAAAGGTTGAAAATAAAGACTCCAGCCAAGTAATTATAAATACCTGGAGGGAGGAAGAGAAAAAAACACCCCTTGTTACACCAAGGGGCTTGGGTGGGTGGGGGTCTAGTTTTCCTGCTGTGCCTCGAAAACTGTCATTAATCTTTACGTAATGCAGATCTCTCTAGAGGAGGATCGGGAGACTGAAGATTCAGAGACTTCTGAGCACACCCTTCCGCATGAAACACACACACGCTAGTCAGCAATGACATTTTGTTCGACTGACTGAGGATGAATCGGTAGCTGCGCCGGTTAGTGCGCTGGCAAAATTGCATCAGGGGTGTGTGGGGGTGGGGGTGGGAGAGACTGGCAGATTAAAATGTTTTTATGCACGGCGCGCATGCAAGAACGTTTTCCAAGCGGGCGGACAACTTCAAAGGGCTCCTTCCTGCTCAGTTTCGTTTCTTGACTGAGAAGAGAGTGTTACGGCCTTTTCACGTTTATTTTTCTGCACCATTAAGCTGTCCCGATTTAAACGGCCACTTCCCCCGCCCCTACCTGCAGGTCCATTAATAGTCACCTGCCCATTTAGTGGACAAGAGGTCTTTAGCCGTGGACTTTAATGCCCCGATTCTTTCAAGAAAGGCTGCTCAGTTGGGATCCCCCATTTCTCCGATGGCCCGGAAGAACGGCCATGTTAATCTGTAGCAACGGGATGACACAATGCAGTGGGGTATCTCATACACAACTTTTATCATGGTAGTAGAAGAAGAAGAGTTGGTTTTTATACCCTGATTTTCTCTACCTTTAAGAAGTCTCAAACCGGCTTACAATTACCTTCCCTTCCCCTCCCCACAACAGACACCTTGTGAGGTAGGTGGGGTTGAGAGAGTTTGGAGAGAACTGTGACCAGCCCAAGGTCACCCTGCAGGATTCATGTGTAGGAATGGGGAAACCAACCCGGTTCTCCAGATTAGAGTCCACCACTCTTAACCACTACACCACGCTGGCTCTTATTATTATTACCCATGGTTTCCTCTCTTCTGCTCTGTGTGTTTGTATGTGTTAAAAGACGGGCTTTGCATAGTAGATTCCACAGGGTAAGCCTGACTTTGCTAACTCCAGGGCCAGCTAGGACAAGGTGCAAACTGGTTTCACAACCACACATTGAACAGTTTCAGAACAGTAACAAAGGACATAGTTTTGAAAGTTACTCTCCTCCCATTCATGTGAGCCCTATGTGTTGCTGGGTGACCTTGGGTCACACACTCTCAGCCCCTGACCCTGGCTAGTATTTGGATGGGAGACCTCCAAGCAACACCGGGGTCCTGATGCGAAGGCGGGCAATAGCAAACCACCTCCCAACGTCTCTTGCCTTGAGGGTCCCCTTAAGTCAGCTGTGACTTGACTGCCAGAAAAAATAGGAATTAATAACCTGCCATTAACAGGTCTTGCTCAGGTCTTGCAGCCTGAAGGCTGTGGTGGCTTCCTTAGTTAACTCCATCAATCTCCTGGTGGGTCTCCCTCTATTCCTCCTGCCTTCAACTTTTCATAGCGTTATTGTCTTTTCTAATTAAATTTTATTTTTTATAACACATACATACAAACATAAAACATACGCTCCTCATACATAGTCAGGACTCTATATCTGTAACAAGATCCTCTTCACCTTCCACACTGGAGTGGAGGTAAATCATTCTATAATACCAACTATTAAACATTAAATCTTGAAATTGGTTAGATTTTTAGCATAACCGAAATACATACATTTATACTCAAGCCTGCATGTGATCTAGATACCTTACACATCTATATTATACTGTATTATATTAGTATTCTGACACTGTTTGTTAAACCTTTTAGCCAATATATCTAAATAATACATCGCACTACTTATCTATCATTATTAGCTAATGATATAAACCTATATTTATACCCCTCTACTAAGATGATACCTGACATATACGGTTTGTAGCCCAAAAGGGAAGTTACTTAATAATATATTGAATTTATTGTCTTTTCTAGTGAGTCTTTGCTGCTCAAGTTATGACCAAAGTACGATAGCCTCAGTTTGGTCATTCTAGCTTCTAGGGAGGGTTTGGGTTTGATATGACGCAGAACTGGCTTCCACAGTAGCATTTATTTCACTGCTTCCATTCAGATGTTTTTAGACAGCTGCCAGGTAGAAAATTATGTAAAGGGAAGCCCTCGCTGCAGGTTTGGTTTTTAAAACAGTGATCTGCCCTGGTTTGTGGTTTCCACGCAGAATAACTTATCTCCAAGTGTCGTGTATCTGCGGACCCACAGTGATTTTTAGTGGGAATGCTTTTAATGCTTCAGCTCTTCCTTAGCTTCGGAGTCGCTTGCTTTTGATTTTGGCCTTTGCGTTTCGAAATGTCTTTTCTCTTTCAGCTGGCGAGAACCGGTAAACATCCTAATTCTTCCAGTGCTGATTCTAATAGTTTAACAAGCTAAAAAGAGCTGGGCCTGATTATGCTTTGTATCATTGCGACTGTCATTTAATATTATAAACACGTTTAATAATAATAACAATTATTATTATTATTATTATTATATAATATCTTTTTATAATAATAAATAATAATATCTTTTTCGTTAACAAGACCCTGTCCTTCTTTCAGAGGATAAGTTAATGAGGCTGCAATTGATTCGAAAGGATAATATTTAGTGGAGGGCTTCTCGGCTGTATGTGATGTGAGCTTGTCAGGCGAGCACAAATTTGTAGAATTAAACAAGCTCCTCTTCTCCAGGACAAGAGCAGGTTACCTGAAACACATCGGCAGGTCCAGAAACCGCTTGTACTGTATTTAAGGGAAAGAAAGACTATCCTGAATATAAGACACACACACCCCAAACGAAAGCCAGCGTAGTATAGTGGTTAGGGTATCGGACTAGGATCTGGGAGACCCAGGTTCGAATCCCCACTCTGCCATGGAAGTTTGCTGGGTGACCCTGGGCCTGTCTCATGCTCTGCCTAATGTTCCTCAAAGGGTTGTTGTGAGGCTAAAACGGAAGAGAGGAGAAAGATTTAAGTTGCTTTGGGCCCCCGTTGGGGAGAAGGAGGAGTATAAATGAAGTAAATAAAATAGTAAAATGTACACAAAACGTTTGTATACATAAATGTACACAAAATTGGACATAAATGTACATGAATTTAAGACAATCCCCTCTTTAGTTTTTCTTAATGTTTTTTGGGGGGTTGCCGTCAAGTTACAGCCAACCTTTGGCGACCCCATAGGGTTTTCAAGGCAAGAGAAGAGCAGAGGTGGTTTGCCATTGCCTGCGTAGCAACCCTGGGCTTCTTCAGTGATCTCCCATCCAAACACTAACCAGGGCCAACCATTCTTGGCTTCCGACATCTGATGAGATCGGGCTAGCCTGGGCTAGCTAGACCAGGGTTTGTACGGCATACCTGGGGTGGGGGGAAGCCCTAGTCTTGCATTTGAGCAAATGCAGTAATTTAACAGAAGCATATGCCGCCTGAATTACAGGCCTACTGAAACTGCGTCTCCCCCCCTCCACACACACACAAACACACACGCACTCTCCCCCCCTTTTTTTTTGCACAGCAGAACCTCGTCGGGAGCAGGAGAAACGGGCTAGGGAGCAGCTTGTTGGTTTATAACTGGGGCTTCGGTAGCCTGTGGTTTTAAACTCTGGGGGAAGTAATGCGGGGAGCATTTGTGCATGTGTCCCCCCCTTTCCCTTTTCAGCGCAGCGTCTGATCATTAATAAACAGCTCGGGCTGCCTTTGCCCCCTGGGCCTCAAATAGTACAGTATGCATCCAGGGAGTGAGGCTGGAAACAGTAGTATCGGATTACAGTTTCAAAATATTGCCGGAGCACATTAGCTGGCTCGCGCTATTGACTCGGCGTATAATTGCATTGCTTATTTGCGAGGAAAGCCTTCCCCTTTTCCCTCCCCCCAATTAACGTGACTGTTGCCACTGTGATCTTAACAACTCTTGGATTTTGCGTGTGCGTGTTTTATATGGAACTTTTGTGCGAATTGGGACTGTACTGTAATCGCGACTGCGCCTATAATTTTGTGCGGGGTAAGAGTGAACCTGAACGGAACTTCTCTCAACGTATTTTTAAATCCAGAGCTGATTTTTAAAAAATGGTTTAAAAATGGTTTTTAGAGGGAAAGTATTCATTGCATGCTGCAGGGTTTTTTGTGCAACCAGACATGTGTACTTTCTGCAGTTCTAAAAAAGAACCTCAAATGATAACGCTCTTCCGCATTAGGGCCAGTTGTGGGGATTTGCTCCCCCTCGGTGCAGGCTTCTGAATGTTGTGCAATGTGACTCTCAGTCAGCAAAGCGTGTGTTCTCTTGCATGGAAAGACACTGATGTGTTGTTATGTAAGCAGTCGGACCCCTCCTCCTGCTAAGGGGTGCCATGAAGACACAGGGGCCAAAGACTGGCATAAGAGCGAGACACTGCTCCCCAGATAATGGCCCCAAGGTGTGCCTGGCCGGGCAGCAGGGCTGGCTAATCCTGGGGTGTTGAACTTATTTGTTATGAGAGCCGTATATGACATAAATGTCACTTGGTCGGGCCAGGCCATGTGTACCATAAAATTTAATGCCAGGTACCAGAAATACAAACTTTATAGAAGACACAATCAAATCCAATTAATTATATATATATATATATATATATATATATATATATATATATATATATATTACTTAAAATACAAACACGCTTGATACAATAACATCCTTACAGTGTTAGGATCAGGAGGCGGTGGGGGGGTGGTGTTGGCTGCCCTGGCTAGCAAGCCCGCAGCCGGCTCGCCAGCCCAGATCGGGACGGGGGGTGGGGGTGGCTGGCTCGCGGGCCGGATAAGAGCTTCAAAGGACCGGATCTGGCCCCTGGGCCTTATGTTTGACATCCCTGAGCTAATCTCCATTGTGTCACCCAAAGATCTACTCCTAGCAGACCAGTGGCTTCCTCCCCAAACCATGTTTCCCATGGGCATTTGCTTTTGTTTATATTTAAATCAGGGGTCCCCAACCTTTTTGAGCCTGCAGGCACCTTTGGCATTCTGGCACAGCGTGGTGGGTGCAGCTACAAAATGGTCGCCGCAGGAGGCGGAGCCAGCCACAAAGTGATGTCCACAGATTACCTTCGGTGACCCAGCGGACATCCTCATGCTGTGGTGTCAGCTGCTGCCCAAGCAGCGTTTGCAAAAATCTGCATAGCCAATCAAATCTCCAGTGGCCAGCCAGAAGCATTGCTGGGCAAAAGCCCCACCCACTTTCTAAAAATAATTGTCTGACGCCATGGCGCCCATGGGTTCCACTTTGGGGACCCCTGATTTAGATGCACTATTATAAATTCATTTCCAGCATGTCAGTTTTCCATCTCTTGAAAAACCAGGTATCCAGCATCTGGCAAATAAAGCCAGTCTTGTTGCTTAAAATTAAAGCCGCCATATATATATATATTTTCCTATAGGCTTTGAGTATTCCCAGCTTTACATTGATAAATAACTGTGGGTGTTCTCTGGCTCTTTTACCTTCTGCAGCCACGGCCTACTCCTCCAAAAAGTTTCCAAAAACAACTTGGGATTAAATGCGCTCTGGAAGAACATAAAACATGCTCCGAGAATCAAAAACTTGCTCTGTGCATTTGCGAGCCTTCAGTTTGATTAATTGTTTTCTGACAAACGTCCGCTGATCATCCACGTTGGAGCGATATTGGGGGGGGGGAATAGGTTTGTGTTAAAAATGTAAACCAGCAGATCTTTCCAATGTGTGGTTCTTGGCAGCGCTGAAATCCTTGCAGAGAGCACTAAACAAGCCTTTGTTCTCTGGCTGCCTAGCCATTTCCCAGAACTGAAAAGGAGCCAATTTTGATGTAATTTAAAATAATGAATTCTTAATAAATAACAAAATTCCCTCACTTAGGAAAAAGAGGCCCGCGGTTGTTATAGAATTTGGTTCTGGAGTCAGGGGAAAGTACCTGAAAATGGGTGGGGGGGTGGATTTATTAGTATTTACTGAAGGGTTGGAGGAGGAAACTACCTTAATGTTGGCTTCATTCCCTGCTTGACTTTTTCCTTGGCTCCGCTTGTACGTAGAATATAATATGGAGGCTCAGCACAGCAAATCATAAGTAATTTTTTTGTAGAATTGGGGTTCTAGATGCCTGTACATGTATATCTTGGAGGGGCTGGGCTCAGGGGTAGAGCATCTGCTTGGCATGCAGAAGGTCCCAGGTTCAATCCCCGGCATCTCCAGTTAAAGAGACCAGGCAAGTAGGTGATGTGAAAGACCTCTGTCTGAGACCCTGGAGAACCGCTGCCGGTCAGAGTAGACAGTACTGACTTTGATGGACCAAGGGTCTAATTCAGTAAAAGACAGCTTCATGTGTTTGTTTGGGGAGGGGCCCTGGCTCAGTGGCAGAGCATCTGCTTGGCATGCAGAAGGCCCCAGGTTCAATCCCCGGCATCTCCAGTTAAGGAGACCAGGCGAGTAGGTTATGTGAAAGACCTCTGCCTGAGACCCTGGAGAGCTGCTGCCGGTCTGAGTAGACAATACTGATTTTGCTGGGCCAAGGGTCTGATTCAGTATAAGGCAGCTTCATGTGTTATCTTTAAAGCCCTACATGGCTTGGAACCAGGGTTTCTGAAGGACCCTCTTGTCCCATAAGTCCCTGCCCGGGAATCACAGGGAGAGGCCCTCCTGAGTGACCCACAAATCAACGATGCTTGTTTGGTGGGTACCCAAGGGAGGGCCTTTTCAGTGGCAGCCCCACGATTATGGAACAAACTCCCCAGAGAAGAGCACCTGGCCCCTTCACTTTCAATCTTTGGGAGGCAGCTGAAGACAGTTTGATTTAGGACTGCATGTGAGTAAAGTGGTCTAAACTGTGATTTTAAATTTTAGTTTTATGTATTTTTTATGTCATCTATTTTATGAATTTTATATATTCTAAGCCGCCTTGAGCTCTGTAAGGAAGAAAGGTGGCTAATAAATGTCTTAAATTAATAAAACAAATTATCGCTTCTTTGCAAGTTTGCTGTGGGAAAGCTACAGAGCGCCATCAAAAAGAGAAACGTTCACCAGTCAGGTTGGACTCTGGGTCTGCTTATGTGAGCATATATCCTACTTTGACACCGTCTGATCCCGTAGAATTTCTTATGGGGTCATCAGGCCAGCCTGATCTCATCAAATCTCGCAAGCTCAGCAGGGTCGGCCGTGGTTAGTACTTGGCTGGGAGACCCCCAAGGAAGTCCAGGGTCGCTACGCAGAGGCAGGCAACAGCAAACTACATCTGTTCATCTCTTGTCCTGAAACCACACCGGGGGTTGCCGTAAGTCAGCTGTGACGTGACGGCGGTGTACACATGCATGCACACATGTACAGGTCAGGGTAACAGCATTTTCTGTGACGAAAGTTTGTTTATTTTTTATAGACATTAGGAGGAACTTTCTGACAGCGTTTCCTCAGTGGAACAGGCTTCCTCGGGAGGTGGTGAGCTGTCCTTCCCTGGAGGTTTTGAAGCAGAGGCTAGACGGCCATCTGTCAGCAATGCTGATTCTGTGACTTTAGGCAGATCACAAGAGGGAGGGCACCTTGGCCATCTTCTGGGCATGGAGTCGGCGTCACTGGGTGTGTGTGGGGGGGGTGGTAGTTGTGAATTACCTGCATTGTGCAGGGGGTTGGACTAGATGACCCTGGTGGTCCCTTCCAACTCTGTGATTCCATGATTTACCTATTTATTTTAATTGATTTCTGATCCGCCCTTTACTGACCCAGGTCAGGCTCAGGGCAGTGAACATCAGGACGATATACAGACATTTAAGTGAAATAGATATTAAAACGTACATAAAAAGAGTAACCATTAAACTTCATCTTGATAAGTGATGGCAAAATAGAAGTCCCCTGATGGTGTGGGAGAATCGTAGGGGGCAGAGGAAACAACAGGGGGGGTATAAATTCTCTGAGGGTCCAGCAGAGGGGGCCAAATGATGTACAACCGTTGCTGTCCTCAATGTCACCCCAGCGTTTTCCTAATAAGTGAAACGTGGAGTGTATCTAATAAACATTTTTTTAAAAAAAGAAACATGGACTGCACAGACACATGTTATGTGCATTTGAGCCAGAGCTCCCAGATACGTGGTTAAGAGCGGTGGGCTCTAATCTGGAGCACCGGGTTTGAATCCCCACTCCTACCCATGAGCGGCGGACTCCAACCTGATGAACCGAGTTGGTTTCCCCCCTCTTACACATGAAGCCAGCTGGGTGACCTTGGGCTAGTCACAGTTCTCTCCGAACTCTCTCCGCCTCACCTACCTCAATGTCTGTTGTGGGGAGAGGAAGGGAAGGCGATTGTAAGCCGCTTTGAGACTCCTTAAACGGTAAAGAAAGTCGGCATATAAAAACCAACTCTTCCAGTTTCCAACAGAAGCACTCGTATGCACTCTGCAAATGTGCTATCGTAGCAGAGGGTAAAGCAAATTGAAAGAGAGAGTCGCTAACTCCTGTTAAGCTCACTCTGATCTGGAGAACAGGGTTTGATTCCCCACTCATAAGAACATAAGAAAGGCCCTGCTGGATCAGACCAAGGACCATCAGGGCCAGCAGTCGGTTCACACAGTGGCCAACCAGGTGCCTCTAGGAAGCCACAAACAAGACGACTGCAGCAGCATTATCCTGCCTGGGTTTCACAGCACCTGATATAATAGGCATGCTCCTCTGATACTAGAGAGAATAGCTATGCAGCATGACTAGTATCCATTCTAACTAATAGCCGTGAATACCCCTTTCCTCCATGAATATGTCCACCCCCCTCTTAAAGCCCTCCAAGCTGGCAGCCATCACCACATCCTGGGGCACTCCTCCACCTGAGCGGAGGACTCTAATCTGATGAACCAGGTTGGTTTCCCCACTCCTCCACATGAAGCCAGCTGGGTGACCTTGAGTTAGTCACAGCTCTCACAAGGTCTCTTACAGCCCCACCTATCTCCCAGGGTGTCTGTTGTGGGGAGGGGAAGGGAAGGGGATTGTAAGCCGGTTTGAGTCTCCCTTAAGTGGTAGAGGAAGTTGGCATATAAAAACCAACTCTTCCTCTCTTCTTCTTCATCGGTTTGCTGTGGCATATTCTTGCCTTGTGACTGTGGCTAGAACGCTTTGTATTTGGGAGATGTGCAAACACTACCTTTGCCCCGCAGAACTCAAGGGCTGAAGGTTTGGTGAAAGAAAGCGAAAGAAGGGATGGCGTTTTGTTTCGTTTTTCTCGTGACTTTTTCGAGCGCTGCCGGTCTTGGTCTCACTGCACAGGAAATAAGCCCCGGCCAGCTGTTGCTTCCAATAATACTTCACTCACAAGTCCCTCTTTAGGAGGAGTTATTTTTCCCCTCTTCCCTTCTGAGTGTTTAACTTGTTGGGACGAATTGCTGTTGAGGAATCGGTGAAGTGCTTGAAAGCTTCTTGAAGATGTGCAGAATTGCACCTGAGATTGAATCTTAAAAACATTTGGGGAAAGCGGAACGGTTGCATTGGTCGCGGCGTGTTTCAGAAGGGAGTTGCTAGTTAAACGCTGCAGGATGGTGTTGTACTTCGAGCTTCGCTTCAGTGGGAAGGATTCCTGAGCTTTTAGGAATAGGTTTCAAATAAGAGGTCCCCCACGTAGTGCCCGCGGGCCCCGTGGCGCTCACTTATATCTTCCTTTGTGCCCACTAAAGTGTTTTTCAGAAAGAGGATGGGGCCAAGTGGGGCTTTTGCCCCAAAGGGCTCCTGATTGACCATGGGAGCTCTGATAGGCTGTGCAGATTTTTAAGAAGTTGCTTTGGCATCAGCTGCCGCCACAGCACAAGGATTTCCACTGTATGACTGTAAGTAAGCTGTGTGTATTCCAGAAGAATATTTTATAAATAATATCTTTAAAAGGCACCCTGTTATAGAACGATAGAGTTGGAAGGGACCACCAGGGACATCTAGTCCAACCCCCTGCACGATGCAGGAAATTCACAACTACCTCCCCCACACACACCCAGTGCCCAAAAGATGGCCAAGATGCCCTCCCTCTTGTGAACGGCCTAAGGTCATAGAATCAGTCTTGCTGACAGATGGCCATCTAGCCTCTGCTTAAAAACCTCCAGGGAAGGAGCACTTACCACCTCCCGAGGAAGCCTGTTCCACTGAGGAACTGCTCTAACTGTTAGAAAAATCTTCCTGATGTCTAGACGGAAGCCGTAAAACCAAGAGGAGATGAAGTCACGACGGTGTCACGCTAGATATCCAGAAGGCTGAGGCGGTGACAAAGAATCGGCCCATGTCTGTGATCTCCGTTAACCAAGGTTGTCTTCTCTGCTCTTACATGGTTTCCGTGCTCGGTAGACACTGCGTCGGTGTGCCGTTGCTGCCAGCACAAGTCAGTGGGCTTAGACTGGAGTAACTCTGCTTAGGGCTGCACTGTTAGTGATGATACACAGTGAAGAAAAGAGATAATGCAAGGTGTAAAAAGTCTGGAGACGCTTAGTATGAGTTATTCATATTTTCATTATTTACTTTTATTGTTCCCCTATTTTTTATTTTTGCACTCGTCTTGCTTGGGAGGGCGGCATTAGACAGTGAGCTTCTTTTTGCTTTATTTCACAACCAGTGATGAGAAACTGCGTGGTCCCTCCAGTTGCCTTGGCTATTTTCTCTCTCTCTCTCTCTCTCTCTCTCTCTTTTTTTGTAGCTTTATCTTCACACCACCAACAACAACAATAAATAATTCCCCAAAAGGCTATTTTTCACCTGTACAGCACAGTTCCTTGGCATACTCTTGTGATTTTATTTGATTTTAATTGTGGCAGAAGTGGCATTACCTGTCTCCCGTTCACAGTAGTGCCTTTTGCCACTAGTGAAACTCTAGGGCCTTTTATGCAGGGACGTCTCCCCGCGGTCACCCCTGCGGACTGCTTCAGGCTTTCTTTTGATTACGCACGCCTTTTCCGACTGTCAGTGGTCGCCTCGCTCTCCCCGCGGGTTTTGCCTGCGTTTTCCAGATTCTGGCTAAAATGGCATCCGGAAAACACGGGCGAAACACGCGAGGAGAGCGAGGCGATCTCTGACGGGCGGAAAGGGCATGCGTAACCGAAAGGAAGCCCCGAAGCTGTCGGCCGGGGTGGCTGCGGGGAAACGTCCCTGCATAAGTCCTGTAGGTTCTCTTCTTATTCAGCCAATCTGGGTGCAGTTGCGAGGAACGGTGTCACACTTCTTTGCAACTACTTTGGGGCCAGAGAGGCTTTGGTTTTATGTTTCTCAAAACACCCCCTCAACGATGATACAGTAAACCTATTTTTTTTTGTTGATTTATTATTTTTTAAAATGCTTATCAGCCACCTTTCTGCTTTATAGGTCCTCAAGGCGGCTTACAGTGTAAACAATAATAAAATACCGTATTTTTTAAATTGAGGGACGTTGAAAAGGGGTTGTAGCGTGGCCTGAGGATCTGCTATTGAAAGGGGGAAGAGTTAAAACTCTCCTGGGCATGCAAAAGCCCTTGGGTACGCCTAAAGTATATCTTTGGATTCCTGCCATTGGAAAGGGACTGGGGGGAATATATAGGCTAACGTGTAATTGGAGCACACATCTGATAATTTTGCAAAGAAGTCCCCATACCCAAGGGGAGAGGAGGAACATGAAGGTCTCTCAAAGTTCAACTGTGTGTGTGTGTTTTTCCCCTCCAAAAAAGTTATTTGCATTCCTCTGGCATCTTTCCTGTCATTTTACAGTCTGCAGATTGGGATGGAAGCGTCATGTGGGTACGGACGTGTCTCCGAAGTCAGTGTGAATAATAATGTAGGCTCACAGTCTGCCTGTATGGCCCAGGGGAATTTCCACCACCACCCCAGGACTCAGGCGTCGCGAGGATCGTTTCCGGCTGACTAAATACGCCAGTAAAATCTGTTTGTCCTTAGAAGCGTCAAGGTGTATGGAGGGGAATCCCCCAGCCGACCTCCCCTTGTTTAAAATGCTGGCAGTTCAAATCATAGGCTGGTGCCAAAGGCCGGCTAATTAAGCCGGAGATAAATTAGCACCTCCACGCAAGCGCGCATTAGGACTTAATAAAGGACTGTCCCATGTGCCCAGGAGTTCTCAGGCTGAACTCGTAAACAAAGTTTCTTGGAAGGAAGCGCTGCGCACATCAGGGCCAATCCATACATTCTGTTAAAGCGCATGGATCGCTGCACCTCTTCCAAATTCGGGCGGGCGACACGGGTTGGATTTCTCTCCTGCTTCCAACCTTCCGGCGTGGCGTAGTGGTTAAGAGCGGTGGACTCTGATCTGGAGGACCGGGTTCGATTCCCCACTCCTCCACATGAGCGGCACGCTCTAATCTGGAGGACCGGGTTCGATTCCCCACTCCTGCACACTAAGCCAGCTGGGTGACGCTGGGCCAGTCACAGTTCTCTCTGAACTCTCTCAGCCCCACCTACCTCACAAGGTGCCTGTTGTGGGGGGAGGAAGGGAAGGCGATTGAAGCCGCTTTGAGACTCCTTAAAGGTAGAGAAAAGCGGGGTGTAAAACCTATCTCTTCTTCGTCTTAGACGTGAAAGGCCAAGAGCATCAGGTAGAAGACTAATAATGCAATCCTAAACAGAGTTACTCCAATGTAATTCCTTTGAAATGAATGAGCTTAGATGGATGTAACTCTCTATAGGATGGCACTGTAAGACTAGAACCATTGCAATTGGCTTTATTTTCACATGCGGGGAGATTGGCTCAGGGTGGC
The DNA here is from genome assembly GCF_029931775.1 of Euleptes europaea. Classification (NCBI taxonomy): domain Eukaryota; kingdom Metazoa; phylum Chordata; class Lepidosauria; order Squamata; family Sphaerodactylidae; genus Euleptes; species Euleptes europaea. Next base: position 6,359,965 of record NC_079321.1, read on the forward strand.
CATTCAGACATGCAATTCCCCACCTATCATCCGGATAAAGAACACCAGCCTGTTGCTTCCAAGTGCAAACACATGTGGTATCATTTTAATGCAGATAGATCCACCTCCATTTATTTATTTATTTATTTATTTGTGCCCCCGCCTTCCCCCCAACAGGAACCCAAAGCGTCTGACGGTATTCTCCTCTCCTCCATTTTATCGTCACAACAACCCTATGGGGTAGATCAGGTTGAGAGAGTATGACCAGCCCAAGGTCACCCAGCCAGCTTCCATGGCATGAGTGGAGGCTCGAACCCAGGTCTCCCAGATACTAGTCCGACACTCTTAACCACTACACCACAATGGCTCTCTTTTGGGAAGCTGTGTGGCCCGTATCACAAATGAATAATATTGGTTGTGCGGAAAGACCTTTAATCCATCCGGGGGGCGTTCTCTGTATATTTCTGTTTGAACATGTCTTCTGTGAGAAGGAGATAGAAATATACTTCCCTCGCGCTTCGTATTTCTGGGGTAAAAAAGGCTACTGATACTGGCAGGGCGCCAGTTACCTGCTGTAGACAAAGACGGTCTTCATAATAAAACTAATTACAATTAACATTTATTAGCATGAATTTTGGGATATGGGAAGGACTGTAGCTGGATATCTCTGGAATTTGTTTGGTTTTTGTAAGGCAGACTGACCTTTTCATGTTGTAGGCAGTGGACTGAAATCGAGAGAGTACGGACATGCCGTACATCTACCTGACGAGTTCATGGTTTTGTATATGTGCCACCAAAGCGAGCAAGAATTGTGCAGAATAGGGTTACCAGCCTCACAACCCGACGACGCTTACTAGGCAGACTGTGTTTATGGGGTGGTTTGCCATGGCCTTCTCCAGTCGTCTACACTTTGCCCCCAGCAAGCCAGGTACTCATTTTACCAACCTCAGAAGGATGGAAGGCTGAGTCAACCTTGAACCGGCTACCTGAAACCGACCTCCGTCGGGCTCGAACTCAGGTCGTAAGCAGAACTTTTGACTGCAGTACTGCAGCTTACCACTCTGCACCATGGGGCAGAGTATATAAATATCTAAACAAATAAATGTGGGTAGCTCACTTCTCAGATAAAATCACATCTGGGCCAGTGACTTAAAAAAAAACACCCTGAATTTTTCTCTTTCTGAAGTATATAGACAAATAATAGTGACCAACATTACAGGATTGGTGTGTAAGAGTGACCGATGTATAGTACTGGAAGCACTTAATTCGCTATGTACCCTGACCTGGATGGCCCAGGCTAACCCAATCCCATCAGATTTCTGAGCCTAACCAGGGTCGGCCCTGGTTAGGACTTGGATGGGAGACCACCAAGGGAGTCCAGGGTTGCTATGCAGAGGCAGGCAAAGGGGAGGGGCCGTGGCTCAGAGATAGAGCCTCTGCTTGGCATGCAGAAGGTCCCAGGTTCAATCCCCGGCATCTCCAGTTAAAGGGACTAGGAAAGTAGGTGATGGGAAAGACCAGAGCCGCTGCTGGTCTGAGTAGACAATACTGACTTTGATGGACCAAGGGTCTGATTCAGTATAAGGCAGCTTCATGTGTTCAATGGCAAACCACCTCTGAACGTCTCTTGCCTTGAAAACCCTGCTGGGTTGCTGTAAATCGCCTGTGACTTAACGGCGCTTTATACACACCGTTGTCCATGTAGACAGCAGACACTGCTGCTGTTAACAACAGCTGAAAACCAGGTTTGGGTTTGTGACTTTTGGCAGTATGGCAGATTCTCCCAGCAAAGCGATTCTCTGAACCAAACTGCATGAAGGGTGAGCGCAGATCGAGAATCCAACTGCCCGGACGTATAGGAAAAGGCCTGAGTCATTTTAGACCTTCCTGCAAAATTACCGAGAGAATTTGCTGTGCTTTTTAGTTCTCTACAGAAACTTCGGTTTTAAAGAAGGCGGGGGCGGGGGGAACCCTACTAACTTCTCCACTACACAGGCCTTTTTGTGGCCGGTTTAGAAAGCAGCTAAGTCAGTTCATTTTGGCATGTAGGCAAAGGCTATTTAAAAAAAGAAGAAAAAAAGCAGATGAATTGAACACATAAACACATGAAGCTGCCTTATACTGAATCAGACCCCTGGTTCATCAAAGTCAGCATTGTCTACTCAAACCGGCAGCATCTCTCCAGGGTCTCAGGCAGAGGTCTTTCCCATCACCTACTTGCCTAGTCCCTTTAACTGGAGATGCCGGGGATTGAACCTGGGACCTTCTGCATGCCAAGCAGATGCTCTACAAACTGAGCCTTATATTGAATCAGACCCTTGCTCCATCAAAGTCAGTATTGTCTACTCAGACTGGCAGCAGTTCTCCAGGGTCTCAGGCAGGGGTCTTTCACATCACCTACTTGCCTAGTCCCTTTAACTGGAGATGCCGAGGATTGAACCTGGGACCTTCTGCATGCCAAACAGAGGCTCTTCCACTGAACTACAGCCCCTCCCTCTATTTGGTAGTATCTGTGCTTGACACCAGGGCAGTCAATTTCAGGAACTACTACAAGATTGCTTTGCTTTTGTAGATTGGTCTTGGGAGGGGAAAGGGCAAAAAAGTCCCAATCTCCACAAATAGGTACTTTGTGGTGCAAAATAAAAGAATGTGATTTTTGTTGTAGAAATTTGCATTCAAGGATCTTCGTAGTTTGAGTTCCCCACTCTCCCTTGTAAAGGTGCCAGTTTTCCACTCCAGCACAAAGCTTCTAAAACTGCTTCGCTCAGGATCCGGCCTGCCTGGGTGTTTTCTTGCGCACAGCACACCGAAGCCAAAGGAAGCAGCCGCCTGCTGCAAGGGGTGTGTGGGGGTGGTGGGGAACATTCCTTGCATTCGGTACTCGGAAGGGAGCGCAAATGCACGCTTCCAGGGAACGGCGCTTCAGTCTTGGCTTTTTCTCCCCCCATTCACCCTGGATTCTGGGAAAGCAGCCAAGCAGTTTGGATTTTTAAACGTGTGCGCTTTGGCGCTGTTCGGCCTCTATATAAAGAACGCTACTCAAGAGGCACTTTGGACTTAAGTCTGCTTTGTTGTTTGATTTCCCCCCTAAAAGATTCGGGGCATGATCCGCACAGGACTCAGAGTGCAGTGGCACTTGGTTTTCTCTCTTCTGTCTCTTCCTGAGCCAGCATGGTGCAGTGGTTAAGAGCGGCGGTTTGGTGCGGCGGACTCTGATCTGGAGAACCGGGTTTGATTCCCCACTCCTCCACATGAGCGGCGGAGGCTAATCTGCTGAACTGGATTTGTTTCCCCACTCCAGCACATGAAGCCAGCTGGGTGACCTTGGGCTAGTCACCGCTCTCTCAGCCCCACCTATCTCACAGGGAGGGGAAGGGAAGATGATTGTAAGCCGGTTTGAGCCTTTCTTAAGTGGTAGAAAAAGTCAGCATATAAAAACCAACTCTTCTTCTTCTGCCTAATAACCAGGGTGGATAAAAATCAATGATTTTTAAAAAAACAAAAACAAATAAAAATCAGATTTTTAAATTTAAATCGGATTTAAAAAAATAAAATGCTCTGTTTCTCTCTGCTACGTAAGTAAAGAGTTTGGTCGCTTGAGGGGCAGAGTAGACTGCGACACACACACCCCACCCGTGGCATGGCAAATTTTAAGTGGCCTATGTTATGATAAATGTGCATTGTTCCTGGTTTTGCCTTCCTTCATTGTTGTGCTTTTATAACGGGGGTCATGACGTTTCTCAAGCGTGCAGGCGTTTCTCAAGTGTACACCATGAAATTGTTAAAACCCAGGGCTTCTATTGCAGGCTACATATAAAATGATCAGTTACAAAATTCTTATACACAGTTGATATACATTCAATATAAATGACCAACGCATGCATTTTGGCCCGGATAGGCCTTCCTCAGTCATCATAAATACAGAAACTAATTAAAAACACATCCAGAAATGCATCTTATGAGATATTTTTATCTAATATCTTGAGTGGCTTGATGTAAACTCTTGACCCGAATCACGGGCCTGGCCACGTAGACAGAATTAACCATGTTTCCGGATATGTGTAGATCAACCTGTGATGAATCGTATTGGCCAATATGATTTATCACGGGGTGATGTACACACAGATTTCCAGATGCGTTTCCGGATGTGTTTTTTAATACAGGCCCTGTGTTTTCAAACAATTTTATAGTGTACACCTTGTAATAAATAGAATTATTTTGTTATAGTTTCTTGCTCAACCTTTGAACCTCCATCTACTTATCTGGTTGAATTCTCCCCCCAGCTTTTTTAGTTGGTCTGTTGTTGTTGGTTCCCCCCCCCCAACCTGTGGCTTTATCCACAAAGTATGCTTTTACCATCCGTAGTAAATCTGAGGTGTTCTAGTGCTGTGGTGGTGGGGAGACGGGACGTTGCAGAGCTGATGATTTGTCCGATTTTGTCAGTGGAACAGGCTTTCTCAGGAGGTGGTGAGCTTTCCTGGAGGTTTTTAAGAAGAGGCTAGATGGCCATCTGTCCGCAGTGCAAGTGTGAAGCTGTCGAACCCGCCGCTTCCTTCTCCCTGAACAGCTCGCATTAAGCCCTGTCTGCAAATATGGCAAACACCTCGTACCCGTGTTTCAGCATGCACACAGAGTCATTTGCGTGGTTTTTCTTTGCGTGGTTTTTCTGACGTGGTCTTTTGCGTGGTTTTTCTGACGAGTAACTCTTACATTACGTTCAGTGCATGTGTGGCTGAATGTTCCATTTAAACACCACCCCCAATTTATTTAGGTACTGGTGTTCTGTTTTATTTTTAAATTGAACGCATGGTTGGCTCTGTTTTGTAAAGAGACATAGGTGCATACCTACAGGATGTACATGTGTTCCTGAAACATGCACACTGGGCTGGAATGATAGTTTCAGAGGGCAGCCGAGTTGGTCTGCAGTAGAAGAGATAGATTCAAGGCCAATAGCACCTTAGAGACCAACAAGATTTTGGGGGTACAAGCTTTCGAGTGTCAAAACTCCCTTCATCAGATACAAGCAGGAATGGAGATCTCGAGCCCTTATATCCCAGTCAGAAGGTGGAAGGGGTGTTGCAGAGAAACACCACTGCATCCTGACCCCTTTCTTGGTGACAGCCTTGGTGACCCGACCAGGATATAAGGACAGTAAATTAAATATGAGCAGCCAGTGTGATGCAGCGACAAAAAAAGCTAATGTGATCTTGGGGTGCATCAATAAAGGCATAGCATCCAAATTGCAAGATGTCATAGTTCTGCTGTACACTGCATTGGTCTGGCCACACCTGGAGTATTGTGTGCAGTTCTGGAGGCCTCACTTCAAAAAAGGATGTGGACAGGATCGAGTGGATGCAGAGGAGAGAGCGACGAGGATGATCAGGGACCTGGAGACCAGGCCCTATGAGGAAAGGCTGCGGGAGTTGGGAATGTTTAGTCTGGAGGAGAGGAGGTTGAGGGGGGGGGCATGATTGCCCTCTTTATGCATTTGAAGGGCTGTCACCTAGAGATGGGCAGGGAGCAGTTCCTGTTGGCAGCAGAGGATAGGACTTGCAATAATGGGTTTAAATTGTGCGCAGAAAGGGACTGGCTGGATATTAGGGGGGGGGGGATTTTTTACAGTAAGAGTTGTTCGACAGTGAAATCAGCTTCCTAAGGAGGTGGTGAGCTCCCCCTTACTGGCAGTCTTTAAGCAGAGGCTGGACGAACACTTGTCAGGGATGCTCTCTAGGCCAGGGGTTCTCAACAAGGGGGGAATTCCCCCCGGGGGGATTTTAGGGTTCCAGGGGGGGAATTGGGGCCACTATTCAGCAAAGTGTGATGTCCAGCCTCTGTAGATTAGGTACAATCTGTAAAATCGTAGTTTGTTTTTTTGAGTTAGACTATCTTGGGAAGGGGGGAATTATATTCTGAACAATGGTGAAAGGGGGGAATGGAGCAAAAAAGGTTGAGAACTACTGCTCTAGGCTGATCCTGCATTGAGCAGGGGGCTGGACTAAATGGCCTGTGCGGCCTTTTCCAACTCTATGATTCTACTGAGGGATCTCCATTGCGACTCGTATCTGATGAAGTCAGCTTTGACTCTTGAAAGTTCATATCCCGGAAATATTGTTGGTTTCTATGGTGCTGCTGGACTCGAATCTAGCTGGGCCAGAGTGCGGCGGTAATGAGACGGCAGAGCATTAAGAATTTAGAATGCCTTGTAGGTGGAAAAACCAGCATAGCACGTGAAATATCTGGATACATCTCTTCTCCCCAATGTGTTATGTTTATTTCTAATTTGTAGGGAGGTTTTATACTGGGAAACTTTAGAACTGTGGCCCCCTTCCTCCTCAATCTGAAGCGGTCAGGCCCCGTCTGCCATCTCAGAGCGGGACTTGTCTCTACCGAGCGAGCAGGCCGAAAATAAACGCACGCCGAAACTAAACGAACTTCCAGAAATTTTAAAAGACTGTTGGGTTAATGCTCAACAGCCGCTTTCTCCTGCAGCATTTGTCGTGTTTTTTTTTTTTTTTTTTTTTACAAACCTACCCGTTGTGGCGTAGCGTTTTGATAAATATTCCCGTTCTAATTTACGTGAGGGCGTGTACAGTGGAGAGAATGCTTTGTGCGTGCCTGGATTTTCGAAACTGGAATAACTCCAAAGAGAACTTCTGCAGCTGCAGTCCCAAGGACGACGTACCTTATTCATTGAGGTTTTAAGGGTTTTTTTTTTTTTTTTTTTAAAGAGAGAAAACGAACGAACTTTACAGCCCCGGAGCACTTGCCACTGCTGTTGTTTTGGCAGTTAGGGCCTGGGGGGAAAAATTCCTTCACGTATGAAGTCAGCAGCTGCCTTCGGATGAAGGAGATAAACTCTGTGTTTACTGGACAGGCCCGTGTTCGGATGGCCATAGGTGTGTGTCCCACAATTGTAGTTCGTGAGTACCGCTGGCGGGGGGTTTCTTTCCCAGACCCGGTGCTTTACGTCCTGATTTCAGCCTCCTGATAAAAAGAGATAAGAAAATCCTTTTTTTTTTTTGCTTTTTCCAGAATACAAATGTGAACCATGTAGCCAGTCCTCTTGAAATTCTGTACTTGCCTGTTAAGCTAAATGCCGTCGCTATGCCACTTGCTCACTTTAAAACTATTTATTTATTCCCTCGCTTCATTTATACCCTGCCTTTCTCCTCAGTGAGCACTCATCACAGCTTACAGTCTCCCCTCATGTTTGTCCTCACAACGGCCTTGCGAGATAGGCAATGGTGAGAGTATGTAGCTGCCCCTGTGTCACCTAGCAAGCTTCCATGGCAGAGCAGGGATTCGAACCTGGGTCTTCCAGAGCCTAATCTAATCTCTACACCCCAGTGGCTGTCCCAGTACCATCTGAAAATAGCTGCCTCCCCCCAAAAAGCCGGAAATCTGAAATTGTGGATTTCTATTTTTCAAACCAGTTCATCCCAGTTTGGTACTGGGGTTCCGTTAATGTGAATTGGCACCGTTTGTGTTCGATGCGCCTTTTGTTCTAGAGAGATTTCCATGTTTTTCCCGCACATCATTTTGATTGTTTCACTCGTGGACTGCTAGAGAGTAATAAAGGCTAATGGGTGAACATGGGAGAAGTATAAGTGACTTTGTCAAAATAAGGACTCCACCTGTGCTGGGTGAAGAAGTCCCACCCTCCTGATTACTGGATTGGACCAGTCTGGAGTTAGAGACTGGTTTAACAGAAACCAGTTTGAGTTCTCCAACCCTGAATCATAGAAAATGTTTTCTCTTTTAATTAATACTTGATGGTTTGGAGCAGGGAGAGAGGAGATGAATGAGAGGAAAAGAACATAGATGTTAAAAAACTTTTATATTTAAAAGAATAGAAAGCATATTGGTGGTGGTGGAAGTGCCATCAAGTCACAGTCAACTTATGGCAATCCCGCAGAGTTGTCAAGACAAGAGACATTCAGAAGTAGTTTGCCATTGCCTGCCTCTGTGTAGCAACCCTGGACTTTCTTGGTGGTCTCCCATCCAGGTCAACCCTTCTTAGCTTCTGAGATCTGACGAGATCGGGCTAGCCTGGGCCATCCGGGTCAGGGCAGAGGCAGTTTGCCATTGTTTTCCTCTGCAACCCTGGACTTCCTTGGAGGTCTCCCATCCAAATACTAACCAGGGCCTACCCTTCTTAACTTCTGAAATCTGATGAGATCAGGCTAGCCTTGGTCATCCAAGTCAGGGCATGAAGCATATCACCTTCGCTAAATGAAATCTCGGATAATTGCTCTTCTTCAAGCTTCTGGGCAACTCTTGTGGCTTTTATTAGACAGAGTCAGAAGCCGTTGTGTTAAAACAATGTTTTCCCCCTTTGTTTTCAGATATATGTTGGGGAAAGGAGGAAAACGGAAGTTTGATGAGCATGAAGATGGGCTGGAAGGCAAAGAGGTGTCTCCTGCTGACGGTCCATCGAAGGTGTCGTACACCTTACAGCGCCAGACTATCTTCAACATTTCCGTTATGAAGCTCTACAACCACCGGCCGTTGACGGAGCCCAGCCTGCAAAAGACAGTTTTGATCAACAACATGCTGAGGCGAATCCAGGAGGAGCTCAAGCAAGAGGGCAGCTTGAGGCCCATGTTCCTCACCTCTTCACAGCCGACGGATCCTCTGGGAGACAATTTCCGAGAGGTCCAGCCCGCCTTTAGTCACCTGGCCTCACTGCCGGTCCATCCCACCGACTCCGCAAGCACGACGCCGTTGGAGTCTTGCCTCACCCCAGCCTCTCTCCTTGAGGACGACACGTTTTGCACTTCCCAGACTCTCCCCCAAGATGGTCCTACCAAGCCACCATCTCCAACAACCCCACCAGTAAAGGACAGTTTCTCCTCAGCCTTGGATGAAATCGAGGAGCTCTGTCCAACACCTACCTCCTCTGAGGCAGTAGTAGCTGCAACAGAAGCAGAAACGACGGCGTCGGATAACTCTAAGGAGAACTCCAGCGAATCTGCCCTTCAGAAGCCTGAGGGAGTACAGGAGAGCCGAATAAACGAACCAAGGCTCATGGATTCTTTACCGGGCAATTTTGAGATCACGACATCTACAGGTTTCCTTACAGACTTGACCTTGGATGATATTCTCTTTGCTGACATCGATACTTCTATGTATGATTTCGATCCTTGCACGTCCGCTACGGGGGCTGCCTCAAAAATATCCCCCGTCTCTGCAGATGACCTCTTAAAAACTCTAGCACCCTACAGTAGCCAACCAGTAACCCCCAATCAGCCTTTCAAAATGGACCTCACAGAACTGGATCACATAATGGAGGTTCTGGTTGGGTCTTGAAAGATATACAGCAACTTTTTTTTTAATGTACCAGTATAAACACTTGGTAGTATTTTCTCAACTGGCCCCCTTCCGAGTCTACTCAGATACACACACATACAAACACGCAAACACACACACTCATTGTGCATGTGGTTGTTGCTTGTCTTTTTTTTTTTTTTTTTTAAGGATCCTACTAGTTTTTGCTTCAAGCAGAGTCGGAGTGCCTTCATCCATGTATGGTCCACTTTTAAGATTTTTTTAGAAGTGGTTCTTCAAGGAAGACCTGAAATCCTGATCTAGGGTTTTAAAAAATGCATAATTGTAGACAATATTGATATGTCTGACAAAAAAAGAAAAGAATGGTAAAAGCTAAGCACAAGGATTATGTTGGGGAGAGGCTGTAAATTGCATGTGCATATGTGTCTATTTTTTCTATAAGTTTTATTGTGAAAGGTTAAAATATTATTTAGATAATCGCAGTACCCTTTCTTGGCGTTTTATCCCTGTCTAGGTTGATTTAGCCATTCAGCCTCTTTTTTTTTAAGAGGTATTAATGAATCCTCTTTAAACGTTGCATTTACACAGCTCTTTAGAAAACTGCTACCCAAATTTATTTTATATTTTTGTACAGATTCTGCAATTTATGATATTGGGGGGGTCTTTTTCTTAAAAAAAGGAAAACAAAAACAAAATGCTGTTTATACACACAAAACATGCACACAGAAAGAAATTGCTATTTTGGTAGGTTTTGCTCCGCTGGGTCCTGCATCTACCGCCGCCCCGCCCCCCTTTCTGTTGCACAAGAACCGCTTATAGTTTTCTACGGACTGGTCGTGTTTTTTATATGCGTCTATGGTGCAAAGAGAAACTTGGATCAAATCAGTCTGCAGTTGGCCTCCCTGAATCCATACATGCATGCTTGAAGGAAAAGGCCAAGGGGATCTTAGCCTGAAAAAGTTTCACAGATATTTATTCCCTGCTGCCTACTACTGTGATTTAACAAACAAACTCAGAGCCATATACGTTCCAACACTGATGTCAAAACGTTGGCAGGAAATAGCTGTGAAACTTTGTTCTGATTAAAACTCTTCTCTCCGCCCTACCCGCTCCAAAAAACCAAAATCAAAGATGAAGGCTGTTGTTTTTTTTAATGCAGAAATGAGGCAATAATAATAAAAAAAAAGATTTAGCCACAACCCACAGAGTTAAGCCTGCTTAAAACCACCAATATCAGTGGGCTTAAGCCTGCTTAACTCTGTGTTGGGTTGCTGGAGCGCCTCTCTTTTCAGAATGCTTAGACGTAGCGGGCTGTCGTTTGGTCTCCAATCAAAACGTCACCACCAAAGTGGTCTGTCGAAGTTGCTGGGGTTTGCCTCCCACCCCCCTACTCCCCCAAGAAAACATTTCTTCTCGGGCCACGTTTCAGCTACGCTTCCTTGAAAGAAAGCTGCACTGAAATCCCGTGGAACTTCCTTCCAAGGAAATCTGCGCCGAACTGGGAGGGAAATCCGTGCCGGCGTAATACTGTTCTACTGTATGCCTTCGGAACGAGTTTTTACGATTCCCCTTCCCTTTCCTGGGAACCTTTTTGCTGTTCACTGTGTTGAAAAGTACTGGGAAACAAAAAAAGGCAACTTCAGTATTAACTGCAGTGAATTCATCTCTTCTCAGCACTGAATGGACTTGTGCTGACATCCGCCACTGTCGAAACTGGAGCCGGGCATATTACGGACACTCGGGCATCTCCTGGAGGGCTGGTTTCGTCAATCAGCCATGTTACCTGCTTTTACACTTTATAAAAGGCCTGTTTGATGTATAGACAAATGCAACTTTCTATGCATGTCACCCTCCCACTGAAATCCCTGCACCAGTCGCTATGTCCCTTCCCCCCACCCCCGCACCCATGTATTCATCGTGATGTACATTTATTTTTTCAAGAAAACTTGCAATGTTATCATGCCTCTTGCTGAACTTGCTCTGGCATATTAATTTTTTTTAATGGTACTTAATCGAGTACAGGTTACAAACTATATTGTTGACATGCATACGGGCTTCTTTAGGAATAACTTTTTATATTTATTTAAGAATTTTTTTAAATTATGTTTTATGTAATTTGGCAATATTCAGTCCGCTCTGCTCCCTTCTTGTCATGGATAATTTTTAAAAAATTGGGTCTCGTCTGCCTTTGAGAAGGTGGCTGTATTAATCCGGCACTTTAGAACTGGCCATGTGTATATATTTATTAAAATACACGTTATGTATTATGTTATTCCCACATAGACGTAGAAGGTATGAAAAAACGCAGCGGGGGTCATAGGTCTGTGAAATCCAGGAAACGGAGCGAAATGTAATTATGTAAAATTCAGATCTGAGGAGGAAAAATACCGGGATCAGTGAGCAGTCCTGTTAAGGTTATTAACCCCTTTAAGGGGTAGGGGAGGTGGGCGTTTTGCTTAGCTATTTAATATGTGGATTTGAATGGTACATAATTACTGTATTGACTTGAAAAGAAGACGATCCTGAGAGCCAGCATGGTGTAGGGGTTAAGAGTGGTGGTTTGGAGCGGTGATCTAGAGAACCGGGTTTGATTCCCCACTCCTCCACATGAGAGGCGGAGGCTAAATTGGTGAACTGGATTTGTTTCCCCCGCTCTTAAACACGAAGCTAGCTGGGTGACCTTGGGCAAGTCACAGCTCTCTTCGAGCTCTCTCTGCCCCACCTACCTCACAGGGTGTCTGTTGTGGGGAAGAGAAGGTGATTGTAAGCCGGTTTGATTCTTCCTTAAGTGGTAGAGAAAGGCGGTGTATAATAACCAACTCGTCGTCATCTTCTTCAGACAACCTCCTAAAAAAAGTTGTGCACGCACATACACACAAAATTTACTATTGCATGTGAATGTAAGAAGAGTTGGTTTTTATATATCAAACCGGCTTACAATCACCTTCCCTTCCCCTCCCACAACAGACACCCTGTGAGGTAGGTGGGGCTGAGAGAGTGTGACTAGCCCCAGGTCACCCAGCTGGCTTCAGGTGTAGGAGTGGGGAAACCAACCCGGTTCACTAAATTAGTGTCCGCTGCTCATGTGGAGGAGTGGGGAATCAAATCCGGTTCTCCAGATTAAAGTCTACCTCTCCAAACTACCTCTCTTAACCACTACACAAAGCTGGTAAGACATACAAGCTGGTGCACCCTTTTCATTGTATACATGGGGGGAAACCACCTAGTATTGCGTTTGAGTAAATACAGTACATTTTGCATTGTACTTCCTGTTTTCCTGGCCTCCTTGACCCTACTGATTATTTTTTTCCCTTCTTCATAATGTGGCAGGCATAGTGAGGATCGGCTCACTGCATCTGAGGTCCACAGAACCGTCTGCTTGGAGGGGGGAATCCTATTAGCCCTGTGCCCTTCTGCAAAAGGCTAACCCTGTGACCCCTCCAGAATTACTCTTTTTGAGTGGGTGTCTGTGTTTTTTTAAAGGAGCAGCAGTCATGCAATAACTTTGAAGTTCATCTTCATTGCAAGAGCGGCTGCTTTAACATTGGGGTAAGAGCATTCTGACCGCAAGCCGCTTCGACCCGTTTAGACAGTGGTCTCCCTCCAGGCCGGGCCCTATCCTGCTCTTGGAAGCACCACCTGGCACTGAGGGAACTATGTGAGTAACTTCATAGCAATGTCTAGGGTTGCCAACCTGCAGGCACTAGCTGGAGATCTGCTATTACAACTGATCTCCAGCCAATAGAGATCAGCTCCCCTGGAGAAAATGGCCGCTTTGGCAATTGGACTCTATGGCATCGAAGCCCCTCTTCTGAAGTCCCTCCCCTCCCCAAACCCCGTTCTCCTCAGGCTCCGCCCCGAAAACCTCTCACCCGTGGCAAAGAGGGACCTGGCAACCCCTAGCAATGCAGCCCAATGCGTGTCGTCCGCCCCAAACACTTGCTAGTTGTTTGGGGCACTTCGTTGGTCCGAACAGGGAAAAGGAAGTCCAAACCCTTCTCGTTTACAAAAGCTTCTCCTCTGGATTGGGGGAGGGTGTCACTTGAATTGCATCTGGCTACCATTTGCATGCTCAAAGGCAGCCGTGCAAGAACAAAGGGTAATATTAGGATTTGCAGTACCGGGTAATAATCGGATTTGCAGTACCGGATAATAATCAGGTTATTGCACAACATCAGCTTATCTGAAAGCCCATCTCTGCTGATAGAATTGGGGAGTGAGGTGAAAGGCCCCCCGAAGGCAAACAGGATTGTTAAGATGGGGGGATGTATTTTTTTCAAAAAACTAAGACAGACGGCTTGCCCATTGTTAAAATCAAATTTTATACTAACTTAAAAACAACTACCCTTTTCTTTGGACTAGCTAATTGTGCATTTAAACCAATACCATATGTTGGGCAAGAATTCAAATGAAGCCTTTTTAAAAAAAAACAGCAAAGCACTATGGAGTTGTTCGGTGAGAACTCGACTTTACAGACCTTGAATCTTTGCAGCCGAAGTCGGTCTTACGAAAACGTTATCGGGGCTTCAGGATTGAGACCCGGCTGCAGCTGCCCTGACAATTTAGCTGTCCCCCACATGCGCCAGTGCGCCCCAGACACGCACATGCGCTTGCCTGGGTGTCCTTAACCACAGACGGACTCTTGCTTTGTAACTCCCGCTCCTCCCCCCACAGGTTGTGGCTCCCCTTTGGAAGAGTCAGAGTTCGGCAAAGGTTTCTCCTCTCCCTACATCTTGCCTGTACACCTCAAAGGGAAAAAACAGAAAGAAAAACTCTGGGGTGCTGATGTGCAATGAAGTGACAAGAACGGAGCAGAACTTAAAAGAGCTTTTGGAATTTGAAGTGATTCCCCCCCCACTTTTTTTCCCTTTCCTTTCGTTTTTCGTAAATTATTTATTCCTTTTAATTTTTTTCCCTCTTCCTGTGTAAATATATTTATTTTATTGTGAAGCTAACAACATCTGGATTGTAACGTGTACAGAATGTATGGTAGGAATGTATTCTCCTGTTAGGAATGTATAATCCATACGAGGGGGCTCGAAAGCGTGGCTTGGAGATGATCGAATGGGCCCCACGCCGGATACATGTCATGCGCAAGGCCTCTCTTTCTCCTCCCCCACTACCCGTGGGTAGATCTGATTAGGTAGAATTATGCAAAAGAAAAAAACCCTATAAATCTGTTTTACATTGTTGGTTACTATTCTAAAGGGCCTGATCCTATCTTTTGGTCTTGTGTTTTATTGAGGTTTGGTCACAAGCTCTACCCCTTTACAAGACCTAAAACAATCTCTTCTCACACTGGTAGCGCAGTCTAAGGCGGCCACCCTACGAGCACTTTCCAGGAGTAAGGCCCACTGAATAAACATCAGACTTACTTCCAAGTAGACCTGCTGAGGATTGCTTTCCTTTAGTTCCCCCCAGTAGGCATGCCACTGCAGGTAAAGGCGTGGGGGTTAATTCCTCTTTCTATGACACACACATCCGTCCGAGTCAACGCAATGGGGGACATATCGGGCCTGTACAGAGCGTAGCATTGCCAGGTAGATGTTGTGCTAGCTTTCACCCTGCACCTCTAGGCAAATTTTTTTGAAACTCTTCTACCTAAGTTTCATCCCATCCTGATCTATTTAAAATGGGGAGCTCTACCACTGACTTCAATGGCTGCACCTTGCTATACCTGCACCTAACGTTTAATTTTTTTGTCTTAAACCTGAAGCTTTTGGTTCCATTTTCCAACTCGTTTTTAATTGAGGGATGCTGAATTGTATATGGGGCTGAGGTAGAGGCCAGGGAAGGAAGAGAGCCATAATTAATTAAGCAACCCACGTTCGGTTAATACTTAACAAAAGCTGGTGTGTCTGCCCATTTCGGTCAGATGGCACAGTTGCAACCTTGAAACCGAAACAGTCTATTTTGTAGAGTTTAGCCATTCCTTTTAAAAAAAAAGTTTGGAAAATTGTCATTTAAATGCTTTGTTTCAATGCCAGCAGCGGTGCCGATGTTTATGGAGCACCGTTGAGAGAAGATTCGAGTCCAGTAAGACCAACGAGATTTTTGGGGTATGAGCTTTCAAGATTCCAAGCTCCCTTTGTCTGAGTTTTGACTCTCAAAATCTTATACCCCGAAAATTGTGTTGGTTTCTAAGGGGCTGCTGGACTCGAATCTAGCTGTTAGACTGCCGACCAACACGGCTAACCTCTGCAACTATCTTCATCAAAAGAAGTCCTATCACTAGGCAGATTTCTGTGTTCCATGCTCATGCGCCCATCTCCTGACGCACTCGCATGGAAAGCCCCATTGCAAAGCAGAGGGAAGGAGGGTATGGTATCCCAACGGGACTGGAATGCCCTGGACCTGAGCATGAGAGAGTCCTCCTGTAAGTATCATGGCAGGGCTTGTTGGAAACCTTTCGACCAAAAGCTGTTCTGTGAGTAGACCCCCTGCCCTTAGGCCAAGCCTCGCCAGCATTTGTCTTCCTGTTTTTGCAGATCTTTAGGGGGATTTGTAAGCGTGAGAGCAGACCGAACTCTGTCAATGCACAAAACGAGAAAACTTCCCCAAGAGTTTGCAAAAAGGTCGCATCGAGCCTGGTGAATGCAGCGCCAGAGGGAATAGCTAAGGGGTGCTTCGTGATGAAGGCCTTTGCCCTGGCTTGATATGAACAAAACCCATTCCACCTTTTAAAAGGCAGCTAAGCAGCCAGACAAAAGACAGGACAGGATAAACTCGCCGGTCTGATTGTCATTTCCTTTTCCTACACCATTGGAGTTCTGCAAGAGAACTGTGGGGAGAGCTGAATAATCTTGTTCTTCGGGGAAACTCCTGGTACTAAGGAGGAGGAGGAACTAGTGCTATAGAGTGCAACCGACTCATGGCAACCCCATCCACAGGGCATTCTGGGCAAGAGACATTCAGGGGTGGTTTGCCATTGCCTTCCTCTGCATAGCAACCACAGTGCTCCCTGGTGGTCTCCCATCCAAGTACTAACCAGGGCCAACCCTGCTTAGCTTCCAAACTCTTGACGGGGCTGCTCCTGGTACTAAACTGGAACAACTACTACACACACATCCATAGTGTAGGCATGCACCAACTCTGTCCTGATCCATATGACCCCAAATGCGTTTTCACTCTAGGATCCCTCCCCCACTCCCACACACACACACAAATCTGCGGAACAGCAGCGAGATTCGAGTCCAGTCGCACTTTGGAGATAAGCATGATTTTCGGAGTATAACATCTCTGACGAAGAGAGCTTTGACTCTCGACAACTTATAGCCTGAAAAAATTGTTGGTTTCTTTTTTTTTTAGTTTTTAAATTTCAATAAGAATACAAATGAATAAAATACATTAAAAGTTAAAAATACAAACCATACAATACAAACATAAAGGGGAAGTCATCTTGGCCATCTTCTAGGCATGGAGTAGGGGTCACTGGGGGTGTGGGGGGGAGGTAGTTGTGAATTTCCTGCATTGTGCAGGGGATTGGACTAGATGACGCTGGTGGTCCCTTTCAACTCTTAAGATTCAAAAAAAAAATTCTGGGTGAACATATAAAATTTTGATAGCATTACAATGATTTCCCTTAATTATAGACTATTCTAGCTTCTTAATAATAGATACTCGTAATTTTTGCTTATTCATTCTCTCTGATACTAATACTTTTGCAATTACATAATAATGCTTGCCTTGCCAAATATTCAACTAGTTTTAACATTAGTGCGAACTTTTTTTTAACATTATTTCTAAAAAGAAAAATTTGTTGGTTTCTATCGGTGCTACTGGACTGGAATCTCGCTGTTCTATGGCAGAACAACACGGCTACCCTACAAAACTTCAGCAGAAGAGGTTATCGACGTGGTGGGTGGGGGCAGCCACTGAGTGAGGAATCCTGTCTTGTGCTGGTGTGTCTCCTGAGACCCTCCGAGCACACTCCCGGGATCTGAATGGGATGTCATAGCATCCTGTTTGAGGATACCCTGTCTGAAGCCGATGTTCAGATTCGCTGGCTTTACTGGCTGAGGCTGCTCCCATGTTTACAAGTGCAATACAGCATTCGATCTCCCTGTTCAAACTAACCAGTGAGAGAATAGAGGAGTATTATGTGGGTTTTTCCCTGCTGTTTTATAAAACCTGATTTGCGAATCTAAAGTTTACGGTTAAAAGAGAGAGAGAGAGAGAAGTTAATGCCCTTTCCCGAGAAATAATTGTATTCGGCTCTAGAATGTAATTTTGCCTCTTTAATTTAAAAAAAAACAATATCTTGCTTTTATGGCCATTTTCGGTGCTTATAATCTTATGGCTGAATTTTTATTTTGGGGGAATTTTAGCTCCTTGTTTTGTAGCTTTTTCAGGGGGTTGTTTTCAGTGTTATGCTAAGAAAATAATCCTGATGCAAAAAGTTCTGGATTTTTTTTTGTCTTAAATTAAAAAAATTAATGAAAGAAAAACCTTGTACATGTTTAGCAGTATAATCTGTACTGAAACTCTCTAAATGCAGAGATTCGGGAGGGAGAAAAGGTATAAATAGTCTGACGTGGTCGGTGCATGATTGTTTTAAACAGGGCTTGTTTTTGTCTCCCCAAAAGGCTGTATTTTCTCTCCCCCCCCTCAACCCTCTTGCTGCCTCCCCCTCCCCAAACCACAGACCTTCGAGCTGTGCCTTTTCTATGCAATATTACAGACATATACATCTGAAACCAGATTAATGTATTCACTGGTAGGTATGGGCTGTAATCACGACAGTGGGGCAAATTACATGGAAATGATGCAGTCTTACTTTTGTAGTTTTATATTATACAATAAACAGTTTTAAAAAAGAAGCACCACAGTCCTTGGCTCACTCTTTGACTACTCTTTTCGTCGGTTTAGCACGGGGCCCAACACTGAGCCCATGGGTGCCGTGGCACCCGCCGACACCTCTCCTGGCTCCCGCCAAGTGGTTTTTAGGAAGTGAGGGGTAGGGCTTTTGCCCAGCAAGGCTTCTGATTCATGCCCTTGATGATACAGATGCTAGAAAAGGGAGGCCCCAATATGTTGCCCGTGGGTGCCATCACACCCGCCGACACCTTTCCTGGCGCCCGCCAAGGGTTTTTAGGAAGTGGGTGGGGCCAGGCAGGGCTTTTGCCCAGCAAGGCTTCTGATTGACTACTGGAGATTTGATTGGCTGGGCAGATTTTTTAAAAGTTGCTTTGGCAGCAGCTGCCACCATGACACAAGGCTCTACACTGCGTTACTGAAGTTAAGAAGAGTTGGTTTTTATATGCCGACTTTCTCTACCAATTAAGGAAGAATCAAACCGGCTTACAATCACCCTACAACAGACACCCTGTAAGGTGGGTGGGGCTGAGAGAGTTCAGAGAGAACTGTGACTAGCCCAAGGTCACCCAGCTGGCTTCCTGGGGAGGAGTGGGGAATCAAACCCGGTTCTCCAGATTAGAGTCCACCACTCTTAACTACTACATCATGGTGTGGCCATCATTTTGTGGCCGGCTCCACCTCCTACGGCAGTCATTTTGTTGCTGCGCCCACCGGGCCATGTCAGAATTCCAGATGTGCCCGCAGGCTCTCAAAGGTTGAGGACCTCTGGTTTGGAGAATCCAGAAATGGTGGGCAAAGAGTAGCTTGCCGTTAAGCAGGCGTGGAGGTGAGGTTGGTGGGTTGTGCATCAGATGGAACCACCTCCTCTCCAGATTGTGCAAATGGTAGCTAAGATTGCAAATTCTGGATAGGGAAACTCCTGAAGATTTGGGGGGGGGGGAGTCTGGGGCAGGCGGGGTTCAGAGAGGGGAGGGACCTCAGCAGTTTATAATGCTGTAGAGTTGACCCTCCGAAGAAGCCATTTCCTCCTGGGGAACTGATCTCCGTTGTCTTGAGATCATTTGTAATTCCAGGCGATCTCCCGACCCTACCCGTAGGCTGGCAACCCTAACGTTAGCCCTCTTCGTATGATACACAAAGAAGAGAGCAATCTTAGGATTGCACTGTTAGTATTCTACCTGATGCCATCAGCCTTTCACATCTAAGAAGAAGAATAGGTTTTTATACCCCACTGTCCTCTACTGCAAGGAGTCTCAAAGCGGCTTACAATCCTCTCCCCACAACAGGCACCTTGTGAGGTAGGTGGGGCTGAGAGAGTTCAGAGAAACTGTGACTAGCCTGAGGTCACTCAGCTGGCTTCGTGTGGAGGAGTGGGGAAACCAACCCGGTTCTCCAGTTTAGAGTCCACCACCCTTAACCACTACACCAGGGGTGGGGAACCTTTTTCCCACCAAGGGCCATTTGGATATTTATAACATCATTTGAGGGCCATACAACATTATCAGCTTAAAAATTAGCCGACCAATAAGTTTGTCCATGGCCCGGGTGGGAAAGGGTTAACAGTTTCTTGGGCGGTCCTAGCAGCTCCATAGCTAACAACTCTTAAGGTTCCTTTTCTCGGCAAAACAAACTCACATCCGCCTTGAATAGAGGCTATTCCTGTCCTCGGGAGGGGGCGGATCGCCAGTCTTAGATCCTTCTGAGCTAGAGATCTCCCAGGACCCACGAAGGGCCAGACCAAATGATTTCGCGGGCCTTAAACGGCCCCCAGGCCTGACGTTCCCCACCCCTGCACTACACCATGCTGACTAGAAACTTTGTTTTAAAAAAAACCTAGAAGGCCAAATTCTTCATCAGAATCTAGCTTTTAAAGATTTGCTGTGGGATACAAAACAATTCCCCAAATTTGGTGAAACCATCTTCAAGTAAAGGGCTGTCATATAGAGGAGGGTGTCGAGTTGTTTTCTCTTGCCCCAGAAGATCGGACCAGAACCAACGGTTGAAATTAAATCAAAAGAGTTTCCGTCTAGACATTAGGAAGAACTTCCTAACAGTTAGAGCGGTTCCTCAGTGGAACAGGCTTCCTCGGGAGGTGGTAAGCTCTTCTTCCCTGGAGGTTTTTAAGAAGAGGTTAGATGGCCACCTGTCAGCAATGCTGATTCTGTGACCTTAGGCAGGTGATGAGAGGGAGGGCATCTTGGCCATCCTCTGGGCATGGAGGGGTCACTAGGGGTGTGGGGAGGTGGTAGTTTTGAATTTCCTGCATTGTGCAGGGAGTTGGACTAGATGACCCTGGTGGTCCCTTCCTACTCTATGATTTTATGTAGCATCTCTGATTTTTGTTTGTCATGCAACTGAGCTGCTTTATGCCGTGTTAGAGATTTCCACAATCGGCTTTCATGCAAACCTTGAAACAGGAAAATGTCTGCACCCAGATAATGCAGTTGCTTGTCTTAGGCCCTTCTGCGCAGAGCAAATGCAACAGTTGGGACATCCATGTTCAAACTGCAAAACAGGTACATTTTTATCCAACTAGTCAACACCTCTGGATTTCCGCTGTAATGCTCTGAAGAGCGCAGCTCTCTATTCGCAAACATTGGGAAGGTATCCACTTGCATTCCCGCCCACACCGAGTGGTAGAACTCGTCTGCCTCAGTTGCACACAATTTCACGAGGAAGATATTTCTGAACTATACCAATTAGCAAGTTGAAACAGGCTCCATCTCCAGCTCGCTGTGTGACCAGTATCCAAAAAAGAATGGGATCGACGAAATGTAAGCTCTGGCTCCACATTTCATTGCGATACATAGATGAGCCAGTTGAGCAGAACTTGACTTTTTCTCTGCCACAAACATCTCAGAAGACTAGAGGCTGCAATTCCCAACAAGTTTACCACTGAGTAATGCCACTGAGTAACAAGTAATGAGCCTTGACCTGGATAGCCCAGGTTAGCCTGGTCTTGTCAGATCTTAGAAGCTAAGCAGGATCGACCCTGGCAAGTATTTGGATGGGAGACCTCCAAGGAATACCAGGGTTGTGATGCGGAGGCAGGCAATGGCAAGCCACCTCCGAATGTCTTGCCAGCATGGTGTAGTGGTTCAGAGCAGTGGTTCAGAGCGATGGACTCTGATCTGGAGAACCGGGTTTGATTCCCCACTC
The DNA here is from genome assembly GCF_029931775.1 of Euleptes europaea. NCBI lineage: Eukaryota > Metazoa > Chordata > Lepidosauria > Squamata > Sphaerodactylidae > Euleptes > Euleptes europaea. The sequence goes on from NC_079321.1 coordinate 6,381,208, forward strand.
CTCCACATGAGAGGTGGAGGCTAAATTGGTGAACTGGGTTGGTTTTCCCACTCCTACACATGCTGGGTGACCTTGGGCTAGTCACATTCTCTCAGCCTAACCTACCTCACAGGGTGTCTGTTGTGGGGAGGGGAAGGGAAGGTGATTGTAAGCCGGTGATTCTTCCTTAAATGGTTGAGAAAGTCACCATATAAAAACCATCTTCCTTCCTTCCTTCCTTCCTTCCTTCCTTCCTTCCTTCCTTCCTTCCTTCCTTCCTTCCTTCCTTCCTTCGTCTTCATCTTCTTCTTCCTTGAAAACCCTACCAAGGGTTACCATAACTCAGATGTGACTTGATGACAAACAAAACACAAATACCACTGATCACAACAAACCTGCTTCCAAGTATGACAGCGACAGACGTCAATTTCCTGTGCATCAACCATGCAGAATGGATGATTCAGTCCTGATCTCCTAGCTAAAGGGTTTTACGAAAGCGGACAGTGCCAGCCACCATGAGGAGCAGCCGTTTGGGAGACATGAAAAGGGTGGGTGAGTGTAAGGTTTGCCGGTTCCATAACAGGCAGGGTTGCCCTCTCTGGGTGGGGAAAGACCTAGAGTTTTTTGGGGTGGAGCCTGGGGAGGGTGGGATTTGGGGAGGGGAGGGACCTCAGTAGGATAGAATGCCACAGGACCCATCCCCCAAAGCAGACATTTTCTCCAAGGGAACTGATCTGGGTTGTCTGGAGATCGATTGTCACCACAGGATAGGTTGGCAATCATAGAGTAGGTTCAGCATTTTGCAGAAGAAGAAGAAGAATAGGTTTTAATATGCCAACTTTCTCTACCACTTATGGAAGAATCAAACTGGCTTACAATAATCTTCCCTTCCCCTCTGCACAACAAACATCCTGTGAGGTAGGTGTGATTGAGAGAGCTCTAAGAGAGCTGTGACTAGCCCAAGGTCACCCAGCAGGCTTCATGTGCAGGAGTGGGGAAACCAACCCGGTTCACCAGATTAGCCTCTGCCGCTCATGTGGAGGAGTGGGGAGTCAAACCCGGTTCTCCAGATCAGAGGCCACCGCTCCAAACCACCGCTCTTAACCACTACACTCAACAGGCTCTCAACACCAGCCTTGTGACAAAGCAATTCAAGGAGTTTCATATACATTTAGCAGCAATTGCTCGATAATTTCAAAATGGGATATCAGATAGATTTATAACTTTCCTGAAAAGCAAAAGTGCAGTTATCCCTGGACCTCCAATAGTCCCAGATTTCTTCTCAATGAAAAGCAAGTCCAAAAAGCCATTAAATGCAAAACCTTAATCTTAAAAACCACCAGATGCAGTTGGTGATTGATTGGCTTATAATGTAGAAAAGAACAGTGTATTGTTCTCAGACGGCTGTCAGCATATCATCCAAAGAAGCCACCCTGGTCTAAGAGAGGCCAGAAGCATAAAATAGAGCAGCAGCAGCAGACCAGTTTACAATCTCCTTCCCTTCCCTTCCCCACAACAGACACCCTGTGAGGTAGGTGGGGCTGAGAGAGCTCCAAGGGAGCTGTGACTAGCCCAAGGTCACGCAGCTGGCTTCATGTGTAGGAGTGGGGAAACAAATCCAGTTCACCAGATTAGCTTCCGCCGCTCATGTGGAGGAGTGGGGAATCAAAACCGGTTCTTCAGATCAGAGTCCACCGCTCCTAACCACTACACCATGCTGGCTCCTACCAAAAAAAAAAAAAAAGATGCAGAACTGAATTGTTCAAGAGTGCCTTTTGCACAGCTAATTAGGAAAGGAGAGTAATGAAATGGTTCAGAAAGATGCCTTCGTAAAGGGTTTGGGACCGTGGACTATACTACTGTGTATTCTACATATTGTATGATCCTATTATGTAATTTCTGCATAGTTTAACGGGGGACCCAGGACCCATATTTCGGCCCTCCCTGATCCAATCTTTACAAAACTTGGGGGTTCTTGCAAGAAGGGTCCCCTGAAGCTGCGCTGAAAGTTTGGGGGCTCTACCCCCAAAAATGCCCCCCTTGCAGCCACGGAATGGCGTGAATGTGCACACGCAAACCCCCCCACACACACACGGGGATCTCTCTCTCACACAAACAGATACTCTCTCTTTCTCTCCCCGGGCCGCGCAGCAGCTGGGCTCACGCATTCAATCGCGACTGATTGGCCAGAAGAAGACCCAGCTTGGCCACCGATTGGCCGCAGGAGAATGCTGCTTACTAACTGACGGTTACGCTGCTGATTCGGAGCCCCCAAATTTGATGAATTTATTCGGCGTGCCAAAAACTTGCCAAATTCGGCTCGTCGTTTCCCCGCCCTTTTTAAAATTCGGCTCCACCCGAACTGAAAACCGCCGAATCTGGGGAAATTCAGCTGTTTTTCGGTTAGGGATGAACCGAATCTACAGCCCTAGTACAAAGCAGCTTCATGTATTCATCTCTGTTGTCTGGAGATCACTTGTAATTTTAGGGGAGGGGCTGTGGCTCAGTGGTAGAGCATCTGCTTGGCATGCAGAAGGTCCCAGGTTCAATCCCCAGCATCACCTGTTATAGGGACTAGGCAAGTAGGTGACGTGAAAGATTTCTGCCTGAGACCCTGGAGAGCTGCTGCCGGTCAGAGTAGACAATACTGACTTTCATGGACCAAGGGTCAGATTCAGTATATGGCAGCTTCATGTGTTCACAACTGCTCTAACAACGGCTTTAGATTGACCCGAAGCTTAGATCGTTCCTTGCAGGTACAACATTACGAGTCTGTTTGCCAACATTTCATTCTGGGAATTAGAAGAGGTTAGCCTTTCTCAGGTGACACTTTTTCTGTGAATCAAAAAAAACACACACACACATTAAAATGCCAAATTATGTTTGTGAGGGTCATTTTGGATCCCCTGGGAAGGAAGCATGTTTCGAGTGCCGGGGTTAGCGTTTTGGCTTGCGGGCCGTTCCTTAAACTGCCTGACAGCCACAAAAGAGCCTGTTGACAGCGGAACACTGTCAAAATACAGGACGGGCAGGTTAGGCCTCCAGGATCCATCTGCTGGCGCTGACAGGGCTTTGGAGGAGGAAGTAACCTGAGGAATGAGATCGCAAAGGTAACAAAAATTCCAGAAGGTGCTCACTCCCATAGTGATTTGGGTAAACAGGACACACCCAAACCTCTTTTGGCCTGACTTCCTGACTCACGGAACAAGGAGAGCAGAGCCTGTCTTCCCAGAGATGTTGTGATGAAACGAACAGGTTTGCAACTACTGTAATGCACATGAACACATGAAGCTGCCGTATACTGAATCAGACCCTCGGTCCATCAAAGTCAGTATTGTCTACTCAGACCCGCAGCAGCTCTCCAGGGTCTCAGGCGGAGGTCTTTCACATCACCTACTTGCCTGGTCCCTTTAACGGGAGATGCCGGGGGTTGAACCTGGGACCTTCTGCATGCCAAGCAGATGCTTTACCACTGAGCGACAGCCCTTCTCCACAACAGCTCCTCTCTCTGCTTGTTTTTAAAGGGATTCAAATGGATTTACAGGTTTATATAAGCAAGTTGGGAATGACACCGAGGTGAAATGGCTTGTATGGGACAGAACCATCTGGAGGGCTCAGCCTGGACTGGTTTGTCACCACCTCTCATGGACTAGGTGGGCAGGTCTTGTATAAACACACATGAACACACGAAGCTGCCTTATACTGAACCAGACCCTTGGTCCACCAAAGTCAGTATTGTCTACTCAGACCGGCAGCGGCTCTCCAGGGTCTCAGGCAGAGGTCTTCCACATCACCTACTTGCCTAGTCTCTTTAACTGGAGATGCCAGGGATTGAACCTGGGACCTTCTGCATGCAAAGCAGATGCTCTTACCACTGAGCTACAGCAACGCAGGAGAGAGACACCAGGAGCGCATACTTCCAACCGTTCCTGGTTGCAGAGAAAGCATTCAGCCTTTCATAGATGTTGCCGTAGTCTTTCTGAAGGGTGAGACAGCGCTGACTGACCAGCTAAGACACAGTTACTTTGCACAATTATTTTGAAAATATTGGCTGAACAACGGACAGTCCTATTTTGTAGGGTTCCCCCCCCCCCTGCAGTATTTCGCACCACCAAATTGCAGCTTCAGATTCCCACAAACAACTCACCCTGGAAGACAAGCAGCTGGTTTATGATTATTTTTTTATTGCAATGATGCTTTGAAATGTTGTTTTGACAAGACATTGAGTCGTTTCCTTCTTTGCTCGAGGTACCGAGCAAATGTGCATTTATGGTGTTTTTCTTCAAATATGTAAATAAATGATAACATTTCTCTGCCCCAATATTCTTGCCTAGTTCCCTGTTCCTAACTGAGCATCCATCTCTCTGCAAGATACATTTGTTTTCTTGCTGATGAGGGAAAAATAGACTGAGTGGCAGAGATTAGCTTGCAGAAGGTCCCAGGTTCAATCCTCAGCCTCTCCCGTTCAAATCAAACCAAATCAAAAGGGATTTGTTACTAATTGCACAACCAGATTGCACAAGATCAAAAACTAACACAAGTGAATGATCATAATCTTTAAAGGAGGAGGAAATTATCCAAAATTATTGACAATTGATTCCTGAAGTCTCAATATAGCTAGGAGGTATCCAGCTACCTGATGAGCGATATGAGGGTTTCAGTCAGATCGGAGATATCAAACTAACTGCTTATCAGAGTGGCTTTTAAACTTGCATAAAATTAAATGAAAGCGTTTTCCAACTCAGTATAAAAATTACAATAAAGCAAGAATGCAATGAGATAAAAACAAATATTCAGGAGCTCTAGCCAGCGCGATGCAGTGGTTAGGAGCAGTGGTTTGGAGTGGTGGACTCTAATCTGGAGAACCGGGTTTGATTCCCCGCTTCTCCACGAGTGGCGGAGGCTAATCCGGTGAACCAGCTTGGTTTCCCCACTCCTACACACGAAGCCAGCTGGGTGACCTTGGGCTAGTCACAGCTCTCTTAGAGGTCTCTCAGCCTCACTTATCTCACAGGGTGTCTGTTGTGGGGAGGGGAAGGGAAAGGTGATTGTAAGGTGGTTTGATTCTTCCTTAAGTGGTAGAGAAAGTCAGCATATAAAAACCAACTCTTCTTCTTCTCTACACAGGCAGAGTCTTTCCTGATGAGTTTTCAAGAATCTGCCATAAAGGACGCCTGCTTCTCTGAAGCATGACCCTTTTAAATCCTCATGGCAAAAAATCTTAGATGAGAAACTGGTGTTGTTGGGCTTCTCGCAGGATATGTTATCAGATCTTGGGAAAACTGAAGCTTTTGCCAAAATTAAAAAGCGCATTAAAGAGCTCGATTATAACAGCACTACTTTTCGTGCTCGTCGTGTCTGTTCATCCCAGTTCTTCGGAATACCCCCTCCAAGTGGTCTGCCTGCCTATACATATTATCTAACAACTCCTCGTCTCTGTAGAGCTTTTTGCTTGGCTAGATTGAATGCTAACCCTTCTATGGTAATGCAGGGCAGAATTCTGAATATACCATACTCAGACAGGATCTGCCCTTGCTCTTCTGGCTCTATTGGCTCATTAGCCCATGCCCTTTTGGAATGCCGCTTTTACGAGGAACTTCGATCGCACTATATTTCCCCCCTTTTAATATACAAATCCAATGCCTCTGTGACTGACATAATGCCTTTTTTACTAAGTGATAGCGAGCCCAAGGCTACATTGTCAGTGGCAAGATTTGTTTCAGTCCTTATATCCCTCCAACACTAGATATATGCTGCTCAAGATCAATTGATCAAGGAGCTTCTAAGGGATAAAAGGAAAGGAAAGGATAAAGGACGCCTGAAGGCAAAACATTAGACCTTGGGAGCATAAAAGCTCTGCAGAATTGCAAAGATTTGAGGTGCAAGAAATAAGCAACTGGAGCCCCATAATCAGGCACACTTGGGGAACATGTCCTATTAGCTAATGGATACAGAGTTTGCCTCTCAATATTATTACTATTATTTTTTTCCAAATTTATTTTCAAATTTCAAACATCCAACAATCTCTGGCCTAACAATTGAGAAGCCTGCTGTTTCTCCAGTGTGAAAAACGAAATGCCAATTGACTTGATTTTCTGCAAAATTAGACACGACCAATTGCTTGCAAAAGAGTGGCATCTTTAAATTGAAAGGATCTTATAGCAGGTCATGTGAAAGATAAGGGGAGGGGCTGTGGCTCAGTGTCAGAGCCTCTGCTTGGCATGCAGAAGGACCCAGGTTCAACCCCCGGCATCTCCAGTTCAAGGGACTAGGCAAGTAGGTGATGGGAAAGACCCCTGCCTGAGACCCTGGAGAGCCGCTGCCGGTCTGAGTTGACGATACTGACTTTGATGGACAGCGGGTCTGATTCAGTATAAGGCAGCTTCATGTGTTCAATTTTCCCTTTACGGTGACACCCATACAGCTCTCAACACTCCACATAACAGAATAGAATTTCTCCCTCCCCAAGTTATAAAATGGGATTATAAACAAGCCTCACATATTACAAACCCAGGGACATCCGGTCACCGTTGAGGGGTAGACGCTTGAAACGTTTTAAATTTTAAAAGGCTAATTGTTGGTCTTTCCGGGGTGAAGGAATGCATTGTTGTGCTCCTTAAGCAAAGAGGAGAAAATGTCGGCTTTGGCTTTCTGTCCCCAGAGTAGGGTTGCCAACTCCGGCTTGAGAAACTCCTGGAGAGTAGAAGGTGGAGCCTGGGGAGGGTGGAGTTTGGGGAGGGGAGGGATCCTCGGCAGGGAATAATGCCATTGAGTCCACCTTCCAAAGCAGCCATTTTCTCCAGGGGAACTAGACTCCCTTGTCTGGTGATCAGTGGTAATTCCAGGAGATCTCCAGGCCACACCTGGAGTTTGGCAACCTTGCCCCAGAGCCATGTGCTTCTTCAACACAGAGATCCTCGTCTCATTCCACCAATCCAAGGGTCTCCCCACAAGAAGAAGAGGAGTTGGTTTTTATATGCCGACTTTCTCTACCACTTAAGGAGGACTCAAACCGGCTTACAATCGCCTTCCCTTCCCTTCCTCACAACAGACACCCTGTCAGGTAGGTGGGGCTGAGAGAGTTCGGAGAGAACTGTGACGAGCCCAAGGTCACCCAGGTGGCTTCATGTGTAGGGGTGGGGAAACCAACCCGGTTCACCGGATTAGCGTCCACCGCTCTCGTGGAGGAGTGGGGCATCAAACCCAGTTCTCCAGATCAGAGTCCATTGCTCCAAACCACTGCTCTTAACCACTACACCACGCTGGCTCGGTCATTGTTTTCCACCTGGCTGCTTCTCCTTCGTTGTTGCGCTCCTCAAGTTTTTGGCTGTTTCCCCCACCTACTCCTTCCTGGCCTGAGGGAAGCAGGCGAGGCCTATGAGTGGGAGGCAGGCACGCCAAAAATGCCGCACGAGGAGAAAGGGACGCATGCGCGCATCTTCCGCACCAGGGAAGCGGGAGGGGCCGGTCAGAACGTGGCTCCTTCCAAGACACATATGTGTGTGTGAGAGAGACAGAGTGAGACCCGGCCTAACGCCCATGCCCAGCAGCCCCGGTACCTTGGGGGAGGTTAAGTGGGCAGAACATAGGGTTGCCAACTCCAGGTTTGGAGCGGTAGTTTGGAGCGGTGGACTCTAATCTGGAGAACTGGGTTTGGATTCCCTACTCCTCCACATGAGCAGTGGATGCTAATCTGGTGAACCAGGTTGGTTTCCTACTCCTCCACATGAAGCCAGCTGGGTGACCTTGGGTTGCCAACTCCAGGTTGGGAAATTCCTGGATATTTTGGGGGTGGAGCCTGGGGATGGGGGGTTGGGGATGGGAGGGACTTCAGAAGGGTATAATGCCATAGAGCCCACCCTCTGAAGCAGACCATTTCCTCCAGAGGAACTGATCTTGGTCGTCTGGAAATCAACTGCAAAAGCGGGAGATCTCCAGGTGCCGCCTGGTGGTTGCCAACCCTAATTTTGGTATATTTGTTGCCTATGTTACAAAAGAGTGGTCCTCTCCCCCTCCATATTTGGGTGAGTGGGTTTAGTCTCATGGGATGGAGCACCTGCTTGATTAGTTCTGTTTGTTGGCTGGAAGTGGAAACTGCCTGAGGTCCCTTGTCTTGAACCCAGTTCCTCCCAGCCCTGGATCTCTTTGTTAATCTCTTTGAGAGCCAGCGTGGTATAGCGGTTAAGAGCGGTGGTTAGGAGCAGTGGACTCTGATCTGGAGAACTGGGTTTGATTCCCCACTCCTCCACATGAACGGCGGAGGCTAATCTGGTGGGCTGGGTTGGTTTCCCCACTCCTACACATGAAGTCTGCTGGGTGAGCTTGGGCTAGTCACAGCTGTCTTAGAGCTCTCTCAGCCCCACCTAATCTCTTTGAGCGCCACCATGGCATAGTGGTTAAGAGTGGTGGTTTGGAACAGTGGACTCTGATCTGGACACCAGGTTTGATTCCCCACTCCTCCACAGGAGCAGCGGTCGCTAATCTGGTGAACCAGGTTGGTTTCCCCACTCCTACACATGAAGCCAGCTGGGTGACTTTGGGCTAGTCACACTCTCTCAGCCCCACCTACCTCCCAGGGTGTCTGTTGTGGGGAGGGGAAGGGAAGGTGATTGTAAGCCGGTTTGATTCTTCCTTAAGTGGTAGAAAAAGTCGGCATCTAAAAACCAACTCTTCTTCTTCGAGCTAGATGAAAATGGGATTGTGCGAGTTAGAATTGTTGGCCCAAAGGCCCGCTTGTCCCTCCGCCCCTCCGGCTGGAGTTGCACGCAGCTCTTGCCAGCTATTCAAACTCAAAAGCCTTTTGGAGTAAACAGCGGGCTCTCTGCCACGCGCCTGTTTGTAATATAGGACAATTTCAGAGCAGAAAGACGCGGTTCGGCCGTAGCCCCTGTAAGACGGCAGGCGAGACGAGCAGGCCACGGGACCAAAGGAAGGCCCGCAACTCACTTGGACCGGGGGGGGGGGACACACCCTTCAAACCCAGCAAGGGCTGGACGGCAAGCAGCAGTAGTTCCTCCTGCCGGTCGACCCCCTTAAGGGCTCGGACACAGGCAGACAGCTCCCCAGCCCTCTCTTCCTCAGAGGGAGCACCAGCAGAGACTTTGCAGTATGCTCTTTTCCTCTGGGCCAAGAGAAACAGCCCAATGCAGGCAGCCGCTAAAATTGCAAAGCAAAAACGGGGTACCCAAGATTGGGTGGAGAAGGTAAAATGATATAATAGAAATATATTTTTATTTTAAGGGGCTTATATCAGGGTTAAGAGCTAGCGTGGTGTAGTGGTTAAGAGTGGTGGTTTGAAGTGGTAGACTTTAATCTGGAGAACCGGGTTTGATTCCCCGCTCCTCCATATGAGCGAAGGAGGCTAATCCGGTGAACGGGATTTGTTTCCCCACTCCTACACACGAAGCCAGCTGGGTGACCTTGGGCTAGTCACAGCTCTTTCAGCCCCACCTACCTCCCAGGGTGTCTTGTGGGGAGGGAAAGGGAAAGAGAGTGTAAACCAGTTTGTTTCTCCCTTAAGTGGTAGAGAAAGTCAGCATATAAAAACCAACTCTTCTTCGAAATGATAAAACCAGGCACAACGGCAACTCATAAGGTTGATAAGACTTAAAACATACACCATAGGCATTTCAGCCTAGAGGGATTTCTAATTGAGGGGTTTCCAATTTGAAATTTATTATACATTATATACGCATGCCGGGGTTTGTATAAAGTTATCTATATGTGGCGACACATTTGTGTATTACTTGTGTGTGCATTATATGGGTTTTTATGTGACCGCTGATAAAACAAGTAGGCCGAAACATGTATGGTGTGTGGTTTACGGTAAGTCTATCAACATTATGAGTTGCCATTGTGCCTTGTTTGATCATTTTTAATGTTTTAACCCTGATATATGCACCTTAACATAAAAATATTTTCCTATTATATCATTTTACCTTCTCCACCCAAACTTGGGTACCCAGTTTTCGTTTTTTTAAGGTAGGGTTTCTTCCCCCTTATTTTGTTTACTGGCGTTGCAAAGCAAAGGAAGTCTGGGTGTTGGCCTTAAACTACTTGTGACAACAAGTGCTTGCGTTATCCTCTCCTTCCTTGGGAGGAAAGGGGCCAGCGCTTTTGAGCGCATGGCAGGGCGAGAGTTCTGGGGTCGCCACCTCCCTCCCATTCTGAGTTTTAGAGGCCACTCTGCATTTTACAAATTGAAGAAGAGGAGTTGGTTTTTATATGCTGACTTTCTCTACCAATTAAGCGAGACTCAAACTGGCTTACAATCGCCTCTTCTTCCCCTCCCTACAACAGACGCCCTAACAGAGCTGTGACTAGCCCAAGGTCACCCAGCTGGCTTCATGCGGAGGAGTGGGGAAACCAATCCAGTTCACCAGATTAGCCTCCGCCGCTCATGTGTAGGAGTGGGGAATCCAACCCGGTTCTCCAGATCAGACTCCACCTCTCCAAACCTCTTAACCACTACACCACGCTGGCAAACCAGGACTCATTCCACGGAGTTTCACGTGTCGTCCGAGCCGTGGAATGGGTGGGTGAGGGAGCACAAAGAAAGACCCAGATCTCTGGTTCGTGGCTTCTCCTCACACCGAGGAGGAAGGGGTTACAGAGGGCCTCGCCCCCCCAAGGCGCAGCAGAAAGTGAATGAGCGTGAGCCGCATAACACAGAGGGTCCTTCTTGTGGCCGGGGCTGCAGGGGGAGTCTGTGCTGGCGAGACGGAGCCCTTTGCCTGGCACTTACCCCAATGTGGGCACACATCAGGCAGAGTACGCACAGGCCCAGTTGGGGGGAGAAAAAGCACAAAACTGCCAGTGTTTTGTTTTTTAATCTTACTGTGTAAAAAAGTTAGCTACAGAAAAGAAGGGTAAACTAATAGTGGGAAGGGGACGTGAAGGGGCGCTGGGGGAGCCAGCGTGGTATAGAGGTTAAGAGCAGTGGACTCTAATCTGGAGAACCGGGTTCGATTCCCCACCCCTGCACATGAGCGGCGGACTCTAATCTGGAGAACCGGATGGTTCCCCACTCCTTCATATGAGCTGCGGCTTCTAACCTGGAGAACCGGGTTGGATTCCCCATTCCTCCACATGAGCGGCGGACTCTAATCTGGAGAACTGGATTGATTTCCCCACTCCTCCATATGAAGCCTGCTGGTGACCTTGGGCTAGTCACAGTTCTCTCTGAACTCTCTCAGCCCCACCTACCTCACAAGGTATCTGTTGTGGGGAGGAGGAAGGGAAGGAGATTGTAAGCTGGTTCGATTCTCCTTAAAAGGTAGAGGAAATCAGTATATAAAAACCAATTCTCCTCCTTCAATATGGAACGATAAATACTGACCCTCTCGAAAGGGTTGGATGCAAATGCTTCGTATGATGGGCAACTCGCCAGCTGTCTGGCCATGGGCATCAGCGAGCAGACGGCGCCGTCCTTCTTCACGCCGCCATCCTCCTTTTCTGTGACACCGCCAGCCCTGCCGCTCAAGACGGTCGAAAACAAACGGGCAGCTGCCCCCAAGAAACGATTGTGTGGCGATGGAAGCTCAGCCGGCAGCTGGCTTCCCCCACTCTTGCCTCCCTTCGGCAGCAGAGCCCAACCAGCCTAGAATCATGAGTCAACACTCAACCATCTCCTGTGGATAATAGCAATACGGCTCTTTTCTGCCGTTCTGCCATTTGCCGGGCTCAGAAAAGACACAGACGATGGAAACAACAACCAAAAAAAAGCATTGACGACCGGTCTGATTTTCAAGTGCAAAGGAAGAAAAGGAGCGCGAGTCCGTTAGAAAGCAAGCATGTAGAAGGGCAGTGTGGAGAGGAGGTACGCGCTATTGTAATCAGAGACGGCCAGCAAACCGGCAACAAAAGGAAGTTATGTCCTGTGACTTGTTAAAGCAGATGGCTTTTCACAGAGCGAGTTCAGCAACGAAGGGGAATCGATGGCTTTGTGTAAGACGGCCCTCCTGGTCAGAACCAAGCAGGTTTTGTCCAGTTTCTTTTGTGCTGACAAGTAGCAAGTGGATACCAGGAAGCCGGCTGCAAAGTTAACCGATCTACCCGCACACAGAAGCATCCTGCAAAGAAAAAGCTTAAAAAGTCAACATGGAAAGAGCATGCCGCCATTATACTCTTGGCAGATTTTTAAAAACATGCGTACATCTTTGAGGGTTAATTGTCAAATCTTCACAATCAAGGTTTCCAAAAAAACTTAAATCAGGAAGTAATGTGGCAGACTATAAAAGTTTAATGCTTCCTGGTCAGCGTCAGGACCTTTTAAAAGGTGGTCTTTGGCTAAGGTAGATTATCTGCTTCGTAATTCTCCTCCACATATGGACCCAAATTCCTCAGGCGCTGTTTTTGTTGGGTCAGGCAAGGCATAAAGACATAACAAAGGCTATGCTGCATCAGACCAAGGCCCATCAAGTCCAGCTGTCTGTTCAAACAGTGGCCAACCAGGTGCCTCTAGGAAGCCCCCAAACAAGACGACTGCAGCAGCATTATCCTGCCTGTGTCCCACAGCACCTAATATAATAGGCATGCTCCTCTGATCCTGGAGAGAATAGGGGTGCATCATGACTAGTATCCATTTTTATTAGTAGCCATGAATAGCCCTCTCCTCCATGAACATGTCCATTCCCCTCTTAAAGCCTTCCACGTTGGCAGTCATCGCCACATCCAGGGGCAGGGAGTTCCACAATTTAACTATGCATTGTGTGAAGAAATAATTCCTTTCATCTGTTTTGAACCTCTCACCCTCCAGCTTCAGCAGATGACCCCACATTCTGGTATTATGAGAAAGGGAGAAACGTTTCTCCCATTGGAACTCTAGCTGTCCCTGTTCGATTACCTTTTTGGAAAAGTCAGTTGTTTGCCACCTCCCCCTTACTGGCAGTTTTTAACCAGGGGCTGGACAAACATTTGTCAGGGATGCTCTAGGCTGATCCTGCATTAAGCATGTGGTTGGACTAGATGGCCTCTACGGCCCCTTCCAACTCCATGATTCTACACCGTTTGGATAAAGTGCAGAAGGCACATGTAAAAACAAGCTGACTTTTCCAAACAGGTAATCGAACAGGGGCAGCTTGAGTCCCTGAATACCAGAGCCACACCTACCTTGCTGCCCATTGGGCTGCGCCACCCTTAAACCCTGCAGATCGAGGGATTTGGTAGGCTGGTCTCCTCCAAGAAACAATTAGTCTGTGCAGGTAGCTAAAAGAAAGAATGCAATGCCATGCATCGCATAACCTTAGTATATTGGTTAGATTCAAGTCCGGTAGCGTCTTAAGAGATCTGACGAAGGCACCTTTGACTCTCGAAAGTTCATACCCCAAAAATCTCGTTGGTCTCTAAGGTGCTACTGGCCGCGAATCTAGCTCTTCTACTGCAGACCAACCCTCTGAAACTCAGCACTTTTGCGTACACCAAGAAGCCAGTCTGAAATTTATTTACCTTTGTTACCTGTTTTGCAGCTACCATATCAGTCTGATCTTCTGTGCATTACACAATATGGAATGCGCGTGGATTGTGGTACCATACTCACACAATACACAAATGTTACTTTATTGTCACCCTGCTGGTCCACTACATGGGGGCAGTCCCGTGTATTTCAACCGAACGGAGTGACCACAATATGTTCACCCACGTCAACCCTGTTTACGAGCTCCCTGCGGATCCTTTCTGATGGGGGAGTGCCTCGATACATTTTTGTTCCCATGTTCTTCCTCTCAAGATGTAATCCGTTATCCTGGCATCTTCTCCCTGTCGTCGTATGTTTAATTTCGTGTCAAGGCTTCACCAGCAAAATGGCAGCAGAGTCGTTTGCTTCTGCGATCCCAGAGCTGCCCCACTGAGTTGCAACAGCGCTACCCAGAAACTGTTCCTGCGGGTCACTCATCTCATCTGGCCAGGTCCCTGCCTTCTCTCGCTCTTCTCAGTTTCACAGCAAAGGGGGCGGGGGTGGCAACCCCTCAAAAGCGCCTCCCTCTTCTGCATTCACCACCCACCCTTGCCTTCAAATAATTTTTTATTCCAGGCTTCTCCCCAAAGAGTGCTGGGGAGCAGCTAGGGAGAATTGGCAAGGAATCATAAGCCAAATGGCTGAGAATGAGGACCCACCGAAAAGGTTCCACAAAAGCACAACATTAATCTTGCACAGATAACTGTGATGAGGAACCACAAGTAACAATCCAGTGGGTAGCAGCAAGACAGAGAGGGGATATGATAACCATCTTCAAGTGCTTGAAGGGTTGTCATATAGAGGAGGGTGCCGAGTTCTTTTCTGTTGCCCCAGAAGGTCGGACCAGAACCAACGGGTTGAAATTAAATCAAAAGAGTTTGTGGAACCAAGGGGGCAGTGGCCCGAAAGGTTTGGGACCCACTGACCTATACCATGTGGAAAGGAACAGATGCATCGAATGGACATAAGGAATGATTTTTACACACTAGGAGAAAGCAGTGTAGCAAACGAGAGTCACTGTTTCCCCCTGCCTTTCAGTTAAGTGGCCCTGCCCTTCCAGAAGCTGTGCTTGTTCCGGACACGCAAGCAAGCAGAGCAGTTCCCAGGTGCCCTGCAGGCCGCCCTCAGCTAGGAAAAGACACTTCTGTGGGATTCCTGCGAGAACACCAGCGGTGGCTCAATTCATTTCAGGTCCATTCTGACAGATACTTACTTTGTTGCGGAGGGGTGGGATGATGACCTATGATTTATCAGGCAGGCAGAACACACACATTGCCCCCCCAAATCTAAAATATTTATTTTTGTGTGTGTTGTAAATAGAGATGCGACAGCCCAGGGAAAACCTGGAAAAATTTAGGGGGGAGTGTTTTTGTTTGTTTCTGAAGGCTTTCCCCCCATTTTTCCAATGGAAAAATTAGAAATGCTGGGAAGTAATGGAAAAAAAACCACTCCGATAAGACACAGTGTGGTGTAGTGGTTAAGAACGGCAAACTCTAATCTGGCGAACCGGATTGGATTCCCCTCTCCTCCACATGAAGCCTGCTGGGCGACCTTGGGCCAGTCACCGTCCTCTCTGAACTCTCTCAGCCCCACCTACCTCACAAGGTGTCTGCTGTGGGGAGAGGAAGGCGATTGTAAGCCGGTTTGAGACTCCTTAAAGGTTAAGAAAATCAAGGTATAAAAACTAATCCTTCTTCTCTTTTAGAACGTGTGGAATGCTTTTAAAGATAAGGTGGGCACTGTCGACATACACAGCTTTTTAAATCCACACATTTCTGCACCTAGAAGGATACCTAAATCTTCACGAGGGGAACATGGAGGTCTTTCCCTGCCTTCTGTTATCCTTTTGACCTAACCCTTCACTTGTGGTTGACATTTTCACCTCTCCTTCAAACCGGCTGTAACGCATATACCCAGTCTCCTTGCCCTACCTTGCTGGGGGGGGGGGGAGGGGGGAGATCAGAAAAGAGGTGGGGAAGAAACTGCACCAAAGCCTCAAAGGTAAACTCTGAAAGTTTCATTGAGAACTGAGCACTCATAGAAGGAAGGAGACAGCATCTGGCTGGAACCAAGTTACGCATGCTAAGGTAGCATATGGTACATTAGTTTGCAGTTTTGCACAAGTATTGGGTATATTTGCAATTTTGCTAGTAGAAAACAAAGGCATTTGTAACTTCTAAATCCCACAAATGTCAAACACTGCTATTTTATATGCTAAATTATAAATGATACATTTTATGTTAAAGCGGTAAAATTAGCTTAAGTTTGATAGGAGAGTAAGCATTGCATACATCTCAATAGTTCCCCAAATTTCATCTCCCCATCCCCTTGTGGCTGAGAGAGCCAGCATGGTGTAGTGGTTAAGAGCAGTGGTTTTGAGTGGTGGACTCTGATCTGGAGAACCAGGTTCGATTCCTCACTCCTCTACATGAGCAGCGGATGCTAATCTGGTGAACCGGGTCGGTTTCCCCACTCCTCCACATGAAGCCAGCTGGGTGACCTTGGGCTAGTCACAGCTCTCTCCGCCCCACCAACCTCACAGGGTGTCTGTTGTGGGGAGGGGAAGGAAAGGTTATTGTAAGTTGGTTTGTTCGGCATATGAAAACCAACTTCTTCATTATTCTTCTCCATAGAGAAAGTCGGCATATAAAAACCAGCTCTTCTTCAAAACTTCTGGAAATTTTACATCTCTAGTTGTAAAACTGTTAGACAAAGACTTTTTTTCTTATAGAACAAGATGGGACGTTCCGCTCTGTCTTGGTCAGTACAGAAAGCACAAGGGATGCAACAATATTTCCACACACATTAACAGACTATATATAATTTTATTTTTTTTTATTTTGTGTAAGCTAAGAGGAAATTTATACACTGAAATTTCAAAAAAGACCTTGAGCATGCACATAAACCTTGTCAGAGGTTGTTCTACATAGCATTCTCTTTTTTTTCCATAGGAATTTCCCCAAACATTTACAACCCATAGTTTTACTGTACATACAGCCTAAACCATAGCAATCTATGATTATGTCCATTTACACTGTGCAAAAATCAAACATAAAGAATAGTGGTACAAAGGGGAAAAAACAACGAAAAAAAACAAAACAAAACTAACAGGTATATTTCATTGTAAGACATTCAGATAGTTTTTGGTCCTTCCGTCCCAAACCAAAATAGATTTTAACACGTAGATCCCCAAAAATCAAGTAATTAGGCAGTGCTCTATAACTTAGCTAAACAGGATAGTAAACCTCGTGAGGGGTAAAGATAAATCCATGCTTCCAGAAGCCAGGAAGCTATTAAAAAAACGTAACCCCCCACCCCGAAAGAAAAAAAAAACTTTATTAGATGGATCAAACAAAACCACTGAAAGACCCTCCCTAAACCTTTTCGGCTCATTTAGCAAACATGTTTTCATTAAAAGGGGGGGGGGAATTGCAACTCATTCTGAAAAGAAAACATTTGAGGGAGAAATTCAAAGAGAAAAAAGATTGGAAGTCTCCATTTTTAAAAAATGTTTATAAAGTTTTGTAAGAAGGACGCCACCAGTGTATTCCACAAAGACGTAAATGTTTACACCCCAGCACACGCAAAAAAAAGAAAAAGGGATAAATCTTCAAAAAAGATTCAACCCTCCCCAGTTATTTACACTCGTTTTTTTTTCTAATATAAATTTAGGACTCCAGTATGTAAATAAATATACATATCTATGTATACCGTTCTAGTGCTGCTTACCAACAAATCAGCTGAACTCGAATTTTTCGGGAGAGCAAAGATCACTTTTAGAGGACCAAGAAAGGGGGGCGGGGAGGGACGCGAATCAATAGAAACGGTCCGGTCCCCTCCTCGCTTTAGTCTACCTGGTCTTGGCAACTCGCTGAAGGCGTTAATGTGGCAGGGAACATCAACACCTTGGCATGCATGAAAGTTAAGTCGGGAAGGCTAGCAATCACCTGGGCGGCCTCTTCGCTGAGCCGTTCTTCCTTTCTGGGCTTTCTGTCGAAACAAAGAAACGAGCGGGGTTGAAAGCAGAGCGAATGATCCCCTTCTACCGACACTCCTTAGAGAGCTTACTGCCACTGGTGCAAGGAGAACGCAGGTCCGCTGCTCACGTGCAAAGTTTCGTGCAAACTTTAAGGGCCCGTTCCAGACCTCTTAGGATGGGTCATTCTAATGTGGCCATTCCAGAGCCACCAGTAAAACCCAGCAAAAGAACAGAACCCCAAGGGTAGGTATCCCATTTATATCCCACCTTCCCCTCCAATGGGGCCCTCAAAGCGGCTTTCAGCGTGGTGTAGTGGTTAAGAGCAGTGGACTCGGATCTGGAGAACCAGGTTTGATTCCCCACTCCTCCACATGAGCAGCGGACGCTAATCCGGTGAACCAGGTTGGCTTCCCCACTCCTCCACACGAACCAGCTGGGTGACCTTGGGCTAGTCACACTCCCTCAGCCCCACCTACCTCACAGGGTGTGTGTTGTGGGCAGGGGAAGGGAAGGTTATTGTAAGCTGGTTTGTTGTGCCTTACATGGTAGAGAAAGTTGGCATATGAAAACCAACTTCATTATTCTCCTCCATTTTTAACCTTTTCAAGAATCCTGTGAGGTGGGTTAGGCGGACTGTGTGTGACTGGCCCCAGGTCACCCAGCAAGCTCCCAAAGCAGAACAGGGAATCAAACGTGGCCCCTGTGAAGCTTCAGCTCACTGAAATGC
The DNA here is from genome assembly GCF_029931775.1 of Euleptes europaea. Classification (NCBI taxonomy): domain Eukaryota; kingdom Metazoa; phylum Chordata; class Lepidosauria; order Squamata; family Sphaerodactylidae; genus Euleptes; species Euleptes europaea. Next base: position 6,399,346 of record NC_079321.1, read on the forward strand.
TGATTGTAGAGAACTTTTCCTATAGGATACAGAACATGCTCTGATGTGGAGGCACAGGCTAAGCCCGATCTCATCAGATCTCGGAACTTAAAGTAGCACGCTCCCGGTTAGTGCTTGGATGGGAGGACAGAGCGCCCCAACTTTTCCAGTGCTTCCATTCCAACCTTTCAAAGGCTTTTCTTCTTCTTGGCCAGACATAATGCCTTACCCCTCAACGAATTATTTGGCAGATGCTTAGATAGTCCAGTCGAACAGAGAGTCTGCCCGCGTGGAAAGGCAAAAGACAGAAACACCCATTTTTATTCAGTTGTGCTTTATATTCTTCTATAAGATCTTATTTTACTACATTGATTTCACACTTTCCTGTATGTTCTTACAACTATCATTTAATCCATCTGCTGTCTGGTAAAGGTAAGGCTGATACTCTATCTGTAGTTTATTATTTAACAGCCACTTTGAAGATACGCCGAACGTTATAATCAAGTTAGGCCTAAATGCTCATTTGCATACAGGCACCCATTTTGCACTAGAAGTGCATTTGGATGGGAAACCACCAAGGAAGTGCAGGAATGCTACAAAGAAGCAGGCCATGGCAAACCACCTCTGAATGGGCCTTGCCTTGAAAACCCCACGAGATTGCCGCAAGTCGACTGCGACTTGATGGCACTTTCCACCAGTACAGAACATGCACAAATACTCAACATGGACATTAGTGAATGACAAGCAAAGAACACTGATTCTATGCGAACCCTGCATTCTGTGCCTCTGGCTTTCAAGCCCTTTTTTCACGTACATTTGTCCACCGAGAACTCCTTAAACGTCAGGCTGCCTAAAGAACATAAGAAAAGCCCTGCTGGATCAGACTAGGGTCCATCAAGTCCAGCAGTCTGTTCACACAGTGGCCAGCCACGTGCCTCTAGGAAGCCCACAAACAAGACGACTGCAGCAGCATTGTCCTGCCTGTGTTCCACAGCACCTAACACAATAGGCATGCTCCTCTGATCCTGAAGAGAATAGGTATGCATCATGACTAGTATCCATTTTGACTAGCAGCCATGAATACCCCTCTCTTCTATTAACATGTCCATTTTCCTCTTAAAGCCTTCCAAGTTGGCAGCAATCACCACATCCTGGGACAGGGAGTTCCACCATTTAACTATGTGCTGTGTGAAGAAATACTTCCTTTTGTATTGTTTTGAATCTCTCACCCTCCAGCTTCAGCAGATGACCTCCTTTCCAAGCTAAAGGGTTAATGGATAGCAGCCATCACGACTGTACCCAAGTTACATTCTGACTGGCACCTTCCATCCATCTTACCCATTTAAAAGTTTGAGCTCTTTGCGGGCAGCATGCAATGGGAGAGTCATACACATACACACAATCAAAGAGACAGAGGGAAAAGCGGGCGGCAGAGAGAGGAGTTGATTCTAAGCTCTGTGCCTCCCACCCCCAGTTCCTGTTCTTTCGTTGCTCCTCACAGACCGTTGGCCCTCCCCTGGTATAGTGGTTAAGAGTGGTGCTTTGGAGCGGTGAACACTGATTTGGAGAACCTGGTTTGATTCCCCACTCCTCCACATGAGCGGCGGAGGCTAATCTGGTGAACTGGATTTGTTTCCCCACTCCTACACATGAAGCCAGCTAGATGACCTTGGGGTAGTCACAGCCCTCTTGGGCTCTATCAGCCCCACCTACCTCACAGGGTGTCTGTTGTGTGGAGGGGAAGGGAAGGTGATTGAAAGCCAGTTTGATTCTTCCTGAAGTGGTAGAGAAAGTCTTTTATGAACACGCCATTTAGTGTTCCGCCACAAAAAGCGCTCCAACTATCATAAATGCATAGAATGAAACACATGGCTTTTTCATTTAGCAAAAAAGCACAACATTCCTCAATTCATTCTTCTCATAAGACCTTATTTTATCGCAATTACCCTCCAGGTCAGCAGTCTTCAACCTATAGTGATAAAGCCAAATAGGAATCTTAAAAAACATAATGAAATCTTTAGGTATACTAGAGGGGTAGATGGGATGCTACAATATACAGTAAGTGGAGGGGGCAGGCAAGGATTTTTATGGAACTAAAGGTGCTTTAGAGTTGCTTTTCAGAGGGGGAAATGATAAAGGTGAGCAGCTGCCACTAAGCCAAGGGAAAACCGTTCAGAGATTGATGACAATGTGCTAAAACAACCTGGTAGGGGGCTCCTTTACCCACTCCTCCACATGAGCGATGGGGAGGGGCTGTGGCTCAGTGGTAGAGCATCTGCTTGGCATGCAGGTCCCAGGTTCAATCCCCGGCATCTCCAGTTAAAGGGACTAGGTAAGTAGGTGATGTGAAAGACCTCTACCTGAGACCCTGGAGAGCCTCTGCCAGTCTGAGTGGACGATACTGACTTCTCTGGACCAAGGGTCTGATTCAGTATAAGGCAGCTTCATGTGTTCATTTGGTTGTTAGCCAGTTTGAGACTCCTCAAAGATAGAGAAAATTGGGGTATAAAAACCAACTCTTCTTCCTTTCTATACTGATGACGTTGTAAGACCTTGCGCGTACCACTTCTTAATTAACGACTTGCTTCAACCAGTGTTTGGCCTGTGGAAACTTTGTCGATTATTAACCAACACGGCAATTATCACTAGCATTACATTTTTTTATTATTATTTACGCAAATGGGCAATCTTATATTGGCTCTTTGTTGCTCGCTCGGCTCTGAATTCTGATGCAGTTCGGCTCTTATATCATCAAAGGTGGCTGACCCCTGGTTGAAGTTGAAATGAACATGTGGAACGCGGCACTGCTCGCTCCCTCCCCCCCCCCCCTCAAGGACAACTTTTCCGATCTTGGAACTGAATCTTCACCCCACCCTCCTCTCTGCAGCACTTGTGGCTCGAAAGATAAACATTCGTTCAAAGCGAATTTTTGTTTTTGAGCCACTGAGCTATGCCCAATGCTGGACACTCGTACAGAGCCTCAGCTGTTGCGAGTGACTCCACCCCGCACAGCAGACGGTCCATAAAAGGTTCCTGTCCAGCCTCAGAACTTCCTCTAACAGCTGCTGCAGGGGCAGGCCGGGGCTGATCGAGGCTCATGCCCACACTCTCGTTCAGCTCTTGCCCTCTGCAGTACCCGTATTATATAAGAACTTAAGGAAAGCCCTGCTGGATTAGACCGAGGCCCATCAAGTCCAGCAGTCTGTTCACACAGGGGCCGACCAGGTGCCTCTAGGAAGCCCACAAACAAGACGACTGCAGCAGCATCCTGCCTATGTTCCACAGCCCCTAATATAATAGGCATGCTCCTCTGATACTGGAGAGAATAGGCATGCATCATGACTAGTATTCATTTTGACTAGTAGTCATGGATAGCCCTATCCTCCATGAATATGTCCACTCCCAGCATATGTCCACACTAGCATGGTGTAGTGGTTAAGAGCGGTGGGTTGGAGCGGTGGACTCTGATCTGGCGAACCGGGTTTGATTCACTACTCCTCCACATGAGTGGCAGAGGCTAATCTGGTGAACTGGATTTGTTTCCCCACTCCTACACATGAAGCCAGCTGGGTGACCTTGGGCTAGTCACAGCTCTCTTAGAGCTCTCTCAGTCCCACCTCCCTCACAGGGTGTCTGCTATGAGAGGGGAAGGGAAGGTGGTTGTAAGCCAGTTTGATTCTCCCTTAAGTGCTAGAGAAAGTTGGCATATAAAAACCAACTCTTCTTCTTCCCCTCTTAAAGCCTTCCAAGTTGGCAGCCATCACCACATCCTGGGGCAGGGAGTTCCACAATTTAACTATGCATTGTGTGAAGAAATACTTCCTTTCATCTGTTTTGAATCTCTCAAAACATGCAATACGTGGCTCGGAACCAGTGATGTAATAAGACCGCGAAGGACACAATCTCAAGGCACTTCTCCCAAGCCATGTCGCTCCAAGCAATTCCTGACTGCTGAGAATTTTAGTCGCTCTCTCTCCTGAAACACCCTCTTTTCGCACCCTCCCCCTGAACATGCATGTGCTAGTTTTCTGATGTCTCCCCTTGCCCAGCTCATCTATGCACACCCACATTCTTGATTTTTATCCTTTTATGGGGGGCGGGATCAAAATAACATCCACTGTCAAATCTACAGTATGTTATTAAGTCAAACCACTTCTGCCACACTCTCCAAATGGCAAAACTGTGCACCATTTACAAGCATACCTTGGAGATATAGCGGGTTCAGTTCCATGCCACTGCAGTAAAGCGAGACACGAGAATTTTTTTTTGTTTCCCAGTGCATATAAAAGTTATGTTTACACTATACTGTATATTAACTGTGCAACAGCATTATGCATTAAAAAATGTACTGTAATAAGAATGAAAAAGTTTGAAATACTGAGAGAATTACCAAAATGTGACACAGGGACACAAAGTGAGCACATGCTGTTGGAAAAAATGGCGCCAATAGACGTGCTCGAAAACTCAAATCTCGGCAAAGTGCAAAAAGGCAAAGTGCAATAAAACGAGGTGTGACTGTATAAGATCACATAACTACACATAAACACACACATTAACTACATAACAAGGAAAATTAAGCCTTCGGTGGCAGAAATCGAATGCTTTCTGTTCTACAAAGGTGGCAAATATATACCTGGGGGGTTATATGCATTCAATATGAAAATCATCCCTCAACTATTATATGGAAGTTCAGACTGGATTCTAGACATCAAGGAGAATATCGACCTCCCATTGTGTCAATTTCTGTGGCATATTACAGGAGCACCGAGATGTATAGCTGGAGTTAGCCTAAGATTAAGTGTTAGGTCAAGGCTCTATTGAAGCCAAAGCATGGCTCACAGCCTTTAAACATTGCCTAAAAAGTATATTTGCAACAGTGAAGGACGGCCTTATCTATGAACTAAAACAAGATCAGCACCTGTTGGATGCAAGAATTCAACAAAAAATTACAAATTTTTGGCTTGTCTAAGGATACCCTACTAAATATGGGGAAAAGGAAATCTATATTAACTATTAAGAGATGCACCAAAGAATCAGACCACCATAATTCCACAATGCCTGCCCGGAGATTATGTTCAACTCATTTTTTGGCATTCCTCCAACTTGCTAACTCCACTATACTTTTACAACCTGACAGTCCCTTCCTTCCGAAGAGCCTTTATGCTCGCCCATTTAAATGCTGCACCCTCAGCAGTATTAAATGGAAGATATGGAAATCTACCATACTCTGACAGACTTTGCTCATGAAATACAAAGAAAATTGACACATTATCTCATAAGATGATGGAATGCCCCTTCTTTAAACACAGCTGAGATAAATGGATCACCCCCATATTGGCGAGAATTCCTGCCCCCATAACAAGAGACAAAACAGTCCCCCTTTTGCTGATAGAGATCCAAATATAACACTGGACGTGCCCAAATATCTCTCCATCATATTTTCCTCTAAGAAATAACTGCTCAGGACCTATGGTCATAGGAGCAAAGAAGAAAGGGATGTATAAGATTTATATCCTTCTCCCATATGAACCTACCCATTCGCTCCAGTCATCTTTGCAAGCCCTACTTCGGTTACCCCTGACATTGGATGCTGGTCAGGTGGCAACCCGAAAACATGCTTTTTGGTCGTGGCATTAAAATTTTGGAACTCCTGCCCCAGGGACATTTGTCTGTATCCCTCGATTAGTGTCTTCCACCGGTGAGTGAAGACTTTTTTTGTTGTCATTTGGCATACCCCCAATAACGGTTATTGGTCTTCACCCTGGCTCTGGGGTTGTCTAATACTGCTCTGGAATGTTGCATTTTTTACCTGAAAACAGCTGAACAGACAAGCTAAAATCAATTCAAGCTGCCAGTCTTTGAGGTTTATGACTCCCCCCAGTGGCAAACTGTTGAAACGACGTACAAGCGACGTAGATGTAGATGACTGAGGAAGGCAATGGCAAAACACCCCGCAAACGAGGAGTTGGTTTTTATATGCCAACTTTCTCTACCACTTAAGGAAAAATCAAACCGGCTTACAATCACCTTCCCTTCTCCTCCCCACAACAGACACCCTGTGAGGGAGGTGGGGCTGAGAGAGCTCTAAGAGAGCTGTGACTAGTCCAAGGTCGCCCAACTGGCTTCGTGTGGAGGAGTGGGGAAACGAATCCAGTTCACCAGATTAGCGTCCACCGCTCATGTGGAGGAGCGGGGAATCAAACCCGGTTCTCCAGATCAGAGTCCACCGCTCCAAACCACTACACCACAATGGAGTTTGAAAGGACATTCATGTCAGACGTGGGCCTTTCACACCACACCATCTGTTGACTATCACACCCCTTAAGGTGGCCCATCTGACACTGACGAGAGTACGGGGCCTTTTCCAGCATGGCTCCGCCTCTGCGGAACAGGCTCCCTTAAAGATGTTTCAGAGGTGCTGCAGGGCCTGCCGGTTTGCCGTGGCTTTGGAGGGGGGTTGTGTGGGATGCACCTTTCAGGGTGGAGGGATTTGGGTCTAGCTATTTTATCTTTGGTTTTAGCTGGATGTTTTGACTACTACAGCAAGCCGCCTTGAACCACGAGGGGATTAACAGCTCCCCGACAAACTACCTGCAGCTTTATTCCTCTGGAACGGTGAGATTCTAAGGAAGTGTAACTAGATGCCCCTAGGAAATCTCACAAAGCCCAACATTTACAGAAGCAGGAAAAGGATGCATGCGGAGAAAAGACCCTGCAAATGGATAAGATCAGCGGTTCTCTGTTACCCCCCAGAATTCTGCATTGTGGCTCCCACCTTGTGGAACAGCCTGTCTGCAGAGGTCAGGAAGGTGCACACGCTTCTAGCGTTCTGCAGAATAGGTAAAACAGTAATGCTGGGGGGGGGGTTGTGTAAAGCAGTAGTTTCCAAACTTTTTGGACCACTGCCCCTTTGGTTCCACACTCAACCTCAGCGCCCCCTACCCTATCCAACAACACAGTTGAAGCGGCCCACCTCTAGCACCCCCTGCTGCCCCCTTGCCTCTTAGTGCCCCCCTAGGTAATCCCACCGCCCCCCAGGGGGTGGTACCGCACACTTTGGGAACCACTGGTGTAAAGGAAAGAGGGTCAAAAAAAGAAAAGAAAAGAAAGAGGGTCAGTTGTGTAACGGAATGGTTCAGGAGGGCGCTTTTATCAAGGGAACAGGATAGCAGTATATTGCACTGTTAACTGCATATATTACATTCAGCACTGTTCACTGAATGTACTTGTAACCCATTCCCTGAATTGTTTATGGGATGTCATACACTGTTTTTTCGTTTGAACTGTTTACTAATTTTGTAATCTTTGTCATATTGCACTGCATATTGGATGTTTCGTGCTATCTGGCTGGACTGTATTTTTCATATTGCGTAATCTGCCTCGAGTCTGGTTTTCAAGGCAAGACTATTTGGCTATTCTGGGGTACATCCTACCCTTATCCTCCCACTCATAGAATCATAGAGTTGGAAGGGACCACCAGGGTCATCTATTCCAACCCCCTGCACAATGCAGGAAATTCCAAACTACCTCCCCCACATACCCCCAGTGATTTATACTTCATTCCCAGAAGATGGCCAAGATGCCCTCTCTCTCATCATCTGCCTAAAGTCATAGAATCAGCATTGCTGACAGATGGCCATCTAGTCTCTGCTTAAAAACCTCCAGGAAGGAGAGCTTACTACCTCCCAAGGAAGCCTGTTCCACTGAGGAACCGCTCTGTTAGAAAAAACTTCACTGAGCAAATGTGGAAGCTCTCCTCCGGATTATGAAGCCTTCCTTCCAACTTCAGTGGCTCTTTCCTTGGAGGAAGACTGCAACAAAAGAGCCACTGGGGGAAGGCTGGGGGAAGGCTACTTGGAAGATAGTTGGATTTACCCTGTTTAAAAAAAATCCACACAGTGCTAAAGAACAAGGGGACACAAAATAATTTCCCAACCTACACAGTAGGTAGAAAATGCTGTCAAGTTGCAGCCAATTTATGGCGACCCTGTGGGGTTTCCAAGGCAAGAAATGTTTGGAGGTGGTTTGCCATTGCCTGCCTCTACATAGCGACCCTGAGCTTCCCTGGTGGTTTCCCATCCAAGTACCTACCAGGGACGACCCTGCTTAGCTTCTGAGATCTGATAAGATCGGGCTGGGCCATCTAGGTCAGGGCAGAGGTGGTTCGCCATTGTCTGCCTCTGCTAAGAGATCCGGGCTTCGTGGGTGGGCTTCCCATCCAAGTACTAACTAGACCAGCCCCCTTCTGAGATCGGGCTAGCCTGGACCATCCACGTCAGGGCAAAGTTTTTATGACATGACCTTAATTTTTAGCAATGTGAGTATTGTCATAGCTAGCTCGCTTGCAGACTTCAACCTTTTCCCAAAGGATGAGGCTTTTAAATGGATCACGGATTTACCTGGTCGACGCACTGGCTTTCTCTACGGTGGACATGAGCTTTGCAAACGCATCAGTCACTTTGCTGGTCGTGTGGGTGGTTTCCAGCTTGGAAGTTGTTAACTCGTACAGCTCTGGATCCACACCTTATAGCACAAAATGAAAGTCAGTGACACACAGATGCAATGGTGGCACGATCAACCTCATTTCAGAAAGCTATTTTCCATCTTCTGTAAACATCTGAACTGCTGAGGCTTCCAATTATAAATGCAACAGAATTGGCACATGGGATATCAACACGGATAGCCACGCTGAATTTAGCAAATTTGAACAATTTGCTTTCTTCTGACGTTGTAAAGCACAAATGTTCCTAAATGTTACAGCTTAAGTTCATCACTGTGCAGGACGGCAGCTATTTCCATTCCACTGGCTCTAAAGCACATGTAAGCAGTGAGAATCGAAGCCCTTGGGCTGGGTTTCTTTCCTTCTCCTAATTTAGATACAATGTTTTGTTTTGTTTCTCACATTCCATTAGGATGTAGTTACCAAAGGAATTTCAGGAATCAACAAAATGCTCCAAAAGTAAAAGGAGGAGATTTTGAAAAGGGCAACATAGTGCAATCTGGATCAAAGGCAGGAGAGGAGAACGGTACAAGCTGCTTTAGGTTCCCGTTATGGGAAAGGGCATTGGTACAAAAGAAGTGAATAAATACCTGCATTTCTTTAAACCGGCATTAGAATTGCTTTACTGTTACGATGAGGAGTCGAGAACTCCATTGATTTCATAAATGTGTATCATACATTAGCTACAAGTACACATACCTCTCCTTTGATAGGACTTGGGTTAAGCCAAAGAAATGAGACGGTATTTGTACCAAATTGTTACTATGAGCTTGAAGGAGCTTCCAAGTCCAAACATCAATATACACTCGGGGCACCGTGCATTTTAACTACATTCAGATGTTTACAGAACCCTTTAACAAATGGCCAACACGATCTTTCCGTCAAATTATGTAGAGAAGAAACGGACTATAAGCAATAAACCTTACGAAGAATGCTTCTGAAATCCCATTAAGGTATACCAACTTGTAACACTGCAAGTATTTGATTTAATATAATCATAACAGGCCCTTTGATATTTAAAAAGTTATAGTATGATGCTGCAATTAATATCTTTAAGACATTTGTTAATTACAGCCTTCGTTGTTAGCTGAAAGTGATCAGTTAGCTCACTGAGCGATCAATTCGCTCGACATGCTCTAACATTGTTATTAAACTAAATTTTACACCAAGGTAGTTGCAAATATTTCAGTATAAAAACAGAACCTGGGTACTAATTTATATAAGTTGTATATTGGTAGTTTTGGGGGGAAATGGTCTCAAAATGTCTTGGGGTTCCCATACGGAACATTGATATAGCATTAACAGAAAAATGGACATATTTTAAAACCTTAATGAGATTGAGTGAATTCAGCCACCAACTGTAGCCCAAAGCTCCTAAGCGTATGCGCACATACACACTGTTACACAAAACCCACACACAGAGCTGCAGGCTAGAAGCAAATGACTTTCCAAGAAACAAGCTTGGGGGGTGGGGGACTACAGGCAATGGTCATATCTGAGAATTTGATGATGAATTTGCCAATGAAGACCCAGAACAGGTGGTGAAGGTTCTTTCATAGTCATATTTTTCAGATGAGCGCGTCAGAAATTAGGGTTAACATTATTTCACTAGTTGCCAAAAAAGCGTCCATGAACAATGACCAACTCGGCAGAAATTAAAATTAATTGGATGGATTTAAAATTGGCGCCATGGCAATTATGATATTTGGCGCAACTCAACAAGCTTCTCTTGTTCTGATTTCCGGCAGATACCCCCTATGTGATCCATTTGAAAATTAGTTCCAACACCCAAAGTTCAGGGATGCTGCTGCCTTAGTTTAATTTATAAGTCAATAAAGCAAAAAAAAAAAAAATGACCTTCTCGCACACAAAAATGATTAGCAGGATCCTTCCCTTCATAGGCGTGGTGCCCATAAACAGAATTATCAGTAGGGCACAAAGACCTGTTTCTTCCCCAACTTTGGCACATGCACCTGACCTAACTGCAGACACCATACCAAATTATTACTCGGAAGGGGAAGCCTGCACGCGTGCTCCAGATTATCTATTCTGCCCTCTCTGCTCGGTCAAGGAATGCAGGCTAGATGGGGACGTGGGAGGCATGCACAGATTTCCTATTGCCTGTAATGATCTGGAACACGGGGGTGGGGGGATCTGACTCTTGTGCCCCGTGCAGATAACTGTGCATTGTGTGGAAGGACTATGCCCCAATTGTTTAGAACAGGGGTGTCAAACATAAGGCCCATGAGCTCTTATCTGGCCCTCGAACCAGCCACCCCCTCCAGACCCAATCTGGGCTGGAGAGGCATGGCACGACCCAACCAAGTTACATTTATATCATATCCGGCCCTCGTAACAAATGAGCTCTTCTAAACCCCTGGTTTAGAAGAGCTCTTCCACTACATTCAAAGGGTTACTCAAGGCTTCCTAGTCACATCGCAGTTACTACATTTCACGTCAAACTCCCTGATCTCTCTGCCATTTGACTTCTACAGATGAATAAGTCAAAATTTCGAGAAAACGAATCTCGGTTGGGCTGTACCAAAAAGCAAAGTCTGCAGTGCCTTAACAGACAGCTCTTCCAAAAATTAGCACTTCTTATTCTGTAATTTCTTCCAGGGTATCAAATGCTGCACAGAACTAAAATCCTTTTCTGGTCCTAAATGCCAATGGCACAGCTGTATTCCAGAACAGCACTTGTTCTATCCACTGGGGAACTTTGGTTCTCCTCCTACAGGAAGTTTATCGGTAACTGTTGCCATCTCCTGTACACTTCAAGTACTGAGATCAATAAAACCTATTTCAAGGAAGTTCACTGATGGCCGCCAGAAGATCTTGTATTTTCAACTGGGCAACATTCTCAGTAATACTTCACTCCACCCCCAATTGCTGGAGAAACCTCAAGTCACAATCCTCAATTTTTATTTCCCACATAGTTTATATTAAAAAAAAAGAATCCCCCCATCCCCAAGCTGCAGACAAATCAACATTTGCTTTCCACTTGAGGCAAATACAGAAGCCGTCTCAAAAATGCAGGCAGGTGTATTCTTGTTTGTAGGAAAGTCATGTAACGCGGCTCATGCTTTTTTTAGTAGAGAATGTTAAAAAAAATAGATTAAATTTGCGGTGTTTTAGCGCTCGGCTGACCTGGGATGGTGGTGGTGGTGGAGCAAGAGCTACTGTCCTCCACGGGCCCAAAGAAATCAAGGTTCAGAAGAGTGGAACCTCCACTAGCTTGGAATTCAGTGACCGTATTGGTAGGCAGCCATATAGAAGGTAAGCCAAGGGAGGGATTTATGTATAGAAAGGGGGTAAGACACACACTTGAACATGCCAGTTAAAATTAGTACTCATTACACAGTCTTTTTTAATAAAAAATGACACAATTAGTGCTTACAAGATTAGTTTGCAGAGTTCTAAAAGAGGTTAACAAGTCCGCGTACATCGTGGTGTACAAAATGAAGCAAGCGATTCAACACTAGTAACCTTAGAGCGCTAGTCCAGTTTTGCATTATTATTATTATTTAGAAAAGTGGACAGAACCAGAAAGAACCCCTCCCAAAGAGACGTACCCAATTAAAGGGAAACATTTAAGATTCAGAACCGTTTGTCTAATTTTAAAGCCTCGCCGTTCTCTCGGCTAGTACAGAGCTTAAGGAAAGCCGACCAAAGTCTATCGACTAGCTTTAAATAGCGGATTTGTCAGAAGTTCGGTACAAAACGCGAATAACATGATAACAGTGGTTCCAAAACAGATCCATCTCCTCGTTGGGAAGTATACTTGTTCCCCTTTAATACGGAATTTTTAAAAAAGCACAGAAAAAATCAGAAAGAGATACATTTTAAAGGAAGTAAGTAAGAAGAAAGCAGAATGAATTGACTGAAGTAATAAGACACTAGACAAAAGCAAGAAGGTCCATTCAGGCTTTCCTTCAGCACCTTGACATGAGTCACAGAGTGATTACGTCCTCAAATACGCAATACTTGCATGGTTGGGAATTAGGGGGAATCTGCCAATGCATTTGAACCAAATAGACGAGGAAGCAGCGACACCCCCTCTTCCAGCTCGTTCTGTATAGTGGCTTTTTTGAATTTGAAGCCCAGGCTGGCTTTCTTAGCACTTACGCCACAGAAAGACCATCACAAATTTGTGAATTTCCTGCATTGTGCAGGAGGGGGTGGGACTAGATGACCCTGGCGGTCCCTTCCAACTCCGTAATTCTAAGATACGACCACCTTGCAATTCACTAGAAGAAGAAGCTTTTTGTAACGTGAATAAAATATTATTTTTTAAAAATCCAGTGAAGTAGCTTTTCTGGCAGATGCAATCTGTGCGCAGCTGAAAACAAAATCTCGTTTAGAAAGTGTGCCTTTGTTCAAAACGGTGCTTGGCAAAAAAAAAAAGCCATCGCAGCATGGTTTTTTATTTGCCACCTGGAATTTGACAAAGAAGTCCGAATCCCCCAAGATTCAAAGTGTGTTGGGTAAAAACCACTTCGACTTCTCCAGCCTAATGGGAGTGTTTATAGCATAGGTTTATGTAGGCAACACAAATTCAGCATGTGGCCTTCCTCGCTCTTTAATGCTATATAATGCTTTAATGGGGCACAGCTAAACAAGAAAGAAAGCCTGAATTTCCAAAGTTAATATAGGTTTTTTATAAATAAATAAATCAGCAGAGAGATGTTTGTCTGAACTTTGTAGCTTTCTTAACTCTAGCTCTGGTGCTAGAGGCTCTACGGAGAGACGTACCATCTAAAGGGTTAGTAAGGCCACTGCTACTCCAGTCAAACTGGACAGGTGGTAGAGATTCCTAGAGTTGAAAAGTCAGAAATCAGATTTTTACAGTCAAGTAAAAAAAAAAAAAAGGTCACAGCATCACAAAAACATCTCACGCAAAGTTCCTTGGCATGCATGCGAAAAGGGGGCCCTCGAAGAGGCAAAAGCACGAACTCCGAATGTTCTTGGTCCGCTGCAAAGTCACCAAGCAGCGTCTCGGGTAACCAATATGTAAATAAGGCTCGAGGCCTTGCTGGGCCAGGACATGCAAAAGAGGCAAGATAACTGTTGCCCAGACTCAATGAGACAAGCCACAGTTCCAGGGAATACTGTCCTGTCAAAGTAGGGAGATGACCCTCGTAGAAACAGTTCAGGTCAATGGGGCAGAAGGAATCGCTGCTCTTCAGTCCCAGCCCAACACACCATTTGATCAATGTTTTAAAATGTATGGACTTGTGCCTATAAAGAACCAACAGAATGCAGACTGCCTCCCCCAGTATTACTCTCCCCACTTCACAGTCCCTTTTGACCCCTGGGGTTACGGGACCTGTGCAGATGAACAGCTATTGGGGGGGGGGGTCCAGAGGGCTGCAGAGAAGAAGGGCAAAGGGGTTAAGTGGTTAAGAGCATGGTGTAGTGGACTCTGATCTGGAGAACCAGGTTTGATTCCCCACTCCTTCACATGAGTGGCGGACACTAAACTAGTGAACCGGGTTGCTTTCCCCACTCCTCCACATGAAGCCAGCTGGGTGACCATGGCCTAGTCACACCCTCTCAGCCTCACCTACCTCACAGAGTGTCTGTTTTGTGGAAGGGAAGGGAAGATGACTGTAAGCCAGTTTGATTTTTCCTTAAGTGGTAGAGAAAGTTGGCATATAAAAACCAACTCTTCTTCTTCTCCTTTGTGATGGAAAAGGGGGCAATTTCACCTCTCTCCCCTTCATCACTGCAGCTAGTCATGAGCAGAGGTCTAGCAATCCTAGAAATAAAAGGAATTTCATGCAGTGGTTGAGAATCCCTATTCCTTGGGATACTTTGTAGGATATGAGCTACCATCTTTGAAAACATTTAATTGCCTATGAAGCAATTAAGCAAGGGTAGGCCAGCTTCAGTCAACAATGGAGGAAGCTCTTTAAATGACCAGTCAATTTCTCCTAGTAGTAAGATCTGGACAAAGGGAAGCTTAAATCCAGAAGCTCAGGCATATACAATTCTGCCAAAGATCAGACTGCTAGTATGCTGGACTAGCTAGAGGGATACCAGTAATTTTAACATAGTTTCTTTCTTGTTTCAAAAACATAAGGAGGAGGAGAAACCCAAGGTTGGTTTACTCCTATAGAAAGTGCTTTTTTGGGGTAGAAGAACAAGAGTTGTTTTTTATACCCCGATTTTCTCTACCTTTAAGGAGACTCAAACTGACTTACAATCACCTTCCCTTCCTCTCTCCACAACAGACACCTTGTGATTTAGGTGGAGCTGAGAGAGTTCGGAGTGAACTGTAACTAGCCCAAGGTCGCCCAGCAGGCTTCATGTGGAGGAGTGAAGCATCGAACCCAGTTCTCCAGATCAGAGTCCGTTGCTCATGTGGAGGAGTGGGGAATCAAACATGGTTTTCCAGATTAGAGTCTATCACTCTTAACTACTATACCATTCCTAACCACTTCAACATGCTGGTAGTCACATATAAGACTGCTCCGATTTCTACCAGTCCCACCCCCTCAGGACTTCGAAGAGTCCCCCCAAAAGGTGCTGGTACTCAGTACCAGTGAGTACCATGACACACAAAACCCCTGCCTATAGGAAGTGAAACCTAGCAAAGATTCTTTGAGGTTTTCCTCTGGAAGGAACTCTCTGGATCCCTAGAAAGGGCAATTTGAAAGGAAAAAGAACACACTGGAGTCCGCTATTGGTGTTCTATGAGTTGGATCCAAGCCGCTGCAAGGGGAGTGAAGCTGGTACAGCAGGATTCCTCCCCCTGCCTCTCTACAACCCACTAAGCCTCCCTCTGAAAATCTGCTCCTAGGGGTTAACGAAACAGCATGAAGAGCAAATAGGAGGGAAGGAACCTGCACTGGGAGGGAAGAGCACCCCCCATTACCCCGTTTCCTCCCCCCATTGCTATTTCTATTTCCCTATATTTACAGCGAGCTACAGAACCTTCCCTCTTTGACAGAGCCATCAAGCGGGACAGGGTTAAAGAGCACCAAAAGCTCATTCAATTAAGCTGTAATGTTGATATTTGAGTGGGGACCAGATGAAAGAGTCTAAAGCAGGGGTTTCAAACATAGGGGCCATGGGTCAGATCCAGCCCCTTGAGAGTTCTTACCTGGCCCGTGAGCCAGCCTAGAAGAAGAAGAGCTGGTTTTTATATGCCGACTTTCTCTACCACTTAAGGAAGAATCAAACTGGCTTACAATCACCTTCCCCTCCCCACAACCGACACCCTGTGAGGTAGGTGGGGCTGAGAGAGCTCGAAGAGAGCTGTGCCTAGCCCAACGTCACCCAGCTGGCCTCATGTGTAGGAGTGGGGAATCAAACCCGATTCTCCAGATTAGAGTCCACCACTCCAAACCACCGTTCTTAACCACTACACCTTGCTGGCTCATTAGGCAGCCACCCCCCACCCTCAATCTGGGCTGGCGAGGCATGGCTTGGCCATGCATATCCGGTCCTCGTAACAATTGTTCAACACCCCTGATCTAAAGATTGCACATATAATTGTAGGGGAGGGGAGGGAACAGAGTTTACCCAGCCTTTTTCAAAGTTATTTAAATATGCTCCAAGGATAAAATGTGAAGATCTGCTTGTTCAGTTTCAGAGGATCTGCCGTTACAAAGGTCGAGGACCTTGCCTGGCCAAAGGTGCTACCCAGAGGGGCCAGAAGACCAGGGCTGTAAGCCGCTGCTGTATACAGGAAACCCTCCCATCTAATTGGCCCTCCATGCTGCCTACTATCCCATTTTCCCCTCCCTCTATCTATTCCAGGACCTGAAGAGCAGTAGATCTACTCAAAATAAAGCATAATTGGCCATTTATGCTTTATTTTGAGTAGATTTACTGTGGTTGCATAAGTGTTGGATTTGTTTGTGAGCAGTAGGCATCTCCAGAGAAAAATAAAATCTGGCGAAGACTGGTAGAATTTCCCTATCAGCGCAAAAAAAAAAAAAAAAAATAGACAGGGTGGGTGGGTGGCCCTGACTACTGTCATCTAGAATATCCATGCCACAGGCTGTGAATTGCATCCAGAGGAAGCAGTTGCCCCTGGGGAACCATTTTGCCACACTATGGTAGCAACTTGTTAATTAAACCTAGGGTTAGGAATCCCTTAGCAATGCGAGGCCTTCGCGGCATAAGCCAACACAGCGTGCACTACAGAAGGAGGAAATGCAAAACAGACTTTAGAACAGAAGAAAGGCCGTGCTGGATCAGACCAAGGTCCATCAAGTCCAGCAGTCTTTTAGGTTCTTGTTAGGCCAGTGCTGTATAATTCAAACGCTGAGGTTCTCCTATGGTTGGCTTCCGCCTATGAAGTCTGTCAAAACCACCTTACTCATCCTCTTATTATTTGGATATGCTGGGGTGCATCCTGCCCTTATCCTCCCACTCCATTGAGAAAAGGTGGAAGCTCTCCTCTGGACTAAGGAGCCTTCTTTCCAACTTCAGTGACTCTTTCATTGGAGGAAGACTCTCTAGGCTGGGGGAGAGCTACCTGGAAGATAGATGGATCTACCCCACTTTAAAAAAAATCCACACAGTGCTAAAGAACAAGGGGACACGAAGTAACTTTCCCAATCTACACAGTAGGTAGAAAGTGCAGCCAAATTGCCGCCAACTTATGGCAATCCTGAAGGGTTTCTTTCCAAGGCCAGAGATGTTCGGAGGTGATTTGCCATTGCTTGCCTCTGCGTCATGACCCTGGACTTCCTTGGTGGTCTCCCATCCAAGTACTAACCAGGGCCGATCCAGATTAGCTTCTGAGAGTGGGCCAGCCTGGGCCATCCAGATTAGGTAACCTACATAAACCAGGTCCATTACCCTTTAGATTACATTTGAATTTTGAAGTACAAGTAGGTTACAGAAGGTACTCCCCTCCCAGAGGCCCCCTGCTCACCCCTCAAAGGACCATCTAGTGGACTATGAAGTCTGTTACTCAATACTGGAGAGAAAAGCTGTGTGTGTATACACACACACACACACACACACACACACACAACCCCTTCCTCCAAAGGGGGTCTTTTTTAAAATGCAATGCGCAAAAAAGTAGGTATCTTACAGATGTACCAACTTATGGCAACCTTATGAACTGACTTCCTAAACATCCTATAACTGAGGGCCCTGGCTTGATTCAGTCCATCTCCTGTTGGGTCTTCCTCTCCTCCTGCTGCCTTCCACTTTTCCTAGCATTATTGTCTTTTCCAGCGACTCTTGCCTTCTTATAATACAACCAAAATACGATAGCCTCAGTTTGGTCGTTTTAGCTTCCAGGGAGAGTTCAGGCTTGTGTGAGGTAGTCCCTTATTATGGGCAGCGCTCGGGGGTCAGGGTAGCCCGCTCACCGATTATTAGAAAGCAGAGAACGGTTAAGGCAAAAGAGGTCAGGGCAGCCTTTTGCATAAATTCATCTCCTCGTCTCGGCGGTCAGCCAGAGGCTTCGTTCCGAGACGCCTTTCTGTTACCCGAGGGCCAAACCCCGAGGGAGCTGCACAGGGGAAGGTGGCATGCCAGAGAAGCCAACGCACCGAAAGGCTCTAAGCCCCTGTCGGGCAGGGCGTCCGCTGCGCAGACGGCTCAGAGCCTTTTCGGTTTTGGCACCACAAAACACCCAAGAAGGGATTTTGCTTTCTTTTACCTGGAACTGATCGGGCGCGCATATATTCATCTCTGGCGATACGGGGGGAGTCTGTCCTAGCGAAGCTATTTTCTCTGCAGCAGATATTGGTTTCAGAGGTTCCTTGGTAGGCTCTAACATACCCTAGAAATTAAGACACCGCACAGATCAAGATCTCATTCCTTTGAGGAGCAACCATTAGTCAGATGCTCAAGAAACAATATTCCCCGATGGCCTTTCAGATAAACTTCGAGATACCCGCTGGATGACTATTTAACGTAAAAGAAAAGTAGGCTTCTATTCCTCCACCAGACAAATCAAAGCATTGGTTTCCAAAGCTGATTGTGATCATTAATGTTTGATTAACGAGAATGCTTCGGCTAGCTACTGCATTTTTAATTTGTATCTATGTTGACAAGAGCGAAAAGAACAGGAAAAAAACTGCTGAGCAACAGAAGCTGAAAGGCGTTTATCTAACAACTTGTAGCGACCACAAAACCATACAAAATAGTAGTAACATAAGTACAAAGAAATTGTGAAACACATATGAGGTCTACATATTACTGTGACTTCAGCCTATAACCTTCTCTGCTGCACGTGTTTATTGAATTTATGGCTTCATTGTCTTATACTACCAATATTTCATAAAGGATAATTGCTTCATTTCTGATGATAGCTACAAATTCCAAGGTTACAGTCCGAAGAAGAGATTTTGAAGTGGGATACTAGCTGGCAGACCAGTCACTTTTGTGGTTTTGTGTTATAGTATCTACACTTTTGTTTTTGCTCATTTTATGTAGACTGCAATATGTCTTTCGCGATTTCTTTGTGCTTATGTTGCTACTATTTTGTATAATTTTGTAGTAGCTTCAGGTTGTTAAAATGCCTTTCAACCTGTTGCTCAGCAATTTTTTCGTCTTCTATCACAGGTTTCTCCCCCTTCTTTTTTTCTGACAAGAGTGAAAAAAACACAAACCCTGGTTCTATTTTCTAACCAAAGAGGAGCTAAGCTCAGCCCAGACCACAAGCCCATTAAGCCAAGACCTTTTTATCTTCACCTGTATCTTCATTTTAAGGTGTTTTATTGCGGCAGCTGCTGATGAAACAGACTCACAATGCTGGAAGTCTGAGATGCAGAATTTTTGAGTTACAAACACTGAACAGAAGTTAGCACAGACATTTATTTTTTACCTGAGATACAAAAGACGTTTGTACAAACAAGACATGGCCCAAATTTGAGATGATTATCGGCATCATTTGATCAGGTAAATTGAGCTAGCTAATGACTGCTTTTAAGTTTACTCAAAATGCTGGTTTGGTTCAGATGCAGTGTTAAATCATGGTTTGTCACTATGTGAATGAGCAGGGCAATTTCTCGAGCACACCTTCTCCCTCTTCTCTTCATGAACAGCAATCTCATTTGGTTACGTCTGAACCAAACAACCAAAGTCCTAAAGGACCAAGTCTAGGAATCCCAGATAAACTTACAGCTAGCCTTATCCTCCAAGGCTAGGGGAAAGGAATATAAAAACCAACTACCTAAAGCAGAATATTCTTTGTTCCCACAGTAAGGAGGCTCTTGAGGGCCTGATTCTGGGTGGAAAACAGCTTAGAAATTTTGACATGAACAAACGGAACTTGGTCTTCATAGCACTCTTCCCCTGGACACGCAAAAGGTAGATGAAGTTTGGAAATGCTTGGCCACTTCTAGGAGGTAGAGGTAAAGGTAGTCCCCTGTGCAAGCACCAGGTCATTACTGACCCATGGGGTGACATCACATCCTGACGTTTACTAGGCAGACTGTGTTTACGGGGTGGTTTGCCATTGCCTTCCCCAGTCGTCTACACTTTATCCCCAGCAAGCTCATTTGACCGACCTCGGAAGGATGGAAGGCTGAGTCAACCTTGAGCCGGCTACCTGAAACCGACCTCCGTCGGGATCAAACTCAGGTCGTGAGCAGAGCTTTGACCACAGGACTGCAGCTTACCGCTCTGCGCCACAGGGCTTTTCTAGGAGGTACGAGAAGAATTTCAACGGGCTTCAAGGGAACTGGCCCTACATCACCCACTCCCCTCTATCTGAACTCACTTCTCCCCAGTTTAGCATAGAAAATTAAGTGACTAAAAAGAGTAAGAATGCCTGTAAGAAAGCGAGAAATCTCATCGCTATCTACTGTCATCTTTCTCTCCTCTTTATGTCAGGAACTGACTGGGGGAGCAAAACTAGGGTCGCCATAGTCCTGGGCAGTGAATTTTGAACTGGCGTTTACATCTGATTAGATTCACGTACGAATGACCCAATGTGGCAATTCTGAGGGCTGCAAACGAAACAATGTGAAATTCCTTATTTGCTCTTGTTGAGCGACCACCCACATTCAAAAAAGAAAAGACTTTGACTAAGGTAGGTATATGACACTCATAATTCTTGACACCATCTACACCCATCACAATGGTTCTGGTTCCTTCTCCTGCACTGAAGACTAGAAGCCTAATGTGAGCAAATTATTTTATTTACGGGTGGCAACTTCTTGGCTTTGATGGGACCCTGAGTCAGAGAGCGCTTTCACCTACAGAACATATTCCATCGAGATGCAAAAGAACAACACACACCGTCTATTTTACTCCCCCCGTTAATTACAACCCAGTTTATTATTGTTTATGCGTTCAAATTAAGATTTCAAACTGAAATTTCAGGCCACTGAAGAGAACCATAGAGATTAATCTCTACTTACCAATCCTGCTGCATACATGGGCACTATAACAGGTTGCTTCTTGTTGCCTGTGAAGAGCTGATAAGATATTGCATTATGATTACGGTGCGGTATGTTAACCGAGAGGCTAAAATATTTTCTTCTGCTTTCTTATAGGGTTGGATCCCCTGGGGCCATTCTGCTAGCGGTGGACTTTCCTTGGGTGCAAGGAACCTTGCCCCACGCAGGAAGATCTCGCCGAGTCTCTGGCTTCAAGACAAATAGATTCGGGGGGGAGTGTCCAACTCATTAAGTTTAATAATTAAACTTTTAGCGAGAAAGCAATGGACCGTTTTAACACGGTTCTGCCAGAACCGCACGAAAAAACAAGTATTCCCACAGCTAACCGATACCAGCACCAAAACCTTTAATGGTGTTAAAAAAACACTTAAATTATACTATAAAATATTACAAACTTAATGTTACAATAATAAACAATGAATAATCCCTCATGAATAACCCGAGTTTTGTCATGTTGTACTTTTATGACATTCTGAAAGAATTTTGGCCACTTTCTCAATTATGATGGGAGAGCGATTATTCAGGAGCAAAGACACCTTTACAGGATCAAATAATTCAGTCTTGTTTACCAAGATAAGTGTTAAAAATTTTAATCGAAATTTCACCATAAGAGGAGCAATGGAAAAACGCAGGTGAAATAGTTTCAATACAGCTCTTCCCACAAAGGCAACTCCTTGCTGAGCGAGGTAGATTTTGGAAAACTCCCATACAAAATTGAAGGTGGTGCAACACTAAATCTCGCAAGGGATATTCCTGCAGCGATACATCTAGCCTGCACTGAACGCGGCTCAGACAACCACCCAAATGGAACAAAACTGCTTGCGGGCCACTCACTATGTTTCTCGTGTCGATGCCCAAGGAGCAGAGCAGCTTCTTGTTGCTATTAGAACCACCCCACTGGTATCGCAGGCCGTACGCATCGTGGATGTCCTGAAGCTCCGCCCACACATCCAGCAGTTCCCTACACAGCAAATAAGAAGTCTTGTCAAACAGAGTGAAGAATGCAAGGACTTGGCAGATTCGGCCATTTTCTTTCAGGCCTTTAAATGACCAGCGTGCTTGGAAAATCCCAATTAGGCTCATGCCCAGCCACAAAACCTTTCGAGACATGGTGCTAGTTACGGGGCACTCCAAACAATTCAGTGTTTCCCCTTATAATTGGAAACTGATGCCTGTAGCTGATAGTGTGGCATCCGCTGGGAATTCAAAATATTAATAAGCAGAAAGCAAGTGGAAGTAATAAAACCACATCCTAATTAAGCTAAATCATTTGTACATCACTCTAAGTACATAAGAAGACACCAAGCAGATTAATCTGTGGCAACAGACCTACGCTGCAAAGGACAAACAGCACTGTTGAAGGATCTTGTGTGTTTTTTTAAGTGTGAACTCAAACTGCATTCATAAACTGCCACATAATCTCTAGATATTGACATGTAAAGCCACTCTAAAGATGTTGCATGAAATAGTTTGTACCTTTCTGCCAAGGTCCCCTCTGGCCTTCCGGGCGCACTACCAGCTTCTAGTAAGAGATTCAGAGGAGCAATCTCTTCTTCTATTTCGCAAACGGGTACACCAGGAAAACAGGCCTCAAATATTCGTTCTAGACGACTTAACAGCATTGTCTGCAGCAGGACAGTCAAAACCAAAAAAATGTTGACAATTGCCCAAGCATTTTTCAGAGTAAGGGGAGAGGAAAACATAAAATAATGAGTTTGGGACATCAATGCTAAACAAAGACTCCATTAATGGTAAAAGAACTCATGAGGGTAAAATGGAGGGGGGAAAGAATGCTGAAGCCACTCTGGGTCCCCACTGGGGAGAGAAGCAGGGAATAAAATAAAGTAAAATAAATAAAATTTGTGTGTACCAGAGAAGTGGGGGCAGGACGTTTTCCAAAATGGAAAGATTTGCCCATTTCTAAATAATAATTGTTTCATAAAACAGCAATGAATGGATTGCCGTTGTTGACACATGATTACGGAAGACTGGTGGTTTCAAAGTTGTAATTAATGGGCTGGATCCAGAGATATATGAATGGAAATGTAAACGCAGCATAGCCCCAGTTAGGCAAAGAGCAGTGCTGGACAGACTGCAAAACACATCAGTCCCAATAAGTACTTGCATGTCATAGAATGCTTAGTCTGGAGAAGCAGAGGTTGACAGGGGACACGTGTGCTCTGTTTAAGTATTTGAAGGGCTGTCACTTAGAGGAGAGCAGGGAGCTGTTCCTGTTAGCAGAGGAGGATAGGACTCGCAATAATGGGTTTAAATTGCAGGCAGAGAGGTACCAGCTGGATATTAGTTGTTTTTTTTACAGAAAGAGTTGTTCGACAGTGGAATCAGCTACCTAGGGAGGTGGTGAGCTCCACCTCACTGGCAGTCTTTAAACAGAGGCTGGACAAACACTTGTCAGGGATGTTCTAGGTTGATCCTACATTAAGTAAGGGGTTGGACTAGATGGCCTGTATGGCCCCTTCCAACTCTAGGATTCTATGATTTCTACACTCCTTGGATGTGTGCTTATACATCTACATATAGTTTAGCAACACTTACTTGTATTATATCTTATAATACATACCGGGGCTGACACTAAATGATTATATTTGTATCTGAAATTTTATGTGTGTGAAAGATGTTGTATTAGACCACTGAAGAAGACCTGAGGGCCAAAACGCGTTTGGCATGTGGTTTTAGATTATCAATCCTGTATCTGTTGCCATATGGGCTTGTTAATATATGCATAAGCACTTTATAATAAATATATTTCACTGTTTTATTTAGGTCTTGTTTCAACCCAACCTTTTGTTTTTAGGTTGGGTCTTGCCCCCCTCTGTTTCGTCCTCATGCTGTAATATACAGGGAGAAAAGTAAGGATGTTGACCTCGGTGGGGGGGGGGGGAATCTGTATTTTTCGGATCCAGATATCAGGGAGCTGAAAAATATCAGTAATTACAGGTTTCCGGGTTTCGAATAGTGGTTTAGTAAAATTAAAGAAAAAACCAGTCCTGGGAGCCTTATAAAACGCTGGCTCCCAATATTCCCGGTTGCTCCCGAATATTTCTGGGATCCTTCGAGACCCATTTTCATGTATCCCGAAACATCCCATATATCATCTGGAGACCCGAATATATATGGAAAATAATGATAAGATATTTTTTAGATATATGTTCCAACCAGATATATCTGAATGCCTATCCCAAGAAGAAGAAGAGATGGTTTTTATATGCCGACTTTCTCTACCACTTAAGGAAGAATCAAACTGGCTTACAATCGCCTTTCCTTTCCCCTCCCCACAAAAGGCACCCTGTGAGGTAGGTGAGGCTGAGAGAGCTCTAAGAGAACTGTGACTAGCCCAAGGTCACCCAGCAGACTTCATGTGTAGGAATGGAGAATCAAACCCGGTTCACCAGATTAGCCTCCGCTGCACATGTGGAGGAGCGCGGAATCAAACCTGCTTCTCCAGATTAGAGTCCACTGCTCCTAACCACCGCACTTAACCACTATTCCACACTGGCTCTCAAAGACATTAACAGAGATCCAGGGCTGGGAGGATCTGGGTTCAAGACAAGGGAGCTCAGGCAGTCTCCCCTTCCAGCCAACAAACAGAACTAATCAACCAGGTGCTCCACCCCATGAGACTAGACTAGACCAACTCACCCAAATATGGAGGGGGAGCAGACCACTCTTTTGTTAACATATGCAAGAAATATACCAAAATTAGGGTTGGCAACCACCAGGCGGTACCTGAAGATCTCCCGCTTTTGCAACTGATCTCCAGACAACCAAGAGCAGTTCCCCTGGAAGAAATAGTCTGCTTCGAAGGATAGACTCTATGGCATTATACCCTACTGAAGTCCCTCCCATCCCCAACCCCCCCATCCCCAGGCTCCACCCCCATAATCTCCAGGAATTTCCCAACCTGGAGTTGGCAACCCAAGGTCACCCAGCTGGCTTCATGTGGAGTAGGAAACCAACCTGGTTCACCAGATTAGCATCCACTGCTCACGTGGAGGAGTGGGGAATCAAAACCCAGTTCTCCAGATTAGAGTCCACCGCTCCAAACCATCACTCTTAACCACTACACCACGCTGGCTCTAGAGAAAAGCACTAGGTGTTGCAGAAGATCTTGTGCAAGCAGAACCGCTCTGATTCCATTAATGTTTCTGCTTGCGTCTCACTGAATCCTAGCCACAGGGTTCCATACTGTCAACTCACAGACCATCAGAAGTCAACTTCATGTTACCTCGAAACGGAACATGCCACAGCAGACATGTGCTAGTCTCTTCTGTACATGCTTTAAATGAACAGCAACTCTGTTGGTCCTTCCCCCTGATCAAAATGTCCTGCGCCACTAAGCTGTTTCTCTGTCTTTCAGGAAAATAGGGGGCTCTCTCGACCATGCACATGGAAGTATGTGGCCTTTTGGAACCAAAAGGTTAGAGGGGAAAGGATTAAAAGTTAATTGCCCCGCAATCGGTTCACTCAAATATACTGCCTATTAGAACCGATTTTCTCTCAAGAGCGCTAATGTGGTGTAGTGGTTAAGAGCTGTGGTTTGAAGGGGTGGACTCTGATCTAGAGAACCGGGTTTGATTCCCCACTCCTCCACATCAGCAGCAGAGGCTAATCTGGTGAACTGGTTCTGATTCCCCACTCCTACACATGAAGCCAGTGGGCAACCTTGGGCTTGTCACACTCTCTCAGCCCCACCTACCTTACAGGGTGTCTGTTGTGGTGAGGGGAAGGGAAGGTGGTTGTAAGCCAGTTTGATTCCCCCTTAAGTGGTGGAGAAAGTTGGCATATAAAAACCAACTCTTCTTTCTTTTTTAAGTTGGGAGATTGCTACATAAAATTGCTGTGTACCATATGGTTTAGCCCCACACACAGAAATCTTGGGAATCAAGTTTTTAAAAAGGAAGTATAACAATATACCAGTGCTGATCATTTAAAAAAGTGAAAATCTGGGGGGGCGAGAAACTTTTTTTCTGCTGACCCCCTTTTCCAACTGGAAAAAATATGGAAGTTTTGAGTAACAATGGATTGGATGCTTTCGTTCCATTGATGCCGGCCTGTTCATCTGCCTTCCCCACTGAGGCAAGGATGAAAAGGCGTCAGGCAGGCACTGATAAAAGGGAACGACCCGTTGAGAAATGCTTTTTTAGGACGAGTAAAATGCTTTAAGACTTCACTCACCGCATATGCTTTCTAAGAAACAAGCAGGATGAAGAATCGATAGCGTGACTGCGATAATTCAGGTGTATACTATGGACAATGTACTACATTTTCAAGGACGGGTTTACTGTTTAAATGGGGTTAGTTTTGTCCATAATATCCCCCCCCCCCCCGGTCAAATCACAGCTGACTTACAGCGAGACATATTCATGGCAAGAGACATGTGGGGGTGGTTTGCCATTGCCTGCCTCTGTGTCACCCCCTGGTATTCCTTGGAGGTTTCAAATCCAAATACTAGCCAGGGTCAGAGTTGAGCGTGTATGACTGGCCCAAGGTCACCCAGCAAGCGTCCATGGCGCAAGTGGGGATCTGAACCTGGGTTTCCCAGGTCCTAGTCTGACACCCTGAACACTACTCCACGCTGGCTCTCTCTGGTGAACTGGATCTGTTTCCCCACTCCTACACAAGAAGCCAGCTGGGGGACCTTGGGCTAGTCACAGCTCTCTTAGAGCTCTCTCAGCCCCACATACCTCACAGGGGGTCTGTGGGGGAAAGGAAAGGTGATTGTAAGCCGGTTTAATTTTTCCTTAAGTGGCGGAGAAAGTCGGCATATAAAAAACCAACTCTTCTTCTTCTTGTCCATAATTAGTGGCCTGCTATTCAAAAAGGTCAATGTTTTGAATAACATGTCTCCGACCATTCATTCCCTCAAACAGAACAGCTTTCTGCCAACCAAAGAACAGGCAGGAATTTCCACCAATTTCCCTCCTCCCATTTTAGGCCCCAACTGTGTCCCAGGAGTTGTTCCTGAGGGAAAAACTGGAGGAGAGGGGTTGCAGTCTGTAGCAGAAGAGGGAAATTCTGCTGCACAAAATCCGCAGATGGTTGGATACGAGCCGACGTTGTTAAGTTTAATTCTGCTGCTAGTCCGTAATGCTGCGACTATAACAGAGGCAGTTTCTCAGTCTAAATAATGAACCTTTGGTTTGCTACAAATTTATGGTTTCTATTTCAACGATTCTGATTATTGGATGCATTCCAATTTGACTGTGCCCAATATATTCTATAAAATTTATAAAATTAAAGGGCCCACTGCCGTGGAATACTTCCTGCTTGTTCTTCTCTGGGCTGTGCTAGCCTTCTGTACAAGGTGCGCACGCCAGTATCAACCAGATAAACGGTACTAACCGAAGAACAAGCAGAAAGTATTCCATGGCAGTTTAGTCTTTATTTTTATAAATTTTATAGAATATATTGGGCACAGAGTCAAACTGGAATACATCCCTATATACCTGGGTTGCTTTAATTCTGCTTTAATACTGTTATACATACTGTATTACACATTGGTGTGAAAATAAGAAAAGTCATGCTGGATCAGACCAAGGCCCATCAAGTCCAGCATTATAAGTGTGCATTATAAGTGATGTCATTAAACCACTGATGAAGACCAGGGGGTTGAAAAGCGTTTGGATTGTGGTTTTAGTTTATCACCCTGTATTAGTTGCCATTGTGCTTTCTTTTAATATAATATAATATTTTAATATTTATTTTAATATAATATTTTAATGTTTTTTAATATATCAGTGCCTTAAAATAAATATATTTCTATACATAATTGAGCCTTTTCCTACCCAACCTTTGGGTACCCAGTTAGGTAAAGACGTCAGTACCACAAAGGTTTCTCACAGCCCTCCGAGTTTTTGTTTTTTTGGTTAAGAATTCCTGGCTAGCTGTATTAATGCTGTGGTCCTACCAAATATCCCTGGGAGTAAGCCATATTTAGCCTCTCCAGCCAACATATACACCTTCTGTGTACCATTGTACATTGGGGCTGCAAGAACGAGTCAAGGGACTGCAGGTTAATTACCCCAATAAAACTAGCGGGGGGGAAATGCTTCATAAGTTACAGCCCTTCTTTGAAACGCAGACAGAAGAGCTACCGTAGTTACCTGAGTTGCAGGTGGCAATTCATTCAGTTGCCTGCCACCACTTCCTTGGAAAGGTGCTACGGGAACACTGTCCGCCTTACTCAATGCTAAATCTTCAGCGCCGGCTGCTGCCTCTGTCCTATGTGCCAGCCACTCGTCCCTCTTAGGAGGAGACCCCGCTATCTGCTCGTCTCCAAACGCAGCCCACGAACAGCCCTCCTCTGGCTCAGACGAAAAGGCGTTCCACTCTGTTGTTTGGTTACCACCAGCGGAGCTGAAGTCAGAAAACTCGTCGGGTTCGAGGCACCGTCTCATTACAGAACCGAAGTCTCCGAACTCACGATCGCTCCCGTTTTCAATTTTCGCCAGAGGCTGGATCTCCGTAGCGGAACCTGGCTCAGCTCTCCAGCAGTCTTCCGACCCAGAGAGGGAAATCTCATTTGGTCCAGAAGGCGCTACCATGGCTGATTGCTGAGGATCACCACCTCTACCCATGAAGTCCCCACATTCATTACTTGGCTTATTGTTTTTTTCCTCAAAAGGGGGTCGAAAATGTTCTTGGCTCGTCGAAACTGGAACATCAGCAGCAAATGCAGGAGACCCATTACTGACTGTGCCAAAGTCACCAAAGTCATCTTCATTGAAGTCACTAGATGAGGCTTGTCCAAGTTCACTTTCACTGTTTTTAACCATTTCAGAGACAGGCTCTTTTGCGGGAAAACTGCTAAGATCTTGAACGCTATTTACATTAAGGTTTAGTGGACTTGCAGTATCATTGGTCCGGGATAAGTCACTTTCTTGGCTACTTCCAGTGTCCTGCCTTTCTCTGCCTTCAATACCTTCCGTTGTGATTCCTGGATTCACATTTGTTTGCACCGAAGAGAAAACGTCCGCATATTCCAGTGCCGTCCTTTCCTGCTTGGCCTTGGAGTCTTCATGGATCCCTACATTAGTTTTTGAAATGCAGACCGGTTCACCCTCAACACAAGTCTCTCCTTCATGTTCACAGCTTCCATCTGAAGCCACTTCCTTCATAGATTCCCTTTGTCCAGTGCTATTTATAATATTGCTTTCATGCACGCTTTGTGCTTCTCTTTCACTAGAATTTTTGCATATTTCATTTCCTGTTTCTTCTACCTGGGCTGTTGGCTTGTTTGAGAACGTGGAAAAATCTGCAAAGTCCTCTGTCGTGCTGGGCACAGAATCCAAACTCACGTCAGGACTATGAGCGCTAACCGTTTTTAATGCCTTCAAGTCACTGATATTGTCCAGATCTTCTGCTCCTGGAGGATTTGCGGCGTCCAATGCTGCAAACCCGTTCGTTAGCACTTCTGGACACTGCGGTCTCCCACCATTACAGCTGTCTATTTGTTGGTCTGGACTTGGAGCTTTTGTATCAGTCCAAATAATTTCGGAGGGCAGTGCCTCCGACTTCTCAGTTCTGTTTACCACTACTGAGTTTAATTCATCAAGTGATGAGCCCAGACTTCGACACTCACATCTTTCTTTGCTAGTGCCATCAGGAAGCCCTTTAATAGAATTAGGAAGTTCTGTAACGCTGTCCGCATCGTTGACGTATGTAACAGTCGTAAAGGCTATAATGCCGTCCACACTGCTTGAAAAATCAGCGTTATATGGAGATTTCTGTTCTTCCTTTGAATTGGAATAATCCGATGCAAAGTCGAAGCCAACACTAGTACTGCCATCCCCCGAAAACCCACCGAAATCACCAAACTCATCGTCTTCCTCCTCGTCAGCTCCGTTATCTAGAGGCGGTGGGGATGATGAATACATTCGGATAATCTCAGGTTCCATTGTTCAGCTATTTAAGCAGAATGCTTCGAACCTATAAAAAGAAAAAGAATGTTTTCAGTATGTTACGAATACACATTGACGCATGTGAAGAAAAAGTGCTAACACCCTGTTCGGTGATCCATGTTGGTCTGTAGAAGAACAACTCGATTTGAGTTCCAGTAGCACCTTACAGACCAACATGATTTTCAGGGTATGAGCTTTTGAGAGTCAAAGTATCTGAATGAGGGAGCTTTAACTCTCAAAACCTTATGCGCCGAAAATCTTGTTGGTCTCTAAGGTGCTACTGGACTCGAATGTAGTTGTCCTGTTGGGCAACATGTCTACTGTACCAAAAGTAATCTAGGAACCCACTGTGAAACAAACGCACTGTATTTTACAAGATGTTTACTGTACAAAAAGTAATCTTGGAGCCCACTGCGAAACAAAGGTACTGTATTTTACAGGACACAGCAAACTGCCAACATTCCAACAGTCTCCAAATACCTTTTTCCAATGCTAGAAGATGTTAAAAAAAATTAATTGACCAAGTAAAACCCCAGTTTCCCTATAAAATTTCCTATAGTCACTGGGGTGTGTGTGGGGAGGGAGGTAGTTGTGAATTTCCTGCATTGTGCAGGGAGATGGAGTAGATGACCCTGGCCCCTTCCAACTCTATGATTCTATGATCACCAAGCTGAAATGCTGACCTAACGTAGAAAGAGGAGCAGATCCTTTTGGAAAAGAGGTCTGCATGTCATCACTCTCTGGCAGCTGAACTGCACTTTCCCGCTTACCACCTCACTGGCTACTGGCCTCACTTCAGAAAGGATGTGGACAGAATGGAGCGGGTACAGAGGAGAGCGACGAGGATGATCAGGGGCCTGGAGACCAAGCCCTGTAAGAAAAGGCTGAGGGAGTTGGGAATGCTCAGTCTGGAGAAGAGGAGGTTGAGGGGAGACATGATCGCTCTCTTGAAGTATTTGAAGGGCTGTCACTTAGAGGAGGGCAGGGAGCTGTTCCTGCGGGCAGCAGAGGATAGGACTCGCAAGAATGGGTATAAATTGCGGGTGAAAACGTACCGGCTGGACATTAGGAAGAAATTTTTTACAGTAACAGTTGTTCAACTGAGGAATCAGCTACCTTAGGGAGGTGGTGAGCTCCCCCTCACTGGCAGTCTTTAAGCAGAGGCTGGACAAGCACTTGTCAGGGATGCTCTAGGCTGATCCTGCATTAAGCAGGGGGTTGGACTAGATGGCCTGTATGGCCCCTTCCAACTCTATGATTCTATGGTTGTCAAGGGCTTTCCCATATTAAGAATCTAGGGAACATAGCTGAGCAAAGACTGAACCAACTGTTGCAACCTGAAGTATCTTTTATGTCTGACTCTGCAAAAGAAAAAATAGCAAAAGATATTACATATGGTGGTTGGGGGGAAGCACTAAAAATCAAAGAACCTTTATAGGAACACTCTTCATTTTTACTGCTGACACGATCCCATTGGAAACCAAAACTTTCAGAGACATTTAGCTCAAGGAAGGTATTTTCATCTGCCTGAAAAAGATGCCCAGTATCAAGATGCTGCCTGTACACAGTGTTCCTCGCAAGAAAGGCTCTATGCTTCCTATGAAAGTATTTAAGCATTGCCTAGTGGGGCCAGTCCTTTGAAATAATAATAATAAAAAAAAACGCACCAACTTCTCAGCAGTGCACTAGACCAAAAGAGCTGCTTAAAATTCAGACACCTCACCCAGTCCTCTGAGCTGCATTTAAATTATCCAGTCGTGGGAAGTCAACACTGAGCACCCCTGCCGGAAAGGCTGTGAAAATCTGGATCCCTCTTGAGTGTTACTAACCAAGGTCAATATGGCCCTTTTGCCACAGGGAGTTTCTGCCGTTCTAACCCCTCCCCTTTTTATTAAGATCTTTATAACCTGCACGTCAATTAAAAAGAAGAAGAAGAGTTGGTTTTTATATGCCTACTTTCTCTACCACTTAAGGGAGACTCAAACCGGCTTACAATCCACCTTCCCTTCCCCTCCCCGCAAGAGACCCTGTGAGGTAGGTGGGGCTGAGAGAGCTCTAAGAGAGCTGCGTGTTTAGAAAGCTGGACCAGAAGCATCTACAGAGTTCACATTCTGAGCTCAGACCTTTCATGCAGAAGACACACATGCGCAGCTGCCCCAAACGTCATGCGGCAATAGCATTTGTCATGGACGGGGCGGCTAGTGAAGCAGGGATCTGGGAAGCTGAAGAGGCACTTCCAATGAGCAGTAGCTGAGGGGCAGTAGAGCCAGAGGCCGACATAGGGTGGCTTCACTATGTGGCAGCAGAGGACAAAGGTTGGTCATCTCAGCACTCTGGAGGCACACAGCTGATGGCTAGCTAGGAAAGTCCAGTACTTTTCTTCACACAAGGCACAGTAAAACTGTGGAACTCCCTGCCCCAGGATGGGGTGATGGCTGCCAACTTGGAAGGCTTTAAGAAGGGAGTGGACATGATCATGGAGGAGAGGGCTATCCATGGCTACTAGTCAAAATGGATACTAGTCAAGATGCATACCTATTCTCTCTAGTATCAGAGGAGCATGCCTATTATATTAGGTGCTGTGGAACACAGGCAGGATAATGCTGCTGTAGTCATCTTGTTTGTGGGCTTTCTAGAGGCACCTGGTTGGCCACAATGTGAACACACTGCGGACTTGATGGGCCTTGGCCTGATACAGCAGGACTTTTCTTATGTTCTTAGACACACCAGGTTAGCAACCTGTCCTGGGAACTGCTAGCTAGCCATCACCAGCCATGGTGATGACTGGGCAGACTTTTGTCTCTGCCACCAGATGGTATGGGCACTGGGTTACCTTCTCATTCCCAAGTTGCAGCTTCAGACTTCCCATCACAATAGCCATTTCTGGCGAGGGACATGCTGTTTCCTAAAGCAAAGCGGGTTCTAGATCAAATCAAGCCCGAACTGTCCCTAGAAGCTAAAATGACTAACCTGAGGCTGTCGTTCTTTGGTCCATTATGGGAGGACATGATGCGCTGGAAAAGACTATCATGCTAGGAAAAGTTGAAGGCAGCAGGAAAAGAGGAAGACTCAACAGGAGATGGATTGGCTCTATAAAGGAAGCCACAGTCTACAAGACCTGAACAAGGCTGTTAAGGATAGGACATTTTGGAGGACGCTGATTCATAGGGTCGCTGTGAGTCAGAAGCGACTTGATGGCACTTAACACACACGCACAAAGCAAACTTGTGAAACAGGAATAATAGATACCTACTGCAAATTGCTAGGCAAACATTTACCCTGGTGGATATAAGAGAAACGGGAAGCCCCCGTAACACCTGGAAAGGTGGACTGCCACATCGGGTACAGAGTCACCTTAGAAGACATACGTGACATTCTTCAGCGTTCAGATAACGGGGCAGTCTCTGGTCCTTACACATAGAAAAATTCATCTGAGAAGGACAACTCTAGAGTGGCACAAATTGTTCCGGCAATTATGTGGACTATTTTAAGAACCAGATTACGTCAACTAGGTAAAAAAAAAAACTACTCTAAACAAATTTTGCATTGACAAACATGTGTTGTTTTCTTTTAAAAAGGTCTGATTGCAGAATAAGCCGGAGTGATGCTTTCCCTGGCTCTCAAAATCCGGGTCCTTTTTTCTGATTGACAAAATGAGACAAGTTGACACAAAAACACAACTCTAATTGCACAGAGGTACCAAAGGGCAGCGTAAGAACTCGCTCATTTGCGCCAAACAAGGGCAGCACAAAGAGCACTTATGTATCTTTGTAAAAGTGGTGTTTATTATACTTTTATACGGGATTCATCTTACAAAGGCGGTTTTGCCTACAGCATCCGACAGATTTAAGTCTTTTCTTTCGAGCATCTATATTTAATCTCCAGCACTGAGGAATATGGTTCAAAGACAAAAAAAAAAAATCCAACCTGCGGGGTGTAGGTGGGCAGTCCGTTAAGGACCAATTTATCGGAATACTGTGGAGACATGGATTTGAAAAAGACTATATCTCAACCACTTTTTAAAAAAATCTATAAAACAGTTCCTAGTTTGGGAAGGAGGTGTGTGTGTGAAGCGGCTGTTGCCATGGTGTACATTTTCAACTAATCGAGGTTTCTGGCAGCCCTGTGTTTTTTCTCTTCCATGAAAACTAATGGAATTTGTCCTTGGCTGTTCGCAGCCTTTAGCTGCTTGCTTGGACATATTTTGACCATTTTACACAAAAATATGCACACAGACCAAAGAGGGTGCTCAATTTTAAGTGATAAAAATCTTTCTGGTCTGGATAACTCCTGTTCCTTCACACTAGGGAATGATTACAATGGCTCACATTGAAATTGCACCCAACAATACAGCAAAAAATAGGTAATGAACTATTTAAGTATATGGTGACAGCAGAGTGGAGTACGCAAGAAAGTGGAAAGCAGAGGATTACCCAGATGTAATGAAATGGAACCAGATGTAATTGAATGGACAAAGCAGCAGAATATGCAGCATAACAGATCAACCTCTGAGTTCTATGAAAAATGGAAAGTATTCCCTGACTACATAGCTGTTAACCAATAAAAATAATAGAATATAAGAACTTAAGTAATGCATTGTCATATATACATTGTTAGAGATGCATATTCAGATAGGATATCTGAGAGCCAGCGTGATATAGTGGTTAGGAGTGGTGGACTCTAATCTGGAGAACCGGGTTGGTTTCCCCACTCCTTTACATGAAGCCTGTTGGGTGACCTTGGGCCAGTCACAGTTCTCGCCGAACTCTCTCAGCCCCACCTACTACACAGGGTGCCTGTTGTGAGTAGAGGAAGGGAAGGAGATTGTAAGCTGGTTTGATTCTCCTTAAAAGGTAGAGAAAGGCAGCATATAAAAACCAACTCTTCTTCAAATATAATAAATCAAAGAAGGTGATAGCTGAACTGCAATTATAAAGCAAGTTCCAGTATAATGTAATAATTTGATGTTTATGTTTGTATGTTTTGTTTGGGGAAAAAAATTAAAGGAAGAAACTACAACACTGACTCCTATTCAGAAGAGGTCAGGACAAACAACTTCCAACACATCCCTTTTCTTGGTGTAAATAAAGGTTAACTTGCTTTCTATAAATCATTTTCCACACACGGCTAATTGATCACAACTACTTAGTTTTGCATAATTGAGAGGAGTTTGTGTCTCTTGCCTTCCCACACTGGTATACAAATGAAGGGGGCCTTATTGCATTGACCGTGAAGCCAACCCTCACCAAAATATATGTTTTAAGAAGAATCTAATTATTTAACACCCCCCCCCCCCGCAAAGTTTCACCTGGGGATTTTAACAGAGGGATAAGGCATTGAGGGAATCATTTACTGGCACTGCTCTGCTAGATGGAGGTTTATGTCCCACCAAGGTCAGACTTCACCCCTAGCTACCAAACCTAACCATGCCAGCAGGGCACAGTTCTGAGATTCCGCTGGTTCTTTCCTGTGCAGGAGTTGCCCTGGAATGAACCTTCCAAAGCACTTCAAGAGCCACCAAAGCAGTCCAGCAAGGGGAGCCATGACAGCAGAGGAACCAGACAGGGGTCTGAGCGCTCACACATTATTCCCAGCGCTGGTCGCATCACACCACACTGGACCTCGGTCCCTGACAAAGTCCAAATTATCATTTTATTATATCTTTACTTCATTTATGCCCCACCTTTCTACCCAATGGGGTCTCCAAGGTGACTTACACAATTCTTTTTATTTTACCCTCACAACAACCTTGGAAGGTAGGCTAGGCTGAGAGTGCATGACTGGCCCAAGGTCACCCAGCAAGCCTGCCGTGGCAGAGTGGGGGATTCAAACCTGGGTCTCCCAGATCTTAGTCTGATGCTCTAACCACTATACAACGCTGGCGAAAAAGTATTTAGTGAGGAAGAGGAGGAAGAAAAGGAGGAAGAGGAGGAGTTGGTTTTTATATGCCGACTTTCTCTACCACTTAAGGAAGATTCAAACCGGCTTACAATCACTTTCCCTTCCTCTCCCCACAACAGACACCCTGTGAGGTAGGTGGGACTAAGAGAGTGTGTCTAGGCCAAGGTCACCCAGCTGGCTTCATGTGTAGGAGTGGGGAAACAAATCCAGCTCACCAGATTAGCCTCCGCCGCTCACCTGGAGGAGTGGGGAATCAAACCCGGTTCTCCAGATCAGAGTCCACGGCTCCAAACCACCGCTCTTAACCACTACACCATGCTTGCTCTCCACACCAAAACAGAAAGTTTTTTTTTTTTAAAAAAGAGTCCAACTTAAAATTTAGGTAGACTAACATGGCAACCTCATAAAAGGAGACTCCATTGATTTCACTGTGCTTAGTTGCTTTGCCCAGGGTAGCACTGCCAAAGTGTTTCCCAAAGGGTTAAATAAACGAGAGAAATAATATTTCGCAGCACTGACATAGGTAACAACACTAAACACTGAGAAGTCAGAAATCACGCTGCAAATAACTAAATACCGAATTCCAAAATCAAGCAACTTTGAACAGCAAGCAATAACGCTATCCATTTTCAACATATTATATATGTAGGAGGAAAATTCTGAAATGAATTTGAGAGGGGGGCAATTTATTTACACTCCGGTTCATTTTCTAGCACAGGTGCCTTTGGCTTATTACATATATTTCCCCACACACACACACCCTTTCAGCGTGACCTGAACAGCACGGTTTGATCTAGCTGAAGGAGAGGTGTTACTTTGTTTTGCCTAACTACGGGGGAATGGATCAGGTAAATACAACAAGCTATTCTATTCAAGCTCCCCTTTGCCAAAGTATAATGGCGGACGCATTCAAGTTGTGTCAACAAACATAACCTGCTTTAACAGACGTCAAATAAGTCAGACATGAAACATGCCACGTTTCTCCCTTTCCTCGCCTATTATGCACAAGCGTCACTGTAGTTATTGATTATTTAAAAAAATGACTGGAGGAAATTAGACTGGAGGAAAGAGGAGGTGGTACAACTCGAAGGAGAAGAAGAAGACTGACTTCCTCTACCTTTGAAGGAGAATTAAACTGGCTTACAACCTCCATCAAGGTTGGGCGAGGAGACTGGGTATACATGTTACAGCCGGTTTGCAGGAGAGGTGAAAATGTCAACCACAAGTGAAGGGTTAGGTCAAAAGGATAACAGAAGGCAGGGAAAGACCTCCATGTTCCCCTCGTGAAGATTTAGGTATCCTTCTAGGTGCAGAAATGCGTGGATTTAAGAGCTGTGTATGTCAACAGTGTGCTTTCCTTATTTTTAAAAGCATTCCACGCATTCTAAGAGAGAAGAAGAGTTGGTTTTTATACCCTGATTTTCCTAACCTTTAAGGAGTCTCAGACCGGCTTACAATCGCTTTCCCTTCCTCTCCCCACAACAGACACCTTGTGAGGTAGGTGGGGCTGAGAGAGTTCAGAGAGAACTGTGACTGGCCCAAGGTCACCCAGCTGGCTTCATGTGGAGGAGTGGGGAAACCAACCTGGTTCACCAGATTAGAGTCCGCCGCTCTCAACCACTACACCACACTGGCTCTTTGTTGTTTGATAAGAACCCCGTTCAGTAGGCATATTTAGAGCACGCTGAGATAAACACTTCCGCATATTAGTGCCTTGAATGTGCTTAAAAATATCCCAGAATAAGAACATTTTAATAAGATGGGCTTGTACAAAACACCGACAATTTGGGCAACATTTTCAGTGCAGCATGGGCCAACAACACAGGGATATGGGGGGGGGGGTTCCTTCTGGTGCAGTGGGCAGAACTGTCACTCTCAAAGCATTGACTGATGGCACTGGAAGGCCGCTATGATGAAGCCATCAATAATTTAGAACAGACAGCTAAATTCCTTGCAAGGGAAAAATAACAGGCATTTGGTTTAAAAGGCAGCCGAACAGGGGTAGGGTGGGGAACAGAAGAGTGGCCAGTATCCCCTTCCTACCACCGCTCCTCACCTCACTGAATTCCCCTGTATGACGCACCCCCCTTCCAACCACTTCACTATCCCACTCACTCAGCCCGGCCGTCTATGCTGAGGGGAAAAGGCGTTGGCCTGAGTATATTTGTGAGAATTATTTTCCTTCTTCTCCTCCAGTCCCACACCCGTATTCACCTCAGTGAGAAATAGGAGACAAGAGGCTTTTCAACTTAAACAGAGAAAACAGGGATGTTTATTAAAGAGAACTCACAGAGATTGGTTTTTAAGAAAAGGCAGAAATTTGAAGGGAAAACTCAAGTCAGATTTATATACACAAGATTGCTTCAGAGAAATAGCTGAGATGTTCCCTTTACTCAAGTTACTTTCAGTTCTCAAGCTTAGTTCTACCTCACAGAACTATTATTCAGACGTTCAGACTCTCAGTCTGTCATTCAGCTTCAGACTCTCTCTCTGTCCCCAGCCTAGCTCTCTCTGACTACCCCCCACCTTAGTGGTTGTAATCCTCCACACCTTCCTGCTACCGGAATAGCTCTACCTCAGAAACTCATTCCCCTTGTGACTTGAGAATGGGCCCTCAGTCTCTAACCCAGTTCTCACTCCTGTCACTCCCACAGGTTAGAAAAGGGCAAGAGTCCAGTAGCACCTTAAAGACTAACAAAAATATTTTCTGGTAGGGTATGAGCTTTCGTGAGCCACAGCTCACTTCTTCAGATACAGCTAGAATGTGAATCCATCTGTCTTTAAGTAGAGGAGAGTGAATTCAGACAAGCATTAGTATGTAAATGTTAACAGTATGTAAATGTGAATAGCAGGCGTGATGGGATTAGGTGTGGTATGCAGAAGAGTCTGTGATGTCCAGGGGAGAGATCTCTCCCCTGGACATCACAGACTCTTCTGCATACCACACCTAATCCCATCACGCCTGCTATTCACATTTACATACTGTTAACATTTACATACTAATGCTTGTCTGAATTCACTCTCCTCTACTTAAAGACAGATGGATTCACATTCTAGCTGTATCTGAAGAAGTGAGCTGTGGCTCACGAAAGCTCATACCCTACCAGAAAATATTTTTGTTAGTCTTTAAGGTGCTACTGGACTCTTGCCCTTTTCTACTATTGCAGACAGACTAACACGGCTACCCACTGTGAATTAACTCCCACAGGTTGTGTGTGTCAATACCTCTGGCTTTCACTGAACCCTCAGGTTCACAGAGTTTAGTCTGGCTGCTTCTTCGCCTCTTCACTCAGCTCTGAATCTAACACAGCCTTCTCTGGCTGGTCCCAAGCTTCCACTACTTTCTCAGCCCTCCTGCCAGGCTGGGTCCCAAACTTCGAATGCTTTCTCTGTATCTCTCAGCACAGTGTCAGCTCTCTGGCTCCGCCCACTCTTTGCCTGTCATCTCTTGCTGCTGGTTGACCCCTTATCTGTCACACCCTGGCTTTCAGAAGCAGAATGTTCAGGCAAAAGGGATAGAGCTGTGGCTCAGTGGCAGAGCATCTGCCTGGCATGCAGAAGGTCCCAGCCTCAATCCCCGGCATCTCCAGTTAAAGGGACATGGCAAGTAGGTGATAAGAAAGACCTCCGCCTGAGACCCTGGAGAGCAGCTGCCAGTCTGAGTAGACAATACTGACTTTGATGGACCAAGGGTCTGATTCAGTATAAGGCAGCTTCATGAGTTGTACAATAGGGTGTCTGAAAAGTCCCAGAGCACACATGGAACGTTCCTGCCGCCCTTTGGAGACTGCCATTATTCAGTCCTGCTTCAATTTACAATCCGAATCTCAGTGCGTTGGATCAAAAATAATCTTAAAATCAGTACGCCTTAGACAGTTGACTTCCCAGCACAACCTCCCAGTTCTTAAGCACGCTTACCTGAAAATAAGTAAGACTTATTCCGCTAGACAACTGTTGAGTGGTAAGAGGGGAAGGGCTGTGGCTCAGTGGCAGAGCATCTGCTTAGCATGTCAAAGGTCCCAGGTTCAATCCTCAGCATCTCCAGTTTAAAGGATGAGGTAGGAGGTGATGTGAAAGACCTCAGCCTGAGACCCCGGAGAGCTGCTGCCAGTCTGAGCAGATTGTATTTGAAACATTCTCTAAATAAAGGTCGATCACAAACGATGAAAATGAAGCAAATACAATCAAGTCCTGGAAAACACAGGTGCATGCATTTCAGACAAGAAAAACAACAAAAGAATACTTCCGCATACATGGTGTGTCTGTTGACTTAATAATACTGCCTTTGATGGACCAATGGTCTGATTCAGCATAAGGCAGCTACATGTGTCCAACATCCTTCCCCGACCATTATATCACACCCTTCATGCTTAATCCCACACAGTCAGCCCAAATCACCTCAAGGACTCAAAACGAGTCAATATGTGGTATTCTGAGCTGATCTAAGAAAGTAAGGAAATATTAACTTAAATGAGCTTAGAAACATAACAGCCAGTGAATAGAAAACTATATATTGTTTTAGAAATATTATGAAAAAAATTAAATGAACTTAGAAATGCATGGTGGATATTTTATAAAAACTATAAACATAAATAATTATGGTCACATAAATTATGAAGATCTAATTCTTTAATCAGAAATATTAAGGCCAAATTATTAAGTTGTCTCTCTTTTCTGTTCTCCAACATCATATTATTTATAGTTAATATAGTCAAAGAAGGTTGGTGGAAGAGAATATTGCAAGATCATGTTAGCATGTATTTTTGACTAAGAGGTAACAGTCTGTGTTGTGATTGTACGGCGTGTATATGTTAGATGTATTATGTTTGTTATTTGTAGGTATAAAAATAAAAGATTTCTCAAAAAAAAAAAAATACTTTGGGTGCTAACAGACCTAACCAGAGTTCTTCAACGACCAGTATCCTAACCCAACACTTCCCTATCAATAGCTTAAAATTTAGGTTTACAACAGAGATACACATATACAGGAACACTTTATGTCATGTTTAGCATAGCCAGGGTTAACTTACATCTATCATATATCACCGGATCATACCTAAACAGGTTGCTTTATCAGAAACTCTATAGCACCTGTATACAGTCAGTATTCAAATACAGACTACAGTCTTCCATTCACTTCTCAAGGAAACCTGAACTCCAGCTATTAGGTTTCGTCCGAGCTACCTGATGCTGCCCGCTAATGTTCCAGTTTACAGGGGATCAGCATCTCCCTGAGTTTCGGCCTCAAGCCCTCCACACAGGCAGGACAGACCAGTTGCAACAGAACAGCAGAAGTGCGGCAAAGAATGCCTTGTACCACACACACCATCTGTGAGGGAGACAGACAAGTGAGATCTGGAGGTTTAGTCAATTCCCCCAATACAAAACCAATGGTCACTCTGACAAATTTATTGATTTCAGCAACACTTCCGAAACTACGAACCAGGGACCATGGCGGGGTCCGCACATCATTTGGGGGAGCAAACACGCTGGGAGAGCCAATGGTGTGTAATGGTTAAGAGCGGAGCTTTGGAGTGGTGGACTCTAATCTGGAGAACCAGGTTTGATTGCCCACTCCTCCACATGAGTGGCGGAGGCTAATCTGGTGAGCCGGGTTGGTTTCCCCACTCCTACACATGAAGCCAGCTGCGTGACCTTAGGCTAGTTGCAGCTCTCTTAGAGCTCTCTCAGCCCCAACTACCTCACAGGGTGTCTGTTGTAGGGAGGGGAAGGGGATTGTAAGCTGGTTTGAGTCTCCCTTAAGGTAGAGAAAGTCGGCATATAAAAAACCAACTCTTCTTTCTCAGGACAGAGAGTAAGCTGATATGAGAGACAGAGCCCTCTATGGCAGGGGTGTCAAATATACAGTCCACTGGCCAGATCCAGCCCCATGAGAGCTCTTATCCACCCGTAAGCCAGTTGAGGCAGCCACCCCACAACTCTCAATATGGGCTGGTGAGGCATGGCCTGGCCTGACCAAGTGAATTTACGTCATATCTGGCCCTCGTAACAAATGAGTTCAAGACCCCTGCTCTAAGGTTTCTAGAAAGGGGGAGAAACTCTCTGCCTAAGGGGAAGGGGATGGAATCAGCGCCCCCCTTTCACTCCCGCAGCCACCATCATCCTCGGTCCTCTTGCTTCCAGATCATATGAAGTACGCAACAAGCTTCCTTATATTGAATCCAAGTCAGTATTGTCTATTCAGACTACCAATGGCGCTTTGGGGTCTTAGGTCAAGGTCTTTCACATCCCCTACTAATTGATCATTTTAGCTGGAGATGCCAGGGACAGAACCTGGAACCTTCTGCATGCCAAGCAGATGCTCTACCACTGAACCCCAACCCATCACCTCAGAGCACTGGATAGAAAATCCTAACTGGCAAAGTGGTACCAAAAGGTACATTATCAGCACAGTCACTTCAGATCCAAAACTGAATTGGGTTTCACTACTATCCAGGACAGTATAAAAGGAAGTATTTCTTCACACAACACACAGTTTAATTGTGGAACTCCCTGCCCCACGATGTGGTGATGGCTGCCAACTTGGAAGGCTTTAAGAGGGAAGTGGACATGTTCATGGAGGAGAGGGCTATCCATGGCTGCTTGTCAAAATGGATACCAATCATGATGCATACCTATTCTCTCCAGGATCAGAGGAGAATGCCTATTATATTAGGTGCTTTGGAACACAGGCAGGACAATGCTGCTGCAGTCGTCTTGTTTGTAGGCTTCCTAGAGGCACCAGGTTGTCCATTGTGTGAACAGACTGCTGGACTTGATGGGCCTTGGCCTGATCCAGCAGGGTCTTTCTTATGTTCTTAATTGATTTCACCACTGAGGCAGACATGCTACTCTGCAATTATGAACTACTGCGGCGAACCACAGCTTTCAACCAAGCGTCCAGTTGCGTGGAATGCTGGTCTTTTTCTATTTCCATGTGCTACTCAAATTTGCTCTCAGGCCTTTCCCACTCCTGTCCAGCCGGACCGAAAAGTTAATAACCAAAAAGGTTAATAACCAGCTCCAGCGCAAAATACCTTCCAATCAAGGAAGATTAATTAGTGCTTGGGGTCAGGGCCTTTAGAGTTGTGGCCCTATAAAATCAGCTACCCTCCCATACTTGATAGATACCTTGATTTTTCAGGCTACACTACAGACATTCCAACCAGTTTATTATTATTATTTTACTTAACCTTGCTTTTAAAGTGGACCTGAAGCCGACCTCACTGTGTTGTTTCGAAGACATGAGAGAAGGGGTCCCCAACCTTTTTGAGCCTGTGGGTACTTTTGGAATTCTGACATGGTGTGATGGGGGCAGCAACAAAATGTCTGCCATAAAATGGCTCCTGAAGAAGGCAGAGTCAGCCACGAAACAGAGCCTTGATTACTTACCATGAAGGCTCCTTCTCTCCTGAGGTGAAGGGAGTCTTGAGCAGTGGGGGTTAAGGAGTGCTTTCCCAGAAACAAGGTGTCCAATAACCTGGTTCCTTTCCCTGAACTCTTTTTAAGAACAGTCAGAGAGGAGTGGGCTAATCCATCCTCTACAAAACAGGTGCCACCTAATATAAAGAAGCTGTACGCTCTTGCACCACACGCCATGTCCATGCTCAAGGTACCCCTCGTAGATGCCCCAGTGGCTGACCTTCAGCCACAAAATGATCGCTGCAGCTTAACTTCAGTCACACAGTGAAGATCCTTGTCCTGTGGTGGCGGCTGCCAAAGCAACATTTTAAAAAATCTGTACAGCCAGTCAAATCTCCAAGAGCAAATCAGAAGACTTGATGGGCAAATGCCCAACCCAAACCCATCCACTTCCTAAAAACACCAGAAAAGGTGTCAGCGGGCAACACGTTGGGGACCCCTGCACTAGGGGATAGAGGCCTCCCTGAGACAACATGTGGCCTGCCTCGCAG
The DNA here is from genome assembly GCF_029931775.1 of Euleptes europaea. NCBI lineage: Eukaryota > Metazoa > Chordata > Lepidosauria > Squamata > Sphaerodactylidae > Euleptes > Euleptes europaea. The sequence goes on from NC_079321.1 coordinate 6,442,937, forward strand.
ATAGAAGGAGGCTATCTGACAAGTGGCCAACACTGACAAAGAAGGAAGAAGAGTTGGTTTTTTATATGCCGACTTTCTCTACCACTTAAGGAAGAATCAAACCGGCTTACGATTCCCTTCCCTTCCCCCACCTCCACACAGACACCCTGTGAGGGAGGTGGGGCTGAGAGAGCTCTAAGAGAGCTGTGACTAGTCCAAGGTTACCCAGCAGGCTTTGTGTGGAAGAGTGGGGAAACAAATCCAGTTCACCAGATTAGCCTCCGCCACTCATATGGAGGAGTGGGGAATCGAACCTGGTTCTCCAGATCAGAGTCCACTGCTCCAAAACACCACTCTTTAACCACTACACTACGCTGGCTCTCCAGGGAGGACTCAAGGGGTCAAGAAAATGTTAAAATGAACATGGGATCCCCAGTTTTACTAGCATTTGGAAATGCAGAGTTGCAGACTAGGTCGCCACACACACACATAAAACCCCTTCAGGCTTGACACAACTGAAATCTGTACACATTGGAAAAGCTTACATTCAACCTCTCCTTTCCGCAGGACAAAACCCACTCAATTCTCTCCTCCCATCTTCCTTTTAGTCTTTCCATTCCAAAATGTGCATGGCACTGCTGGATGTCGCCTTTCCTTTCCACCCTAGCATAATTTTCCCCACCATGTGAATTTAAAAAACTCCCCACAACGTATGCCAAAATGCAACAGACTCTGAATTACATGGATGACTAAGCAGCCAAATAGTAAAGCCATAATGCAAAAGCCCAGCGGCTCCTTTCTCCTGACAGCCAGGTTGTCTGGAAAACTCACTCCCCACCCCACCCCCCATGTTGAACATCAGTTTGTTTGTTTTTTTAAGTTATTATGTGCCCTGACCTGGGCGGCCCAGGTTAACCCAGTCTCATCAGATCTCAGAAGTTAAGCAGGAAGTTATTGTAGAGCTTGAAAAGAG